>NW_028136504.1:1200000-1882920 GCF_964662115.1 Mustela nivalis | reverse complement strand
GGGGGGTATTGGGCTCCATGCAGCTTGAATTTCCGGAATGAAATGGCATCAGCTGGACCCCAGGAGGGAGCAGGACCTTCCACTGAAGGGTGAGCTCCCACAGTCCTGCACTGCCTTGCACCGCCTGCAGAGGGCGCCAGACCCCAGCTCCGCCCTGAGCCAAGGCTGCACAGCCACAGCTGGGACCAGAGCCCCGCCTCTTCAGGACCCACTGTGGAGACTTCTGGAGAATGTGGGGCGCCTCCCACCCTGACAGGACAAGCTGAGGAGGGTGTGGCTCTGCATCCACACTGACCGGACCCGTTGTGGAGGACGCGCCCACACTGGCAGCAGTCCAACCTCCTAAGGACCAGATGCTGGAGGAGCTGAGGAGAAGCCGCCTGAGTGCACTGTCAAGGGGTTCGTGGTCTCAGGACCCCACAGAGGAAGGGCGCCCTGTGTAGACACTGGGGCTTCCGTCGTTTTGTGTGAGGAGACGTGGCCTCCTGCTGTGCTGTGCGCGGGGCTGTGGGGTCCCCCCTTTCTGGGCTCGGGTGCTCCTAGGTCCTCATCTGTGTTTGTGTGCTCGCGGATTAGGTTCCTTGGGCTCCTCAGATGGTCTGCAGTCAGGGAGCGTCCCCCTGCTTCGGTGCTTGTGCTCTCCCCACCTCAGCCCTGCGGGGTCCTTCCCGTGTCCACACCCACTCCAGGCTTGCACCGAGTCCGGAAATTCGGGAGCCAGAGTGAGGACTCTGTAGACGGTTTTGGGGAGAGTAGGTATTTTCCCAGTGTGGGTTCTTCCCTGAGCACAGTGCCTCCCCATCTCTGTGTGTACCCCTCCCTGTCTGTCGTCATTGTTGCAGGGCTGTCAGAGGACAGGTCTGTCACCTTCTTGGTTCAGGGGCCTCCCAGGTATCTTGCTGTCTTGGATGCAGGTGTAAATGAGATCGTTTTCCGCAGTCTCTTTCTGATGGTTCCTTCGGAGCACCTAGGAGTGCCACTAATTTGTGCATATTGATTTTGTTCCTTGCAAGTTCTTGAATTTATTAGTTCAATTGGCCTTAAACTCAATCTGCCAGTTATTTGACCAGCAGCATGGGTTTAATTGGGAAGAGCAGAGAATGGCAGTCTGGGCTGAGCAAGCTAAGGTCCCATCACAGGCAAGTGCGAGAAACAAAGGAGAGGAACATTATTTCATGGAGGAGGAAGAAGTTGGGAAGGGTGCTTGAGGAAAAGTCCCTTGGAGAAAGGCAGGGTGATGGAGAATTCTCACCAGCTGAGCTGCAAAGATCCTACAAAAAGTCAGGAGATGAACCTCCAGCTTCCCCTGTGGGGCCTAAAATTGGTGAGTCTGTCCTGTGGGGGATTGCAATGTGGGGTCTGTAATGGGCACTGAGCAGCAGGCGCCCCCTTCCAGCCTCCCCTTCTGGCATCCCCAGTCCACTTTACTGGGGCTTCCCTTCCTGCTTTTGCACAGTTCTAACCAGCTTGTGGTGGAACGTTGTGGAAAAACTGAAATTCCAAATCCACTGCTTCTACTGCACCTGAGATACAGGGGCCCATGATTTAATCCTCCCACGAGTCTCTTGCTAGCCCCACCTGTCCGTTACTCATTTTGAGAGTTGATATTACCAAAGTACTGTAATTCTAAAAATTTCTGAATTAGCTGTATTATTTCTTTTTAGGTATGAAGTTAACTTCCAATTATATGAATTTAATATTTTGGTCATTGTTTTCTAATTTTATTGCCTTATTCTTGGAAAATATAGCCTGATATTTAACTCTAGGAATTTATTGGCATATACTTCTGGCCTAAATAATGGCCTGTTTGTGTAAATGTTCAACTTATGCTTATATACTTACTGAAGACTCTTGTTTTGGGGTTAGGATGGCTACATTTATTAATAGATCAGGACTATTAGATTCTCTAAATTTTGATGTCTCTTAATTTAATCTAATTAAATTATCAGTTAATGAAAGAAGTTAAATTTTTTATGTACTACTGCATCTAAACTTATCAAAGTCTTTGCTATAATTAGACAAGTATGTCATCCTGTTTTTATACCAAGTCTTACATTAAAAAAATCATACTATCTGAAATATTATTTATTTTTATTATTATTTATTTTTTTAAAAGATTGTATTTATTGGGGTACCTCTGTTATTCCCTCTGCTGTGTGCATGTTTTTCTTTTCTCACTCTCTCGCAAATAAATAAGTAAAATTTAAAGATTATCTCTCTCAAATAAATAAGTCAAATTTTTTTTCTCAATGGGAGGGAGAAGCAGACTCTCCACTGAGCAGGGAGCCTGATGCAGGGCTCAATACCAGGACCCTGGGATCATCACCTGAGCTGAAGGCAGACACTTGAACCGACTAAGTCACCCAGGCACTCCAGCTGTTTATTTATTTATTTATTTTTATTATGCATATGTTTTATCTCTCTTTTCTACAAGTCTTTTTTTTGATCTTTTTACTTTTTTCATAAAACTGAATTATTTCAAGATGACTTGGTCATCCTCTTTTCCCCAACTTCAAAGATCATAGAGTATATTTTAACTGTTAAAATAATATTAGTATTTAAGTGCTGCCTACACAAATTAAGGCAAATTATCTGTGATCTGTATTCCTGAAAATATTTTTTTTATTATGCCTTCCTATGCCAATGACATTTTATAAGGATCTAAATGTTTCCATTTGTGATTTTTTTTCAAGATAATAAAGCTATTACTTCATTCTTTTTTATATCTGATGTTATTTAAAAAAATTCTGTCAGTCTGATTCTTGTTTCTTTATTAATGAATTATTTTTTTTCTCTCTAACACTTGTGATTTTTTTTGTGTGTCTTTGGTATGTATGCCCTAGTTTGGGATTCATAGAGTCAACTCTAGTTATGAATATTTTCTTTCTTTTCTTGTATGTAAGTTTTAATCCAGTGTCTTGACTATTTTATGCTTGAGAAATAGATGTACATTAATATTCAAATATTTCTTTCCTTTTTCTTCTTTCATTTAAAAAAAGTCATTTATTTTATTTTATTTAAAAATATTTATTTATTTATTTGGAGTAGAGAGAGAGGGTCATGAAGAGTGGCTGATTATATACTTTCAATTTGGGAGGAGGTTAGGGATAGCACAAGCCTCCAAGGTATTTTATAAACAAGGTTTCCAGGACCTTGAGGGGGCTAGCTATTGTTAGGGAAAGGTCATTTATTACTATTTAGTAAAAACTCAGGGAAGAGACTCTTCTGATGTGTATCAGTGGGTATATGCTTGGGAGATGATTGCCAATGTATATCTTGAGGGCAGGGGTGGGGAGTAGAGATAAAGAAGTTTCCAAAGTAATTTTTACATGTGAAAGTAGATTTTCAGTATCCTGGGGGGTGGACTAAGAATGCTTTTTGCCCTGAGTGGATGTGTCCACATGGAAGCAGCTGAGTCCCCAGAGGAGCTTCAAGGACTTGTCAACAGGCTATGAGTAGTAAGGAAATCTAATTTCTTCTCTAGCTTTTGTTCCACACACATCACCTACATCTTACACCTCTTTTATATTGATAATTTTAATGCTTTGCTGGTATCCAGATGACTATATCCTTAAGTGACTTCTTATCTCTATTGAATCCATTACGTATTCTATCCATTGTATTCTTAATTCAACTAGATTACATATATTTAATCTATTAGTACCACTAGGTTCTTATTCTTGTTTTTATTTCAAAATCTTTCCTTATTTCCTTACATTATTTATTGGGTATATTTTAAATCCCTGAAATACTCACTTATTATATATAAGCTGTCAACCGTATTCTTATTTTGAGGTAGCTATATCTTTTTGGGTTTTAGGACATCATACCAACAATGCCAAATAATTTTCAGACAACAGCAGGATCTCCAAGAATTCAACTAAATTCTGACACTATCTACCTGAACATAGTGTAAGATTTCATCAGTTAATGGATCAGTCCTCCAAGACTATCTCCAACCCCACCTCAGATGCCAGTCTCACTGTAGGCCCCAGGTTATTACCTGTGCTTGTGACTGAGCAACTACAGGTTGGAGGTCCCAGTGGCCTACTTCTTACGTTCTTTTAATTTGCTACAGGGACTCACAAAACTCAGAAAAATACTTACTTTATGTTTGCCAGCTTATTAAAAGATATAATAGAAGATTTAAATCAATAGATAGATAAAGAAGTGCACAGGGCAAGGTATGGAGAATGGGCACAGAGCTTCTATTACCTTCTGTAAGACTGCCACTCTTCCTGCCTTTTCATACATTTCACAAACTAAAAGCTTTCTGAACCCAGTCCTTTCAGCTTTTCTGTGGAGGCTTCATGACATAGTCATGACTGACTAAATCGTTGTCATTTGCTGATCTAATCTCCAGATCCTCTTCCCTCCCCAGATAATCCTGTATTGGGAGGAAGGGGAGGCAAAAAGTTGTGAAGGCTTTCACCAAGTGGTTGGTCCTTCAGGCAAACAGCCCTTGCCTTGAGTGAGGTCTGAAGGTCACTTCATTAACAGAACAAAACACACCTCTCTCACCCTTATCACAGGAAATCCCAAGAGTTTTAGGAGCTGTGAGTCAGTAGCCATGGTTGAAAACCAAATATTCAGATGACCAAAATATATTTCTTGTAAACCACTATATTACACTACATGCTTAAGTATTTAATTATGTGATCTTTTAAACTAATATTTTTCTAAGAGTATAAACTGTTCTGGCAGTAATCTGGATTGGGGAGTGATGTATTGCCAAATTTCTGTCGTTTTAGTCCAGGAAGTCAAAGAGAAAGAACAGGAGAGCCCCTTAGGGCAGGAAGTTCAAAGTAACAATGTTAACTACTACTACCTTTTCTTGATTTTTTTTTTTAAACAAGCAAATCTTCTCTTCAGAGTTGCAGTTTAAAGCCAAGAACATGCAGAATTGGGAGAAAAAATAGTTAAATTTGGAGACTTGCAGAGGTAGAATCAGAGTAGTGAAAGCCATTACAGCAACTGAACTAACTGAGGTCAGTCTTTGGTGAATCACAGAAACAGGTGGAGTTGTCAAACAAAGGAATCTTTGTTTACAACATACAAGGAGATCACAGGGAATAAGTTCCAAAGCCTTGACTGTTTGAACAGGAGAGAGATTTTTATTTAGTATTTAAGATGAATACTCAGAAGGGAGAGTTTTATTATTCCGTGTATGGTTGGTCATAAGGTTGTGGCTGCATGCACATCCACATATGTATTTGTGCAATATGTATTGCATGTTCACCTGAATGAAGCTTGTATTCCACCGAGGGCAGAAACTTCAACGTTAGAATAAAGCAGAGGTAACTGTTGGACAAGGGAAAGGGACTCTGCAGGCTTCAAGAGCAGATAGAAACTAGATGGGGTCTTGGGCTCATTTTCTGGGACAAGGAATGCAAGGCCTTGATTGCTTTTGAAATAGCACTAGGAGTTTTGCCACTGATTTATTGTCTCAATAGCTTAGGCTATTTCCTGGTCTGGTGGTGACTGTTAGTTTTCCCATTGCCTTGTTCCCTCAAAATCCTTAAGGAGTGAGGTTTTTGCATTTCTTTTTAAGAACCTCCCAGGAAGTTTTGGAAGAAGTGTGCTTGGGCAAGTACACAGGTGGGGTATAGATCATTGAAAATAGCTGGGGACAAAAAATGATTTTCTTATGTCAGGAAAACTATATGTCATCTTAATTTTCTGGGAACCTCTAATTCTTTCTGCTGATGTTACCAGCAGGCTTCTGAGATATTACTGATTGTTCTCTTGTACCTAAGGAAAAAGAAATGTAGAAAGCAAAAGACAAAACTTTAAAATCTATCCTCCAACTCATCAATTCACTGCAGCCACCTCTCTGTCTTTCCCTTTCTCTTTTTCTTTATCTTTCTCTCTCACTTTCTCTCTCACATACGCACAACACACGCAAATCATCTTAAAACAATTTTTAATTTTCCCTATTCCATTGTAATATACTTGAGGCATGATCATTTTCTTAGTAAATACAAGAAAAAAAAATCTAGGATTCCATCATTCTGTGTGATTAAAGTATTGAGGAATTTCCTTCCAATAGCACTTATAAAAACACATTTTATTTATGTAATATTATATAATCAGGTGCCTGCATTTTTCTTATTCTCTAACTAGTGTTATTTGGCAATTAATATTTTGTCAATCAATATTCCCCTATATCTGAATGTGTGGGCAGTGAGAGATGAGTTAGAGGCAAGGATGGTGAACACTCCCAACAACTGCAGACTACATATATCTTAAGCCATGATTTTCTTTGCAAAGGTCAACATTGATAATGTTCTAGTCATACCTCCGTGTACCAGGAAAGAAGTAGCATATTTCTTGAAAGACACAGCTATCAAAGCTCCATTGAGAAACTGTAAAGATGGACAAGCGATTTCCAAATTACATATCTGATAATGGACATCTACTCTGATTATTTAAATATGAATAAAAATAAAAAAACCTTACTAATAACCAAACAGAGTATCCAATTTTACATGTGAAGGAAATAATGGAAGAGACATGTCACCAAAAGTATATGGATGGCTTATAGGCACATGACAAATTTCTCAACATTTAGACATTAAAGAAATACAAATTAAAATCATAATGAGACATGCTTACATATCTATTAGAATGGCTAAAATTATAAAGGCTAATTGTACTTGGTCTGAGCTAGATTGAGAAGCAACAAAAAATCTAAACTGTTGTTGGCATATATCATGATACAACCACTTTGGAAAATAGTTTGAAAATTTTTTTAAATGCAAAATATGTTGCAGTTACAAAAATAGCCATTTTACTTCTAGGCATTTAACCAAGAGAAACAAGCCCTATGTTCATACAGGGACTTGTATATGAATTTCATAGCAGCTTTATTTTTAAGAATTGAAAACAGTGGAAATGTTCATCAATGTCCATCCATAGAGCAAAGAAAAATTATGATCTATTCATTAAAGAGATTACTATTCAACATCAAAATGAACTATTTACAATTGGAGATTCTCAAAGTAATGATGCTGAGAAAAGAAAAGCCAGGCAATGAATAGTATATACAGTGTGATTCCATGACTATAAAAAATCTAGAAAATAAAAATTTATATATAGTCACAGTCATCAAATATATTGGTGTGATTTTAGTGCCTTCTTCTGTGATCCTATAGCTTCCTACACTTGCATCTCTGAGCATTTGTTACACCATGTGAAAATATGAACTCTTTCTCTTCATTCTGTCTTACTAGAATAAGAGTCCTTGAAATTTTATGGACAATTGAACTCTCAGTTATTAGCAGAAATTCTATCACACAGTAAGTTTCCAAATATAAAAGCCAGAGTTTTACAATGACTTCTAAGCTTTTACATGATCTAGCCACTCATTTAACCTCTGTGACCTCTTTCCCTGCTACTCTTCAGTCACTCACAGTGGCCTCCTTGCTATTCCTCAGATATGCCAGGCATGATCCAACCTTATGGCCTTCAAGATAGCCAATTCCTTTGTCTGGAGTGACCTTATTGCTGATAGTTCTGCGCAAATTCATCACCTTTCCATACCTTTGTTCAATTGTCAGCTTCATTGTAACTACCCTGATCTTCCTATTAAAAATTTTAACTCCCCATCCCCTGCCTAGCAACCTTGATTTTTCTCACCCTGATCGAGTTTTTCTTTTTCCCCATTGTACTCATCCTTTTTGAATGCACTATGCAATTTTTATTAAGGTTTATAGCTTTGAATTGTCTCACCCATTAAAATAAAAGTTCTACAAAGCCAAGTATTTCATTTACCAGTGTAGTCTGAAGTAATATCTGCCATATAATAGTTCAGTAGACAACTGGTAAATTTCAAAATAAATTAATGTTGAGAATATACTGAATTTCACAAGTCATTTCAATATTTATTTCCAAAAAATAAACTATGTAAAACATACCTTAAATTTACTTTCAAAATATTTTATAGCATATAATGGACAATATACATAAGCCTTAAAGAAACAATCCTATAAATAACCATTTCATACCTACTTAAAAACTACATAATACCACACTCCTAGATCCTCTCTGAACGCTCTAAAATAACCCTAAAGGAAATACATTTTTAAAAATAACAGATTTTTTGTCAAATAATTTAATAAAATAAAAGTTTCATTCATCTATGTAGATCATAATAAATGTTTTTAATAAGCATGAAATTATAACTCTGAAGTGTGCTAAAATGAAACCACCTGCTAAGGGTGAGAGAATAAAAATAAACATCATGTTTCCAAATAAGAGGAATTTATTACCTTTGAATCAAAGCATGTGGATTTGTTCAAACTGGCAATAAAGGAATATGGAGACACAAACCATAGAAAGTCATATTTTAGATTTCTAAAAGACTTCGAAGTGAAAAGTATACATTCACTTCTCACTTATTGCTCCTACATATTCATGAATTTGAGAGAAAATATAGGCCCTGTGTGTCTTAGCAACTAATGGGATATTTTTTGATATTTACATGCTTACACATAGTATGTGTTATAGTCTTCTCTTTTACATGCTGTAAAAAGGTTAACCCCTTTTCTGCAGAGATCTGAAAATGTGAAACAGTGCCTGAGTAGCTGAATTCATCTAATTCAAATTTCTTGCAGGTCTAAGACCTATTGATTTTCACTTGACTGCCTCCTTTTTCATCTGTCAATTGGTTACAAATTCTGGTACTGAAGAGAATACATTGGGGCTGGTGGCTCAGTGTGTTAAAGCCTCTGCCTTCAGTTCAGGTCATTATCTCAGGATCCTGGGATCGAGCTCCACGTCGGGACATAATGTAACGACAGATAGTTTATATGGGAGCCCTTTGGGTACTCTGGTGGATGAATGTTTTTAAATTAGTTTTTCATGGACATGGGGAGTTAGAGACGAGAAGGGAGGTGGGGGAAATTGGAAGGGGAGCTGAATCATGAGAGACTATGGACTCTGAAAAACAATCTGAGGGTTTTGAAGGGGCGGGGGATTTGGAGGTTGGGGTACCAGGTGTTGGGTATCATAGAGGGCACTGCTTGCATGGAGCACTGGGTGTGGTGCAAAAAGAATGAATACTGTTATGCTGAAAATAAATAAAAAATTAATTTAAAAAATATTAGTTTTTCGTAAACTACAAAAAAAAAAAAAAAAGAAAAGCGCTCCCATTTATAGCGTACACTTTATGGTTCACAAAGCACGTGCCAACAATAAAAATAATAATGGGTTACCGTTACACTTCATAGAAAAGGAGGTACAGGGAAATTGAATGAAAGGGAATAACAAAGTAGGTTCATAAGTCAATCTTCCTTGTAAAAAAATTAACCTGAAAGTGCGTTTCTGCCACCTCTCTCCTGTGTGACATTTTATCGATGGGAGATGGAAAATAAATGGTCTGGTTAACCTTTCCCTCCCCCTCAAAACCCATTATTTGAAAACACAAAAAGGGAAGTGAAGGGAGAAATCCTCCCACTCCCATCCCCACTCACCTCCATAGCCACCTCCTCTTCCAAGAACCTAGCAGACAAGGTGCCAAGAAGTGTTAGGTACCAGCAGTGGTCTCAGATCTCATTCAAGAATCATGGTGAAAGGCATTCAAAGAGATTGTGGGGGCACAGGGATCCAATTAAGGGGGACAAGTTTAAGGTTTGCCTGGTCCCCTAAAAACTAATGGCACTAGAGAAGATGAGCTTTGGGAACTATAGCATAATGGATACAATGTGTAAAAAGCTTCAGTGAGTCATGGTGGGAAGAGGCCAAGAGGGTAGCAAACACAGTCTTAGATGATGTTATTAATAGCACTATAGGCTCTAGATTTCCTGTTGTGGTGTTCTTTGCAAGACCAGCCCGGCCAAAGTGGATACTCTCAACCTGGAACAGAGGGTCTTGGAGATGCCAGCACGTGAGGTATGATGAGAGGGTAAAATGATAGGAGGTGTCCTTTGGAAGGACTGACTCCTTGACTTTAAAAGGGAGAACCCAAATCTGTAGGTGAAATCTTTCTGGCTACAAAGAGGGCCAAGGCCTCCTAAGGTCAAGGTCTCCTCGTCACTTGCAAAGATGTCGAAGAACATATTCAGACATTTCAAAGATGTCCTCATATCATTGGTTCCCACTCTGGAATTCTATCAATAAGGTGAGAGTTCCTCTAGTTGAAAAAGAGATCTAAAAAGACTTCCCTTTCTCATGTAATTTCTGTAACCTCCAGGACACACCCACCTCCCCCTTCCAGCTCTGTAATGAAGCCACAGCTGGTGCCAATTTGTGGAACTCCTTAAAGGCTATTCTCCCTTATATACCCCGGGACCAAGTTCCCATGCTCCCTCACCCGATTTCCTGCACTCACCTCCCACCTGGTGTGTTCACACCTGCAAGTGCCTTTTACCAACCCCTTTGCCAAAAGGCAGCCAGAGTGACCTTTCAAAGACCTATCAGTTCCTGGCATTTGTCTCCATAGAAATCTGCACTGATCTTCTAACAAATTCTCAGTCCTCCAAAGGCACCCATAATCCTCCCATCAGTCTATTCATACCCCTCCAACTGACTGATGCCTGTTCTGCCCCATCTCTCTGCCCTTCAACCACACTGCCTCCTTCTTCCTGTGGAGACCTCTCATGGCACCTGCCTCCAAGCACAGGTGATTCCCATTGATGGGAAGACCCTCTTCTCTCCCCCATCTCCCCACTCCAGTTACTCCCACTTATTCGTGAGCTCACAAGCCCCATGGTACACACTCTCCATGCAGCCTGCTCTCTCTTTTCTAGCACTGGCCTCCGTTTCTAGCTGTGCTTGTGTCATGGATGTCCCTCCCCAGCCAGCCTCCAAGCTCTCCTTCCCTTTAGCTCCAACACCTGACACAGTGCCTGGCACGTAGTAAGCCCTGGCTAGCTTCTAAGAGCCTCACTGAGGGACTGAAAGCATTTTAAAAATGTCACCACGTAGGCTCGAAACTGTAGGCAGAAAAAGCTTTGCCTGGATTGACATTTTAGAGACGTATTCGTCAAGTTGGATATGTTCACTGACTTTACCTTGTAAAATTAAAAAAAAAAAGGGACCTCTGTATCGCTTCGCATCTAAGGAAGGCGCATGTATACTATTAGACCACGTTATGAGCTTAATGGAAGGAGACAAGATGTTTTCGCTAAGAAAATGTATAAGACTGTTGAGGTCAAGTGGGAGGAAACAGTCCGTTTGTTGGAGCATTGCTATCTTACTCTATCACAGCCACTCATAAAAATCTGACACGGGGTGAGTCAGAATTGTCTGTCGGAGATGAGTTAGATCTGGCTCATGTTCCTACAGACATGAAAGCCAGAAGCGAAGAAGGAGGCTTTGAAAGCGTGGGTTGAGGAGGCCGTGTGGTTCACTGCGATGAGCTAAGTGCCCAGGGCCACCAGCAGACATGCTGGCCTGTGTCCGTCCTTTGTTCTGGGGTCCCTCTTGCACCATGTGGTGAGGCTGGTGGCTGGGAGCAGCTCAGGACAGGACCTGGTGGCATCTTACCTCTCCCACCCTCCTGTGGGCTCCAGTGGGCTCCAGTAGGTCCCAAGGGACAGCCTGCCTTCCTTGCAAAGCCCAGTAGCACTGGGAGCAGAAACTGGGGCCAAAGAGTGAGCACCCTGTTTGACAAGCTGGACCAGCCACCTCTTCTTCAGATGCAGGGGGAGCCCTGGCATGCTGACTCCTCCCTTCTCCCTTTCCCCTTTCCCCTTTCCTCCCTCTTTTCTTCCCCTCTCTCCTTCCCTGGTGGTGCCCTTTCCCAATGCCCACTTCATCCCTTTTCCTTTCTACATACCTGTCTTCTAGAGTTTCTTCTCTTTCCTCCCCATTACTTCCCTTCATCTGAATCTCCTCTTTGGTCCCTTTGTCCCTGCTCTCTGCTCCTCCTCCCCTTCCCTGGCCCCTGTTCAGCTCCATACTGAATGCAGGCAGAGCTGGACTAACATGCTCACTTGCTAGCTCAGCCACCCTCCAGAGAAGTCACTCTTCGGTGGCCACCTTCCTGACCCCCTGGTTGCTTCTCCACTTGTTCAGATATTGCTCTGAAGTCTGAGGAGGACAGAGCGGGGCTGCCACAGAAGCAGGCCAGAGGAGAAACCAAACCATGTGTCCACACTGTCCCCCAGCACTGCTGCTCTGAGAGCTTTCGGAGTCCTCAAAGGGTTAGGATTTAGGGGCTTCTTCAGAACCGGGAGTGAAAACAAGCATAGGTCAAAAGAAAAGCGACGGCCCCCACACAAAAATAATAATCACAAATGAAAACTATGTTAACTCTGAGTCCCAAAGTCGAAAAATTGCCTTGAATCTGTCACTAGAGAACACCCAAGGCCTCACTCTCTGGGTTCTGGGTGCCCTGGGAATGGCAGGAGGCTCTGAAAAGCGCGTGGGGGTGCAGAACTATGGGGGCTAGCCTGCCCGCTGGCAGGGGGGGGGGGTACCTCCTGTGGCGCTGTCCCGGCCTGACCCCCTGCGGACAGGGTGTGGCGCAGCGTCTGGGGTGGTCCTGGTGCCCTGGGGTTGGCGGGAGGCTGCGCCCAGCTCCTGGACTGCGTTTTCTGCTTCAGGTGAGGGCGTGTCGTGGTGTCACTTTACCTGTGAGCAGAGGGTCCTCCAGAGAAGCCATGGGTCGGGGAGGGGCAGCAGGCGGCGGGAACGGGAACAGGACACCGCGGCCTCAGGGGCTAGGCTGGAGCATGGGAGTGCAGGGGCAGCGAGTATGGTGGGTCCTGCAGTCCCAAATGGGCTGCAGCACAGCACACTGGCGCTGCGCGCCCCTCCTTCCCGCCTGGGCAATTAGCAAAGCCCCTCTCCCGGCCGCCCCCGCCCCCCTCCCTCCTGAGTCCTCTGAGAGCTCACTTCCAGCTTTGGAAATTAGCAAAGACCCTTCTCTGCGCTGGCCCCGCCCCCTCACTTCTGAGGCCGGAGCCCATGCTGGGGTGCGGGGCTAAGCCCTGGCATGCTGCTGCATTGCCAGCGCCTGCCCTGGGCAGCCTCCTAGCCTGGCTCCCTGAGCGGGTGTCCACGCGCAGCCTGGCTGCGAAAAGATCATCAGTCCTAAACGCCAGCTGCACTCTTGGGTCAGTTTGCTGGCTTCCAGATTGCGCCCAAAGCCAGGAACCAGCTTCCCCAGCACAGGCCTGGGCTGAGATGCCTGCCTGGGATCTGTCTGAGCAGTCTCCTCCACTCCAGGCAGGGATGGCACTTCGACCTGGATGTTTGGGTTTCTTGTTTGTTTTTTTGGTCATTGGTTATTACATGACCTCCAGGGTAGGTGCTCCACAAAGGGAGTGAAAACAGGACGCCATATATAGCATACAGCCATTCTAGAAAAATAGCTTGGGGTTCTCTCAGAAACGCGGCATTGGTCCTTGCACTATGGTTTAATAGAAAAGGGATTATGCACCAAGTTACTTAAATGAGCATAGGTTGAAATCGTTTACTGAGAGTAAATATTTTAAATAGTTATATTTTAACTAAATCTATCATCAATCATAAATCTATTACACGAAGGTTACAGGCAATTTAAAAGCAAGAGCACTCTCTTCAGGGTTTTAAATAACCCCTGTCTCTCTTGGCACATGAGAATGCAAAGATAGGAAATGGTTTGTAAAAGATCATATAATAGCTTTTACTAATTCTATTTATTTGACAGACAGAGATCACAAGTAGGCAGAGAGGCAGGCAGAGAGAAAGATGGGGAAGCAGGCTCCCCGTCAAGCAGAGAGCCTGATGAAGGGCTCGATCCCAGGACCCTGAGATCATGACCTGAGCCCAAGGCAGAGGCTTAACACACGGAGCCACCCAGGCGCCCCCAGATGAAATACATTTCTGACTTAGAAACTTCAGATAGAATTATTTTGTCCATGATGACAACTGAAGAAAATGTGTCATCCCTAAACCTAACCTTAAACCCTACCAACGCTGAAACCTAAGCTGACCTTAAAGCCCAAACTAGAACCCTGAATCCCAAACCTGGAATGGAACCCAAAGCCTGTACCTGAGCCCTGGATCCAAGCCCTGAACCACGAACCCAAACCCTAAACCAGACCTCCAAGTCATGAAACCTGAACCCAAATCTCAGCATGAAGTCAAACCCCAAATTTGACCTTGAACTTTATCCCATAAGCCCTGAGTCTTAAAGCCTAAATCATAAACTTAAAGCCCTAAACTATAACTCTGTTCCCTTGTCCTTCACTCTAAACCCTCACCCTAACACTAAACCCAAAGCCTGATCTAGAACTCTGACTAAAACCTGAACCTGTACCCAAATTCAAATGCTTCACCACACTTTGCTTATGCACTTGCCATTGATGGATATTTGCAGTTTCTACCTTTTGATTCTTGTGAACATTGTTTGGGTTGGGGGCTAGGGTTAGGGTCTTGGATTAGGGTAGGGTCCAGGCTTGAGACCAAGTTGAGGTCAGAGTGTGGGTCTGCATCAGGGCCATGTTCAGTGACACTGTTTGGGTCAAGGACTGTTGTAATTCCACATTGTTTCCAATTCATTGTTCCTTAGCTATTTGGGGGGAAGTTGGGGGGTATTGGGCTCCATGCAGCTTGAATTTCCGGAATGAAATGGCATCAGCTGGACCCCAGGAGGGAGCAGGACCTTCCACTGAAGGGTGAGCTCCCACAGTCCTGCACTGCCTTGCACCGCCTGCAGAGGGCGCCAGACCCCAGCTCCGCCCTGAGCCAAGGCTGCACAGCCACAGCTGGGACCAGAGCCCCGCCTCTTCAGGACCCACTGTGGAGACTTCTGGAGAATGTGGGGCGCCTCCCACCCTGACAGGACAAGCTGAGGAGGGTGTGGCTCTGCATCCACACTGACCGGACCCGTTGTGGAGGACGCGCCCACACTGGCAGCAGTCCAACCTCCTAAGGACCAGATGCTGGAGGAGCTGAGGAGAAGCCGCCTGAGTGCACTGTCAAGGGGTTCGTGGTCTCAGGACCCCACAGAGGAAGGGCGCCCTGTGTAGACACTGGGGCTTCCGTCGTTTTGTGTGAGGAGACGTGGCCTCCTGCTGTGCTGTGCGCGGGGCTGTGGGGTCCCCCCTTTCTGGGCTCGGGTGCTCCTAGGTCCTCATCTGTGTTTGTGTGCTCGCGGATTAGGTTCCTTGGGCTCCTCAGATGGTCTGCAGTCAGGGAGCGTCCCCCTGCTTCGGTGCTTGTGCTCTCCCCACCTCAGCCCTGCGGGGTCCTTCCCGTGTCCACACCCACTCCAGGCTTGCACCGAGTCCGGAAATTCGGGAGCCAGAGTGAGGACTCTGTAGACGGTTTTGGGGAGAGTAGGTATTTTCCCAGTGTGGGTTCTTCCCTGAGCACAGTGCCTCCCCATCTCTGTGTGTACCCCTCCCTGTCTGTCGTCATTGTTGCAGGGCTGTCAGAGGACAGGTCTGTCACCTTCTTGGTTCAGGGGCCTCCCAGGTATCTTGCTGTCTTGGATGCAGGTGTAAATGAGATCGTTTTCCGCAGTCTCTTTCTGATGGTTCCTTCGGAGCACCTAGGAGTGCCACTAATTTGTGCATATTGATTTTGTTCCTTGCAAGTTCTTGAATTTATTAGTTCAATTGGCCTTAAACTCAATCTGCCAGTTATTTGACCAGCAGCATGGGTTTAATTGGGAAGAGCAGAGAATGGCAGTCTGGGCTGAGCAAGCTAAGGTCCCATCACAGGCAAGTGCGAGAAACAAAGGAGAGGAACATTATTTCATGGAGGAGGAAGAAGTTGGGAAGGGTGCTTGAGGAAAAGTCCCTTGGAGAAAGGCAGGGTGATGGAGAATTCTCACCAGCTGAGCTGCAAAGATCCTACAAAAAGTCAGGAGATGAACCTCCAGCTTCCCCTGTGGGGCCTAAAATTGGTGAGTCTGTCCTGTGGGGGATTGCAATGTGGGGTCTGTAATGGGCACTGAGCAGCAGGCGCCCCCTTCCAGCCTCCCCTTCTGGCATCCCCAGTCCACTTTACTGGGGCTTCCCTTCCTGCTTTTGCACAGTTCTAACCAGCTTGTGGTGGAACGTTGTGGAAAAACTGAAATTCCAAATCCACTGCTTCTACTGCACCTGAGATACAGGGGCCCATGATTTAATCCTCCCACGAGTCTCTTGCTAGCCCCACCTGTCCGTTACTCATTTTGAGAGTTGATATTACCAAAGTACTGTAATTCTAAAAATTTCTGAATTAGCTGTATTATTTCTTTTTAGGTATGAAGTTAACTTCCAATTATATGAATTTAATATTTTGGTCATTGTTTTCTAATTTTATTGCCTTATTCTTGGAAAATATAGCCTGATATTTAACTCTAGGAATTTATTGGCATATACTTCTGGCCTAAATAATGGCCTGTTTGTGTAAATGTTCAACTTATGCTTATATACTTACTGAAGACTCTTGTTTTGGGGTTAGGATGGCTACATTTATTAATAGATCAGGACTATTAGATTCTCTAAATTTTGATGTCTCTTAATTTAATCTAATTAAATTATCAGTTAATGAAAGAAGTTAAATTTTTTATGTACTACTGCATCTAAACTTATCAAAGTCTTTGCTATAATTAGACAAGTATGTCATCCTGTTTTTATACCAAGTCTTACATTAAAAAAATCATACTATCTGAAATATTATTTATTTTTATTATTATTTATTTTTTTAAAAGATTGTATTTATTGGGGTACCTCTGTTATTCCCTCTGCTGTGTGCATGTTTTTCTTTTCTCACTCTCTCGCAAATAAATAAGTAAAATTTAAAGATTATCTCTCTCAAATAAATAAGTCAAATTTTTTTTCTCAATGGGAGGGAGAAGCAGACTCTCCACTGAGCAGGGAGCCTGATGCAGGGCTCAATACCAGGACCCTGGGATCATCACCTGAGCTGAAGGCAGACACTTGAACCGACTAAGTCACCCAGGCACTCCAGCTGTTTATTTATTTATTTATTTTTATTATGCATATGTTTTATCTCTCTTTTCTACAAGTCTTTTTTTTGATCTTTTTACTTTTTTCATAAAACTGAATTATTTCAAGATGACTTGGTCATCCTCTTTTCCCCAACTTCAAAGATCATAGAGTATATTTTAACTGTTAAAA
Organism: Mustela nivalis; assembly: GCF_964662115.1. Lineage (NCBI taxonomy): Eukaryota > Metazoa > Chordata > Mammalia > Carnivora > Mustelidae > Mustela > Mustela nivalis. Next base: position 1,865,857 of record NW_028136504.1, on the reverse strand, counting down.
TAATATTAGTATTTAAGTGCTGCCTACACAAATTAAGGCAAATTATCTGTGATCTGTATTCCTGAAAATATTTTTTTTATTATGCCTTCCTATGCCAATGACATTTTATAAGGATCTAAATGTTTCCATTTGTGATTTTTTTTCAAGATAATAAAGCTATTACTTCATTCTTTTTTATATCTGATGTTATTTAAAAAAATTCTGTCAGTCTGATTCTTGTTTCTTTATTAATGAATTATTTTTTTTCTCTCTAACACTTGTGATTTTTTTTGTGTGTCTTTGGTATGTATGCCCTAGTTTGGGATTCATAGAGTCAACTCTAGTTATGAATATTTTCTTTCTTTTCTTGTATGTAAGTTTTAATCCAGTGTCTTGACTATTTTATGCTTGAGAAATAGATGTACATTAATATTCAAATATTTCTTTCCTTTTTCTTCTTTCATTTAAAAAAAGTCATTTATTTTATTTTATTTAAAAATATTTATTTATTTATTTGGAGTAGAGAGAGAGGGTCATGAAGAGTGGCTGATTATATACTTTCAATTTGGGAGGAGGTTAGGGATAGCACAAGCCTCCAAGGTATTTTATAAACAAGGTTTCCAGGACCTTGAGGGGGCTAGCTATTGTTAGGGAAAGGTCATTTATTACTATTTAGTAAAAACTCAGGGAAGAGACTCTTCTGATGTGTATCAGTGGGTATATGCTTGGGAGATGATTGCCAATGTATATCTTGAGGGCAGGGGTGGGGAGTAGAGATAAAGAAGTTTCCAAAGTAATTTTTACATGTGAAAGTAGATTTTCAGTATCCTGGGGGGTGGACTAAGAATGCTTTTTGCCCTGAGTGGATGTGTCCACATGGAAGCAGCTGAGTCCCCAGAGGAGCTTCAAGGACTTGTCAACAGGCTATGAGTAGTAAGGAAATCTAATTTCTTCTCTAGCTTTTGTTCCACACACATCACCTACATCTTACACCTCTTTTATATTGATAATTTTAATGCTTTGCTGGTATCCAGATGACTATATCCTTAAGTGACTTCTTATCTCTATTGAATCCATTACGTATTCTATCCATTGTATTCTTAATTCAACTAGATTACATATATTTAATCTATTAGTACCACTAGGTTCTTATTCTTGTTTTTATTTCAAAATCTTTCCTTATTTCCTTACATTATTTATTGGGTATATTTTAAATCCCTGAAATACTCACTTATTATATATAAGCTGTCAACCGTATTCTTATTTTGAGGTAGCTATATCTTTTTGGGTTTTAGGACATCATACCAACAATGCCAAATAATTTTCAGACAACAGCAGGATCTCCAAGAATTCAACTAAATTCTGACACTATCTACCTGAACATAGTGTAAGATTTCATCAGTTAATGGATCAGTCCTCCAAGACTATCTCCAACCCCACCTCAGATGCCAGTCTCACTGTAGGCCCCAGGTTATTACCTGTGCTTGTGACTGAGCAACTACAGGTTGGAGGTCCCAGTGGCCTACTTCTTACGTTCTTTTAATTTGCTACAGGGACTCACAAAACTCAGAAAAATACTTACTTTATGTTTGCCAGCTTATTAAAAGATATAATAGAAGATTTAAATCAATAGATAGATAAAGAAGTGCACAGGGCAAGGTATGGAGAATGGGCACAGAGCTTCTATTACCTTCTGTAAGACTGCCACTCTTCCTGCCTTTTCATACATTTCACAAACTAAAAGCTTTCTGAACCCAGTCCTTTCAGCTTTTCTGTGGAGGCTTCATGACATAGTCATGACTGACTAAATCGTTGTCATTTGCTGATCTAATCTCCAGATCCTCTTCCCTCCCCAGATAATCCTGTATTGGGAGGAAGGGGAGGCAAAAAGTTGTGAAGGCTTTCACCAAGTGGTTGGTCCTTCAGGCAAACAGCCCTTGCCTTGAGTGAGGTCTGAAGGTCACTTCATTAACAGAACAAAACACACCTCTCTCACCCTTATCACAGGAAATCCCAAGAGTTTTAGGAGCTGTGAGTCAGTAGCCATGGTTGAAAACCAAATATTCAGATGACCAAAATATATTTCTTGTAAACCACTATATTACACTACATGCTTAAGTATTTAATTATGTGATCTTTTAAACTAATATTTTTCTAAGAGTATAAACTGTTCTGGCAGTAATCTGGATTGGGGAGTGATGTATTGCCAAATTTCTGTCGTTTTAGTCCAGGAAGTCAAAGAGAAAGAACAGGAGAGCCCCTTAGGGCAGGAAGTTCAAAGTAACAATGTTAACTACTACTACCTTTTCTTGATTTTTTTTTTTAAACAAGCAAATCTTCTCTTCAGAGTTGCAGTTTAAAGCCAAGAACATGCAGAATTGGGAGAAAAAATAGTTAAATTTGGAGACTTGCAGAGGTAGAATCAGAGTAGTGAAAGCCATTACAGCAACTGAACTAACTGAGGTCAGTCTTTGGTGAATCACAGAAACAGGTGGAGTTGTCAAACAAAGGAATCTTTGTTTACAACATACAAGGAGATCACAGGGAATAAGTTCCAAAGCCTTGACTGTTTGAACAGGAGAGAGATTTTTATTTAGTATTTAAGATGAATACTCAGAAGGGAGAGTTTTATTATTCCGTGTATGGTTGGTCATAAGGTTGTGGCTGCATGCACATCCACATATGTATTTGTGCAATATGTATTGCATGTTCACCTGAATGAAGCTTGTATTCCACCGAGGGCAGAAACTTCAACGTTAGAATAAAGCAGAGGTAACTGTTGGACAAGGGAAAGGGACTCTGCAGGCTTCAAGAGCAGATAGAAACTAGATGGGGTCTTGGGCTCATTTTCTGGGACAAGGAATGCAAGGCCTTGATTGCTTTTGAAATAGCACTAGGAGTTTTGCCACTGATTTATTGTCTCAATAGCTTAGGCTATTTCCTGGTCTGGTGGTGACTGTTAGTTTTCCCATTGCCTTGTTCCCTCAAAATCCTTAAGGAGTGAGGTTTTTGCATTTCTTTTTAAGAACCTCCCAGGAAGTTTTGGAAGAAGTGTGCTTGGGCAAGTACACAGGTGGGGTATAGATCATTGAAAATAGCTGGGGACAAAAAATGATTTTCTTATGTCAGGAAAACTATATGTCATCTTAATTTTCTGGGAACCTCTAATTCTTTCTGCTGATGTTACCAGCAGGCTTCTGAGATATTACTGATTGTTCTCTTGTACCTAAGGAAAAAGAAATGTAGAAAGCAAAAGACAAAACTTTAAAATCTATCCTCCAACTCATCAATTCACTGCAGCCACCTCTCTGTCTTTCCCTTTCTCTTTTTCTTTATCTTTCTCTCTCACTTTCTCTCTCACATACGCACAACACACGCAAATCATCTTAAAACAATTTTTAATTTTCCCTATTCCATTGTAATATACTTGAGGCATGATCATTTTCTTAGTAAATACAAGAAAAAAAAATCTAGGATTCCATCATTCTGTGTGATTAAAGTATTGAGGAATTTCCTTCCAATAGCACTTATAAAAACACATTTTATTTATGTAATATTATATAATCAGGTGCCTGCATTTTTCTTATTCTCTAACTAGTGTTATTTGGCAATTAATATTTTGTCAATCAATATTCCCCTATATCTGAATGTGTGGGCAGTGAGAGATGAGTTAGAGGCAAGGATGGTGAACACTCCCAACAACTGCAGACTACATATATCTTAAGCCATGATTTTCTTTGCAAAGGTCAACATTGATAATGTTCTAGTCATACCTCCGTGTACCAGGAAAGAAGTAGCATATTTCTTGAAAGACACAGCTATCAAAGCTCCATTGAGAAACTGTAAAGATGGACAAGCGATTTCCAAATTACATATCTGATAATGGACATCTACTCTGATTATTTAAATATGAATAAAAATAAAAAAACCTTACTAATAACCAAACAGAGTATCCAATTTTACATGTGAAGGAAATAATGGAAGAGACATGTCACCAAAAGTATATGGATGGCTTATAGGCACATGACAAATTTCTCAACATTTAGACATTAAAGAAATACAAATTAAAATCATAATGAGACATGCTTACATATCTATTAGAATGGCTAAAATTATAAAGGCTAATTGTACTTGGTCTGAGCTAGATTGAGAAGCAACAAAAAATCTAAACTGTTGTTGGCATATATCATGATACAACCACTTTGGAAAATAGTTTGAAAATTTTTTTAAATGCAAAATATGTTGCAGTTACAAAAATAGCCATTTTACTTCTAGGCATTTAACCAAGAGAAACAAGCCCTATGTTCATACAGGGACTTGTATATGAATTTCATAGCAGCTTTATTTTTAAGAATTGAAAACAGTGGAAATGTTCATCAATGTCCATCCATAGAGCAAAGAAAAATTATGATCTATTCATTAAAGAGATTACTATTCAACATCAAAATGAACTATTTACAATTGGAGATTCTCAAAGTAATGATGCTGAGAAAAGAAAAGCCAGGCAATGAATAGTATATACAGTGTGATTCCATGACTATAAAAAATCTAGAAAATAAAAATTTATATATAGTCACAGTCATCAAATATATTGGTGTGATTTTAGTGCCTTCTTCTGTGATCCTATAGCTTCCTACACTTGCATCTCTGAGCATTTGTTACACCATGTGAAAATATGAACTCTTTCTCTTCATTCTGTCTTACTAGAATAAGAGTCCTTGAAATTTTATGGACAATTGAACTCTCAGTTATTAGCAGAAATTCTATCACACAGTAAGTTTCCAAATATAAAAGCCAGAGTTTTACAATGACTTCTAAGCTTTTACATGATCTAGCCACTCATTTAACCTCTGTGACCTCTTTCCCTGCTACTCTTCAGTCACTCACAGTGGCCTCCTTGCTATTCCTCAGATATGCCAGGCATGATCCAACCTTATGGCCTTCAAGATAGCCAATTCCTTTGTCTGGAGTGACCTTATTGCTGATAGTTCTGCGCAAATTCATCACCTTTCCATACCTTTGTTCAATTGTCAGCTTCATTGTAACTACCCTGATCTTCCTATTAAAAATTTTAACTCCCCATCCCCTGCCTAGCAACCTTGATTTTTCTCACCCTGATCGAGTTTTTCTTTTTCCCCATTGTACTCATCCTTTTTGAATGCACTATGCAATTTTTATTAAGGTTTATAGCTTTGAATTGTCTCACCCATTAAAATAAAAGTTCTACAAAGCCAAGTATTTCATTTACCAGTGTAGTCTGAAGTAATATCTGCCATATAATAGTTCAGTAGACAACTGGTAAATTTCAAAATAAATTAATGTTGAGAATATACTGAATTTCACAAGTCATTTCAATATTTATTTCCAAAAAATAAACTATGTAAAACATACCTTAAATTTACTTTCAAAATATTTTACAGCATATAATGGACAATATACATAAGCCTTAAAGAAACAATCCTATAAATAACCATTTCATACCTACTTAAAAACTACATAATACCACACTCCTAGATCCTCTCTGAACGCTCTAAAATAACCCTAAAGGAAATACATTTTTAAAAATAACAGATTTTTTGTCAAATAATTTAATAAAATAAAAGTTTCATTCATCCATGTAGATCATAATAAATGTTTTTAATAAGCATGAAATTATAACTCTGAAGTGTGCTAAAATGAAACCACCTGCTAAGGGTGAGAGAATAAAAATAAACATCATGTTTCCAAATAAGAGGAATTTATTACCTTTGAATCAAAGCATGTGGATTTGTTCAAACTGGCAATAAAGGAATATGGAGACACAAACCATAGAAAGTCATATTTTAGATTTCTAAAAGACTTCGAAGTGAAAAGTATACATTCACTTCTCACTTATTGCTCCTACATATTCATGAATTTGAGAGAAAATATAGGCCCTGTGTGTCTTAGCAACTAATGGGATATTTTTTGATATTTACATGCTTACACATAGTATGTGTTATAGTCTTCTCTTTTACATGCTGTAAAAAGGTTAACCCCTTTTCTGCAGAGATCTGAAAATGTGAAACAGTGCCTGAGTAGCTGAATTCATCTAATTCAAATTTCTTGCAGGTCTAAGACCTATTGATTTTCACTTGACTGCCTCCTTTTTCATCTGTCAATTGGTTACAAATTCTGGTACTGAAGAGAATACATTGGGGCTGGTGGCTCAGTGTGTTAAAGCCTCTGCCTTCAGTTCAGGTCATTATCTCAGGATCCTGGGATCGAGCTCCACGTCGGGACATAATGTAACGACAGATAGTTTATATGGGAGCCCTTTGGGTACTCTGGTGGATGAATGTTTTTAAATTAGTTTTTCATGGACATGGGGAGTTAGAGACGAGAAGGGAGGTGGGGGAAATTGGAAGGGGAGCTGAATCATGAGAGACTATGGACTCTGAAAAACAATCTGAGGGTTTTGAAGGGGCGGGGGATTTGGAGGTTGGGGTACCAGGTGTTGGGTATCATAGAGGGCACTGCTTGCATGGAGCACTGGGTGTGGTGCAAAAAGAATGAATACTGTTATGCTGAAAATAAATAAAAAATTAATTTAAAAAATATTAGTTTTTCGTAAACTACAAAAAAAAAAAAAAAAGAAAAGCGCTCCCATTTATAGCGTACACTTTATGGTTCACAAAGCACGTGCCAACAATAAAAATAATAATGGGTTACCGTTACACTTCATAGAAAAGGAGGTACAGGGAAATTGAATGAAAGGGAATAACAAAGTAGGTTCATAAGTCAATCTTCCTTGTAAAAAAATTAACCTGAAAGTGCGTTTCTGCCACCTCTCTCCTGTGTGACATTTTATCGATGGGAGATGGAAAATAAATGGTCTGGTTAACCTTTCCCTCCCCCTCAAAACCCATTATTTGAAAACACAAAAAGGGAAGTGAAGGGAGAAATCCTCCCACTCCCATCCCCACTCACCTCCATAGCCACCTCCTCTTCCAAGAACCTAGCAGACAAGGTGCCAAGAAGTGTTAGGTACCAGCAGTGGTCTCAGATCTCATTCAAGAATCATGGTGAAAGGCATTCAAAGAGATTGTGGGGGCACAGGGATCCAATTAAGGGGGACAAGTTAAAGGTTTGCCTGGTCCCCTAAAAACTAATGGCACTAGAGAAGATGAGCTTTGGGAACTATAGCATAATGGATACAATGTGTAAAAAGCTTCAGTGAGTCATGGTGGGAAGAGGCCAAGAGGGTAGCAAACACAGTCTTAGATGATGTTATTAATAGCACTATAGGCTCTAGATTTCCTGTTGTGGTGTTCTTTGCAAGACCAGCCCGGCCAAAGTGGATACTCTCAACCTGGAACAGAGGGTCTTGGAGATGCCAGCACGTGAGGTATGATGAGAGGGTAAAATGATAGGAGGTGTCCTTTGGAAGGACTGACTCCTTGACTTTAAAAGGGAGAACCCAAATCTGTAGGTGAAATCTTTCTGGCTACAAAGAGGGCCAAGGCCTCCTAAGGTCAAGGTCTCCTCGTCACTTGCAAAGATGTCGAAGAACATATTCAGACATTTCAAAGATGTCCTCATATCATTGGTTCCCACTCTGGAATTCTATCAATAAGGTGAGAGTTCCTCTAGTTGAAAAAGAGATCTAAAAAGACTTCCCTTTCTCATGTAATTTCTGTAACCTCCAGGACACACCCACCTCCCCCTTCCAGCTCTGTAATGAAGCCACAGCTGGTGCCAATTTGTGGAACTCCTTAAAGGCTATTCTCCCTTATATACCCCGGGACCAAGTTCCCATGCTCCCTCACCCGATTTCCTGCACTCACCTCCCACCTGGTGTGTTCACACCTGCAAGTGCCTTTTACCAACCCCTTTGCCAAAAGGCAGCCAGAGTGACCTTTCAAAGACCTATCAGTTCCTGGCATTTGTCTCCATAGAAATCTGCACTGATCTTCTAACAAATTCTCAGTCCTCCAAAGGCACCCATAATCCTCCCATCAGTCTATTCATACCCCTCCAACTGACTGATGCCTGTTCTGCCCCATCTCTCTGCCCTTCAACCACACTGCCTCCTTCTTCCTGTGGAGACCTCTCATGGCACCTGCCTCCAAGCACAGGTGATTCCCATTGATGGGAAGACCCTCTTCTCTCCCCCATCTCCCCACTCCAGTTACTCCCACTTATTCGTGAGCTCACAAGCCCCATGGTACACACTCTCCATGCAGCCTGCTCTCTCTTTTCTAGCACTGGCCTCCGTTTCTAGCTGTGCTTGTGTCATGGATGTCCCTCCCCAGCCAGCCTCCAAGCTCTCCTTCCCTTTAGCTCCAACACCTGACACAGTGCCTGGCACGTAGTAAGCCCTGGCTAGCTTCTAAGAGCCTCACTGAGGGACTGAAAGCATTTTAAAAATGTCACCACGTAGGCTCGAAACTGTAGGCAGAAAAAGCTTTGCCTGGATTGACATTTTAGAGACGTATTCGTCAAGTTGGATATGTTCACTGACTTTACCTTGTAAAATTAAAAAAAAAAAGGGACCTCTGTATCGCTTCGCATCTAAGGAAGGCGCATGTATACTATTAGACCACGTTATGAGCTTAATGGAAGGAGACAAGATGTTTTCGCTAAGAAAATGTATAAGACTGTTGAGGTCAAGTGGGAGGAAACAGTCCGTTTGTTGGAGCATTGCTATCTTACTCTATCACAGCCACTCATAAAAATCTGACACGGGGTGAGTCAGAATTGTCTGTCGGAGATGAGTTAGATCTGGCTCATGTTCCTACAGACATGAAAGCCAGAAGCGAAGAAGGAGGCTTTGAAAGCGTGGGTTGAGGAGGCCGTGTGGTTCACTGCGATGAGCTAAGTGCCCAGGGCCACCAGCAGACATGCTGGCCTGTGTCCGTCCTTTGTTCTGGGGTCCCTCTTGCACCATGTGGTGAGGCTGGTGGCTGGGAGCAGCTCAGGACAGGACCTGGTGGCATCTTACCTCTCCCACCCTCCTGTGGGCTCCAGTGGGCTCCAGTAGGTCCCAAGGGACAGCCTGCCTTCCTTGCAAAGCCCAGTAGCACTGGGAGCAGAAACTGGGGCCAAAGAGTGAGCACCCTGTTTGACAAGCTGGACCAGCCACCTCTTCTTCAGATGCAGGGGGAGCCCTGGCATGCTGACTCCTCCCTTCTCCCTTTCCCCTTTCCCCTTTCCTCCCTCTTTTCTTCCCCTCTCTCCTTCCCTGGTGGTGCCCTTTCCCAATGCCCACTTCATCCCTTTTCCTTTCTACATACCTGTCTTCTAGAGTTTCTTCTCTTTCCTCCCCATTACTTCCCTTCATCTGAATCTCCTCTTTGGTCCCTTTGTCCCTGCTCTCTGCTCCTCCTCCCCTTCCCTGGCCCCTGTTCAGCTCCATACTGAATGCAGGCAGAGCTGGACTAACATGCTCACTTGCTAGCTCAGCCACCCTCCAGAGAAGTCACTCTTCGGTGGCCACCTTCCTGACCCCCTGGTTGCTTCTCCACTTGTTCAGATATTGCTCTGAAGTCTGAGGAGGACAGAGCGGGGCTGCCACAGAAGCAGGCCAGAGGAGAAACCAAACCATGTGTCCACACTGTCCCCCAGCACTGCTGCTCTGAGAGCTTTCGGAGTCCTCAAAGGGTTAGGATTTAGGGGCTTCTTCAGAACCGGGAGTGAAAACAAGCATAGGTCAAAAGAAAAGCGACGGCCCCCACACAAAAATAATAATCACAAATGAAAACTATGTTAACTCTGAGTCCCAAAGTCGAAAAATTGCCTTGAATCTGTCACTAGAGAACACCCAAGGCCTCACTCTCTGGGTTCTGGGTGCCCTGGGAATGGCAGGAGGCTCTGAAAAGCGCGTGGGGGTGCAGAACTATGGGGGCTAGCCTGCCCGCTGGCAGGGGGGGGGGGTACCTCCTGTGGCGCTGTCCCGGCCTGACCCCCTGCGGACAGGGTGTGGCGCAGCGTCTGGGGTGGTCCTGGTGCCCTGGGGTTGGCGGGAGGCTGCGCCCAGCTCCTGGACTGCGTTTTCTGCTTCAGGTGAGGGCGTGTCGTGGTGTCACTTTACCTGTGAGCAGAGGGTCCTCCAGAGAAGCCATGGGTCGGGGAGGGGCAGCAGGCGGCGGGAACGGGAACAGGACACCGCGGCCTCAGGGGCTAGGCTGGAGCATGGGAGTGCAGGGGCAGCGAGTATGGTGGGTCCTGCAGTCCCAAATGGGCTGCAGCACAGCACACTGGCGCTGCGCGCCCCTCCTTCCCGCCTGGGCAATTAGCAAAGCCCCTCTCCCGGCCGCCCCCGCCCCCCTCCCTCCTGAGTCCTCTGAGAGCTCACTTCCAGCTTTGGAAATTAGCAAAGACCCTTCTCTGCGCTGGCCCCGCCCCCTCACTTCTGAGGCCGGAGCCCATGCTGGGGTGCGGGGCTAAGCCCTGGCATGCTGCTGCATTGCCAGCGCCTGCCCTGGGCAGCCTCCTAGCCTGGCTCCCTGAGCGGGTGTCCACGCGCAGCCTGGCTGCGAAAAGATCATCAGTCCTAAACGCCAGCTGCACTCTTGGGTCAGTTTGCTGGCTTCCAGATTGCGCCCAAAGCCAGGAACCAGCTTCCCCAGCACAGGCCTGGGCTGAGATGCCTGCCTGGGATCTGTCTGAGCAGTCTCCTCCACTCCAGGCAGGGATGGCACTTCGACCTGGATGTTTGGGTTTCTTGTTTGTTTTTTTGGTCATTGGTTATTACATGACCTCCAGGGTAGGTGCTCCACAAAGGGAGTGAAAACAGGACGCCATATATAGCATACAGCCATTCTAGAAAAATAGCTTGGGGTTCTCTCAGAAACGCGGCATTGGTCCTTGCACTATGGTTTAATAGAAAAGGGATTATGCACCAAGTTACTTAAATGAGCATAGGTTGAAATCGTTTACTGAGAGTAAATATTTTAAATAGTTATATTTTAACTAAATCTATCATCAATCATAAATCTATTACACGAAGGTTACAGGCAATTTAAAAGCAAGAGCACTCTCTTCAGGGTTTTAAATAACCCCTGTCTCTCTTGGCACATGAGAATGCAAAGATAGGAAATGGTTTGTAAAAGATCATATAATAGCTTTTACTAATTCTATTTATTTGACAGACAGAGATCACAAGTAGGCAGAGAGGCAGGCAGAGAGAAAGATGGGGAAGCAGGCTCCCCGTCAAGCAGAGAGCCTGATGAAGGGCTCGATCCCAGGACCCTGAGATCATGACCTGAGCCCAAGGCAGAGGCTTAACACACGGAGCCACCCAGGCGCCCCCAGATGAAATACATTTCTGACTTAGAAACTTCAGATAGAATTATTTTGTCCATGATGACAACTGAAGAAAATGTGTCATCCCTAAACCTAACCTTAAACCCTACCAACGCTGAAACCTAAGCTGACCTTAAAGCCCAAACTAGAACCCTGAATCCCAAACCTGGAATGGAACCCAAAGCCTGTACCTGAGCCCTGGATCCAAGCCCTGAACCACGAACCCAAACCCTAAACCAGACCTCCAAGTCATGAAACCTGAACCCAAATCTCAGCATGAAGTCAAACCCCAAATTTGACCTTGAACTTTATCCCATAAGCCCTGAGTCTTAAAGCCTAAATCATAAACTTAAAGCCCTAAACTATAACTCTGTTCCCTTGTCCTTCACTCTAAACCCTCACCCTAACACTAAACCCAAAGCCTGATCTAGAACTCTGACTAAAACCTGAACCTGTACCCAAATTCAAATGCTTCACCACACTTTGCTTATGCACTTGCCATTGATGGATATTTGCAGTTTCTACCTTTTGATTCTTGTGAACATTGTTTGGGTTGGGGGCTAGGGTTAGGGTCTTGGATTAGGGTAGGGTCCAGGCTTGAGACCAAGTTGAGGTCAGAGTGTGGGTCTGCATCAGGGCCATGTTCAGTGACACTGTTTGGGTCAAGGACTGTTGTAATTCCACATTGTTTCCAATTCATTGTTCCTTAGCTATTTGGGGGGAAGTTGGGGGGTATTGGGCTCCATGCAGCTTGAATTTCCGGAATGAAATGGCATCAGCTGGACCCCAGGAGGGAGCAGGACCTTCCACTGAAGGGTGAGCTCCCACAGTCCTGCACTGCCTTGCACCGCCTGCAGAGGGCGCCAGACCCCAGCTCCGCCCTGAGCCAAGGCTGCACAGCCACAGCTGGGACCAGAGCCCCGCCTCTTCAGGACCCACTGTGGAGACTTCTGGAGAATGTGGGGCGCCTCCCACCCTGACAGGACAAGCTGAGGAGGGTGTGGCTCTGCATCCACACTGACCGGACCCGTTGTGGAGGACGCGCCCACACTGGCAGCAGTCCAACCTCCTAAGGACCAGATGCTGGAGGAGCTGAGGAGAAGCCGCCTGAGTGCACTGTCAAGGGGTTCGTGGTCTCAGGACCCCACAGAGGAAGGGCGCCCTGTGTAGACACTGGGGCTTCCGTCGTTTTGTGTGAGGAGACGTGGCCTCCTGCTGTGCTGTGCGCGGGGCTGTGGGGTCCCCCCTTTCTGGGCTCGGGTGCTCCTAGGTCCTCATCTGTGTTTGTGTGCTCGCGGATTAGGTTCCTTGGGCTCCTCAGATGGTCTGCAGTCAGGGAGCGTCCCCCTGCTTCGGTGCTTGTGCTCTCCCCACCTCAGCCCTGCGGGGTCCTTCCCGTGTCCACACCCACTCCAGGCTTGCACCGAGTCCGGAAATTCGGGAGCCAGAGTGAGGACTCTGTAGACGGTTTTGGGGAGAGTAGGTATTTTCCCAGTGTGGGTTCTTCCCTGAGCACAGTGCCTCCCCATCTCTGTGTGTACCCCTCCCTGTCTGTCGTCATTGTTGCAGGGCTGTCAGAGGACAGGTCTGTCACCTTCTTGGTTCAGGGGCCTCCCAGGTATCTTGCTGTCTTGGATGCAGGTGTAAATGAGATCGTTTTCCGCAGTCTCTTTCTGATGGTTCCTTCGGAGCACCTAGGAGTGCCACTAATTTGTGCATATTGATTTTGTTCCTTGCAAGTTCTTGAATTTATTAGTTCAATTGGCCTTAAACTCAATCTGCCAGTTATTTGACCAGCAGCATGGGTTTAATTGGGAAGAGCAGAGAATGGCAGTCTGGGCTGAGCAAGCTAAGGTCCCATCACAGGCAAGTGCGAGAAACAAAGGAGAGGAACATTATTTCATGGAGGAGGAAGAAGTTGGGAAGGGTGCTTGAGGAAAAGTCCCTTGGAGAAAGGCAGGGTGATGGAGAATTCTCACCAGCTGAGCTGCAAAGATCCTACAAAAAGTCAGGAGATGAACCTCCAGCTTCCCCTGTGGGGCCTAAAATTGGTGAGTCTGTCCTGTGGGGGATTGCAATGTGGGGTCTGTAATGGGCACTGAGCAGCAGGCGCCCCCTTCCAGCCTCCCCTTCTGGCATCCCCAGTCCACTTTACTGGGGCTTCCCTTCCTGCTTTTGCACAGTTCTAACCAGCTTGTGGTGGAACGTTGTGGAAAAACTGAAATTCCAAATCCACTGCTTCTACTGCACCTGAGATACAGGGGCCCATGATTTAATCCTCCCACGAGTCTCTTGCTAGCCCCACCTGTCCGTTACTCATTTTGAGAGTTGATATTACCAAAGTACTGTAATTCTAAAAATTTCTGAATTAGCTGTATTATTTCTTTTTAGGTATGAAGTTAACTTCCAATTATATGAATTTAATATTTTGGTCATTGTTTTCTAATTTTATTGCCTTATTCTTGGAAAATATAGCCTGATATTTAACTCTAGGAATTTATTGGCATATACTTCTGGCCTAAATAATGGCCTGTTTGTGTAAATGTTCAACTTATGCTTATATACTTACTGAAGACTCTTGTTTTGGGGTTAGGATGGCTACATTTATTAATAGATCAGGACTATTAGATTCTCTAAATTTTGATGTCTCTTAATTTAATCTAATTAAATTATCAGTTAATGAAAGAAGTTAAATTTTTTATGTACTACTGCATCTAAACTTATCAAAGTCTTTGCTATAATTAGACAAGTATGTCATCCTGTTTTTATACCAAGTCTTACATTAAAAAAATCATACTATCTGAAATATTATTTATTTTTATTATTATTTATTTTTTTTAAAAGATTGTATTTATTGGGGTACCTCTGTTATTCCCTCTGCTGTGTGCATGTTTTTCTTTTCTCACTCTCTCGCAAATAAATAAGTAAAATTTAAAGATTATCTCTCTCAAATAAATAAGTCAAATTTTTTTTCTCAATGGGAGGGAGAAGCAGACTCTCCACTGAGCAGGGAGCCTGATGCAGGGCTCAATACCAGGACCCTGGGATCATCACCTGAGCTGAAGGCAGACACTTGAACCGACTAAGTCACCCAGGCACTCCAGCTGTTTATTTATTTATTTATTTTTATTATGCATATGTTTTATCTCTCTTTTCTACAAGTCTTTTTTTTGATCTTTTTACTTTTTTCATAAAACTGAATTATTTCAAGATGACTTGGTCATCCTCTTTTCCCCAACCTCAAAGATCATAGAGTATATTTTAACTGTTAAAATAATATTAGTATTTAAGTGCTGCCTACACAAATTAAGGCAAATTATCTGTGATCTGTATTCCTGAAAATATTTTTTTTATTATGCCTTCCTATGCCAATGACATTTTATAAGGATCTAAATGTTTCCATTTGTGATTTTTTTTTCAAGATAATAAAGCTATTACTTCATTCTTTTTTATATCTGATGTTATTTAAAAAAATTCTGTCAGTCTGATTCTTGTTTCTTTATTAATGAATTATTTTTTTTCTCTCTAACACTTGTGATTTTTTTTTGTGTGTCTTTGGTATGTATGCCCTAGTTTGGGATTCATAGAGTCAACTCTAGTTATGAATATTTTCTTTCTTTTCTTGTATGTAAGTTTTAATCCAGTGTCTTGACTATTTTATGCTTGAGAAATAGATGTACATTAATATTCAAATATTTCTTTCCTTTTTCTTCTTTCATTTAAAAAAAGTCATTTATTTTATTTTATTTAAAAATATTTATTTATTTATTTGGAGTAGAGAGAGAGGGTCATGAAGAGTGGCTGATTATATACTTTCAATTTGGGAGGAGGTTAGGGATAGCACAAGCCTCCAAGGTATTTTATAAACAAGGTTTCCAGGACCTTGAGGGGGC
The DNA here is from genome assembly GCF_964662115.1 of Mustela nivalis. Lineage (NCBI taxonomy): Eukaryota > Metazoa > Chordata > Mammalia > Carnivora > Mustelidae > Mustela > Mustela nivalis. The sequence goes on along the minus strand of NW_028136504.1, from coordinate 1,850,720 downwards.
TAGCTATTGTTAGGGAAAGGTCATTTATTACTATTTAGTAAAAACTCAGGGAAGAGACTCTTCTGATGTGTATCAGTGGGTATATGCTTGGGAGATGATTGCCAATGTATATCTTGAGGGCAGGGGTGGGGAGTAGAGATAAAGAAGTTTCCAAAGTAATTTTTACATGTGAAAGTAGATTTTCAGTATCCTGGGGGGTGGACTAAGAATGCTTTTTGCCCTGAGTGGATGTGTCCACATGGAAGCAGCTGAGTCCCCAGAGGAGCTTCAAGGACTTGTCAACAGGCTATGAGTAGTAAGGAAATCTAATTTCTTCTCTAGCTTTTGTTCCACACACATCACCTACATCTTACACCTCTTTTATATTGATAATTTTAATGCTTTGCTGGTATCCAGATGACTATATCCTTAAGTGACTTCTTATCTCTATTGAATCCATTACGTATTCTATCCATTGTATTCTTAATTCAACTTGATTACATATATTTAATCTATTAGTACCACTAGGTTCTTATTCTTGTTTTTATTTCAAAATCTTTCCTTATTTCCTTACATTATTTATTGGGTATATATATTTTTTTTTAAAGATTTTATTTATTTATTTGACAGAGTGAGATCACAGTAGGAGAGAAGAAGGGAAGAGATCACAGAGAGAGAGGAAGGGAAGCAGGCCCCCTGCTGAGCAGAGAGCCCGATGTGGGACTCCATCCCAGGACCCTGAGATCATGACCTGAGCCGAAGGCAGCGGCTTAACCCACTGAGCCACCCAGGCGCCCCTTATTGGGTATATTTTAAATCCCTGAAATACTCACTTATTATATATAAGCTGTCAACCGTATTCTTATTTTGAGGTAGCTATATCTTTTTGGGTTTTAGGACATCATACCAACAATGCCAAATAATTTTCAGACAACAGCAGGATCTCCAAGAATTCAACTAAATTCTGACACTATCTACCTGAACATAGTGTAAGATTTCATCAGTTAATGGATCAGTCCTCCAAGACTATCTCCAACCCCACCTCAGATGCCAGTCTCACTGTAGGCCCCAGGTTATTACCTGTGCTTGTGACTGAGCAACTACAGGTTGGAGGTCCCAGTGGCCTACTTCTTACGTTCTTTTAATTTGCTACAGGGACTCACAAAACTCAGAAAAATACTTACTTTATGTTTGCCAGCTTATTAAAAGATATAATAGAAGATTTAAATCAATAGATAGATAAAGAAGTGCACAGGGCAAGGTATGGAGAATGGGCACAGAGCTTCTATTACCTTCTGTAAGACTGCCACTCTTCCTGCCTTTTCATACATTTCACAAACTAAAAGCTTTCTGAACCCAGTCCTTTCAGCTTTTCTGTGGAGGCTTCATGACATAGTCATGACTGACTAAATCATTGTCATTTGCTGATCTAATCTCCAGATCCTCTTCCCTCCCCAGATAATCCTGTATTGGGAGGAAGGGGAGGCAAAAAGTTGTGAAGGCTTTCACCAAGTGGTTGGTCCTTCAGGCAAACAGCCCTTGCCTTGAGTGAGGTCTGAAGGTCACTTCATTAACAGAACAAAACACACCTCTCTCACCCTTATCACAGGAAATCCCAAGAGTTTTAGGAGCTGTGAGTCAGTAGCCATGGTTGAAAACCAAATATTCAGATGACCAAAATATATTTCTTGTAAACCACTATATTACACTACATGCTTAAGTATTTAATTATGTGATCTTTTAAACTAATATTTTTCTAAGAGTATAAACTGTTCTGGCAGTAATCTGGATTGGGGAGTGATGTATTGCCAAATTTCTGTCGTTTTAGTCCAGGAAGTCAAAGAGAAAGAACAGGAGAGCCCCTTAGGGCAGGAAGTTCAAAGTAACAATGTTAACTACTACTACCTTTTCTTGATTTTTTTTTTTAAACAAGCAAATCTTCTCTTCAGAGTTGCAGTTTAAAGCCAAGAACATGCAGAATTGGGAGAAAAAATAGTTAAATTTGGAGACTTGCAGAGGTAGAATCAGAGTAGTGAAAGCCATTACAGCAACTGAACTAACTGAGGTCAGTCTTTGGTGAATCACAGAAACAGGTGGAGTTGTCAAACAAAGGAATCTTTGTTTACAACATACAAGGAGATCACAGGGAATAAGTTCCAAAGCCTTGACTGTTTGAACAGGAGAGAGATTTTTATTTAGTATTTAAGATGAATACTCAGAAGGGAGAGTTTTATTATTCCGTGTATGGTTGGTCATAAGGTTGTGGATGCATGCACATCCACATATGTATTTGTGCAATATGTATTGCATGTTCACCTGAATGAAGCTTGTATTCCACCGAGGGCAGAAACTTCAACGTTAGAATAAAGCAGAGGTAACTGTTGGACAAGGGAAAGGGACTCTGCAGGCTTCAAGAGCAGATAGAAACTAGATGGGGTCTTGGGCTCATTTTCTGGGACAAGGAATGCAAGGCCTTGATTGCTTTTGAAATAGCACTAGGAGTTTTACCACTGATTTATTGTCTCAATAGCTTAGGCTATTTCCTGGTCTGGTGGTGACTGTTAGTTTTCCCATTGCCTTGTTCCCTCAAAATCCTTAAGGAGTGAGGTTTTTGCATTTCTTTGTAAGAACCTCCCAGGAAGTTTTGGAAGAAGTGTGCTTGGGCAAGTACACAGGTGGGGTATAGATCATTGAAAATAGCTGGGGACAAAAAATGATTTTCTTATGTCAGGAAAACTATATGTCATCTTAATTTTCTGGGAACCTCTAATTCTTTCTGCTGATGTTACCAGCAGGCTTCTGAGATATTACTGATTGTTCTCTTGTACCTAAGGAAAAAGAAATGTAGAAAGCAAAAGACAAAACTTTAAAATCTATCCTCCAACTCATCAATTCACTGCAGCCACCTCTCTGTCTTTCCCTTTCTCTTTTTCTTTATCTTTCTCTCTCACTTTCTCTCTCACATACGCACAACACACGCAAATCATCTTAAAACAATTTTTAATTTTCCCTATTCCATTTTAATATACTTGAGGCATGATCATTTTCTTAGTAAATACAAGAAAAAAAAATCTAGGATTCCATCATTCTGTGTGATTAAAGTATTGAGGAATTTACTTCCAATAGCACTTATAAAAACACATTTTATTTATGTAATATTATATAATCAGGTGCCTGCATTTTTCTTATTCTCTAACTAGTGTTATTTGGCAATTAATATTTTGTCAATCAATATTCCCCTATATCTGAATGTGTGGGCAGTGAGAGATGAGTTAGAGGCAAGGATGGTGAACACTCCCAACAACTGCAGACTACATATATCTTAAGCCATGATTTTCTTTGCAAAGGTCAACATTGATAATGTTCTAGTCATACCTCCGTGTACCAGGAAAGAAGTAGCATATTTCTTGAAAGACACAGCTATCAAAGCTCCATTGAGAAACTGTAAAGATGGACAAGCGATTTCCAAATTACATATCTGATAATGGACATCTACTCTGATTATTTAAATATGAATAAAAATAAAAAAACCTTACTAATAACCAAACAGAGTATCCAATTTTACATGTGAAGGAAATAATGGAAGAGACATGTCACCAAAAGTATATGGATGGCTTATAGGCACATGACAAATTTCTCAACATTTAGACATTAAAGAAATACAAATTAAAATCATAATGAGACATGCTTACATATCTATTAGAATGGCTAAAATTATAAAGGCTAATTGTACTTGGTCTGAGCTAGATTGAGAAGCAACAAAAAATCTAAACTGTTGTTGGCATATATCATGATACAACCACTTTGGAAAATAGTTTGAAAATTTTTTTAAATGCAAAATATGTTGCAGTTACAAAAATAGCCATTTTACTTCTAGGCATTTAACCAAGAGAAACAAGCCCTATGTTCATACAGGGACTTGTATATGAATTTCATAGCAGCTTTATTTTTAAGAATTGAAAACAGTGGAAATGTTCATCAATGTCCATCCATAGAGCAAAGAAAAATTATGATCTATTCATTAAAGAGATTACTATTCAACATCAAAATGAACTATTTACAATTGGAGATTCTCAAAGTAATGATGCTGAGAAAAGAAAAGCCAGGCAATGAATAGTATATACAGTGTGATTCCATGACTATAAAAAATCTAGAAAATAAAAATTTATATATAGTCACAGTCATCAAATATATTGGTGTGATTTTAGTGCCTTCTTCTGTGATCCTATAGCTTCCTACACTTGCATCTCTGAGCATTTGTTACACCATGTGAAAATATGAACTCTTTCTCTTCATTCTGTCTTACTAGAATAAGAGTCCTTGAAATTTTATGGACAATTGAACTCTCAGTTATTAGCAGAAATTCTATCACACAGTAAGTTTCCAAATATAAAAGCCAGAGTTTTACAATGACTTCTAAGCTTTTACATGATCTAGCCACTCATTTAACCTCTGTGACCTCTTTCCCTGCTACTCTTCAGTCACTCACAGTGGCCTCCTTGCTATTCCTCAGATATGCCAGGCATGATCCAACCTTATGGCCTTCAAGATAGCCAATTCCTTTGTCTGGAGTGACCTTATTGCTGATAGTTCTGCGCAAATTCATCACCTTTCCATACCTTTGTTCAATTGTCAGCTTCATTGTAACTACCCTGATCTTCCTATTAAAAATTTTAACTCCCCATCACCTGCCTAGCAACCTTGATTTTTCTCACCCTGATCGAGTTTTTCTTTTTCCCCATTGTACTCATCCTTTTTGAATGCACTATGCAATTTTTATTAAGGTTTATAGCTTTGAATTGTCTCACCCATTAAAATAAAAGTTCTACAAAGCCAAGTATTTCATTTACCAGTGTAGTCTGAAGTAATATCTGCCATATAATAGTTCAGTAGACAACTGGTAAATTTCGAAATAAATTAATGTTGAGAATATACTGAATTTCACAAGTCATTTCAATATTTATTTCCAAAAAATAAACTATGTAAAACATACCTTAAATTTACTTTCAAAATATTTTATAGCATATAATGGACAATATACATAAGCCTTAAAGAAACAATCCTATAAATAACCATTTCATACCTACTTAAAAACTACATAATACCACACTCCTAGATCCTCTCTGAACGCTCTAAAATAACCCTAAAGGAAATACATTTTTAAAAATAACAGATTTTTTGTCAAATAATTTAATAAAATAAAAGTTTCATTCATCTATGTAGATCATAATAAATGTTTTTAATAAGCATGAAATTATAACTCTGAAGTGTGCTAAAATGAAACCACCTGCTAAGGGTGAGAGAATAAAAATAAACATCATGTTTCCAAATAAGAGGAATTTATTACCTTTGAATCAAAGCATGTGGATTTGTTCAAACTGGCAATAAAGGAATATGGAGACACAAACCATAGAAAGTCATATTTTAGATTTCTAAAAGACTTCGAAGTGAAAAGTATACATTCACTTCTCACTTATTGCTCCTACATATTCATGAATTTGAGAGAAAATATAGGCCCTGTGTGTCTTAGCAACTAATGGGATATTTTTTGATATTTACATGCTTACACATAGTATGTGTTATAGTCTTCTCTTTTACATGCTGTAAAAAGGTTAACCCCTTTTCTGCAGAGATCTGAAAATGTGAAACAGTGCCTGAGTAGCTGAATTCATCTAATTCAAATTTCTTGCAGGTCTAAGACCTATTGATTTTCACTTGACTGCCTCCTTTTTCATCTGTCAATTGGTTACAAATTCTGGTACTGAAGAGAATACATTGGGGCTGGTGGCTCAGTGTGTTAAAGCCTCTGCCTTCAGTTCAGGTCATTATCTCAGGATCCTGGGATCGAGCTCCACGTCGGGACATAATGTAACGACAGATAGTTTATATGGGAGCCCTTTGGGTACTCTGGTGGATGAATGTTTTTAAATTAGTTTTTCATGGACATGGGGAGTTAGAGACGAGAAGGGAGGTGGGGGAAATTGGAAGGGGAGCTGAATCATGAGAGACTATGGACTCTGAAAAACAATCTGAGGGTTTTGAAGGGGCGGGGGATTTGGAGGTTGGGGTACCAGGTGTTGGGTATCATAGAGGGCACTGCTTGCATGGAGCACTGGGTGTGGTGCAAAAAGAATGAATACTGTTATGCTGAAAATAAATAAAAAATTAATTTAAAAAATATTAGTTTTTCGTAAACTACAAAAAAAAAAAAAAAAGAAAAGCGCTCCCATTTATAGCGTACACTTTATGGTTCACAAAGCACGTGCCAACAATAAAAATAATAATGGGTTACCGTTACACTTCATAGAAAAGGAGGTACAGGGAAATTGAATGAAAGGGAATAACAAAGTAGGTTCATAAGTCAATCTTCCTTGTAAAAAAATTAACCTGAAAGTGCGTTTCTGCCACCTCTCTCCTGTGTGACATTTTATCGATGGGAGATGGAAAATAAATGGTCTGGTTAACCTTTCCCTCCCCCTCAAAACCCATTATTTGAAAACACAAAAAGGGAAGTGAAGGGAGAAATCCTCCCACTCCCATCCCCACTCACCTCCATAGCCACCTCCTCTTCCAAGAACCTAGCAGACAAGGTGCCAAGAAGTGTTAGGTACCAGCAGTGGTCTCAGATCTCATTCAAGAATCATGGTGAAAGGCATTCAAAGAGATTGTGGGGGCACAGGGATCCAATTAAGGGGGACAAGTTTAAGGTTTGCCTGGTCCCCTAAAAACTAATGGCACTAGAGAAGATGAGCTTTGGGAACTATAGCATAATGGATACAATGTGTAAAAAGCTTCAGTGAGTCATGGTGGGAAGAGGCCAAGAGGGCAGCAAACACAGTCTTAGATGATGTTATTAATAGCACTACAGGCTCTAGATTTCCTGTGGTGGTGTTCTTGGCAAGACCAGCCCGGCCAAAGTGGATACTCTCAACCTGGAACAGAGGGTCTTGGAGATGCCAGCACGTGAGGTATGATGAGAGGGTAAAATGATAGGAGGTGTCCTTTGGAAGGACTGACTCCTTGACTTTAAAAGGGAGAACCCAAATCTGTAGGTGAAATCTTTCTGGCTACAAAGAGGGCCAAGGCCTCCTAAGGTCAAGGTCTCCTCGTCACTTGCAAAGATGTCGAAGAACATATTCAGACATTTCAAAGATGTCCTCATATCATTGGTTCCCACTCTGGAATTCTATCAATAAGGTGAGAGTTCCTCTAGTTGAAAAAGAGATCTAAAAAGACTTCCCTTTCTCATGTAATTTCTGTAACCTCCAGGACACACCCACCTCCCCCTTCCAGCTCTGTAATGAAGCCACAGCTGGTGCCAATTTGTGGAACTCCTTAAAGGCTATTCTCCCTTATATACCCCGGGACCAAGTTCCCATGCTCCCTCACCCGATTTCCTGCACTCACCTCCCACCTGGTGTGTTCACACCTGCAAGTGCCTTTTACCAACCCCTTTGCCAAAAGGCAGCCAGAGTGACCTTTCAAAGACCTATCAGTTCCTGGCATTTGTCTCCATAGAAATCTGCACTGATCTTCTAACAAATTCTCAGTCCTCCAAAGGCACCCATAATCCTCCCATCAGTCTATTCATACCCCTCCAACTGACTGATGCCTGTTCTGCCCCATCTCTCTGCCCTTCAACCACACTGCCTCCTTCTTCCTGTGGAGACCTCTCATGGCACCTGCCTCCAAGCACAGGTGATTCCCATTGATGGGAAGACCCTCTTCTCTCCCCCATCTCCCCACTCCAGTTACTCCCACTTATTCGTGAGCTCACAAGCCCCATGGTACACACTCTCCATGCAGCCTGCTCTCTCTTTTCTAGCACTGGCCTCCGTTTCTAGCTGTGCTTGTGTCATGGATGTCCCTCCCCAGCCAGCCTCCAAGCTCTCCTTCCCTTTAGCTCCAACACCTGACACAGTGCCTGGCACGTAGTAAGCCCTGGCTAGCTTCTAAGAGCCTCACTGAGGGACTGAAAGCATTTTAAAAATGTCACCACGTAGGCTCGAAACTGTAGGCAGAAAAAGCTTTGCCTGGATTGACATTTTAGAGACGTATTCGTCAAGTTGGATATGTTCACTGACTTTACCTTGTAAAATTAAAAAAAAAAGGGGACCTCTGTATCGCTTCGCATCTAAGGAAGGCGCATGTATACTATTAGACCACGTTATGAGCTTAATGGAAGGAGACAAGATGTTTTCGCTAAGAAAATGTATAAGACTGTTGAGGTCAAGTGGGAGGAAACAGTCCGTTTGTTGGAGCATTGCTATCTTACTCTATCACAGCCACTCATAAAAATCTGACACGGGGTGAGTCAGAATTGTCTGTCGGAGATGAGTTAGATCTGGCTCATGTTCCTACAGACATGAAAGCCAGAAGCGAAGAAGGAGGCTTTGAAAGCGTGGGTTGAGGAGGCCGTGTGGTTCACTGCGATGAGCTAAGTGCCCAGGGCCACCAGCAGACATGCTGGCCTGTGTCCGTCCTTTGTTCTGGGGTCCCTCTTGCACCATGTGGTGAGGCTGGTGGCTGGGAGCAGCTCAGGACAGGACCTGGTGGCATCTTACCTCTCCCACCCTCCTGTGGGCTCCAGTGGGCTCCAGTAGGTCCCAAGGGACAGCCTGCCTTCCTTGCAAAGCCCAGTAGCACTGGGAGCAGAAACTGGGGCCAAAGAGTGAGCACCCTGTTTGACAAGCTGGACAAGCCACCTCTTCTTCAGATGCAGGGGGAGCCCTGGCATGCTGACTCCTCCCTTCTCCCTTTCCCCTTTCCTCTTTCCTCCCTCTTTTCTTCCCCTCTCTCCTTCCCTGGTGGTGCCCTTTCCCAATGCCCACTTCATCCCTTTTCCTTTCTACATACCTGTCTTCTAGAGTTTCTTCTCTTTCCTCCCCATTACTTCCCTTCATCTGAATCTCCTCTTTGGTCCCTTTGTCCCTGCTCTCTGCTCCTCCTCCCCTTCCCTGGCCCCTGTTCAGCTCCATACTGAATGCAGGCAGAGCTGGACTAACATGCTCACTTGCTAGCTCAGCCACCCTCCAGAGAAGTCACTCTTCGGTGGCCACCTTCCTGACCCCCTGGTTGCTTCTCCACTTGTTCAGATATTGCTCTGAAGTCTGAGGAGGACAGAGCGGGGCTGCCACAGAAGCAGGCCAGAGGAGAAACCAAACCATGTGTCCACACTGTCCCCCAGCACTGCTGCTCTGAGAGCTTTCGGAGTCCTCAAAGGGTTAGGATTTAGGGGCTTCTTCAGAACCGGGAGTGAAAACAAGCATAGGTCAAAAGAAAAGCGACGGCCCCCACACAAAAATAATAATCACAAATGAAAACTATGTTAACTCTGAGTCCCAAAGTCGAAAAATTGCCTTGAATCTGTCACTAGAGAACACCCAAGGCCTCACTCTCTGGGTTCTGGGTGCCCTGGGAATGGCAGGAGGCTCTGAAAAGCGCGTGGGGGTGCAGAACTATGGGGGCTAGCCTGCCCGCTGGCAGGGGGGGGGGTACCTCCTGTGGCGCTGTCCCGGCCTGACCCCCTGCGGACAGGGTGTGGCGCAGCGTCTGGGGTGGTCCTGGTGCCCTGGGGTTGGCGGGAGGCTGCGCCCAGCTCCTGGACTGCGTTTTCTGCTTCAGGTGAGGGCGTGTCGTGGTGTCACTTTACCTGTGAGCAGAGGGTCCTCCAGAGAAGCCATGGGTCGGGGAGGGGCAGCAGGCGGCGGGAACGGGAACAGGACACCGCGGCCTCAGGGGCTAGGCTGGAGCATGGGAGTGCAGGGGCAGCGAGTATGGTGGGTCCTGCAGTCCCAAATGGGCTGCAGCACAGCACACTGGCGCTGCGCGCCCCTCCTTCCCGCCTGGGCAATTAGCAAAGCCCCTCTCCCGGCCGCCCCCGCCCCCCTCCCTCCTGAGTCCTCTGAGAGCTCACTTCCAGCTTTGGAAATTAGCAAAGACCCTTCTCTGCGCTGGCCCCGCCCCCTCACTTCTGAGGCCGGAGCCCATGCTGGGGTGCGGGGCTAAGCCCTGGCATGCTGCTGCATTGCCAGCGCCTGCCCTGGGCAGCCTCCTAGCCTGGCTCCCTGAGCGGGTGTCCACGCGCAGCCTGGCTGCGAAAAGATCATCAGTCCTAAACGCCAGCTGCACTCTTGGGTCAGTTTGCTGGCTTCCAGATTGCGCCCAAAGCCAGGAACCAGCTTCCCCAGCACAGGCCTGGGCTGAGATGCCTGCCTGGGATCTGTCTGAGCAGTCTCCTCCACTCCAGGCAGGGATGGCACTTCGACCTGGATGTTTGGGTTTTTGGTTTGTTTTTTTGGTCATTGGTTATTACATGACCTCCAGGGTAGGTGCTCCACAAAGGGAGTGAAAACAGGACGCCATATATAGCATACAGCCATTCTAGAAAAATAGCTTGGGGTTCTCTCAGAAACGCGGCATTGGTCCTTGCACTATGGTTTAATAGAAAAGGGATTATGCACGAAGTTACTTAAATGAGCATAGGTTGAAATCGTTTACTGAGAGTAAATATTTTAAATAGTTATATTTTAACTAAATCTATTATCAATCATAAATCTATTACACGAAGGTTACAGGCAATTTAAAAGCCAGAGCTTTCTCTTCAGGGTTTTAAATAACCCCTGTCTCTCTTGGCACATGAGAATGCAAAGATAGGAAATGGTTTGTAAAAGATCATATAATAGCTTTTACTAATTCTATTTATTTGACAGACAGAGATCACAAGTAGGCAGAGAGGCAGGCAGAGAGAAAGATGGGGAAGCAGGCTCCCCGTCAAGCAGAGAGCCTGATGAAGGGCTGGATCCCAGGACCCTGAGATCATGACCTGAGCCCAAGGCAGAGGCTTAACACACGGAGCCACCCAGGCGCCCCCAGATGAAATACATTTCTGACTTAGAAACTTCAGATAGAATTATTTTGTCCATGATGACAACTGAAGAAAATGTGTCATCCCTAAACCTAACCTTAAACCCTACCTAAGCTGACCTTAAAGCCCAAACTAGAACCCTGAATCCCAAACCTGGAATGGAACCCAAAGCCTGTACCTGAGCCCTGGATCCAAGCCCTGAACCACAAACCCAAACCCTAAACCAGACCTCCAAGTCATGAAACCTGAACCCAAATCTCAGCATGAAGTCAAACCCCAAATTTGACCTTGAACTTTATCCCATAAGCCCTGAGTCTTAAAGCCTAAATCATAAACTTAAAGCCCTAAACTATAACTCTGTTCCCTTGTCCTTCACTCTAAACCCTCACCCTAACACTAAACCCAAAGCCTGATCTAGAACTCTGACTAAAACCTGAACCTGTACCCAAATTCAAATGCTTCACCACACTTTGCTTAGGCACTTGCCATTGATGGATATTTGCAGTTTCTACCTTTTGATTCTTGTGAACATTGTTTGGGTTGGGGGCTAGGGTTAGGGTCTTGGATTAGGGTAGGGTCCAGGCTTGAGACCAAGTTGAGGTCAGAGTGTGGGTCTGCATCAGGGCCATGTTCAGTGACACTGTTTGGGTCAAGGACTGTTGTAATTCCACATTGTTTCCAATTCATTGTTCCTTAGCTATTTGGGGGGAAGTTGGGGGGTATTGGGCTCCATGCAGCTTGAATTTCCGGAATGAAATGGCATCAGCTGGACCCCAGGAGGGAGCAGGACCTTCCACTGAAGGGTGAGCTCCCACAGTCCTGCACTGCCTTGCACCGCCTGCAGAGGGCGCCAGACCCCAGCTCCGCCCTGAGCCAAGGCTGCACAGCCACAGCTGGGACCAGAGCCCCGCCTCTTCAGGACCCACTGTGGAGACTTCTGGAGAATGTGGGGCGCCTCCCACCCTGACAGGACAAGCTGAGGAGGGTGTGGCTCTGCATCCACACTGACCGGACCCGTTGTGGAGGACGCGCCCACACTGGCAGCAGTCCAACCTCCTAAGGACCAGATGCTGGAGGAGCTGAGGAGAAGCCGCCTGAGTGCACTGTCAAGGGGTTCGTGGTCTCAGGACCCCACAGAGGAAGGGCGCCCTGTGTAGACACTGGGGCTTCCGTCGTTTTGTGTGAGGAGACGTGGCCTCCTGCTGTGCTGTGCGCGGGGCTGTGGGGTCCCCCCTTTCTGGGCTCGGGTGCTCCTAGGTCCTCATCTGTGTTTGTGTGCTCGCGGATTAGGTTCCTTGGGCTCCTCAGATGGTCTGCAGTCAGGGAGCGTCCCCCTGCTTCGGTGCTTGTGCTCTCCCCACCTCAGCCCTGCGGGGTCCTTCCCGTGTCCACACCCACTCCAGGCTTGCACCGAGTCCGGAAATTCGGGAGCCAGAGTGAGGACTCTGTAGACGGTTTTGGGGAGAGTAGGTATTTTCCCAGTGTGGGTTCTTCCCTGAGCACAGTGCCTCCCCATCTCTGTGTGTACCCCTCCCTGTCTGTCGTCATTGTTGCAGGGCTGTCAGAGGACAGGTCTGTCACCTTCTTGGTTCAGGGGCCTCCCAGGTATCTTGCTGTCTTGGATGCAGGTGTAAATGAGATCGTTTTCCGCAGTCTCTTTCTGATGGTTCCTTCGGAGCACCTAGGAGTGCCACTAATTTGTGCATATTGATTTTGTTCCTTGCAAGTTCTTGAATTTATTAGTTCAATTGGCCTTAAACTCAATCTGCCAGTTATTTGACCAGCAGCATGGGTTTAATTGGGAAGAGCAGAGAATGGCAGTCTGGGCTGAGCAAGCTAAGGTCCCATCACAGGCAAGTGCGAGAAACAAAGGAGAGGAACATTATTTCATGGAGGAGGAAGAAGTTGGGAAGGGTGCTTGAGGAAAAGTCCCTTGGAGAAAGGCAGGGTGATGGAGAATTCTCACCAGCTGAGCTGCAAAGATCCTACAAAAAGTCAGGAGATGAACCTCCAGCTTCCCCTGTGGGGCCTAAAATTGGTGAGTCTGTCCTGTGGGGGATTGCAATGTGGGGTCTGTAATGGGCACTGAGCAGCAGGCGCCCCCTTCCAGCCTCCCCTTCTGGCATCCCCAGTCCACTTTACTGGGGCTTCCCTTCCTGCTTTTGCACAGTTCTAACCAGCTTGTGGTGGAACGTTGTGGAAAAACTGAAATTCCAAATCCACTGCTTCTACTGCACCTGAGATACAGGGGCCCATGATTTAATCCTCCCACGAGTCTCTTGCTAGCCCCACCTGTCCGTTACTCATTTTGAGAGTTGATATTACCAAAGTACTGTAATTCTAAAAATTTCTGAATTAGCTGTATTATTTCTTTTTAGGTATGAAGTTAACTTCCAATTATATGAATTTAATATTTTGGTCATTGTTTTCTAATTTTATTGCCTTATTCTTGGAAAATATAGCCTGATATTTAACTCTAGGAATTTATTGGCATATACTTCTGGCCTAAATAATGGCCTGTTTGTGTAAATGTTCAACTTATGCTTATATACTTACTGAAGACTCTTGTTTTGGGGTTAGGATGGCTACATTTATTAATAGATCAGGACTATTAGATTCTCTAAATTTTGATGTCTCTTAATTTAATCTAATTAAATTATCAGTTAATGAAAGAAGTTAAATTTTTTATGTACTACTGCATCTAAACTTATCAAAGTCTTTGCTATAATTAGACAAGTATGTCATCCTGTTTTTATACCAAGTCTTACATTAAAAAAATCATACTATCTGAAATATTATTTATTTTTATTATTATTTATTTTTTTTAAAAGATTGTATTTATTGGGGTACCTCTGTTATTCCCTCTGCTGTGTGCATGTTTTTCTTTTCTCACTCTCTCTCAAATAAATAAGTAAAATTTAAAGATTATCTCTCTCAAATAAATAAGTCAAATTTTTTTTCTCAATGGGAGGGAGAAGCAGACTCTCCACTGAGCAGGGAGCCTGATGCAGGGCTCAATACCAGGACCCTGGGATCATCACCTGAGCTGAAGGCAGACACTTGAACCGACTAAGTCACCCAGGCACTCCAGCTGTTTATTTATTTATTTATTTTTATTATGCATATGTTTTATCTCTCTTTTCTACAAGTCTTTTTTTTGATCTTTTTACTTTTTTCATAAAACTGAATTATTTCAAGATGACTTGGTCATCCTCTTTTCCCCAACCTCAAAGATCATAGAGTATATTTTAACTGTTAAAATAATATTAGTATTTAAGTGCTGCCTACACAAATTAAGGCAAATTATCTGTGATCTGTATTCCTGAAAATATTTTTTTTATTATGCCTTCCTATGCCAATGACATTTTATAAGGATCTAAATGTTTCCATTTGTGATTTTTTTTTCAAGATAATAAAGCTATTACTTCATTCTTTTTTATATCTGATGTTATTTAAAAAAATTCTGTCAGTCTGATTCTTGTTTCTTTATTAATGAATTATTTTTTTTCTCTCTAACACTTGTGATTTTTTTTGTGTGTCTTTGGTATGTATGCCCTAGTTTGGGATTCATAGAGTCAACTCTAGTTATGAATATTTTCTTTCTTTTCTTGTATGTAAGTTTTAATCCAGTGTCTTGACTATTTTATGCTTGAGAAATAGATGTACATTAATATTCAAATATTTCTTTCCTTTTTCTTCTTTCATTTAAAAAAAGTCATTTATTTTATTTTATTTAAAAATATTTATTTATTTATTTGGAGTAGAGAGAGAGGGTCATGAAGAGTGGCTGATTATATACTTTCAATTTGGGAGGAGGTTAGGGATAGCACAAGCCTCCAAGGTATTTTATAAACAAGGTTTCCAGGACCTTGAGGGGGCTAGCTATTGTTAGGGAAAGGTCATTTATTACTATTTAGTAAAAACTCAGGGAAGAGACTCTTCTGATGTGTATCAGTGGGTATATGCTTGGGAGATGATTGCCAATGTATATCTTGAGGGCAGGGGTGGGGAGTAGAGATAAAGAAGTTTCCAAAGTAATTTTTACATGTGAAAGTAGATTTTCAGTATCCTGGGGGGTGGACTAAGAATGCTTTTTGCCCTGAGTGGATGTGTCCACATGGAAGCAGCTGAGTCCCCAGAGGAGCTTCAAGGACTTGTCAACAGGCTATGAGTAGTAAGGAAATCTAATTTCTTCTCTAGCTTTTGTTCCACACACATCACCTACATCTTACACCTCTTTTATATTGATAATTTTAATGCTTTGCTGGTATCCAGATGACTATATCCTTAAGTGACTTCTTATCTCTATTGAATCCATTACGTATTCTATCCATTGTATTCTTAATTCAACTAGATTACATATATTTAATCTATTAGTACCACTAGGTTCTTATTCTTGTTTTTATTTCAAAATCTTTCCTTATTTCCTTACATTATTTATTGGGTATATTTTAAATCCCTGAAATACTCACTTATTATATATAAGCTGTCAACCGTATTCTTATTTTGAGGTAGCTATATCTTTTTGGGTTTTAGGACATCATACCAACAATGCCAAATAATTTTCAGACAACAGCAGGATCTCCAAGAATTCAACTAAATTCTGACACTATCTACCTGAACATAGTGTAAGATTTCATCAGTTAATGGATCAGTCCTCCAAGACTATCTCCAACCCCACCTCAGATGCCAGTCTCACTGTAGGCCCCAGGTTATTACCTGTGCTTGTGACTGAGCAACTACAGGTTGGAGGTCCCAGTGGCCTACTTCTTACGTTCTTTTAATTTGCTACAGGGACTCACAAAACTCAGAAAAATACTTACTTTATGTTTGCCAGCTTATTAAAAGATATAATAGAAGATTTAAATCAATAGATAGATAAAGAAGTGCACAGGGCAAGGTATGGAGAATGGGCACAGAGCTTCTATTACCTTCTGTAAGACTGCCACTCTTCCTGCCTTTTCATACATTTCACAAACTAAAAGCTTTCTGAACCCAGTCCTTTCAGCTTTTCTGTGGAGGCTTCATGACATAGTCATGACTGACTAAATCATTGTCATTTGCTGATCTAATCTCCAGATCCTCTTCCCTCCCCAGATAATCCTGTATTGGGAGGAAGGGGAGGCAAAAAGTTGTGAAGGCTTTCACCAAGTGGTTGGTCCTTCAGGCAAACAGCCCTTGCCTTGAGTGAGGTCTGAAGGTCACTTCATTAACAGAACAAAACACACCTCTCTCACCCTTATCACAGGAAATCCCAAGAGTTTTAGGAGCTGTGAGTCAGTAGCCATGGTTGAAAACCAAATATTCAGATGACCAAAATATATTTCTTGTAAACCACTATATTACACTACATGCTTAAGTATTTAATTATGTGATCTTTTAAACTAATATTTTTCTAAGAGTATAAACTGTTCTGGCAGTAATCTGGATTGGGGAGTGATGTATTGCCAAATTTCTGTCGTTTTAGTCCAGGAAGTCAAAGAGAAAGAACAGGAGAGCCCCTTAGGGCAGGAAGTTCAAAGTAACAATGTTAACTACTACTACCTTTTCTTGATTTTTTTTTTTAAACAAGCAAATCTTCTCTTCAGAGTTGCAGTTTAAAGCCAAGAACATGCAGAATTGGGAGAAAAAATAGTTAAATTTGGAGACTTGCAGAGGTAGAATCAGAGTAGTGAAAGCCATTACAGCAACTGAACTAACTGAGGTCAGTCTTTGGTGAATCACAGAAACAGGTGGAGTTGTCAAACAAAGGAATCTTTGTTTACAACATACAAGGAGATCACAGGGAATAAGTTCCAAAGCCTTGACTGTTTGAACAGGAGAGAGATTTTTATTTAGTATTTAAGATGAATACTCAGAAGGGAGAGTTTTATTATTCCGTGTATGGTTGGTCATAAGGTTGTGGCTGCATGCACATCCACATATGTATTTGTGCAATATGTATTGCATGTTCACCTGAATGAAGCTTGTATTCCACCGAGGGCAGAAACTTCAACGTTAGAATAAAGCAGAGGTAACTGTTGGACAAGGGAAAGGGACTCTGCAGGCTTCAAGAGCAGATAGAAACTAGATGGGGTCTTGGGCTCATTTTCTGGGACAAGGAATGCAAGGCCTTGATTGCTTTTGAAATAGCACTAGGAGTTTTGCCACTGATTTATTGTCTCAATAGCTTAGGCTATTTCCTGGTCTGGTGGTGACTGTTAGTTTTCCCATTGCCTTGTTCCCTCAAAATCCTTAAGGAGTGAGGTTTTTGCATTTCTTTTTAAGAACCTCCCAGGAAGTTTTGGAAGAAGTGTGCTTGGGCAAGTACACAGGTGGGGTATAGATCATTGAAAATAGCTGGGGACAAAAAATGATTTTCTTATGTCAGGAAAACTATATGTCATCTTAATTTTCTGGGAACCTCTAATTCTTTCTGCTGATGTTACCAGCAGGCTTCTGAGATATTACTGATTGTTCTCTTGTACCTAAGGAAAAAGAAATGTAGAAAGCAAAAGACAAAACTTTAAAATCTATCCTCCAACTCATCAATTCACTGCAGCCACCTCTCTGTCTTTCCCTTTCTCTTTTTCTTTATCTTTCTCTCTCACTTTCTCTCTCACATACGCACAACACACGCAAATCATCTTAAAACAATTTTTAATTTTCCCTATTCCATTTTAATATACTTGAGGCATGATCATTTTCTTAGTAAATACAAGAAAAAAAAAATCTAGGATTCCATCATTCTGTGTGATTAAAGTATTGAGGAATTTACTTCCAATAGCACTTATAAAAACACATTTTATTTATGTAATATTATATAATCAGGTGCCTGCATTTTTCTTATTCTCTAACTAGTGTTATTTGGCAATTAATATTTTGTCAATCAATATTCCCCTATATCTGAATGTGTGGGCAGTGAGAGATGAGTTAGAGGCAAGGATGGTGAACACTCCCAACAACTGCAGACTACATATATCTTAAGCCATGATTTTCTTTGCAAAGGTCAACATTGATAATGTTCTAGTCATACCTCCGTGTACCAGGAAAGAAGTAGCATATTTCTTGAAAGACACAGCTATCAAAGCTCCATTTAGAAACTGTAAAGATGGACAAGCGATTTCCAAATTACATATCTGATAATGGACATCTACTCTGATTATTTAAATATGAATAAAAATAAAAAAACCTTACTAATAACCAAACAGAGTATCCAATTTTACATGTGAAGGAAATAATGGAAGAGACATGTCACCAAAAGTATATGGATGGCTTATAGGCACATGACAAATTTCTCAACATTTAGACATTAAAGAAATACAAATTAAAATCATAATGAGACATGCTTACATATCTATTAGAATGGCTAAAATTATAAAGGCTAATTGTACTTGGTCTGAGCTAGATTGAGAAGCAACAAAAAATCTAAACTGTTGTTGGCATATATCATGATACAACCACTTTGGAAAATAGTTTGAAAATTTTTTTAAATGCAAAATATGTTGCAGTTACAAAAATAGCCATTTTACTTCTAGGCATTTAACCAAGAGAAACAAGCCCTATGTTCATACAGGGACTTGTATATGAATTTCATAGCAGCTTTATTTTTAAGAATTGAAAACAGTGGAAATGTTCATCAATGTCCATCCATAGAGCAAAGAAAAATTATGATCTATTCATTAAAGAGATTACTATTCAACATCAAAATGAACTATTTACAATTGGAGATTCTCAAAGTAATGATGCTGAGAAAAGAAAAGCCAGGCAATGAATAGTATATACAGTGTGATTCCATGACTATAAAAAATCTAGAAAATAAAAATTTATATATAGTCACAGTCATCAAATATATTGGTGTGATTTTAGTGCCTTCTTCTGTGATCCTATAGCTTCCTACACTTGCATCTCTGAGCATTTGTTACACCATGTGAAAATATGAACTCTTTCTCTTCATTCTGTCTTACTAGAATAAGAGTCCTTGAAATTTTATGGACAATTGAACTCTCAGTTATTAGCAGAAATTCTATCACACAGTAAGTTTCCAAATATAAAAGCCAGAGTTTTACAATGACTTCTAAGCTTTTACATGATCTAGCCACTCATTTAACCTCTGTGACCTCTTTCCCTGCTACTCTTCAGTCACTCACAGTGGCCTCCTTGCTATTCCTCAGATATGCCAGGCATGATCCAACCTTATGGCCTTCAAGATAGCCAATTCCTTTGTCTGGAGTGACCTTATTGCTGATAGTTCTGCGCAAATTCATCACCTTTCCATACCTTTGTTCAATTGTCAGCTTCATTGTAACTACCCTGATCTTCCTATTAAAAATTTTAACTCCCCATCCCCTGCCTAGCAACCTTGATTTTTCTCACCCTGATCGAGTTTTTCTTTTTCCCCATTGTACTCATCCTTTTTGAATGCACTATGCAATTTTTATTAAGGTTTATAGCTTTGAATTGTCTCACCCATTAAAATAAAAGTTCTACAAAGCCAAGTATTTCATTTACCAGTGTAGTCTGAAGTAATATCTGCCATATAATAGTTCAGTAGACAACTGGTAAATTTCAAAATAAATTAATGTTGAGAATATACTGAATTTCACAAGTCATTTCAATATTTATTTCCAAAAAATAAACTATGTAAAACATACCTTAAATTTACTTTCAAAATATTTTATAGCATATAATGGACAATATACATAAGCCTTAAAGAAACAATCCTATAAATAACCATTTCATACCTACTTAAAAACTACATAATACCACACTCCTAGATCCTCTCTGAACGCTCTAAAATAACCCTAAAGGAAATACATTTTTAAAAATAACAGATTTTTTGTCAAATAATTTAATAAAATAAAAGTTTCATTCATCTATGTAGATCATAATAAATGTTTTTAATAAGCATGAAATTATAACTCTGAAGTGTGCTAAAATGAAACCACCTGCTAAGGGTGAGAGAATAAAAATAAACATCATGTTTCCAAATAAGAGGAATTTATTACCTTTGAATCAAAGCATGTGGATTTGTTCAAACTGGCAATAAAGGAATATGGAGACACAAACCATAGAAAGTCATATTTTAGATTTCTAAAAGACTTCGAAGTGAAAAGTATACATTCACTTCTCACTTATTGCTCCTACATATTCATGAATTTGAGAGAAAATATAGGCCCTGTGTGTCTTAGCAACTAATGGGATATTTTTTGATATTTACATGCTTACACATAGTATGTGTTATAGTCTTCTCTTTTACATGCTGTAAAAAGGTTAACCCCTTTTCTGCAGAGATCTGAAAATGTGAAACAGTGCCTGAGTAGCTGAATTCATCTAATTCAAATTTCTTGCAGGTCTAAGACCTATTGTTTTTCACTTGACTGCCTCCTTTTTCATCTGTCAATTGGTTACAAATTCTGGTACTGAAGAGAATACATTGGGGCTGGTGGCTCAGTGTGTTAAAGCCTCTGCCTTCAGTTCAGGTCATTATCTCAGGATCCTGGGATCGAGCTCCACGTCGGGACATAATGTAACGACAGATAGTTTATATGGGAGCCCTTTGGGTACTCTGGTGGATGAATGTTTTTAAATTAGTTTTTCATGGACATGGGGAGTTAGAGACGAGAAGGGAGGTGGGGGAATTTGGAAGGGGAGCTGAATCATGAGAGACTATGGACTCTGAAAAACAATCTGAGGGTTTTGAAGGGGCGGGGGATTTGGAGGTTGGGGTACCAGGTGTTGGGTATCATAGAGGGCACTGCTTGCATGGAGCACTGGGTGTGGTGCAAAAAGAATGAATACTGTTATGCTGAAAATAAATAAAAAATTAATTTAAAAAATATTAGTTTTTCGTAAACTACAAAAAAAAAAAAAAAAAGAAAAGCGCTCCCATTTATAGCGTACACTTTATGGTTCACAAAGCACGTGCCAACAATAAAAATAATAATGGGTTACCGTTACACTTCATAGAAAAGGAGGTACAGGGAAATTGAATGAAAGGGAATAACAAAGTAGGTTCATAAGTCAATCTTCCTTGTAAAAAAATTAACCTGAAAGTGCGTTTCTGCCACCTCTCTCCTGTGTGACATTTTATCGATGGGAGATGGAAAATAAATGGTCTGGTTAACCTTTCCCTCCCCCTCAAAACCCATTATTTGAAAACACAAAAAGGGAAGTGAAGGGAGAAATCCTCCCACTCCCATCCCCACTCACCTCCATAGCCACCTCCTCTTCCAAGAACCTAGCAGACAAGGTGCCAAGAAGTGTTAGGTACCAGCAGTGGTCTCAGATCTCATTCAAGAATCATGGTGAAAGGCATTCAAAGAGATTGTGGGGGCACAGGGATCCAATTAAGGGGGACAAGTTTAAGGTTTGCCTGGTCCCCTAAAAACTAATGGCACTAGAGAAGATGAGCTTTGGGAACTATAGCATAATGGATACAATGTGTAAAAAGCTTCAGTGAGTCATGGTGGGAAGAGGCCAAGAGGGTAGCAAACACAGTCTTAGATGATGTTATTAATAGCACTATAGGCTCTAGATTTCCTGTTGTGGTGTTCTTTGCAAGACCAGCCCGGCCAAAGTGGATACTCTCAACCTGGAACAGAGGGTCTTGGAGATGCCAGCACGTGAGGTATGATGAGAGGGTAAAATGATAGGAGGTGTCCTTTGGAAGGACTGACTCCTTGACTTTAAAAGGGAGAACCCAAATCTGTAGGTGAAATCTTTCTGGCTACAAAGAGGGCCAAGGCCTCCTAAGGTCAAGGTCTCCTCGTCACTTGCAAAGATGTCGAAGAACATATTCAGACATTTCAAAGATGTCCTCATATCATTGGTTCCCACTCTGGAATTCTATCAATAAGGTGAGAGTTCCTCTAGTTGAAAAAGAGATCTAAAAAGACTTCCCTTTCTCATGTAATTTCTGTAACCTCCAGGACACACCCACCTCCCCCTTCCAGCTCTGTAATGAAGCCACAGCTGGTGCCAATTTGTGGAACTCCTTAAAGGCTATTCTCCCTTATATACCCCGGGACCAAGTTCCCATGCTCCCTCACCCGATTTCCTGCACTCACCTCCCACCTGGTGTGTTCACACCTGCAAGTGCCTTTTACCAACCCCTTTGCCAAAAGGCAGCCAGAGTGACCTTTCAAAGACCTATCAGTTCCTGGCATTTGTCTCCATAGAAATCTGCACTGATCTTCTAACAAATTCTCAGTCCTCCAAAGGCACCCATAATCCTCCCATCAGTCTATTCATACCCCTCCAACTGACTGATGCCTGTTCTGCCCCATCTCTCTGCCCTTCAACCACACTGCCTCCTTCTTCCTGTGGAGACCTCTCATGGCACCTGCCTCCAAGCACAGGTGATTCCCATTGATGGGAAGACCCTCTTCTCTCCCCCATCTCCCCACTCCAGTTACTCCCACTTATTCGTGAGCTCACAAGCCCCATGGTACACACTCTCCATGCAGCCTGCTCTCTCTTTTCTAGCACTGGCCTCCGTTTCTAGCTGTGCTTGTGTCATGGATGTCCCTCCCCAGCCAGCCTCCAAGCTCTCCTTCCCTTTAGCTCCAACACCTGACACAGTGCCTGGCACGTAGTAAGCCCTGGCTAGCTTCTAAGAGCCTCACTGAGGGACTGAAAGCATTTTAAAAATGTCACCACGTAGGCTCGAAACTGTAGGCAGAAAAAGCTTTGCCTGGATTGACATTTTAGAGACGTATTCGTCAAGTTGGATATGTTCACTGACTTTACCTTGTAAAATTAAAAAAAAAAGGGACCTCTGTATCGCTTCGCATCTAAGGAAGGCGCATGTATACTATTAGACCACGTTATGAGCTTAATGGAAGGAGACAAGATGTTTTCGCTAAGAAAATGTATAAGACTGTTGAGGTCAAGTGGGAGGAAACAGTCCGTTTGTTGGAGCATTGCTATCTTACTCTATCACAGCCACTCATAAAAATCTGACACGGGGTGAGTCAGAATTGTCTGTCGGAGATGAGTTAGATCTGGCTCATGTTCCTACAGACATGAAAGCCAGAAGCGAAGAAGGAGGCTTTGAAAGCGTGGGTTGAGGAGGCCGTGTGGTTCACTGCGATGAGCTAAGTGCCCAGGGCCACCAGCAGACATGCTGGCCTGTGTCCGTCCTTTGTTCTGGGGTCCCTCTTGCACCATGTGGTGAGGCTGGTGGCTGGGAGCAGCTCAGGACAGGACCTGGTGGCATCTTACCTCTCCCACCCTCCTGTGGGCTCCAGTGGGCTCCAGTAGGTCCCAAGGGACAGCCTGCCTTCCTTGCAAAGCCCAGTAGCACTGGGAGCAGAAACTGGGGCCAAAGAGTGAGCACCCTGTTTGACAAGCTGGACCAGCCACCTCTTCTTCAGATGCAGGGGGAGCCCTGGCATGCTGACTCCTCCCTTCTCCCTTTCCTCTTTCCTCCCTCTTTTCTTCCCCTCTCTCCTTCCCTGGTGGTGCCCTTTCCCAATGCCCACTTCATCCCTTTTCCTTTCTACATACCTGTCTTCTAGAGTTTCTTCTCTTCCCTCCCCATTACTTCCCTTCATCTGAATCTCCTCTTTGGTCCCTTTGTCCCTGCTCTCTGCTCCTCCTCCCCTTCCCTGGCCCCTGTTCAGCTCCATACTGAATGCAGGCAGAGCTGGACTAACATGCTCACTTGCTAGCTCAGCCACCCTCCAGAGAAGTCACTCTTCGGTGGCCACCTTCCTGACCCCCTGGTTGCTTCTCCACTTGTTCAGATATTGCTCTGAAGTCTGAGGAGGACAGAGCGGGGCTGCCACAGAAGCAGGCCAGAGGAGAAACCAAACCATGTGTCCACACTGTCCCCCAGCACTGCTGCTCTGAGAGCTTTCGGAGTCCTCAAAGGGTTAGGATTTAGGGGCTTCTTCAGAACCGGGAGTGAAAACAAGCATAGGTCAAAAGAAAAGCGACGGCCCCCACACAAAAATAATAATCACAAATGAAAACTATGTTAACTCTGAGTCCCAAAGTCGAAAAATTGCCTTGAATCTGTCACTAGAGAACACCCAAGGCCTCACTCTCTGGGTTCTGGGTGCCCTGGGAATGGCAGGAGGCTCTGAAAAGCGCGTGGGGGTGCAGAACTATGGGGGCTAGCCTGCCCGCTGGCAGGGGGGGGGGTACCTCCTGTGGCGCTGTCCCGGCCTGACCCCCTGCGGACAGGGTGTGGCGCAGCGTCTGGGGTGGTCCTGGTGCCCTGGGGTTGGCGGGAGGCTGCGCCCAGCTCCTGGACTGCGTTTTCTGCTTCAGGTGAGGGCGTGTCGTGGTGTCACTTTACCTGTGAGCAGAGGGTCCTCCAGAGAAGCCATGGGTCGGGGAGGGGCAGCAGGCGGCGGGAACGGGAACAGGACACCGCGGCCTCAGGGGCTAGGCTGGAGCATGGGAGTGCAGGGGCAGCGAGTATGGTGGGTCCTGCAGTCCCAAATGGGCTGCAGCACAGCACACTGGCGCTGCGCGCCCCTCCTTCCCGCCTGGGCAATTAGCAAAGCCCCTCTCCCGGCCGCCCCCGCCCCCCTCCCTCCTGAGTCCTCTGAGAGCTCACTTCCAGCTTTGGAAATTAGCAAAGACCCTTCTCTGCGCTGGCCCCGCCCCCTCACTTCTGAGGCCGGAGCCCATGCTGGGGTGCGGGGCTAAGCCCTGGCATGCTGCTGCATTGCCAGCGCCTGCCCTGGGCAGCCTCCTAGCCTGGCTCCCTGAGCGGGTGTCCACGCGCAGCCTGGCTGCGAAAAGATCATCAGTCCTAAACGCCAGCTGCACTCTTGGGTCAGTTTGCTGGCTTCCAGATTGCGCCCAAAGCCAGGAACCAGCTTCCCCAGCACAGGCCTGGGCTGAGATGCCTGCCTGGGATCTGTCTGAGCAGTCTCCTCCACTCCAGGCAGGGATGGCACTTCGACCTGGATGTTTGGGTTTTTGGTTTGTTTTTTTGGTCATTGGTTATTACATGACCTCCAGGGTAGGTGCTCCACAAAGGGAGTGAAAACAGGACGCCATATATAGCATACAGCCATTCTAGAAAAATAGCTTGGGGTTCTCTCAGAAACGCGGCATTGGTCCTTGCACTATGGTTTAATAGAAAAGGGATTATGCACGAAGTTACTTAAATGAGCATAGGTTGAAATCGTTTACTGAGAGTAAATATTTTAAATAGTTATATTTTAACTAAATCTATTATCAATCATAAATCTATTACACGAAGGTTACAGGCAATTTAAAAGCCAGAGCACTCTCTTCAGGGTTTTAAATAACCCCTGTCTCTCTTGGCACATGAGAATGCAAAGATAGGAAATGGTTTGTAAAAGATCATATAATAGCTTTTACTAATTCTATTTATTTGACAGACAGAGATCACAAGTAGGCAGAGAGGCAGGCAGAGAGAAAGATGGGGAAGCAGGCTCCCCGTCAAGCAGAGAGCCTGATGAAGGGCTCGATCCCAGGACCCTGAGATCATGACCTGAGCCCAAGGCAGAGGCTTAACACACGGAGCCACCCAGGCGCCCCCAGATGAAATACATTTCTGACTTAGAAACTTCAGATAGAATTATTTTGTCCATGATGACAACTGAAGAAAATGTGTCATCCCTAAACCTAACCTTAAACCCTACCTAAGCTGACCTTAAAGCCCAAACTAGAACCCTGAATCCCAAACCTGGAATGGAACCCAAAGCCTGTACCTGAGCCCTGGATCCAAGCCCTGAACCACAAACCCAAACCCTAAACCAGACCTCCAAGTCATGAAACCTGAACCCAAATCTCAGCATGAAGTCAAACCCCAAATTTGACCTTGAACTTTATCCCATAAGCCCTGAGTCTTAAAGCCTAAATCATAAACTTAAAGCCCTAAACTATAACTCTGTTCCCTTGTCCTTCACTCTAAACCCTCACCCTAACACTAAACCCAAAGCCTGATCTAGAACTCTGACTAAAACCTGAACCTGTACCCAAATTCAAATGCTTCACCACACTTTGCTTAGGCACTTGCCATTGATGGATATTTGCAGTTTCTACCTTTTGATTCTTGTGAACATTGTTTGGGTTGGGGGCTAGGGTTAGGGTCTTGGATTAGGGTAGGGTCCAGGCTTGAGACCAAGTTGAGGTCAGAGTGTGGGTCTGCATCAGGGCCATGTTCAGTGACACTGTTTGGGTCAAGGACTGTTGTAATTCCACATTGTTTCCAATTCATTGTTCCTTAGCTATTTGGGGGGAAGTTGGGGGGTATTGGGCTCCATGCAGCTTGAATTTCCGGAATGAAATGGCATCAGCTGGACCCCAGGAGGGAGCAGGACCTTCCACTGAAGGGTGAGCTCCCACAGTCCTGCACTGCCTTGCACCGCCTGCAGAGGGCGCCAGACCCCAGCTCCGCCCTGAGCCAAGGCTGCACAGCCACAGCTGGGACCAGAGCCCCGCCTCTTCAGGACCCACTGTGGAGACTTCTGGAGAATGTGGGGCGCCTCCCACCCTGACAGGACAAGCTGAGGAGGGTGTGGCTCTGCATCCACACTGACCGGACCCGTTGTGGAGGACGCGCCCACACTGGCAGCAGTCCAACCTCCTAAGGACCAGATGCTGGAGGAGCTGAGGAGAAGCCGCCTGAGTGCACTGTCAAGGGGTTCGTGGTCTCAGGACCCCACAGAGGAAGGGCGCCCTGTGTAGACACTGGGGCTTCCGTCGTTTTGTGTGAGGAGACGTGGCCTCCTGCTGTGCTGTGCGCGGGGCTGTGGGGTCCCCCCTTTCTGGGCTCGGGTGCTCCTAGGTCCTCATCTGTGTTTGTGTGCTCGCGGATTAGGTTCCTTGGGCTCCTCAGATGGTCTGCAGTCAGGGAGCGTCCCCCTGCTTCGGTGCTTGTGCTCTCCCCACCTCAGCCCTGCGGGGTCCTTCCCGTGTCCACACCCACTCCAGGCTTGCACCGAGTCCGGAAATTCGGGAGCCAGAGTGAGGACTCTGTAGACGGTTTTGGGGAGAGTAGGTATTTTCCCAGTGTGGGTTCTTCCCTGAGCACAGTGCCTCCCCATCTCTGTGTGTACCCCTCCCTGTCTGTCGTCATTGTTGCAGGGCTGTCAGAGAACAGGTCTGTCACCTTCTTGGTTCAGGGGCCTCCCAGGTATCTTGCTGTCTTGGATGCAGGTGTAAATGAGATCGTTTTCCGCAGTCTCTTTCTGATGGTTCCTTCGGAGCACCTAGGAGTGCCACTAATTTGTGCATATTGATTTTGTTCCTTGCAAGTTCTTGAATTTATTAGTTCAATTGGCCTTAAACTCAATCTGCCAGTTATTTGACCAGCAGCATGGGTTTAATTGGGAAGAGCAGAGAATGGCAGTCTGGGCTGAGCAAGCTAAGGTCCCATCACAGGCAAGTGCGAGAAACAAAGGAGAGGAACATTATTTCATGGAGGAGGAAGAAGTTGGGAAGGGTGCTTGAGGAAAAGTCCCTTGGAGAAAGGCAGGGTGATGGAGAATTCTCACCAGCTGAGCTGCAAAGATCCTACAAAAAGTCAGGAGATGAACCTCCAGCTTCCCCTGTGGGGCCTAAAATTGGTGAGTCTGTCCTGTGGGGGATTGCAATGTGGGGTCTGTAATGGGCACTGAGCAGCAGGCGCCCCCTTCCAGCCTCCCCTTCTGGCATCCCCAGTCCACTTTACTGGGGCTTCCCTTCCTGCTTTTGCACAGTTCTAACCAGCTTGTGGTGGAACGTTGTGGAAAAACTGAAATTCCAAATCCACTGCTTCTACTGCACCTGAGATACAGGGGCCCATGATTTAATCCTCCCACGAGTCTCTTGCTAGCCCCACCTGTCCGTTACTCATTTTGAGAGTTGATATTACCAAAGTACTGTAATTCTAAAAATTTCTGAATTAGCTGTATTATTTCTTTTTAGGTATGAAGTTAACTTCCAATTATATGAATTTAATATTTTGGTCATTGTTTTCTAATTTTATTGCCTTATTCTTGGAAAATATAGCCTGATATTTAACTCTAGGAATTTATTGGCATATACTTCTGGCCTAAATAATGGCCTGTTTGTGTAAATGTTCAACTTATGCTTATATACTTACTGAAGACTCTTGTTTTGGGGTTAGGATGGCTACATTTATTAATAGATCAGGACTATTAGATTCTCTAAATTTTGATGTCTCTTAATTTAATCTAATTAAATTATCAGTTAATGAAAGAAGTTAAATTTTTTATGTACTACTGCATCTAAACTTATCAAAGTCTTTGCTATAATTAGACAAGTATGTCATCCTGTTTTTATACCAAGTCTTACATTAAAAAAATCATACTATCTGAAATATTATTTATTTTTATTATTATTTATTTTTTTTAAAAGATTGTATTTATTGGGGTACCTCTGTTATTCCCTCTGCTGTGTGCATGTTTTTCTTTTCTCACTCTCTCTCAAATAAATAAGTAAAATTTAAAGATTATCTCTCTCAAATAAATAAGTCAAATTTTTTTTCTCAATGGGAGGGAGAAGCAGACTCTCCACTGAGCAGGGAGCCTGATGCAGGGCTCAATACCAGGACCCTGGGATCATCACCTGAGCTGAAGGCAGACACTTGAACCGACTAAGTCACCCAGGCACTCCAGCTGTTTATTTATTTATTTATTTTTATTATGCATATGTTTTATCTCTCTTTTCTACAAGTCTTTTTTTTGATCTTTTTACTTTTTTCATAAAACTGAATTATTTCAAGATGACTTGGTCATCCTCTTTTCCCCAACCTCAAAGATCATAGAGTATATTTTAACTGTTAAAATAATATTAGTATTTAAGTGCTGCCTACACAAATTAAGGCAAATTATCTGTGATCTGTATTCCTGAAAATATTTTTTTTATTATGCCTTCCTATGCCAATGACATTTTATAAGGATCTAAATGTTTCCATTTGTGATTTTTTTTTCAAGATAATAAAGCTATTACTTCATTCTTTTTTATATCTGATGTTATTTAAAAAAATTCTGTCAGTCTGATTCTTGTTTCTTTATTAATGAATTATTTTTTTTCTCTCTAACACTTGTGATTTTTTTTGTGTGTCTTTGGTATGTATGCCCTAGTTTGGGATTCATAGAGTCAACTCTAGTTATGAATATTTTCTTTCTTTTCTTGTATGTAAGTTTTAATCCAGTGTCTTGACTATTTTATGCTTGAGAAATAGATGTACATTAATATTCAAATATTTCTTTCCTTTTTCTTCTTTCATTTAAAAAAAGTCATTTATTTTATTTTATTTAAAAATATTTATTTATTTATTTGGAGTAGAGAGAGAGGGTCATGAAGAGTGGCTGATTATATACTTTCAATTTGGGAGGAGGTTAGGGATAGCACAAGCCTCCAAGGTATTTTATAAACAAGGTTTCCAGGACCTTGAGGGGGCTAGCTATTGTTAGGGAAAGGTCATTTATTACTATTTAGTAAAAACTCAGGGAAGAGACTCTTCTGATGTGTATCAGTGGGTATATGCTTGGGAGATGATTGCCAATGTATATCTTGAGGGCAGGGGTGGGGAGTAGAGATAAAGAAGTTTCCAAAGTAATTTTTACATGTGAAAGTAGATTTTCAGTATCCTGGGGGGTGGACTAAGAATGCTTTTTGCCCTGAGTGGATGTGTCCACATGGAAGCAGCTGAGTCCCCAGAGGAGCTTCAAGGACTTGTCAACAGGCTATGAGTAGTAAGGAAATCTAATTTCTTCTCTAGCTTTTGTTCCACACACATCACCTACATCTTACACCTCTTTTATATTGATAATTTTAATGCTTTGCTGGTATCCAGATGACTATATCCTTAAGTGACTTCTTATCTCTATTGAATCCATTACGTATTCTATCCATTGTATTCTTAATTCAACTAGATTACATATATTTAATCTATTAGTACCACTAGGTTCTTATTCTTGTTTTTATTTCAAAATCTTTCCTTATTTCCTTACATTATTTATTGGGTATATTTTAAATCCCTGAAATACTCACTTATTATATATAAGCTGTCAACCGTATTCTTATTTTGAGGTAGCTATATCTTTTTGGGTTTTAGGACATCATACCAACAATGCCAAATAATTTTCAGACAACAGCAGGATCTCCAAGAATTCAACTAAATTCTGACACTATCTACCTGAACATAGTGTAAGATTTCATCAGTTAATGGATCAGTCCTCCAAGACTATCTCCAACCCCACCTCAGATGCCAGTCTCACTGTAGGCCCCAGGTTATTACCTGTGCTTGTGACTGAGCAACTACAGGTTGGAGGTCCCAGTGGCCTACTTCTTACGTTCTTTTAATTTGCTACAGGGACTCACAAAACTCAGAAAAATACTTACTTTATGTTTGCCAGCTTATTAAAAGATATAATAGAAGATTTAAATCAATAGATAGATAAAGAAGTGCACAGGGCAAGGTATGGAGAATGGGCACAGAGCTTCTATTACCTTCTGTAAGACTGCCACTCTTCCTGCCTTTTCATACATTTCACAAACTAAAAGCTTTCTGAACCCAGTCCTTTCAGCTTTTCTGTGGAGGCTTCATGACATAGTCATGACTGACTAAATCGTTGTCATTTGCTGATCTAATCTCCAGATCCTCTTCCCTCCCCAGATAATCCTGTATTGGGAGGAAGGGGAGGCAAAAAGTTGTGAAGGCTTTCACCAAGTGGTTGGTCCTTCAGGCAAACAGCCCTTGCCTTGAGTGAGGTCTGAAGGTCACTTCATTAACAGAACAAAACACACCTCTCTCACCCTTATCACAGGAAATCCCAAGAGTTTTAGGAGCTGTGAGTCAGTAGCCATGGTTGAAAACCAAATATTCAGATGACCAAAATATATTTCTTGTAAACCACTATATTACACTACATGCTTAAGTATTTAATTATGTGATCTTTTAAACTAATATTTTTCTAAGAGTATAAACTGTTCTGGCAGTAATCTGGATTGGGGAGTGATGTATTGCCAAATTTCTGTCGTTTTAGTCCAGGAAGTCAAAGAGAAAGAACAGGAGAGCCCCTTAGGGCAGGAAGTTCAAAGTAACAATGTTAACTACTACTACCTTTTCTTGATTTTTTTTTTTAAACAAGCAAATCTTCTCTTCAGAGTTGCAGTTTAAAGCCAAGAACATGCAGAATTGGGAGAAAAAATAGTTAAATTTGGAGACTTGCAGAGGTAGAATCAGAGTAGTGAAAGCCATTACAGCAACTGAACTAACTGAGGTCAGTCTTTGGTGAATCACAGAAACAGGTGGAGTTGTCAAACAAAGGAATCTTTGTTTACAACATACAAGGAGATCACAGGGAATAAGTTCCAAAGCCTTGACTGTTTGAACAGGAGAGAGATTTTTATTTAGTATTTAAGATGAATACTCAGAAGGGAGAGTTTTATTATTCCGTGTATGGTTGGTCATAAGGTTGTGGCTGCATGCACATCCACATATGTATTTGTGCAATATGTATTGCATGTTCACCTGAATGAAGCTTGTATTCCACCGAGGGCAGAAACTTCAACGTTAGAATAAAGCAGAGGTAACTGTTGGACAAGGGAAAGGGACTCTGCAGGCTTCAAGAGCAGATAGAAACTAGATGGGGTCTTGGGCTCATTTTCTGGGACAAGGAATGCAAGGCCTTGATTGCTTTTGAAATAGCACTAGGAGTTTTGCCACTGATTTATTGTCTCAATAGCTTAGGCTATTTCCTGGTCTGGTGGTGACTGTTAGTTTTCCCATTGCCTTGTTCCCTCAAAATCCTTAAGGAGTGAGGTTTTTGCATTTCTTTTTAAGAACCTCCCAGGAAGTTTTGGAAGAAGTGTGCTTGGGCAAGTACACAGGTGGGGTATAGATCATTGAAAATAGCTGGGGACAAAAAATGATTTTCTTATGTCAGGAAAACTATATGTCATCTTAATTTTCTGGGAACCTCTAATTCTTTCTGCTGATGTTACCAGCAGGCTTCTGAGATATTACTGATTGTTCTCTTGTACCTAAG
The DNA here is from genome assembly GCF_964662115.1 of Mustela nivalis. Taxonomy (NCBI): domain Eukaryota; kingdom Metazoa; phylum Chordata; class Mammalia; order Carnivora; family Mustelidae; genus Mustela; species Mustela nivalis. The sequence goes on along the minus strand of NW_028136504.1, from coordinate 1,818,902 downwards.
GAAAAAGAAATGTAGAAAGCAAAAGACAAAACTTTAAAATCTATCCTCCAACTCATCAATTCACTGCAGCCACCTCTCTGTCTTTCCCTTTCTCTTTTTCTTTATCTTTCTCTCTCACTTTCTCTCTCACATACGCACAACACACGCAAATCATCTTAAAACAATTTTTAATTTTCCCTATTCCATTTTAATATACTTGAGGCATGATCATTTTCTTAGTAAATACAAGAAAAAAAAAATCTAGGATTCCATCATTCTGTGTGATTAAAGTATTGAGGAATTTACTTCCAATAGCACTTATAAAAACACATTTTATTTATGTAATATTATATAATCAGGTGCCTGCATTTTTCTTATTCTCTAACTAGTGTTATTTGGCAATTAATATTTTGTCAATCAATATTCCCCTATATCTGAATGTGTGGGCAGTGAGAGATGAGTTAGAGGCAAGGATGGTGAACACTCCCAACAACTGCAGACTACATATATCTTAAGCCATGATTTTCTTTGCAAAGGTCAACATTGATAATGTTCTAGTCATACCTCCGTGTACCAGGAAAGAAGTAGCATATTTCTTGAAAGACACAGCTATCAAAGCTCCATTGAGAAACTGTAAAGATGGACAAGCGATTTCCAAATTACATATCTGATAATGGACATCTACTCTGATTATTTAAATATGAATAAAAATAAAAAAACCTTACTAATAACCAAACAGAGTATCCAATTTTACATGTGAAGGAAATAATGGAAGAGACATGTCACCAAAAGTATATGGATGGCTTATAGGCACATGACAAATTTCTCAACATTTAGACATTAAAGAAATACAAATTAAAATCATAATGAGACATGCTTACATATCTATTAGAATGGCTAAAATTATAAAGGCTAATTGTACTTGGTCTGAGCTAGATTGAGAAGCAACAAAAAATCTAAACTGTTGTTGGCATATATCATGATACAACCACTTTGGAAAATAGTTTGAAAATTTTTTTAAATGCAAAATATGTTGCAGTTACAAAAATAGCCATTTTACTTCTAGGCATTTAACCAAGAGAAACAAGCCCTATGTTCATACAGGGACTTGTATATGAATTTCATAGCAGCTTTATTTTTAAGAATTGAAAACAGTGGAAATGTTCATCAATGTCCATCCATAGAGCAAAGAAAAATTATGATCTATTCATTAAAGAGATTACTATTCAACATCAAAATGAACTATTTACAATTGGAGATTCTCAAAGTAATGATGCTGAGAAAAGAAAAGCCAGGCAATGAATAGTATATACAGTGTGATTCCATGACTATAAAAAATCTAGAAAATAAAAATTTATATATAGTCACAGTCATCAAATATATTGGTGTGATTTTAGTGCCTTCTTCTGTGATCCTATAGCTTCCTACACTTGCATCTCTGAGCATTTGTTACACCATGTGAAAATATGAACTCTTTCTCTTCATTCTGTCTTACTAGAATAAGAGTCCTTGAAATTTTATGGACAATTGAACTCTCAGTTATTAGCAGAAATTCTATCACACAGTAAGTTTCCAAATATAAAAGCCAGAGTTTTACAATGACTTCTAAGCTTTTACATGATCTAGCCACTCATTTAACCTCTGTGACCTCTTTCCCTGCTACTCTTCAGTCACTCACAGTGGCCTCCTTGCTATTCCTCAGATATGCCAGGCATGATCCAACCTTATGGCCTTCAAGATAGCCAATTCCTTTGTCTGGAGTGACCTTATTGCTGATAGTTCTGCGCAAATTCATCACCTTTCCATACCTTTGTTCAATTGTCAGCTTCATTGTAACTACCCTGATCTTCCTATTAAAAATTTTAACTCCCCATCCCCTGCCTAGCAACCTTGATTTTTCTCACCCTGATCGAGTTTTTCTTTTTCCCCATTGTACTCATCCTTTTTGAATGCACTATGCAATTTTTATTAAGGTTTATAGCTTTGAATTGTCTCACCCATTAAAATAAAAGTTCTACAAAGCCAAGTATTTCATTTACCAGTGTAGTCTGAAGTAATATCTGCCATATAATAGTTCAGTAGACAACTGGTAAATTTCAAAATAAATTAATGTTGAGAATATACTGAATTTCACAAGTCATTTCAATATTTATTTCCAAAAAATAAACTATGTAAAACATACCTTAAATTTACTTTCGAAATATTTTATAGCATATAATGGACAATATACATAAGCCTTAAAGAAACAATCCTATAAATAACCATTTCATACCTACTTAAAAACTACATAATACCACACTCCTAGATCCTCTCTGAACGCTCTAAAATAACCCTAAAGGAAATACATTTTTAAAAATAACAGATTTTTTGTCAAATAATTTAATAAAATAAAAGTTTCATTCATCTATGTAGATCATAATAAATGTTTTTAATAAGCATGAAATTATAACTCTGAAGTGTGCTAAAATGAAACCACCTGCTAAGGGTGAGAGAATAAAAATAAACATCATGTTTCCAAATAAGAGGAATTTATTACCTTTGAATCAAAGCATGTGGATTTGTTCAAACTGGCAATAAAGGAATATGGAGACACAAACCATAGAAAGTCATATTTTAGATTTCTAAAAGACTTCGAAGTGAAAAGTATACATTCACTTCTCACTTATTGCTCCTACATATTCATGAATTTGAGAGAAAATATAGGCCCTGTGTGTCTTAGCAACTAATGGGATATTTTTTGATATTTACATGCTTACACATAGTATGTGTTATAGTCTTCTCTTTTACATGCTGTAAAAAGGTTAACCCCTTTTCTGCAGAGATCTGAAAATGTGAAACAGTGCCTGAGTAGCTGAATTCATCTAATTCAAATTTCTTGCAGGTCTAAGACCTATTGTTTTTCACTTGACTGCCTCCTTTTTCATCTGTCAATTGGTTACAAATTCTGGTACTGAAGAGAATACATTGGGGCTGGTGGCTCAGTGTGTTAAAGCCTCTGCCTTCAGTTCAGGTCATTATCTCAGGATCCTGGGATCGAGCTCCACGTCGGGACATAATGTAACGACAGATAGTTTATATGGGAGCCCTTTGGGTACTCTGGTGGATGAATGTTTTTAAATTAGTTTTTCATGGACATGGGGAGTTAGAGACGAGAAGGGAGGTGGGGGAATTTGGAAGGGGAGCTGAATCATGAGAGACTATGGACTCTGAAAAACAATCTGAGGGTTTTGAAGGGGCGGGGGATTTGGAGGTTGGGGTACCAGGTGTTGGGTATCATAGAGGGCACTGCTTGCATGGAGCACTGGGTGTGGTGCAAAAAGAATGAATACTGTTATGCTGAAAATAAATAAAAAATTAATTTAAAAAATATTAGTTTTTCGTAAACTACAAAAAAAAAAAAAAAAAAGAAAAGCGCTCCCATTTATAGCGTACACTTTATGGTTCACAAAGCACGTGCCAACAATAAAAATAATAATGGGTTACCGTTACACTTCATAGAAAAGGAGGTACAGGGAAATTGAATGAAAGGGAATAACAAAGTAGGTTCATAAGTCAATCTTCCTTGTAAAAAAGTTAACCTGAAAGTGCGTTTCTGCCACCTCTCTCCTGTGTGACATTTTATCGATGGGAGATGGAAAATAAATGGTCTGGTTAAACTTTCCCTCCCCCTCAAAACCCATTATTTGAAAACACAAAAAGGGAAGTGAAGGGAGAAATCCTCCCACTCCCATCCCCACTCACCTCCATAGCCACCTCCTCTTCCAAGAACCTAGCAGACAAGGTGCCAAGAAGTGTTAGGTACCAGCAGTGGTCTCAGATCTCATTCAAGAATCATGGTGAAAGGCATTCAAAGAGATTGTGGGGGCACAGGGATCCAATTAAGGGGGACAAGTTTAAGGTTTGCCTGGTCCCCTAAAAACTAATGGCACTAGAGAAGATGAGCTTTGGGAACTATAGCATAATGGATACAATGTGTAAAAAGCTTCAGTGAGTCATGGTGGGAAGAGGCCAAGAGGGCAGCAAACACAGTCTTAGATGATGTTATTAATAGCACTACAGGCTCTAGATTTCCTGTGGTGGTGTTCTTGGCAAGACCAGCCCGGCCAAAGTGGATACTCTCAACCTGGAACAGAGGGTCTTGGAGATGCCAGCACGTGAGGTATGATGAGAGGGTAAAATGATAGGAGGTGTCCTTTGGAAGGACTGACTCCTTGACTTTAAAAGGGAGAACCCAAATCTGTAGGTGAAATCTTTCTGGCTACAAAGAGGGCCAAGGCCTCCTAAGGTCAAGGTCTCCTCGTCACTTGCAAAGATGTCGAAGAACATATTCAGACATTTCAAAGATGTCCTCATATCATTGGTTCCCACTCTGGAATTCTATCAATAAGGTGAGAGTTCCTCTAGTTGAAAAAGAGATCTAAAAAGACTTCCCTTTCTCATGTAATTTCTGTAACCTCCAGGACACACCCACCTCCCCCTTCCAGCTCTGTAATGAAGCCACAGCTGGTGCCAATTTGTGGAACTCCTTAAAGGCTATTCTCCCTTATATACCCCGGGACCAAGTTCCCATGCTCCCTCACCCGATTTCCTGCACTCACCTCCCACCTGGTGTGTTCACACCTGCAAGTGCCTTTTACCAACCCCTTTGCCAAAAGGCAGCCAGAGTGACCTTTCAAAGACCTATCAGTTCCTGGCATTTGTCTCCATAGAAATCTGCACTGATCTTCTAACAAATTCTCAGTCCTCCAAAGGCACCCATAATCCTCCCATCAGTCTATTCATACCCCTCCAACTGACTGATGCCTGTTCTGCCCCATCTCTCTGCCCTTCAACCACACTGCCTCCTTCTTCCTGTGGAGACCTCTCATGGCACCTGCCTCCAAGCACAGGTGATTCCCATTGATGGGAAGACCCTCTTCTCTCCCCCATCTCCCCACTCCAGTTACTCCCACTTATTCGTGAGCTCACAAGCCCCATGGTACACACTCTCCATGCAGCCTGCTCTCTCTTTTCTAGCACTGGCCTCCGTTTCTAGCTGTGCTTGTGTCATGGATGTCCCTCCCCAGCCAGCCTCCAAGCTCTCCTTCCCTTTAGCTCCAACACCTGACACAGTGCCTGGCACGTAGTAAGCCCTGGCTAGCTTCTAAGAGCCTCACTGAGGGACTGAAAGCATTTTAAAAATGTCACCACGTAGGCTCGAAACTGTAGGCAGAAAAAGCTTTGCCTGGATTGACATTTTAGAGACGTATTCGTCAAGTTGGATATGTTCACTGACTTTACCTTGTAAAATTAAAAAAAAAAAGGGACCTCTGTATAGCTTCGCATCTAAGGAAGGCGCATGTATACTATTAGACCACGTTATGAGCTTAATGGAAGGAGACAAGATGTTTTCGCTAAGAAAATGTATAAGACTGTTGAGGTCAAGTGGGAGGAAACAGTCCGTTTGTTGGAGCATTGCTATCTTACTCTATCACAGCCACTCATAAAAATCTGACACGGGGTGAGTCAGAATTGTCTGTCGGAGATGAGTTAGATCTGGCTCATGTTCCTACAGACATGAAAGCCAGAAGCGAAGAAGGAGGCTTTGAAAGCGTGGGTTGAGGAGGCCGTGTGGTTCACTGCGATGAGCTAAGTGCCCAGGGCCACCAGCAGACATGCTGGCCTGTGTCCGTCCTTTGTTCTGGGGTCCCTCTTGCACCATGTGGTGAGGCTGGTGGCTGGGAGCAGCTCAGGACAGGACCTGGTGGCATCTTACCTCTCCCACCCTCCTGTGGGCTCCAGTGGGCTCCAGTAGGTCCCAAGGGACAGCCTGCCTTCCTTGCAAAGCCCAGTAGCACTGGGAGCAGAAACTGGGGCCAAAGAGTGAGCACCCTGTTTGACAAGCTGGACCAGCCACCTCTTCTTCAGATGCAGGGGGAGCCCTGGCATGCTGACTCCTCCCTTCTCCCTTTCCCCTTTCCCCTTTCCTCCCTCTTTTCTTCCCCTCTCTCCTTCCCTGGTGGTGCCCTTTCCCAATGCCCACTTCATCCCTTTTCCTTTCTACATACCTGTCTTCTAGAGTTTCTTCTCTTTCCTCCCCATTACTTCCCTTCATCTGAATCTCCTCTTTGGTCCCTTTGTCCCTGCTCTCTGCTCCTCCTCCCCTTCCCTGGCCCCTGTTCAGCTCCATACTGAATGCAGGCAGAGCTGGACTAACATGCTCACTTGCTAGCTCAGCCACCCTCCAGAGAAGTCACTCTTCGGTGGCCACCTTCCTGACCCCCTGGTTGCTTCTCCACTTGTTCAGATATTGCTCTGAAGTCTGAGGAGGACAGAGCGGGGCTGCCACAGAAGCAGGCCAGAGGAGAAACCAAACCATGTGTCCACACTGTCCCCCAGCACTGCTGCTCTGAGAGCTTTCGGAGTCCTCAAAGGGTTAGGATTTAGGGGCTTCTTCAGAACCGGGAGTGAAAACAAGCATAGGTCAAAAGAAAAGCGACGGCCCCCACACAAAAATAATAATCACAAATGAAAACTATGTTAACTCTGAGTCCCAAAGTCGAAAAATTGCCTTGAATCTGTCACTAGAGAACACCCAAGGCCTCACTCTCTGGGTTCTGGGTGCCCTGGGAATGGCAGGAGGCTCTGAAAAGCGCGTGGGGGTGCAGAACTATGGGGGCTAGCCTGCCCGCTGGCAGGGGGGGGGTACCTCCTGTGGCGCTGTCCCGGCCTGACCCCCTGCGGACAGGGTGTGGCGCAGCGTCTGGGGTGGTCCTGGTGCCCTGGGGTTGGCGGGAGGCTGCGCCCAGCTCCTGGACTGCGTTTTCTGCTTCAGGTGAGGGCGTGTCGTGGTGTCACTTTACCTGTGAGCAGAGGGTCCTCCAGAGAAGCCATGGGTCGGGGAGGGGCAGCAGGCGGCGGGAACGGGAACAGGACACCGCGGCCTCAGGGGCTAGGCTGGAGCATGGGAGTGCAGGGGCAGCGAGTATGGTGGGTCCTGCAGTCCCAAATGGGCTGCAGCACAGCACACTGGCGCTGCGCGCCCCTCCTTCCCGCCTGGGCAATTAGCAAAGCCCCTCTCCCGGCCGCCCCCGCCCCCCTCCCTCCTGAGTCCTCTGAGAGCTCACTTCCAGCTTTGGAAATTAGCAAAGACCCTTCTCTGCGCTGGCCCCGCCCCCTCACTTCTGAGGCCGGAGCCCATGCTGGGGTGCGGGGCTAAGCCCTGGCATGCTGCTGCATTGCCAGCGCCTGCCCTGGGCAGCCTCCTAGCCTGGCTCCCTGAGCGGGTGTCCACGCGCAGCCTGGCTGCGAAAAGATCATCAGTCCTAAACGCCAGCTGCACTCTTGGGTCAGTTTGCTGGCTTCCAGATTGCGCCCAAAGCCAGGAACCAGCTTCCCCAGCACAGGCCTGGGCTGAGATGCCTGCCTGGGATCTGTCTGAGCAGTCTCCTCCACTCCAGGCAGGGATGGCACTTCGACCTGGATGTTTGGGTTTCTTGTTTGTTTTTTTGGTCATTGGTTATTACATGACCTCCAGGGTAGGTGCTCCACAAAGGGAGTGAAAACAGGACGCCATATATAGCATACAGCCATTCTAGAAAAATAGCTTGGGGTTCTCTCAGAAACGCGGCATTGGTCCTTGCACTATGGTTTAATAGAAAAGGGATTATGCACCAAGTTACTTAAATGAGCATAGGTTGAAATCGTTTACTGAGAGTAAATATTTTAAATAGTTATATTTTAACTAAATCTATCATCAATCATAAATCTATTACACGAAGGTTACAGGCAATTTAAAAGCAAGAGCACTCTCTTCAGGGTTTTAAATAACCCCTGTCTCTCTTGGCACATGAGAATGCAAAGATAGGAAATGGTTTGTAAAAGATCATATAATAGCTTTTACTAATTCTATTTATTTGACAGACAGAGATCACAAGTAGGCAGAGAGGCAGGCAGAGAGAAAGATGGGGAAGCAGGCTCCCCGTCAAGCAGAGAGCCTGATGAAGGGCTCGATCCCAGGACCCTGAGATCATGACCTGAGCCCAAGGCAGAGGCTTAACACACGGAGCCACCCAGGCGCCCCCAGATGAAATACATTTCTGACTTAGAAACTTCAGATAGAATTATTTTGTCCATGATGACAACTGAAGAAAATGTGTCATCCCTAAACCTAACCTTAAACCCTACCAACGCTGAAACCTAAGCTGACCTTAAAGCCCAAACTAGAACCCTGAATCCCAAACCTGGAATGGAACCCAAAGCCTGTACCTGAGCCCTGGATCCAAGCCCTGAACCACAAACCCAAACCCTAAACCAGACCTCCAAGTCATGAAACCTGAACCCAAATCTCAGCATGAAGTCAAACCCCAAATTTGACCTTGAACTTTATCCCATAAGCCCTGAGTCTTAAAGCCTAAATCATAAACTTAAAGCCCTAAACTATAACTCTGTTCCCTTGTCCTTCACTCTAAACCCTCACCCTAACACTAAACCCAAAGCCTGATCTAGAACTCTGACTAAAACCTGAACCTGTACCCAAATTCAAATGCTTCACCACACTTTGCTTAGGCACTTGCCATTGATGGATATTTGCAGTTTCTACCTTTTGATTCTTGTGAACATTGTTTGGGTTGGGGGCTAGGGTTAGGGTCTTGGATTAGGGTAGGGTCCAGGCTTGAGACCAAGTTGAGGTCAGAGTGTGGGTCTGCATCAGGGCCATGTTCAGTGACACTGTTTGGGTCAAGGACTGTTGTAATTCCACATTGTTTCCAATTCATTGTTCCTTAGCTATTTGGGGGGAAGTTGGGGGGTATTGGGCTCCATGCAGCTTGAATTTCCGGAATGAAATGGCATCAGCTGGACCCCAGGAGGGAGCAGGACCTTCCACTGAAGGGTGAGCTCCCACAGTCCTGCACTGCCTTGCACCGCCTGCAGAGGGCGCCAGACCCCAGCTCCGCCCTGAGCCAAGGCTGCACAGCCACAGCTGGGACCAGAGCCCCGCCTCTTCAGGACCCACTGTGGAGACTTCTGGAGAATGTGGGGCGCCTCCCACCCTGACAGGACAAGCTGAGGAGGGTGTGGCTCTGCATCCACACTGACCGGACCCGTTGTGGAGGACGCGCCCACACTGGCAGCAGTCCAACCTCCTAAGGACCAGATGCTGGAGGAGCTGAGGAGAAGCCGCCTGAGTGCACTGTCAAGGGGTTCGTGGTCTCAGGACCCCACAGAGGAAGGGCGCCCTGTGTAGACACTGGGGCTTCCGTCGTTTTGTGTGAGGAGACGTGGCCTCCTGCTGTGCTGTGCGCGGGGCTGTGGGGTCCCCCCTTTCTGGGCTCGGGTGCTCCTAGGTCCTCATCTGTGTTTGTGTGCTCGCGGATTAGGTTCCTTGGGCTCCTCAGATGGTCTGCAGTCAGGGAGCGTCCCCCTGCTTCGGTGCTTGTGCTCTCCCCACCTCAGCCCTGCGGGGTCCTTCCCGTGTCCACACCCACTCCAGGCTTGCACCGAGTCCGGAAATTCGGGAGCCAGAGTGAGGACTCTGTAGACGGTTTTGGGGAGAGTAGGTATTTTCCCAGTGTGGGTTCTTCCCTGAGCACAGTGCCTCCCCATCTCTGTGTGTACCCCTCCCTGTCTGTCGTCATTGTTGCAGGGCTGTCAGAGGACAGGTCTGTCACCTTCTTGGTTCAGGGGCCTCCCAGGTATCTTGCTGTCTTGGATGCAGGTGTAAATGAGATCGTTTTCCGCAGTCTCTTTCTGATGGTTCCTTCGGAGCACCTAGGAGTGCCACTAATTTGTGCATATTGATTTTGTTCCTTGCAAGTTCTTGAATTTATTAGTTCAATTGGCCTTAAACTCAATCTGCCAGTTATTTGACCAGCAGCATGGGTTTAATTGGGAAGAGCAGAGAATGGCAGTCTGGGCTGAGCAAGCTAAGGTCCCAACACAGGCAAGTGCGAGAAACAAAGGAGAGGAACATTATTTCATGGAGGAGGAAGAAGTTGGGAAGGGTGCTTGAGGAAAAGTCCCTTGGAGAAAGGCAGGGTGATGGAGAATTCTCACCAGCTGAGCTGCAAAGATCCTACAAAAAGTCAGGAGATGAACCTCCAGCTTCCCCTGTGGGGTCTAAAATTGGTGAGTCTCTCCTGTGGGGGATTGCAATGTGGGGTCTGTAATGGGCACTGAGCAGCAGGCGCCCCCTTCCAGCCTCCCCTTCTGGCATCCCCAGTCCACTTTACTGGGACTTCCCTTCCTGCTTTTGCACAGTTCTAACCAGCTTGTGGTGGAACGTTGTGGAAAAACTGAAATTCCAAATCCACTGCTTCTACTGCACCTGAGATACAGGGGCCCATGATTTAATCCTCCCACGAGTCTCTTGCTAGCCCCACCTGTCCGTTACTCATTTTGAGAGTTGATATTACCAAAGTACTGTAATTCTAAAAATTTCTGAATTAGCTGTATTATTTCTTTTTAGGTATGAAGTTAACTTCCAATTATATGAATTTAATATTTTGGTCATTGTTTTCTAATTTTATTGCCTTATTCTTGGAAAATATAGCCTGATATTTAACTCTAGGAATTTATTGGCATATACTTCTGGCCTAAATAATGGCCTGTTTGTGTAAATGTTCAACTTATGCTTATATACTTACTGAAGACTCTTGTTTTGGGGTCAGGATGGCTACATTTATTAATAGATCAGGACTATTAGATTCTCTAAATTTTGATGTCTCTTAATTTAATCTAATTAAATTATCAGTTAATGAAAGAAGTTAAATTTTTTTTATGTACTACTGCATCTAAACTTATCAAAGTCTTTGCTATAATTAGACAAGTATGTCATCCTGTTTTTATACCAAGTCTCACATTAAAAAAATCATACTATCTGAAATATTATTTATTTTTATTATTATTTATTTTTTTTAAAAGATTGTATTTATTGGGGTACCTGAGTTAAGTGTCTACCTATAGCTCAGGTCATAATACCCGGGTCCTGGGATAGAGCCCCGCAGGGGGTTCCCTGCTCAGTGGCGTGCTTCTCCCTCTCCCTCTGTTATTCCCTCTGCTGTGTGCATGTTTTTCTTTTCTCACTCTCTCTCAAATAAATAAGTAAAATTTAAAGATTATCTCTCTCAAATAAATAAGTCAAATTTTTTTTCTCAATGGGAGGGAGAAGCAGACTCTCCACTGAGCAGGGAGCCTGATGCAGGGCTCAATACCAGGACCCTGGGATCATCACCTGAGCTGAAGGCAGACACTTGAACCGACTAAGTCACCCAGGCACTCCAGCTGTTTATTTATTTATTTATTTTTATTATGCATATGTTTTATCTCTCTTTTCTACAAGTCTTTTTTTTGATCTTTTTACTTTTTTCATAAAACTGAATTATTTCAAGATGACTTGGTCATCCTCTTTTCCCCAACCTCAAAGATCATAGAGTATATTTTAACTGTTAAAATAATATTAGTATTTAAGTGCTGCCTACACAAATTAAGGCAAATTATCTGTGATCTGTATTCCTGAAAATATTTTTTTTATTATGCCTTCCTATGCCAATGACATTTTATAAGGATCTAAATGTTTCCATTTGTGATTTTTTTTTCAAGATAATAAAGCTATTACTTCATTCTTTTTTATATCTGATGTTATTTAAAAAAATTCTGTCAGTCTGATTCTTGTTTCTTTATTAATGAATTATTTTTTTTCTCTCTAACACTTGTGATTTTTTTTGTGTGTCTTTGGTATGTATGCCCTAGTTTGGGATTCATAGAGTCAACTCTAGTTATGAATATTTTCTTTCTTTTCTTGTATGTAAGTTTTAATCCAGTGTCTTGACTATTTTATGCTTGAGAAATAGATGTACATTAATATTCAAATATTTCTTTCCTTTTTCTTCTTTCATTTAAAAAAAGTCATTTATTTTATTTTATTTAAAAATATTTATTTATTTATTTGGAGTAGAGAGAGAGGGTCATGAAGAGTGGCTGATTATATACTTTCAATTTGGGAGGAGGTTAGGGATAGCACAAGCCTCCAAGGTATTTTATAAACAAGGTTTCCAGGACCTTGAGGGGGCTAGCTATTGTTAGGGAAAGGTCATTTATTACTATTTAGTAAAAACTCAGGGAAGAGACTCTTCTGATGTGTATCAGTGGGTATATGCTTGGGAGATGATTGCCAATGTATATCTTGAGGGCAGGGGTGGGGAGTAGAGATAAAGAAGTTTCCAAAGTAATTTTTACATGTGAAAGTAGATTTTCAGTATCCTGGGGGGTGGACTAAGAATGCTTTTTGCCCTGAGTGGATGTGTCCACATGGAAGCAGCTGAGTCCCCAGAGGAGCTTCAAGGACTTGTCAACAGGCTATGAGTAGTAAGGAAATCTAATTTCTTCTCTAGCTTTTGTTCCACACACATCACCTACATCTTACACCTCTTTTATATTGATAATTTTAATGCTTTGCTGGTATCCAGATGACTATATCCTTAAGTGACTTCTTATCTCTATTGAATCCATTACGTATTCTATCCATTGTATTCTTAATTCAACTTGATTACATATATTTAATCTATTAGTACCACTAGGTTCTTATTCTTGTTTTTATTTCAAAATCTTTCCTTATTTCCTTACATTATTTATTGGGTATATTTTAAATCCCTGAAATACTCACTTATTATATATAAGCTGTCAACCGTATTCTTATTTTGAGGTAGCTATATCTTTTTGGGTTTTAGGACATCATACCAACAATGCCAAATAATTTTCAGACAACAGCAGGATCTCCAAGAATTCAACTAAATTCTGACACTATCTACCTGAACATAGTGTAAGATTTCATCAGTTAATGGATCAGTCCTCCAAGACTATCTCCAACCCCACCTCAGATGCCAGTCTCACTGTAGGCCCCAGGTTATTACCTGTGCTTGTGACTGAGCAACTACAGGTTGGAGGTCCCAGTGGCCTACTTCTTACGTTCTTTTAATTTGCTACAGGGACTCACAAAACTCAGAAAAATACTTACTTTATGTTTGCCAGCTTATTAAAAGATATAATAGAAGATTTAAATCAATAGATAGATAAAGAAGTGCACAGGGCAAGGTATGGAGAATGGGCACAGAGCTTCTATTACCTTCTGTAAGACTGCCACTCTTCCTGCCTTTTCATACATTTCACAAACTAAAAGCTTTCTGAACCCAGTCCTTTCAGCTTTTCTGTGGAGGCTTCATGACATAGTCATGACTGACTAAATCGTTGTCATTTGCTGATCTAATCTCCAGATCCTCTTCCCTCCCCAGATAATCCTGTATTGGGAGGAAGGGGAGGCAAAAAGTTGTGAAGGCTTTCACCAAGTGGTTGGTCCTTCAGGCAAACAGCCCTTGCCTTGAGTGAGGTCTGAAGGTCACTTCATTAACAGAACAAAACACACCTCTCTCACCCTTATCACAGGAAATCCCAAGAGTTTTAGGAGCTGTGAGTCAGTAGCCATGGTTGAAAACCAAATATTCAGATGACCAAAATATATTTCTTGTAAACCACTATATTACACTACATGCTTAAGTATTTAATTATGTGATCTTTTAAACTAATATTTTTCTAAGAGTATAAACTGTTCTGGCAGTAATCTGGATTGGGGAGTGATGTATTGCCAAATTTCTGTCGTTTTAGTCCAGGAAGTCAAAGAGAAAGAACAGGAGAGCCCCTTAGGGCAGGAAGTTCAAAGTAACAATGTTAACTACTACTACCTTTTCTTGATTTTTTTTTTTAAACAAGCAAATCTTCTCTTCAGAGTTGCAGTTTAAAGCCAAGAACATGCAGAATTGGGAGAAAAAATAGTTAAATTTGGAGACTTGCAGAGGTAGAATCAGAGTAGTGAAAGCCATTACAGCAACTGAACTAACTGAGGTCAGTCTTTGGTGAATCACAGAAACAGGTGGAGTTGTCAAACAAAGGAATCTTTGTTTACAACATACAAGGAGATCACAGGGAATAAGTTCCAAAGCCTTGACTGTTTGAACAGGAGAGAGATTTTTATTTAGTATTTAAGATGAATACTCAGAAGGGAGAGTTTTATTATTCCGTGTATGGTTGGTCATAAGGTTGTGGCTGCATGCACATCCACATATGTATTTGTGCAATATGTATTGCATGTTCACCTGAATGAAGCTTGTATTCCACCGAGGGCAGAAACTTCAACGTTAGAATAAAGCAGAGGTAACTGTTGGACAAGGGAAAGGGACTCTGCAGGCTTCAAGAGCAGATAGAAACTAGATGGGGTCTTGGGCTCATTTTCTGGGACAAGGAATGCAAGGCCTTGATTGCTTTTGAAATAGCACTAGGAGTTTTGCCACTGATTTATTGTCTCAATAGCTTAGGCTATTTCCTGGTCTGGTGGTGACTGTTAGTTTTCCCATTGCCTTGTTCCCTCAAAATCCTTAAGGAGTGAGGTTTTTGCATTTCTTTTTAAGAACCTCCCAGGAAGTTTTGGAAGAAGTGTGCTTGGGCAAGTACACAGGTGGGGTATAGATCATTGAAAATAGCTGGGGACAAAAAATGATTTTCTTATGTCAGGAAAACTATATGTCATCTTAATTTTCTGGGAACCTCTAATTCTTTCTGCTGATGTTACCAGCAGGCTTCTGAGATATTACTGATTGTTCTCTTGTACCTAAGGAAAAAGAAATGTAGAAAGCAAAAGACAAAACTTTAAAATCTATCCTCCAACTCATCAATTCACTGCAGCCACCTCTCTGTCTTTCCCTTTCTCTTTTTCTTTATCTTTCTCTCTCACTTTCTCTCTCACATACGCACAACACACGCAAATCATCTTAAAACAATTTTTAATTTTCCCTATTCCATTTTAATATACTTGAGGCATGATCATTTTCTTAGTAAATACAAGAAAAAAAAAATCTAGGATTCCATCATTCTGTGTGATTAAAGTATTGAGGAATTTACTTCCAATAGCACTTATAAAAACACATTTTATTTATGTAATATTATATAATCAGGTGCCTGCATTTTTCTTATTCTCTAACTAGTGTTATTTGGCAATTAATATTTTGTCAATCAATATTCCCCTATATCTGAATGTGTGGGCAGTGAGAGATGAGTTAGAGGCAAGGATGGTGAACACTCCCAACAACTGCAGACTACATATATCTTAAGCCATGATTTTCTTTGCAAAGGTCAACATTGATAATGTTCTAGTCATACCTCCGTGTACCAGGAAAGAAGTAGCATATTTCTTGAAAGACACAGCTATCAAAGCTCCATTGAGAAACTGTAAAGATGGACAAGCGATTTCCAAATTACATATCTGATAATGGACATCTACTCTGATTATTTAAATATGAATAAAAATAAAAAAACCTTACTAATAACCAAACAGAGTATCCAATTTTACATGTGAAGGAAATAATGGAAGAGACATGTCACCAAAAGTATATGGATGGCTTATAGGCACATGACAAATTTCTCAACATTTAGACATTAAAGAAATACAAATTAAAATCATAATGAGACATGCTTACATATCTATTAGAATGGCTAAAATTATAAAGGCTAATTGTACTTGGTCTGAGCTAGATTGAGAAGCAACAAAAAATCTAAACTGTTGTTGGCATATATCATGATACAACCACTTTGGAAAATAGTTTGAAAATTTTTTTAAATGCAAAATATGTTGCAGTTACAAAAATAGCCATTTTACTTCTAGGCATTTAACCAAGAGAAACAAGCCCTATGTTCATACAGGGACTTGTATATGAATTTCATAGCAGCTTTATTTTTAAGAATTGAAAACAGTGGAAATGTTCATCAATGTCCATCCATAGAGCAAAGAAAAATTATGATCTATTCATTAAAGAGATTACTATTCAACATCAAAATGAACTATTTACAATTGGAGATTCTCAAAGTAATGATGCTGAGAAAAGAAAAGCCAGGCAATGAATAGTATATACAGTGTGATTCCATGACTATAAAAAATCTAGAAAATAAAAATTTATATATAGTCACAGTCATCAAATATATTGGTGTGATTTTAGTGCCTTCTTCTGTGATCCTATAGCTTCCTACACTTGCATCTCTGAGCATTTGTTACACCATGTGAAAATATGAACTCTTTCTCTTCATTCTGTCTTACTAGAATAAGAGTCCTTGAAATTTTATGGACAATTGAACTCTCAGTTATTAGCAGAAATTCTATCACACAGTAAGTTTCCAAATATAAAAGCCAGAGTTTTACAATGACTTCTAAGCTTTTACATGATCTAGCCACTCATTTAACCTCTGTGACCTCTTTCCCTGCTACTCTTCAGTCACTCACAGTGGCCTCCTTGCTATTCCTCAGATATGCCAGGCATGATCCAACCTTATGGCCTTCAAGATAGCCAATTCCTTTGTCTGGAGTGACCTTATTGCTGATAGTTCTGCGCAAATTCATCACCTTTCCATACCTTTGTTCAATTGTCAGCTTCATTGTAACTACCCTGATCTTCCTATTAAAAATTTTAACTCCCCATCCCCTGCCTAGCAACCTTGATTTTTCTCACCCTGATCGAGTTTTTCTTTTTCCCCATTGTACTCATCCTTTTTGAATGCACTATGCAATTTTTATTAAGGTTTATAGCTTTGAATTGTCTCACCCATTAAAATAAAAGTTCTACAAAGCCAAGTATTTCATTTACCAGTGTAGTCTGAAGTAATATCTGCCATATAATAGTTCAGTAGACAACTGGTAAATTTCAAAATAAATTAATGTTGAGAATATACTGAATTTCACAAGTCATTTCAATATTTATTTCCAAAAAATAAACTATGTAAAACATACCTTAAATTTACTTTCGAAATATTTTATAGCATATAATGGACAATATACATAAGCCTTAAAGAAACAATCCTATAAATAACCATTTCATACCTACTTAAAAACTACATAATACCACACTCCTAGATCCTCTCTGAACGCTCTAAAATAACCCTAAAGGAAATACATTTTTAAAAATAACAGATTTTTTGTCAAATAATTTAATAAAATAAAAGTTTCATTCATCTATGTAGATCATAATAAATGTTTTTAATAAGCATGAAATTATAACTCTGAAGTGTGCTAAAATGAAACCACCTGCTAAGGGTGAGAGAATAAAAATAAACATCATGTTTCCAAATAAGAGGAATTTATTACCTTTGAATCAAAGCATGTGGATTTGTTCAAACTGGCAATAAAGGAATATGGAGACACAAACCATAGAAAGTCATATTTTAGATTTCTAAAAGACTTCGAAGTGAAAAGTATACATTCACTTCTCACTTATTGCTCCTACATATTCATGAATTTGAGAGAAAATATAGGCCCTGTGTGTCTTAGCAACTAATGGGATATTTTTTGATATTTACATGCTTACACATAGTATGTGTTATAGTCTTCTCTTTTACATGCTGTAAAAAGGTTAACCCCTTTTCTGCAGAGATCTGAAAATGTGAAACAGTGCCTGAGTAGCTGAATTCATCTAATTCAAATTTCTTGCAGGTCTAAGACCTATTGTTTTTCACTTGACTGCCTCCTTTTTCATCTGTCAATTGGTTACAAATTCTGGTACTGAAGAGAATACATTGGGGCTGGTGGCTCAGTGTGTTAAAGCCTCTGCCTTCAGTTCAGGTCATTATCTCAGGATCCTGGGATCGAGCTCCACGTCGGGACATAATGTAACGACAGATAGTTTATATGGGAGCCCTTTGGGTACTCTGGTGGATGAATGTTTTTAAATTAGTTTTTCATGGACATGGGGAGTTAGAGACGAGAAGGGAGGTGGGGGAATTTGGAAGGGGAGCTGAATCATGAGAGACTATGGACTCTGAAAAACAATCTGAGGGTTTTGAAGGGGCGGGGGATTTGGAGGTTGGGGTACCAGGTGTTGGGTATCATAGAGGGCACTGCTTGCATGGAGCACTGGGTGTGGTGCAAAAAGAATGAATACTGTTATGCTGAAAATAAATAAAAAATTAATTTAAAAAATATTAGTTTTTCGTAAACTACAAAAAAAAAAAAAAAAGAAAAGCGCTCCCATTTATAGCGTACACTTTATGGTTCACAAAGCACGTGCCAACAATAAAAATAATAATGGGTTACCGTTACACTTCATAGAAAAGGAGGTACAGGGAAATTGAATGAAAGGGAATAACAAAGTAGGTTCATAAGTCAATCTTCCTTGTAAAAAAATTAACCTGAAAGTGCGTTTCTGCCACCTCTCTCCTGTGTGACATTTTATCGATGGGAGATGGAAAATAAATGGTCTGGTTAACCTTTCCCTCCCCCTCAAAACCCATTATTTGAAAACACAAAAAGGGAAGTGAAGGGAGAAATCCTCCCACTCCCATCCCCACTCACCTCCATAGCCACCTCCTCTTCCAAGAACCTAGCAGACAAGGTGCCAAGAAGTGTTAGGTACCAGCAGTGGTCTCAGATCTCATTCAAGAATCATGGTGAAAGGCATTCAAAGAGATTGTGGGGGCACAGGGATCCAATTAAGGGGGACAAGTTTAAGGTTTGCCTGGTCCCCTAAAAACTAATGGCACTAGAGAAGATGAGCTTTGGGAACTATAGCATAATGGATACAATGTGTAAAAAGCTTCAGTGAGTCATGGTGGGAAGAGGCCAAGAGGGTAGCAAACACAGTCTTAGATGATGTTATTAATAGCACTATAGGCTCTAGATTTCCTGTTGTGGTGTTCTTTGCAAGACCAGCCCGGCCAAAGTGGATACTCTCAACCTGGAACAGAGGGTCTTGGAGATGCCAGCACGTGAGGTATGATGAGAGGGTAAAATGATAGGAGGTGTCCTTTGGAAGGACTGACTCCTTGACTTTAAAAGGGAGAACCCAAATCTGTAGGTGAAATCTTTCTGGCTACAAAGAGGGCCAAGGCCTCCTAAGGTCAAGGTCTCCTCGTCACTTGCAAAGATGTCGAAGAACATATTCAGACATTTCAAAGATGTCCTCATATCATTGGTTCCCACTCTGGAATTCTATCAATAAGGTGAGAGTTCCTCTAGTTGAAAAAGAGATCTAAAAAGACTTCCCTTTCTCATGTAATTTCTGTAACCTCCAGGACACACCCACCTCCCCCTTCCAGCTCTGTAATGAAGCCACAGCTGGTGCCAATTTGTGGAACTCCTTAAAGGCTATTCTCCCTTATATACCCCGGGACCAAGTTCCCATGCTCCCTCACCCGATTTCCTGCACTCACCTCCCACCTGGTGTGTTCACACCTGCAAGTGCCTTTTACCAACCCCTTTGCCAAAAGGCAGCCAGAGTGACCTTTCAAAGACCTATCAGTTCCTGGCATTTGTCTCCATAGAAATCTGCACTGATCTTCTAACAAATTCTCAGTCCTCCAAAGGCACCCATAATCCTCCCATCAGTCTATTCATACCCCTCCAACTGACTGATGCCTGTTCTGCCCCATCTCTCTGCCCTTCAACCACACTGCCTCCTTCTTCCTGTGGAGACCTCTCATGGCACCTGCCTCCAAGCACAGGTGATTCCCATTGATGGGAAGACCCTCTTCTCTCCCCCATCTCCCCACTCCAGTTACTCCCACTTATTCGTGAGCTCACAAGCCCCATGGTACACACTCTCCATGCAGCCTGCTCTCTCTTTTCTAGCACTGGCCTCCGTTTCTAGCTGTGCTTGTGTCATGGATGTCCCTCCCCAGCCAGCCTCCAAGCTCTCCTTCCCTTTAGCTCCAACACCTGACACAGTGCCTGGCACGTAGTAAGCCCTGGCTAGCTTCTAAGAGCCTCACTGAGGGACTGAAAGCATTTTAAAAATGTCACCACGTAGGCTCGAAACTGTAGGCAGAAAAAGCTTTGCCTGGATTGACATTTTAGAGACGTATTCGTCAAGTTGGATATGTTCACTGACTTTACCTTGTAAAATTAAAAAAAAAAAGGGACCTCTGTATCGCTTCGCATCTAAGGAAGGCGCATGTATACTATTAGACCACGTTATGAGCTTAATGGAAGGAGACAAGATGTTTTCGCTAAGAAAATGTATAAGACTGTTGAGGTCAAGTGGGAGGAAACAGTCCGTTTGTTGGAGCATTGCTATCTTACTCTATCACAGCCACTCATAAAAATCTGACACGGGGTGAGTCAGAATTGTCTGTCGGAGATGAGTTAGATCTGGCTCATGTTCCTACAGACATGAAAGCCAGAAGCGAAGAAGGAGGCTTTGAAAGCGTGGGTTGAGGAGGCCGTGTGGTTCACTGCGATGAGCTAAGTGCCCAGGGCCACCAGCAGACATGCTGGCCTGTGTCCGTCCTTTGTTCTGGGGTCCCTCTTGCACCATGTGGTGAGGCTGGTGGCTGGGAGCAGCTCAGGACAGGACCTGGTGGCATCTTACCTCTCCCACCCTCCTGTGGGCTCCAGTGGGCTCCAGTAGGTCCCAAGGGACAGCCTGCCTTCCTTGCAAAGCCCAGTAGCACTGGGAGCAGAAACTGGGGCCAAAGAGTGAGCACCCTGTTTGACAAGCTGGACCAGCCACCTCTTCTTCAGATGCAGGGGGAGCCCTGGCATGCTGACTCCTCCCTTCTCCCTTTCCCCTTTCCCCTTTCCTCCCTCTTTTCTTCCCCTCTCTCCTTCCCTGGTGGTGCCCTTTCCCAATGCCCACTTCATCCCTTTTCCTTTCTACATACCTGTCTTCTAGAGTTTCTTCTCTTTCCTCCCCATTACTTCCCTTCATCTGAATCTCCTCTTTGGTCCCTTTGTCCCTGCTCTCTGCTCCTCCTCCCCTTCCCTGGCCCCTGTTCAGCTCCATACTGAATGCAGGCAGAGCTGGACTAACATGCTCACTTGCTAGCTCAGCCACCCTCCAGAGAAGTCACTCTTCGGTGGCCACCTTCCTGACCCCCTGGTTGCTTCTCCACTTGTTCAGATATTGCTCTGAAGTCTGAGGAGGACAGAGCGGGGCTGCCACAGAAGCAGGCCAGAGGAGAAACCAAACCATGTGTCCACACTGTCCCCCAGCACTGCTGCTCTGAGAGCTTTCGGAGTCCTCAAAGGGTTAGGATTTAGGGGCTTCTTCAGAACCGGGAGTGAAAACAAGCATAGGTCAAAAGAAAAGCGACGGCCCCCACACAAAAATAATAATCACAAATGAAAACTATGTTAACTCTGAGTCCCAAAGTCGAAAAATTGCCTTGAATCTGTCACTAGAGAACACCCAAGGCCTCACTCTCTGGGTTCTGGGTGCCCTGGGAATGGCAGGAGGCTCTGAAAAGCGCGTGGGGGTGCAGAACTATGGGGGCTAGCCTGCCCGCTGGCAGGGGGGGGGGTACCTCCTGTGGCGCTGTCCCGGCCTGACCCCCTGCGGACAGGGTGTGGCGCAGCGTCTGGGGTGGTCCTGGTGCCCTGGGGTTGGCGGGAGGCTGCGCCCAGCTCCTGGTCTGCGTTTTCTGCTTCAGGTGAGGGCGTGTCGTGGTGTCACTTTACCTGTGAGCAGAGGGTCCTCCAGAGAAGCCATGGGTCGGGGAGGGGCAGCAGGCGGCGGGAACGGGAACAGGACACCGCGGCCTCAGGGGCTAGGCTGGAGCATGGGAGTGCAGGGGCAGCGAGTATGGTGGGTCCTGCAGTCCCAAATGGGCTGCAGCACAGCACACTGGCGCTGCGCGCCCCTCCTTCCCGCCTGGGCAATTAGCAAAGCCCCTCTCCCGGCCGCCCCCGCCCCCCTCCCTCCTGAGTCCTCTGAGAGCTCACTTCCAGCTTTGGAAATTAGCAAAGACCCTTCTCTGCGCTGGCCCCGCCCCCTCACTTCTGAGGCCGGAGCCCATGCTGGGGTGCGGGGCTAAGCCCTGGCATGCTGCTGCATTGCCAGCGCCTGCCCTGGGCAGCCTCCTAGCCTGGCTCCCTGAGCGGGTGTCCACGCGCAGCCTGGCTGCGAAAAGATCATCAGTCCTAAACGCCAGCTGCACTCTTGGGTCAGTTTGCTGGCTTCCAGATTGCGCCCAAAGCCAGGAACCAGCTTCCCCAGCACAGGCCTGGGCTGAGATGCCTGCCTGGGATCTGTCTGAGCAGTCTCCTCCACTCCAGGCAGGGATGGCACTTCGACCTGGATGTTTGGGTTTCTTGTTTGTTTTTTTGGTCATTGGTTATTACATGACCTCCAGGGTAGGTGCTCCACAAAGGGAGTGAAAACAGGACGCCATATATAGCATACAGCCATTCTAGAAAAATAGCTTGGGGTTCTCTCAGAAACGCGGCATTGGTCCTTGCACTATGGTTTAATAGAAAAGGGATTATGCACCAAGTTACTTAAATGAGCATAGGTTGAAATCGTTTACTGAGAGTAAATATTTTAAATAGTTATATTTTAACTAAATCTATCATCAATCATAAATCTATTACACGAAGGTTACAGGCAATTTAAAAGCAAGAGCACTCTCTTCAGGGTTTTAAATAACCCCTGTCTCTCTTGGCACATGAGAATGCAAAGATAGGAAATGGTTTGTAAAAGATCATATAATAGCTTTTACTAATTCTATTTATTTGACAGACAGAGATCACAAGTAGGCAGAGAGGCAGGCAGAGAGAAAGATGGGGAAGCAGGCTCCCCGTCAAGCAGAGAGCCTGATGAAGGGCTCGATCCCAGGACCCTGAGATCATGACCTGAGCCCAAGGCAGAGGCTTAACACACGGAGCCACCCAGGCGCCCCCAGATGAAATACATTTCTGACTTAGAAACTTCAGATAGAATTATTTTGTCCATGATGACAACTGAAGAAAATGTGTCATCCCTAAACCTAACCTTAAACCCTACCAACGCTGAAACCTAAGCTGACCTTAAAGCCCAAACTAGAACCCTGAATCCCAAACCTGGAATGGAACCCAAAGCCTGTACCTGAGCCCTGGATCCAAGCCCTGAACCACGAACCCAAACCCTAAACCAGACCTCCAAGTCATGAAACCTGAACCCAAATCTCAGCATGAAGTCAAACCCCAAATTTGACCTTGAACTTTATCCCATAAGCCCTGAGTCTTAAAGCCTAAATCATAAACTTAAAGCCCTAAACTATAACTCTGTTCCCTTGTCCTTCACTCTAAACCCTCACCCTAACACTAAACCCAAAGCCTGATCTAGAACTCTGACTAAAACCTGAACCTGTACCCAAATTCAAATGCTTCACCACACTTTGCTTAGGCACTTGCCATTGATGGATATTTGCAGTTTCTACCTTTTGATTCTTGTGAACATTGTTTGGGTTGGGGGCTAGGGTTAGGGTCTTGGATTAGGGTAGGGTCCAGGCTTGAGACCAAGTTGAGGTCAGAGTGTGGGTCTGCATCAGGGCCATGTTCAGTGACACTGTTTGGGTCAAGGACTGTTGTAATTCCACATTGTTTCCAATTCATTGTTCCTTAGCTATTTGGGGGGAAGTTGGGGGGTATTGGGCTCCATGCAGCTTGAATTTCCGGAATGAAATGGCATCAGCTGGACCCCAGGAGGGAGCAGGACCTTCCACTGAAGGGTGAGCTCCCACAGTCCTGCACTGCCTTGCACCGCCTGCAGAGGGCGCCAGACCCCAGCTCCGCCCTGAGCCAAGGCTGCACAGCCACAGCTGGGACCAGAGCCCCGCCTCTTCAGGACCCACTGTGGAGACTTCTGGAGAATGTGGGGCGCCTCCCACCCTGACAGGACAAGCTGAGGAGGGTGTGGCTCTGCATCCACACTGACCGGACCCGTTGTGGAGGACGCGCCCACACTGGCAGCAGTCCAACCTCCTAAGGACCAGATGCTGGAGGAGCTGAGGAGAAGCCGCCTGAGTGCACTGTCAAGGGGTTCGTGGTCTCAGGACCCCACAGAGGAAGGGCGCCCTGTGTAGACACTGGGGCTTCCGTCGTTTTGTGTGAGGAGACGTGGCCTCCTGCTGTGCTGTGCGCGGGGCTGTGGGGTCCCCCCTTTCTGGGCTCGGGTGCTCCTAGGTCCTCATCTGTGTTTGTGTGCTCGCGGATTAGGTTCCTTGGGCTCCTCAGATGGTCTGCAGTCAGGGAGCGTCCCCCTGCTTCGGTGCTTGTGCTCTCCCCACCTCAGCCCTGCGGGGTCCTTCCCGTGTCCACACCCACTCCAGGCTTGCACCGAGTCCGGAAATTCGGGAGCCAGAGTGAGGACTCTGTAGACGGTTTTGGGGAGAGTAGGTATTTTCCCAGTGTGGGTTCTTCCCTGAGCACAGTGCCTCCCCATCTCTGTGTGTACCCCTCCCTGTCTGTCGTCATTGTTGCAGGGCTGTCAGAGGACAGGTCTGTCACCTTCTTGGTTCAGGGGCCTCCCAGGTATCTTGCTGTCTTGGATGCAGGTGTAAATGAGATCGTTTTCCGCAGTCTCTTTCTGATGGTTCCTTCGGAGCACCTAGGAGTGCCACTAATTTGTGCATATTGATTTTGTTCCTTGCAAGTTCTTGAATTTAATAGTTCAATTGGCCTTAAACTCAATCTGCCAGTTATTTGACCAGCAGCATGGGTTTAATTGGGAAGAGCAGAGAATGGCAGTCTGGGCTGAGCAAGCTAAGGTCCCATCACAGGCAAGTGCGAGAAACAAAGGAGAGGAACATTATTTCATGGAGGAGGAAGAAGTTGGGAAGGGTGCTTGAGGAAAAGTCCCTTGGAGAAAGGCAGGGTGATGGAGAATTCTCACCAGCTGAGCTGCAAAGATCCTACAAAAAGTCAGGAGATGAACCTCCAGCTTCCCCTGTGGGGTCTAAAATTGGTGAGTCTCTCCTGTGGGGGATTGCAATGTGGGGTCTGTAATGGGCACTGAGCAGCAGGCGCCCCCTTCCAGCCTCCCCTTCTGGCATCCCCAGTCCACTTTACTGGGGCTTCCCTTCCTGCTTTTGCACAGTTCTAACCAGCTTGTGGTGGAACGTTGTGGAAAAACTGAAATTCCAAATCCACTGCTTCTACTGCACCTGAGATACAGGGGCCCATGATTTAATCCTCCCACGAGTCTCTTGCTAGCCCCACCTGTCCGTTACTCATTTTGAGAGTTGATATTACCAAAGTACTGTAATTCTAAAAATTTCTGAATTAGCTGTATTATTTCTTTTTAGGTATGAAGTTAACTTCCAATTATATGAATTTAATATTTTGGTCATTGTTTTCTAATTTTATTGCCTTATTCTTGGAAAATATAGCCTGATATTTAACTCTAGGAATTTATTGGCATATACTTCTGGCCTAAATAATGGCCTGTTTGTGTAAATGTTCAACTTATGCTTATATACTTACTGAAGACTCTTGTTTTGGGGTCAGGATGGCTACATTTATTAATAGATCAGGACTATTAGATTCTCTAAATTTTGATGTCTCTTAATTTAATCTAATTAAATTATCAGTTAATGAAAGAAGTTAAATTTTTTTTATGTACTACTGCATCTAAACTTATCAAAGTCTTTGCTATAATTAGACAAGTATGTCATCCTGTTTTTATACCAAGTCTCACATTAAAAAAATCATACTATCTGAAATATTATTTATTTTTATTATTATTTATTTTTTTTAAAAGATTGTATTTATTGGGGTACCTGAGTTAAGTGTCTACCTATAGCTCAGGTCATAATACCCGGGTCCTGGGATAGAGCCCCGCAGGGGGTTCCCTGCTCAGTGGCGTGCTTCTCCCTCTCCCTCTGTTATTCCCTCTGCTGTGTGCATGTTTTTCTTTTCTCACTCTCTCTCAAATAAATAAGTAAAATTTAAAGATTATCTCTCTCAAATAAATAAGTCAAATTTTTTTTCTCAATGGGAGGGAGAAGCAGACTCTCCACTGAGCAGGGAGCCTGATGCAGGGCTCAATACCAGGACCCTGGGATCATCACCTGAGCTGAAGGCAGACACTTGAACCGACTAAGTCACCCAGGCACTCCAGCTGTTTATTTATTTATTTATTTTTATTATGCATATGTTTTATCTCTCTTTTCTACAAGTCTTTTTTTTGATCTTTTTACTTTTTTCATAAAACTGAATTATTTCAAGATGACTTGGTCATCCTCTTTTCCCCAACCTCAAAGATCATAGAGTATATTTTAACTGTTAAAATAATATTAGTATTTAAGTGCTGCCTACACAAATTAAGGCAAATTATCTGTGATCTGTATTCCTGAAAATATTTTTTTTATTATGCCTTCCTATGCCAATGACATTTTATAAGGATCTAAATGTTTCCATTTGTGATTTTTTTTTCAAGATAATAAAGCTATTACTTCATTCTTTTTTATATCTGATGTTATTTAAAAAAATTCTGTCAGTCTGATTCTTGTTTCTTTATTAATGAATTATTTTTTTTCTCTCTAACACTTGTGATTTTTTTTGTGTGTCTTTGGTATGTATGCCCTAGTTTGGGATTCATAGAGTCAACTCTAGTTATGAATATTTTCTTTCTTTTCTTGTATGTAAGTTTTAATCCAGTGTCTTGACTATTTTATGCTTGAGAAATAGATGTACATTAATATTCAAATATTTCTTTCCTTTTTCTTCTTTCATTTAAAAAAAGTCATTTATTTTATTTTATTTAAAAATATTTATTTATTTATTTGGAGTAGAGAGAGAGGGTCATGAAGAGTGGCTGATTATATACTTTCAATTTGGGAGGAGGTTAGGGATAGCACAAGCCTCCAAGGTATTTTATAAACAAGGTTTCCAGGACCTTGAGGGGGCTAGCTATTGTTAGGGAAAGGTCATTTATTACTATTTAGTAAAAACTCAGGGAAGAGACTCTTCTGATGTGTATCAGTGGGTATATGCTTGGGAGATGATTGCCAATGTATATCTTGAGGGCAGGGGTGGGGAGTAGAGATAAAGAAGTTTCCAAAGTAATTTTTACATGTGAAAGTAGATTTTCAGTATCCTGGGGGGTGGACTAAGAATGCTTTTTGCCCTGAGTGGATGTGTCCACATGGAAGCAGCTGAGTCCCCAGAGGAGCTTCAAGGACTTGTCAACAGGCTATGAGTAGTAAGGAAATCTAATTTCTTCTCTAGCTTTTGTTCCACACACATCACCTACATCTTACACCTCTTTTATATTGATAATTTTAATGCTTTGCTGGTATCCAGATGACTATATCCTTAAGTGACTTCTTATCTCTATTGAATCCATTACGTATTCTATCCATTGTATTCTTAATTCAACTAGATTACATATATTTAATCTATTAGTACCACTAGGTTCTTATTCTTGTTTTTATTTCAAAATCTTTCCTTATTTCCTTACATTATTTATTGGGTATATTTTAAATCCCTGAAATACTCACTTATTATATATAAGCTGTCAACCGTATTCTTATTTTGAGGTAGCTATATCTTTTTGGGTTTTAGGACATCATACCAACAATGCCAAATAATTTTCAGACAACAGCAGGATCTCCAAGAATTCAACTAAATTCTGACACTATCTACCTGAACATAGTGTAAGATTTCATCAGTTAATGGATCAGTCCTCCAAGACTATCTCCAACCCCACCTCAGATGCCAGTCTCACTGTAGGCCCCAGGTTATTACCTGTGCTTGTGACTGAGCAACTACAGGTTGGAGGTCCCAGTGGCCTACTTCTTACGTTCTTTTAATTTGCTACAGGGACTCACAAAACTCAGAAAAATACTTACTTTATGTTTGCCAGCTTATTAAAAGATATAATAGAAGATTTAAATCAATAGATAGATAAAGAAGTGCACAGGGCAAGGTATGGAGAATGGGCACAGAGCTTCTATTACCTTCTGTAAGACTGCCACTCTTCCTGCCTTTTCATACATTTCACAAACTAAAAGCTTTCTGAACCCAGTCCTTTCAGCTTTTCTGTGGAGGCTTCATGACATAGTCATGACTGACTAAATCGTTGTCATTTGCTGATCTAATCTCCAGATCCTCTTCCCTCCCCAGATAATCCTGTATTGGGAGGAAGGGGAGGCAAAAAGTTGTGAAGGCTTTCACCAAGTGGTTGGTCCTTCAGGCAAACAGCCCTTGCCTTGAGTGAGGTCTGAAGGTCACTTCATTAACAGAACAAAACACACCTCTCTCACCCTTATCACAGGAAATCCCAAGAGTTTTAGGAGCTGTGAGTCAGTAGCCATGGTTGAAAACCAAATATTCAGATGACCAAAATATATTTCTTGTAAACCACTATATTACACTACATGCTTAAGTATTTAATTATGTGATCTTTTAAACTAATATTTTTCTAAGAGTATAAACTGTTCTGGCAGTAATCTGGATTGGGGAGTGATGTATTGCCAAATTTCTGTCGTTTTAGTCCAGGAAGTCAAAGAGAAAGAACAGGAGAGCCCCTTAGGGCAGGAAGTTCAAAGTAACAATGTTAACTACTACTACCTTTTCTTGATTTTTTTTTTTAAACAAGCAAATCTTCTCTTCAGAGTTGCAGTTTAAAGCCAAGAACATGCAGAATTGGGAGAAAAAATAGTTAAATTTGGAGACTTGCAGAGGTAGAATCAGAGTAGTGAAAGCCATTACAGCAACTGAACTAACTGAGGTCAGTCTTTGGTGAATCACAGAAACAGGTGGAGTTGTCAAACAAAGGAATCTTTGTTTACAACATACAAGGAGATCACAGGGAATAAGTTCCAAAGCCTTGACTGTTTGAACAGGAGAGAGATTTTTATTTAGTATTTAAGATGAATACTCAGAAGGGAGAGTTTTATTATTCCGTGTATGGTTGGTCATAAGGTTGTGGCTGCATGCACATCCACATATGTATTTGTGCAATATGTATTGCATGTTCACCTGAATGAAGCTTGTATTCCACCGAGGGCAGAAACTTCAACGTTAGAATAAAGCAGAGGTAACTGTTGGACAAGGGAAAGGGACTCTGCAGGCTTCAAGAGCAGATAGAAACTAGATGGGGTCTTGGGCTCATTTTCTGGGACAAGGAATGCAAGGCCTTGATTGCTTTTGAAATAGCACTAGGAGTTTTGCCACTGATTTATTGTCTCAATAGCTTAGGCTATTTCCTGGTCTGGTGGTGACTGTTAGTTTTCCCATTGCCTTGTTCCCTCAAAATCCTTAAGGAGTGAGGTTTTTGCATTTCTTTTTAAGAACCTCCCAGGAAGTTTTGGAAGAAGTGTGCTTGGGCAAGTACACAGGTGGGGTATAGATCATTGAAAATAGCTGGGGACAAAAAATGATTTTCTTATGTCAGGAAAACTATATGTCATCTTAATTTTCTGGGAACCTCTAATTCTTTCTGCTGATGTTACCAGCAGGCTTCTGAGATATTACTGATTGTTCTCTTGTACCTAAGGAAAAAGAAATGTAGAAAGCAAAAGACAAAACTTTAAAATCTATCCTCCAACTCATCAATTCACTGCAGCCACCTCTCTGTCTTTCCCTTTCTCTTTTTCTTTATCTTTCTCTCTCACTTTCTCTCTCACATACGCACAACACACGCAAATCATCTTAAAACAATTTTTAATTTTCCCTATTCCATTTTAATATACTTGAGGCATGATCATTTTCTTAGTAAATACAAGAAAAAAAAAATCTAGGATTCCATCATTCTGTGTGATTAAAGTATTGAGGAATTTACTTCCAATAGCACTTATAAAAACACATTTTATTTATGTAATATTATATAATCAGGTGCCTGCATTTTTCTTATTCTCTAACTAGTGTTATTTGGCAATTAATATTTTGTCAATCAATATTCCCCTATATCTGAATGTGTGGGCAGTGAGAGATGAGTTAGAGGCAAGGATGGTGAACACTCCCAACAACTGCAGACTACATATATCTTAAGCCATGATTTTCTTTGCAAAGGTCAACATTGATAATGTTCTAGTCATACCTCCGTGTACCAGGAAAGAAGTAGCATATTTCTTGAAAGACACAGCTATCAAAGCTCCATTGAGAAACTGTAAAGATGGACAAGCGATTTCCAAATTACATATCTGATAATGGACATCTACTCTGATTATTTAAATATGAATAAAAATAAAAAAACCTTACTAATAACCAAACAGAGTATCCAATTTTACATGTGAAGGAAATAATGGAAGAGACATGTCACCAAAAGTATATGGATGGCTTATAGGCACATGACAAATTTCTCAACATTTAGACATTAAAGAAATACAAATTAAAATCATAATGAGACATGCTTACATATCTATTAGAATGGCTAAAATTATAAAGGCTAATTGTACTTGGTCTGAGCTAGATTGAGAAGCAACAAAAAATCTAAACTGTTGTTGGCATATATCATGATACAACCACTTTGGAAAATAGTTTGAAAATTTTTTTAAATGCAAAATATGTTGCAGTTACAAAAATAGCCATTTTACTTCTAGGCATTTAACCAAGAGAAACAAGCCCTATGTTCATACAGGGACTTGTATATGAATTTCATAGCAGCTTTATTTTTAAGAATTGAAAACAGTGGAAATGTTCATCAATGTCCATCCATAGAGCAAAGAAAAATTATGATCTATTCATTAAAGAGATTACTATTCAACATCAAAATGAACTATTTACAATTGGAGATTCTCAAAGTAATGATGCTGAGAAAAGAAAAGCCAGGCAATGAATAGTATATACAGTGTGATTCCATGACTATAAAAAATCTAGAAAATAAAAATTTATATATAGTCACAGTCATCAAATATATTGGTGTGATTTTAGTGCCTTCTTCTGTGATCCTATAGCTTCCTACACTTGCATCTCTGAGCATTTGTTACACCATGTGAAAATATGAACTCTTTCTCTTCATTCTGTCTTACTAGAATAAGAGTCCTTGAAATTTTATGGACAATTGAACTCTCAGTTATTAGCAGAAATTCTATCACACAGTAAGTTTCCAAATATAAAAGCCAGAGTTTTACAATGACTTCTAAGCTTTTACATGATCTAGCCACTCATTTAACCTCTGTGACCTCTTTCCCTGCTACTCTTCAGTCACTCACAGTGGCCTCCTTGCTATTCCTCAGATATGCCAGGCATGATCCAACCTTATGGCCTTCAAGATAGCCAATTCCTTTGTCTGGAGTGACCTTATTGCTGATAGTTCTGCGCAAATTCATCACCTTTCCATACCTTTGTTCAATTGTCAGCTTCATTGTAACTACCCTGATCTTCCTATTAAAAATTTTAACTCCCCATCCCCTGCCTAGCAACCTTGATTTTTCTCACCCTGATCGAGTTTTTCTTTTTCCCCATTGTACTCATCCTTTTTGAATGCACTATGCAATTTTTATTAAGGTTTATAGCTTTGAATTGTCTCACCCATTAAAATAAAAGTTCTACAAAGCCAAGTATTTCATTTACCAGTGTAGTCTGAAGTAATATCTGCCATATAATAGTTCAGTAGACAACTGGTAAATTTCAAAATAAATTAATGTTGAGAATATACTGAATTTCACAAGTCATTTCAATATTTATTTCCAAAAAATAAACTATGTAAAACATACCTTAAATTTACTTTCGAAATATTTTATAGCATATAATGGACAATATACATAAGCCTTAAAGAAACAATCCTATAAATAACCATTTCATACCTACTTAAAAACTACATAATACCACACTCCTAGATCCTCTCTGAACGCTCTAAAATAACCCTAAAGGAAATACATTTTTAAAAATAACAGATTTTTTGTCAAATAATTTAATAAAATAAAAGTTTCATTCATCTATGTAGATCATAATAAATGTTTTTAATAAGCATGAAATTATAACTCTGAAGTGTGCTAAAATGAAACCACCTGCTAAGGGTGAGAGAATAAAAATAAACATCATGTTTCCAAATAAGAGGAATTTATTACCTTTGAATCAAAGCATGTGGATTTGTTCAAACTGGCAATAAAGGAATATGGAGACACAAACCATAGAAAGTCATATTTTAGATTTCTAAAAGACTTCGAAGTGAAAAGTATACATTCACTTCTCACTTATTGCTCCTACATATTCATGAATTTGAGAGAAAATATAGGCCCTGTGTGTCTTAGCAACTAATGGGATATTTTTTGATATTTACATGCTTACACATAGTATGTGTTATAGTCTTCTCTTTTACATGCTGTAAAAAGGTTAACCCCTTTTCTGCAGAGATCTGAAAATGTGAAACAGTGCCTGAGTAGCTGAATTCATCTAATTCAAATTTCTTGCAGGTCTAAGACCTATTGTTTTTCACTTGACTGCCTCCTTTTTCATCTGTCAATTGGTTACAAATTCTGGTACTGAAGAGAATACATTGGGGCTGGTGGCTCAGTGTGTTAAAGCCTCTGCCTTCAGTTCAGGTCATTATCTCAGGATCCTGGGATCGAGCTCCACGTCGGGACATAATGTAACGACAGATAGTTTATATGGGAGCCCTTTGGGTACTCTGGTGGATGAATGTTTTTAAATTAGTTTTTCATGGACATGGGGAGTTAGAGACGAGAAGGGAGGTGGGGGAATTTGGAAGGGGAGCTGAATCATGAGAGACTATGGACTCTGAAAAACAATCTGAGGGTTTTGAAGGGGCGGGGGATTTGGAGGTTGGGGTACCAGGTGTTGGGTATCATAGAGGGCACTGCTTGCATGGAGCACTGGGTGTGGTGCAAAAAGAATGAATACTGTTATGCTGAAAATAAATAAAAAATTAATTTAAAAAATATTAGTTTTTCGTAAACTACAAAAAAAAAAAAAAAAAGAAAAGCGCTCCCATTTATAGCGTACACTTTATGGTTCACAAAGCACGTGCCAACAATAAAAATAATAATGGGTTACCGTTACACTTCATAGAAAAGGAGGTACAGGGAAATTGAATGAAAGGGAATAACAAAGTAGGTTCATAAGTCAATCTTCCTTGTAAAAAAATTAACCTGAAAGTGCGTTTCTGCCACCTCTCTCCTGTGTGACATTTTATCGATGGGAGATGGAAAATAAATGGTCTGGTTAACCTTTCCCTCGCCCTCAAAACCCATTATTTGAAAACACAAAAAGGGAAGTGAAGGGAGAAATCCTCCCACTCCCATCCCCACTCACCTCCATAGCCACCTCCTCTTCCAAGAACCTAGCAGACAAGGTGCCAAGAAGTGTTAGGTACCAGCAGTGGTCTCAGATCTCATTCAAGAATCATGGTGAAAGGCATTCAAAGAGATTGTGGGGGCACAGGGATCCAATTAAGGGGGACAAGTTTAAGGTTTGCCTGGTCCCCTAAAAACTAATGGCACTAGAGAAGATGAGCTTTGGGAACTATAGCATAATGGATACAATGTGTAAAAAGCTTCAGTGAGTCATGGTGGGAAGAGGCCAAGAGGGTAGCAAACACAGTCTTAGATGATGTTATTAATAGCACTATAGGCTCTAGATTTCCTGTTGTGGTGTTCTTTGCAAGACCAGCCCGGCCAAAGTGGATACTCTCAACCTGGAACAGAGGGTCTTGGAGATGCCAGCACGTGAGGTATGATGAGAGGGTAAAATGATAGGAGGTGTCCTTTGGAAGGACTGACTCCTTGACTTTAAAAGGGAGAACCCAAATCTGTAGGTGAAATCTTTCTGGCTACAAAGAGGGCCAAGGCCTCCTAAGGTCAAGGTCTCCTCGTCACTTGCAAAGATGTCGAAGAACATATTCAGACATTTCAAAGATGTCCTCATATCATTGGTTCCCACTCTGGAATTCTATCAATAAGGTGAGAGTTCCTCTAGTTGAAAAAGAGATCTAAAAAGACTTCCCTTTCTCATGTAATTTCTGTAACCTCCAGGACACACCCACCTCCCCCTTCCAGCTCTGTAATGAAGCCACAGCTGGTGCCAATTTGTGGAACTCCTTAAAGGCTATTCTCCCTTATATACCCCGGGACCAAGTTCCCATGCTCCCTCACCCGATTTCCTGCACTCACCTCCCACCTGGTGTGTTCACACCTGCAAGTGCCTTTTACCAACCCCTTTGCCAAAAGGCAGCCAGAGTGACCTTTCAAAGACCTATCAGTTCCTGGCATTTGTCTCCATAGAAATCTGCACTGATCTTCTAACAAATTCTCAGTCCTCCAAAGGCACCCATAATCCTCCCATCAGTCTATTCATACCCCTCCAACTGACTGATGCCTGTTCTGCCCCATCTCTCTGCCCTTCAACCACACTGCCTCCTTCTTCCTGTGGAGACCTCTCATGGCACCTGCCTCCAAGCACAGGTGATTCCCATTGATGGGAAGACCCTCTTCTCTCCCCCATCTCCCCACTCCAGTTACTCCCACTTATTCGTGAGCTCACAAGCCCCATGGTACACACTCTCCATGCAGCCTGCTCTCTCTTTTCTAGCACTGGCCTCCGTTTCTAGCTGTGCTTGTGTCATGGATGTCCCTCCCCAGCCAGCCTCCAAGCTCTCCTTCCCTTTAGCTCCAACACCTGACACAGTGCCTGGCACGTAGTAAGCCCTGGCTAGCTTCTAAGAGCCTCACTGAGGGACTGAAAGCATTTTAAAAATGTCACCACGTAGGCTCGAAACTGTAGGCAGAAAAAGCTTTGCCTGGATTGACATTTTAGAGACGTATTCGTCAAGTTGGATATGTTCACTGACTTTACCTTGTAAAATTAAAAAAAAAAAGGGACCTCTGTATCGCTTCGCATCTAAGGAAGGCGCATGTATACTATTAGACCACGTTATGAGCTTAATGGAAGGAGACAAGATGTTTTCGCTAAGAAAATGTATAAGACTGTTGAGGTCAAGTGGGAGGAAACAGTCCGTTTGTTGGAGCATTGCTATCTTACTCTATCACAGCCACTCATAAAAATCTGACACGGGGTGAGTCAGAATTGTCTGTCGGAGATGAGTTAGATCTGGCTCATGTTCCTACAGACATGAAAGCCAGAAGCGAAGAAGGAGGCTTTGAAAGCGTGGGTTGAGGAGGCCGTGTGGTTCACTGCGATGAGCTAAGTGCCCAGGGCCACCAGCAGACATGCTGGCCTGTGTCCGTCCTTTGTTCTGGGGTCCCTCTTGCACCATGTGGTGAGGCTGGTGGCTGGGAGCAGCTCAGGACAGGACCTGGTGGCATCTTACCTCTCCCACCCTCCTGTGGGCTCCAGTGGGCTCCAGTAGGTCCCAAGGGACAGCCTGCCTTCCTTGCAAAGCCCAGTAGCACTGGGAGCAGAAACTGGGGCCAAAGAGTGAGCACCCTGTTTGACAAGCTGGACCAGCCACCTCTTCTTCAGATGCAGGGGGAGCCCTGGCATGCTGACTCCTCCCTTCTCCCTTTCCCCTTTCCCCTTTCCTCCCTCTTTTCTTCCCCTCTCTCCTTCCCTGGTGGTGCCCTTTCCCAATGCCCACTTCATCCCTTTTCCTTTCTACATACCTGTCTTCTAGAGTTTCTTCTCTTTCCTCCCCATTACTTCCCTTCATCTGAATCTCCTCTTTGGTCCCTTTGTCCCTGCTCTCTGCTCCTCCTCCCCTTCCCTGGCCCCTGTTCAGCTCCATACTGAATGCAGGCAGAGCTGGACTAACATGCTCACTTGCTAGCTCAGCCACCCTCCAGAGAAGTCACTCTTCGGTGGCCACCTTCCTGACCCCCTGGTTGCTTCTCCACTTGTTCAGATATTGCTCTGAAGTCTGAGGAGGACAGAGCGGGGCTGCCACAGAAGCAGGCCAGAGGAGAAACCAAACCATGTGTCCACACTGTCCCCCAGCACTGCTGCTCTGAGAGCTTTCGGAGTCCTCAAAGGGTTAGGATTTAGGGGCTTCTTCAGAACCGGGAGTGAAAACAAGCATAGGTCAAAAGAAAAGCGACGGCCCCCACACAAAAATAATAATCACAAATGAAAACTATGTTAACTCTGAGTCCCAAAGTCGAAAAATTGCCTTGAATCTGTCACTAGAGAACACCCAAGGCCTCACTCTCTGGGTTCTGGGTGCCCTGGGAATGGCAGGAGGCTCTGAAAAGCGCGTGGGGGTGCAGAACTATGGGGGCTAGCCTGCCCGCTGGCAGGGGGGGGGGTACCTCCTGTGGCGCTGTCCCGGCCTGACCCCCTGCGGACAGGGTGTGGCGCAGCGTCTGGGGTGGTCCTGGTGCCCTGGGGTTGGCGGGAGGCTGCGCCCAGCTCCTGGACTGCGTTTTCTGCTTCAGGTGAGGGCGTGTCGTGGTGTCACTTTACCTGTGAGCAGAGGGTCCTCCAGAGAAGCCATGGGTCGGGGAGGGGCAGCAGGCGGCGGGAACGGGAACAGGACACCGCGGCCTCAGGGGCTAGGCTGGAGCATGGGAGTGCAGGGGCAGCGAGTATGGTGGGTCCTGCAGTCCCAAATGGGCTGCAGCACAGCACACTGGCGCTGCGCGCCCCTCCTTCCCGCCTGGGCAATTAGCAAAGCCCCTCTCCCGGCCGCCCCCGCCCCCCTCCCTCCTGAGTCCTCTGAGAGCTCACTTCCAGCTTTGGAAATTAGCAAAGACCCTTCTCTGCGCTGGCCCCGCCCCCTCACTTCTGAGGCCGGAGCCCATGCTGGGGTGCGGGGCTAAGCCCTGGCATGCTGCTGCATTGCCAGCGCCTGCCCTGGGCAGCCTCCTAGCCTGGCTCCCTGAGCGGGTGTCCACGCGCAGCCTGGCTGCGAAAAGATCATCAGTCCTAAACGCCAGCTGCACTCTTGGGTCAGTTTGCTGGCTTCCAGATTGCGCCCAAAGCCAGGAACCAGCTTCCCCAGCACAGGCCTGGGCTGAGATGCCTGCCTGGGATCTGTCTGAGCAGTCTCCTCCACTCCAGGCAGGGATGGCACTTCGACCTGGATGTTTGGGTTTCTTGTTTGTTTTTTTGGTCATTGGTTATTACATGACCTCCAGGGTAGGTGCTCCACAAAGGGAGTGAAAACAGGACGCCATATATAGCATACAGCCATTCTAGAAAAATAGCTTGGGGTTCTCTCAGAAACGCGGCATTGGTCCTTGCACTATGGTTTAATAGAAAAGGGATTATGCACCAAGTTACTTAAATGAGCATAGGTTGAAATCGTTTACTGAGAGTAAATATTTTAAATAGTTATATTTTAACTAAATCTATCATCAATCATAAATCTATTACACGAAGGTTACAGGCAATTTAAAAGCAAGAGCACTCTCTTCAGGGTTTTAAATAACCCCTGTCTCTCTTGGCACATGAGAATGCAAAGATAGGAAATGGTTTGTAAAAGATCATATAATAGCTTTTACTAATTCTATTTATTTGACAGACAGAGATCACAAGTAGGCAGAGAGGCAGGCAGAGAGAAAGATGGGGAAGCAGGCTCCCCGTCAAGCAGAGAGCCTGATGAAGGGCTCGATCCCAGGACCCTGAGATCATGACCTGAGCCCAAGGCAGAGGCTTAACACACGGAGCCACCCAGGCGCCCCCAGATGAAATACATTTCTGACTTAGAAACTTCAGATAGAATTATTTTGTCCATGATGACAACTGAAGAAAATGTGTCATCCCTAAACCTAACCTTAAACCCTACCAACGCTGAAACCTAAGCTGACCTTAAAGCCCAAACTAGAACCCTGAATCCCAAACCTGGAATGGAACCCAAAGCCTGTACCTGAGCCCTGGATCCAAGCCCTGAACCACGAACCCAAACCCTAAACCAGACCTCCAAGTCATGAAACCTGAACCCAAATCTCAGCATGAAGTCAAACCCCAAATTTGACCTTGAACTTTATCCCATAAGCCCTGAGTCTTAAAGCCTAAATCATAAACTTAAAGCCCTAAACTATAACTCTGTTCCCTTGTCCTTCACTCTAAACCCTCACCCTAACACTAAACCCAAAGCCTGATCTAGAACTCTGACTAAAACCTGAACCTGTACCCAAATTCAAATGCTTCACCACACTTTGCTTATGCACTTGCCATTGATGGATATTTGCAGTTTCTACCTTTTGATTCTTGTGAACATTGTTTGGGTTGGGGGCTAGGGTTAGGGTCTTGGATTAGGGTAGGGTCCAGGCTTGAGACCAAGTTGAGGTCAGAGTGTGGGTCTGCATCAGGGCCATGTTCAGTGACACTGTTTGGGTCAAGGACTGTTGTAATTCCACATTGTTTCCAATTCATTGTTCCTTAGCTATTTGGGGGGAAGTTGGGGGGTATTGGGCTCCATGCAGCTTGAATTTCCGGAATGAAATGGCATCAGCTGGACCCCAGGAGGGAGCAGGACCTTCCACTGAAGGGTGAGCTCCCACAGTCCTGCACTGCCTTGCACCGCCTGCAGAGGGCGCCAGACCCCAGCTCCGCCCTGAGCCAAGGCTGCACAGCCACAGCTGGGACCAGAGCCCCGCCTCTTCAGGACCCACTGTGGAGACTTCTGGAGAATGTGGGGCGCCTCCCACCCTGACAGGACAAGCTGAGGAGGGTGTGGCTCTGCATCCACACTGACCGGACCCGTTGTGGAGGACGCGCCCACACTGGCAGCAGTCCAACCTCCTAAGGACCAGATGCTGGAGGAGCTGAGGAGAAGCCGCCTGAGTGCACTGTCAAGGGGTTCGTGGTCTCAGGACCCCACAGAGGAAGGGCGCCCTGTGTAGACACTGGGGCTTCCGTCGTTTTGTGTGAGGAGACGTGGCCTCCTGCTGTGCTGTGCGCGGGGCTGTGGGGTCCCCCCTTTCTGGGCTCGGGTGCTCCTAGGTCCTCATCTGTGTTTGTGTGCTCGCGGATTAGGTTCCTTGGGCTCCTCAGATGGTCTGCAGTCAGGGAGCGTCCCCCTGCTTCGGTGCTTGTGCTCTCCCCACCTCAGCCCTGCGGGGTCCTTCCCGTGTCCACACCCACTCCAGGCTTGCACCGAGTCCGGAAATTCGGGAGCCAGAGTGAGGACTCTGTAGACGGTTTTGGGGAGAGTAGGTATTTTCCCAGTGTGGGTTCTTCCCTGAGCACAGTGCCTCCCCATCTCTGTGTGTACCCCTCCCTGTCTGTCGTCATTGTTGCAGGGCTGTCAGAGGACAGGTCTGTCACCTTCTTGGTTCAGGGGCCTCCCAGGTATCTTGCTGTCTTGGATGCAGGTGTAAATGAGATCGTTTTCCGCAGTCTCTTTCTGATGGTTCCTTCGGAGCACCTAGGAGTGCCACTAATTTGTGCATATTGATTTTGTTCCTTGCAAGTTCTTGAATTTAATAGTTCAATTGGCCTTAAACTCAATCTGCCAGTTATTTGACCAGCAGCATGGGTTTAATTGGGAAGAGCAGAGAATGGCAGTCTGGGCTGAGCAAGCTAAGGTCCCATCACAGGCAAGTGCGAGAAACAAAGGAGAGGAACATTATTTCATGGAGGAGGAAGAAGTTGGGAAGGGTGCTTGAGGAAAAGTCCCTTGGAGAAAGGCAGGGTGATGGAGAATTCTCACCAGCTGAGCTGCAAAGATCCTACAAAAAGTCAGGAGATGAACCTCCAGCTTCCCCTGTGGGGTCTAAAATTGGTGAGTCTCTCCTGTGGGGGATTGCAATGTGGGGTCTGTAATGGGCACTGAGCAGCAGGCGCCCCCTTCCAGCCTCCCCTTCTGGCATCCCCAGTCCACTTTACTGGGGCTTCCCTTCCTGCTTTTGCACAGTTCTAACCAGCTTGTGGTGGAACGTTGTGGAAAAACTGAAATTCCAAATCCACTGCTTCTACTGCACCTGAGATACAGGGGCCCATGATTTAATCCTCCCACGAGTCTCTTGCTAGCCCCACCTGTCCGTTACTCATTTTGAGAGTTGATATTACCAAAGTACTGTAATTCTAAAAATTTCTGAATTAGCTGTATTATTTCTTTTTAGGTATGAAGTTAACTTCCAATTATATGAATTTAATATTTTGGTCATTGTTTTCTAATTTTATTGCCTTATTCTTGGAAAATATAGCCTGATATTTAACTCTAGGAATTTATTGGCATATACTTCTGGCCTAAATAATGGCCTGTTTGTGTAAATGTTCAACTTATGCTTATATACTTACTGAAGACTCTTGTTTTGGGGTCAGGATGGCTACATTTATTAATAGATCAGGACTATTAGATTCTCTAAATTTTGATGTCTCTTAATTTAATCTAATTAAATTATCAGTTAATGAAAGAAGTTAAATTTTTTTTATGTACTACTGCATCTAAACTTATCAAAGTCTTTGCTATAATTAGACAAGTATGTCATCCTGTTTTTATACCAAGTCTCACATTAAAAAAATCATACTATCTGAAATATTATTTATTTTTATTATTATTTATTTTTTTTAAAAGATTGTATTTATTGGGGTACCTGAGTTAAGTGTCTACCTATAGCTCAGGTCATAATACCCGGGTCCTGGGATAGAGCCCCGCAGGGGGTTCCCTGCTCAGTGGCGTGCTTCTCCCTCTCCCTCTGTTATTCCCTCTGCTGTGTGCATGTTTTTCTTTTCTCACTCTCTCTCAAATAAATAAGTAAAATTTAAAGATTATCTCTCTCAAATAAATAAGTCAAATTTTTTTTCTCAATGGGAGGGAGAAGCAGACTCTCCACTGAGCAGGGAGCCTGATGCAGGGCTCAATACCAGGACCCTGGGATCATCACCTGAGCTGAAGGCAGACACTTGAACCGACTAAGTCACCCAGGCACTCCAGCTGTTTATTTATTTATTTATTTTTATTATGCATATGTTTTATCTCTCTTTTCTACAAGTCTTTTTTTTGATCTTTTTACTTTTTTCATAAAACTGAATTATTTCAAGATGACTTGGTCATCCTCTTTTCCCCAACCTCAAAGATCATAGAGTATATTTTAACTGTTAAAATAATATTAGTATTTAAGTGCTGCCTACACAAATTAAGGCAAATTATCTGTGATCTGTATTCCTGAAAATATTTTTTTTATTATGCCTTCCTATGCCAATGACATTTTATAAGGATCTAAATGTTTCCATTTGTGATTTTTTTTTCAAGATAATAAAGCTATTACTTCATTCTTTTTTATATCTGATGTTATTTAAAAAAATTCTGTCAGTCTGATTCTTGTTTCTTTATTAATGAATTATTTTTTTTCTCTCTAACACTTGTGATTTTTTTTGTGTGTCTTTGGTATGTATGCCCTAGTTTGGGATTCATAGAGTCAACTCTAGTTATGAATATTTTCTTTCTTTTCTTGTATGTAAGTTTTAATCCAGTGTCTTGACTATTTTATGCTTGAGAAATAGATGTACATTAATATTCAAATATTTCTTTCCTTTTTCTTCTTTCATTTAAAAAAAGTCATTTATTTTATTTTATTTAAAAATATTTATTTATTTATTTGGAGTAGAGAGAGAGGGTCATGAAGAGTGGCTGATTATATACTTTCAATTTGGGAGGAGGTTAGGGATAGCACAAGCCTCCAAGGTATTTTATAAACAAGGTTTCCAGGACCTTGAGGGGGCTAGCTATTGTTAGGGAAAGGTCATTTATTACTATTTAGTAAAAACTCAGGGAAGAGACTCTTCTGATGTGTATCAGTGGGTATATGCTTGGGAGATGATTGCCAATGTATATCTTGAGGGCAGGGGTGGGGAGTAGAGATAAAGAAGTTTCCAAAGTAATTTTTACATGTGAAAGTAGATTTTCAGTATCCTGGGGGGTGGACTAAGAATGCTTTTTGCCCTGAGTGGATGTGTCCACATGGAAGCAGCTGAGTCCCCAGAGGAGCTTCAAGGACTTGTCAACAGGCTATGAGTAGTAAGGAAATCTAATTTCTTCTCTAGCTTTTGTTCCACACACATCACCTACATCTTACACCTCTTTTATATTGATAATTTTAATGCTTTGCTGGTATCCAGATGACTATATCCTTAAGTGACTTCTTATCTCTATTGAATCCATTACGTATTCTATCCATTGTATTCTTAATTCAACTAGATTACATATATTTAATCTATTAGTACCACTAGGTTCTTATTCTTGTTTTTATTTCAAAATCTTTCCTTATTTCCTTACATTATTTATTGGGTATATTTTAAATCCCTGAAATACTCACTTATTATATATAAGCTGTCAACCGTATTCTTATTTTGAGGTAGCTATATCTTTTTGGGTTTTAGGACATCATACCAACAATGCCAAATAATTTTCAGACAACAGCAGGATCTCCAAGAATTCAACTAAATTCTGACACTATCTACCTGAACATAGTGTAAGATTTCATCAGTTAATGGATCAGTCCTCCAAGACTATCTCCAACCCCACCTCAGATGCCAGTCTCACTGTAGGCCCCAGGTTATTACCTGTGCTTGTGACTGAGCAACTACAGGTTGGAGGTCCCAGTGGCCTACTTCTTACGTTCTTTTAATTTGCTACAGGGACTCACAAAACTCAGAAAAATACTTACTTTATGTTTGCCAGCTTATTAAAAGATATAATAGAAGATTTAAATCAATAGATAGATAAAGAAGTGCACAGGGCAAGGTATGGAGAATGGGCACAGAGCTTCTATTACCTTCTGTAAGACTGCCACTCTTCCTGCCTTTTCATACATTTCACAAACTAAAAGCTTTCTGAACCCAGTCCTTTCAGCTTTTCTGTGGAGGCTTCATGACATAGTCATGACTGACTAAATCGTTGTCATTTGCTGATCTAATCTCCAGATCCTCTTCCCTCCCCAGATAATCCTGTATTGGGAGGAAGGGGAGGCAAAAAGTTGTGAAGGCTTTCACCAAGTGGTTGGTCCTTCAGGCAAACAGCCCTTGCCTTGAGTGAGGTCTGAAGGTCACTTCATTAACAGAACAAAACACACCTCTCTCACCCTTATCACAGGAAATCCCAAGAGTTTTAGGAGCTGTGAGTCAGTAGCCATGGTTGAAAACCAAATATTCAGATGACCAAAATATATTTCTTGTAAACCACTATATTACACTACATGCTTAAGTATTTAATTATGTGATCTTTTAAACTAATATTTTTCTAAGAGTATAAACTGTTCTGGCAGTAATCTGGATTGGGGAGTGATGTATTGCCAAATTTCTGTCGTTTTAGTCCAGGAAGTCAAAGAGAAAGAACAGGAGAGCCCCTTAGGGCAGGAAGTTCAAAGTAACAATGTTAACTACTACTACCTTTTCTTGATTTTTTTTTTTTAAACAAGCAAATCTTCTCTTCAGAGTTGCAGTTTAAAGCCAAGAACATGCAGAATTGGGAGAAAAAATAGTTAAATTTGGAGACTTGCAGAGGTAGAATCAGAGTAGTGAAAGCCATTACAGCAACTGAACTAACTGAGGTCAGTCTTTGGTGAATCACAGAAACAGGTGGAGTTGTCAAACAAAGGAATCTTTGTTTACAACATACAAGGAGATCACAGGGAATAAGTTCCAAAGCCTTGACTGTTTGAACAGGAGAGAGATTTTTATTTAGTATTTAAGATGAATACTCAGAAGGGAGAGTTTTATTATTCCGTGTATGGTTGGTCATAAGGTTGTGGCTGCATGCACATCCACATATGTATTTGTGCAATATGTATTGCATGTTCACCTGAATGAAGCTTGTATTCCACCGAGGGCAGAAACTTCAACGTTAGAATAAAGCAGAGGTAACTGTTGGACAAGGGAAAGGGACTCTGCAGGCTTCAAGAGCAGATAGAAACTAGATGGGGTCTTGGGCTCATTTTCTGGGACAAGGAATGCAAGGCCTTGATTGCTTTTGAAATAGCACTAGGAGTTTTGCCACTGATTTATTGTCTCAATAGCTTAGGCTATTTCCTGGTCTGGTGGTGACTGTTAGTTTTCCCATTGCCTTGTTCCCTCAAAATCCTTAAGGAGTGAGGTTTTTGCATTTCTTTTTAAGAACCTCCCAGGAAGTTTTGGAAGAAGTGTGCTTGGGCAAGTACACAGGTGGGGTATAGATCATTGAAAATAGCTGGGGACAAAAAATGATTTTCTTATGTCAGGAAAACTATATGTCATCTTAATTTTCTGGGAACCTCTAATTCTTTCTGCTGATGTTACCAGCAGGCTTCTGAGATATTACTGATTGTTCTCTTGTACCTAAGGAAAAAGAAATGTAGAAAGCAAAAGACAAAACTTTAAAATCTATCCTCCAACTCATCAATTCACTGCAGCCACCTCTATGTCTTTCCCTTTCTCTTTTTCTTTATCTTTCTCTCTCACTTTCTCTCTCACATACGCACAACACACGCAAATCATCTTAAAACAATTTTTAATTTTCCCTATTCCATTTTAATATACTTGAGGCATGATCATTTTCTTAGTAAATACAAGAAAAAAAAAATCTAGGATTCCATCATTCTGTGTGATTAAAGTATTGAGGAATTTACTTCCAATAGCACTTATAAAAACACATTTTATTTATGTAATATTATATAATCAGGTGCCTGCATTTTTCTTATTCTCTAACTAGTGTTATTTGGCAATTAATATTTTGTCAATCAATATTCCCCTATATCTGAATGTGTGGGCAGTGAGAGATGAGTTAGAGGCAAGGATGGTGAACACTCCCAACAACTGCAGACTACATATATCTTAAGCCATGATTTTCTTTGCAAAGGTCAACATTGATAATGTTCTAGTCATACCTCCGTGTACCAGGAAAGAAGTAGCATATTTCTTGAAAGACACAGCTATCAAAGCTCCATTGAGAAACTGTAAAGATGGACAAGCGATTTCCAAATTACATATCTGATAATGGACATCTACTCTGATTATTTAAATATGAATAAAAATAAAAAACCTTACTAATAACCAAACAGAGTATCCAATTTTACATGTGAAGGAAATAATGGAAGAGACATGTCACCAAAAGTATATGGATGGCTTATAGGCACATGACAAATTTCTCAACATTTAGACATTAAAGAAATACAAATTAAAATCATAATGAGACATGCTTACATATCTATTAGAATGGCTAAAATTATAAAGGCTAATTGTACTTGGTCTGAGCTAGATTGAGAAGCAACAAAAAATCTAAACTGTTGTTGGCATATATCATGATACAACCACTTTGGAAAATAGTTTGAAAATTTTTTTAAATGCAAAAT
The DNA here is from genome assembly GCF_964662115.1 of Mustela nivalis. NCBI lineage: Eukaryota > Metazoa > Chordata > Mammalia > Carnivora > Mustelidae > Mustela > Mustela nivalis. The sequence continues at coordinate 1,774,028 of NW_028136504.1, read as the reverse complement.
ATGTTGCAGTTACAAAAATAGCCATTTTACTTCTAGGCATTTAACCAAGAGAAACAAGCCCTATGTTCATACAGGGACTTGTATATGAATTTCATAGCAGCTTTATTTTTAAGAATTGAAAACAGTGGAAATGTTCATCAATGTCCATCCATAGAGCAAAGAAAAATTATGATCTATTCATTAAAGAGATTACTATTCAACATCAAAATGAACTATTTACAATTGGAGATTCTCAAAGTAATGATGCTGAGAAAAGAAAAGCCAGGCAATGAATAGTATATACAGTGTCATTCCATGACTATAAAAAATCTAGAAAATAAAAATTTATATATAGTCACAGTCATCAAATATATTGGTGTGATTTTAGTGCCTTCTTCTGTGATCCTATAGCTTCCTACACTTGCATCTCTGAGCATTTGTTACACCATGTGAAAATATGAACTCTTTCTCTTCATTCTGTCTTACTAGAATAAGAGTCCTTGAAATTTTATGGACAATTGAACTCTCAGTTATTAGCAGAAATTCTATCACACAGTAAGTTTCCAAATATAAAAGCCAGAGTTTTACAATGACTTCTAAGCTTTTACATGATCTAGCCACTCATTTAACCTCTGTGACCTCTTTCCCTGCTACTCTTCAGTCACTCACAGTGGCCTCCTTGCTATTCCTCAGATATGCCAGGCATGATCCAACCTTATGGCCTTCAAGATAGCCAATTCCTTTGTCTGGAGTGACCTTATTGCTGATAGTTCTGCGCAAATTCATCACCTTTCCATACCTTTGTTCAATTGTCAGCTTCATTGTAACTACCCTGATCTTCCTATTAAAAATTTTAACTCCCCATCCCCTGCCTAGCAACCTTGATTTTTCTCACCCTGATCGAGTTTTTCTTTTTCCCCATTGTACTCATCCTTTTTGAATGCACTATGCAATTTTTATTAAGGTTTATAGCTTTGAATTGTCTCACCCATTAAAATAAAAGTTCTACAAAGCCAAGTATTTCATTTACCAGTGTAGTCTGAAGTAATATCTGCCATATAATAGTTCAGTAGACAACTGGTAAATTTCAAAATAAATTAATGTTGAGAATATACTGAATTTCACAAGTCATTTCAATATTTATTTCCAAAAAATAAACTATGTAAAACATACCTTAAATTTACTTTCGAAATATTTTATAGCATATAATGGACAATATACATAAGCCTTAAAGAAACAATCCTATAAATAACCATTTCATACCTACTTAAAAACTACATAATACCACACTCCTAGATCCTCTCTGAACGCTCTAAAATAACCCTAAAGGAAATACATTTTTAAAAATAACAGATTTTTTGTCAAATAATTTAATAAAATAAAAGTTTCATTCATCTATGTAGATCATAATAAATGTTTTTAATAAGCATGAAATTATAACTCTGAAGTGTGCTAAAATGAAACCACCTGCTAAGGGTGAGAGAATAAAAATAAACATCATGTTTCCAAATAAGAGGAATTTATTACCTTTGAATCAAAGCATGTGGATTTGTTCAAACTGGCAATAAAGGAATATGGAGACACAAACCATAGAAAGTCATATTTTAGATTTCTAAAAGACTTCGAAGTGAAAAGTATACATTCACTTCTCACTTATTGCTCCTACATATTCATGAATTTGAGAGAAAATATAGGCCCTGTGTGTCTTAGCAACTAATGGGATATTTTTTGATATTTACATGCTTACACATAGTATGTGTTATAGTCTTCTCTTTTACATGCTGTAAAAAGGTTAACCCCTTTTCTGCAGAGATCTGAAAATGTGAAACAGTGCCTGAGTAGCTGAATTCATCTAATTCAAATTTCTTGCAGGTCTAAGACCTATTGATTTTCACTTGACTGCCTCCTTTTTCATCTGTCAATTGGTTACAAATTCTGGTACTGAAGAGAATACATTGGGGCTGGTGGCTCAGTGTGTTAAAGCCTCTGCCTTCAGTTCAGGTCATTATCTCAGGATCCTGGGATCGAGCTCCACGTCGGGACATAATGTAACGACAGATAGTTTATATGGGAGCCCTTTGGGTACTCTGGTGGATGAATGTTTTTAAATTAGTTTTTCATGAACATGGGGAGTTAGAGACGAGAAGGGAGGTGGGGGAAATTGGAAGGGGAGCTGAATCATGAGAGACTATGGACTCTGAAAAACAATCTGAGGGTTTTGAAGGGGCGGGGGATTTGGAGGTTGGGGTACCAGGTGTTGGGTATCATAGAGGGCACTGCTTGCATGGAGCACTGGGTGTGGTGCAAAAAGAATGAATACTGTTATGCTGAAAATAAATAAAAAATTAATTTAAAAAATATTAGTTTTTCGTAAACTACAAAAAAAAAAAAAAGAAAAGCGCTCCCATTTATAGCGTACACTTTATGGTTCACAAAGCACGTGCCAACAATAAAAATAATAATGGGTTACCGTTACACTTCATAGAAAAGGAGGTACAGGGAAATTGAATGAAAGGGAATAACAAAGTAGGTTCATAAGTCAATCTTCCTTGTAAAAAAATTAACCTGAAAGTGCGTTTCTGCCACCTCTCTCCTGTGTGACATTTTATCGATGGGAGATGGAAAATAAATGGTCTGGTTAACCTTTCCCTCCCCCTCAAAACCCATTATTTGAAAACACAAAAAGGGAAGTGAAGGGAGAAATCCTCCCACTCCCATCCCCACTCACCTCCATAGCCACCTCCTCTTCCAAGAACCTAGCAGACAAGGTGCCAAGAAGTGTTAGGTACCAGCAGTGGTCTCAGATCTCATTCAAGAATCATGGTGAAAGGCATTCAAAGAGATTGTGGGGGCACAGGGATCCAATTAAGGGGGACAAGTTTAAGGTTTGCCTGGTCCCCTAAAAACTAATGGCACTAGAGAAGATGAGCTTTGGGAACTATAGCATAATGGATACAATGTGTAAAAAGCTTCAGTGAGTCATGGTGGGAAGAGGCCAAGAGGGTAGCAAACACAGTCTTAGATGATGTTATTAATAGCACTATAGGCTCTAGATTTCCTGTTGTGGTGTTCTTTGCAAGACCAGCCCGGCCAAAGTGGATACTCTCAACCTGGAACAGAGGGTCTTGGAGATGCCAGCACGTGAGGTATGATGAGAGGGTAAAATGATAGGAGGTGTCCTTTGGAAGGACTGACTCCTTGACTTTAAAAGGGAGAACCCAAATCTGTAGGTGAAATCTTTCTGGCTACAAAGAGGGCCAAGGCCTCCTAAGGTCAAGGTCTCCTCGTCACTTGCAAAGATGTCGAAGAACATATTCAGACATTTCAAAGATGTCCTCATATCATTGGTTCCCACTCTGGAATTCTATCAATAAGGTGAGAGTTCCTCTAGTTGAAAAAGAGATCTAAAAAGACTTCCCTTTCTCATGTAATTTCTGTAACCTCCAGGACACACCCACCTCCCCCTTCCAGCTCTGTAATGAAGCCACAGCTGGTGCCAATTTGTGGAACTCCTTAAAGGCTATTCTCCCTTATATACCCCGGGACCAAGTTCCCATGCTCCCTCACCCGATTTCCTGCACTCACCTCCCACCTGGTGTGTTCACACCTGCAAGTGCCTTTTACCAACCCCTTTGCCAAAAGGCAGCCAGAGTGACCTTTCAAAGACCTATCAGTTCCTGGCATTTGTCTCCATAGAAATCTGCACTGATCTTCTAACAAATTCTCAGTCCTCCAAAGGCACCCATAATCCTCCCATCAGTCTATTCATACCCCTCCAACTGACTGATGCCTGTTCTGCCCCATCTCTCTGCCCTTCAACCACACTGCCTCCTTCTTCCTGTGGAGACCTCTCATGGCACCTGCCTCCAAGCACAGGTGATTCCCATTGATGGGAAGACCCTCTTCTCTCCCCCATCTCCCCACTCCAGTTACTCCCACTTATTCGTGAGCTCACAAGCCCCATGGTACACACTCTCCATGCAGCCTGCTCTCTCTTTTCTAGCACTGGCCTCCGTTTCTAGCTGTGCTTGTGTCATGGATGTCCCTCCCCAGCCAGCCTCCAAGCTCTCCTTCCCTTTAGCTCCAACACCTGACACAGTGCCTGGCACGTAGTAAGCCCTGGCTAGCTTCTAAGAGCCTCACTGAGGGACTGAAAGCATTTTAAAAATGTCACCACGTAGGCTCGAAACTGTAGGCAGAAAAAGCTTTGCCTGGATTGACATTTTAGAGACGTATTCGTCAAGTTGGATATGTTCACTGACTTTACCTTGTAAAATTAAAAAAAAAAAGGGACCTCTGTATCGCTTCGCATCTAAGGAAGGCGCATGTATACTATTAGACCACGTTATGAGCTTAATGGAAGGAGACAAGATGTTTTCGCTAAGAAAATGTATAAGACTGTTGAGGTCAAGTGGGAGGAAACAGTCCGTTTGTTGGAGCATTGCTATCTTACTCTATCACAGCCACTCATAAAAATCTGACACGGGGTGAGTCAGAATTGTCTGTCGGAGATGAGTTAGATCTGGCTCATGTTCCTACAGACATGAAAGCCAGAAGCGAAGAAGGAGGCTTTGAAAGCGTGGGTTGAGGAGGCCGTGTGGTTCACTGCGATGAGCTAAGTGCCCAGGGCCACCAGCAGACATGCTGGCCTGTGTCCGTCCTTTGTTCTGGGGTCCCTCTTGCACCATGTGGTGAGGCTGGTGGCTGGGAGCAGCTCAGGACAGGACCTGGTGGCATCTTACCTCTCCCACCCTCCTGTGGGCTCCAGTGGGCTCCAGTAGGTCCCAAGGGACAGCCTGCCTTCCTTGCAAAGCCCAGTAGCACTGGGAGCAGAAACTGGGGCCAAAGAGTGAGCACCCTGTTTGACAAGCTGGACCAGCCACCTCTTCTTCAGATGCAGGGGGAGCCCTGGCATGCTGACTCCTCCCTTCTCCCTTTCCCCTTTCCCCTTTCCTCCCTCTTTTCTTCCCCTCTCTCCTTCCCTGGTGGTGCCCTTTCCCAATGCCCACTTCATCCCTTTTCCTTTCTACATACCTGTCTTCTAGAGTTTCTTCTCTTTCCTCCCCATTACTTCCCTTCATCTGAATCTCCTCTTTGGTCCCTTTGTCCCTGCTCTCTGCTCCTCCTCCCCTTCCCTGGCCCCTGTTCAGCTCCATACTGAATGCAGGCAGAGCTGGACTAACATGCTCACTTGCTAGCTCAGCCACCCTCCAGAGAAGTCACTCTTCGGTGGCCACCTTCCTGACCCCCTGGTTGCTTCTCCACTTGTTCAGATATTGCTCTGAAGTCTGAGGAGGACAGAGCGGGGCTGCCACAGAAGCAGGCCAGAGGAGAAACCAAACCATGTGTCCACACTGTCCCCCAGCACTGCTGCTCTGAGAGCTTTCGGAGTCCTCAAAGGGTTAGGATTTAGGGGCTTCTTCAGAACCGGGAGTGAAAACAAGCATAGGTCAAAAGAAAAGCGACGGCCCCCACACAAAAATAATAATCACAAATGAAAACTATGTTAACTCTGAGTCCCAAAGTCGAAAAATTGCCTTGAATCTGTCACTAGAGAACACCCAAGGCCTCACTCTCTGGGTTCTGGGTGCCCTGGGAATGGCAGGAGGCTCTGAAAAGCGCGTGGGGGTGCAGAACTATGGGGGCTAGCCTGCCCGCTGGCAGGGGGGGGGGTACCTCCTGTGGCGCTGTCCCGGCCTGACCCCCTGCGGACAGGGTGTGGCGCAGCGTCTGGGGTGGTCCTGGTGCCCTGGGGTTGGCGGGAGGCTGCGCCCAGCTCCTGGACTGCGTTTTCTGCTTCAGGTGAGGGCGTGTCGTGGTGTCACTTTACCTGTGAGCAGAGGGTCCTCCAGAGAAGCCATGGGTCGGGGAGGGGCAGCAGGCGGCGGGAACGGGAACAGGACACCGCGGCCTCAGGGGCTAGGCTGGAGCATGGGAGTGCAGGGGCAGCGAGTATGGTGGGTCCTGCAGTCCCAAATGGGCTGCAGCACAGCACACTGGCGCTGCGCGCCCCTCCTTCCCGCCTGGGCAATTAGCAAAGCCCCTCTCCCGGCCGCCCCCGCCCCCCTCCCTCCTGAGTCCTCTGAGAGCTCACTTCCAGCTTTGGAAATTAGCAAAGACCCTTCTCTGCGCTGGCCCCGCCCCCTCACTTCTGAGGCCGGAGCCCATGCTGGGGTGCGGGGCTAAGCCCTGGCATGCTGCTGCATTGCCAGCGCCTGCCCTGGGCAGCCTCCTAGCCTGGCTCCCTGAGCGGGTGTCCACGCGCAGCCTGGCTGCGAAAAGATCATCAGTCCTAAACGCCAGCTGCACTCTTGGGTCAGTTTGCTGGCTTCCAGATTGCGCCCAAAGCCAGGAACCAGCTTCCCCAGCACAGGCCTGGGCTGAGATGCCTGCCTGGGATCTGTCTGAGCAGTCTCCTCCACTCCAGGCAGGGATGGCACTTCGACCTGGATGTTTGGGTTTTTGGTTTGTTTTTTTGGTCATTGGTTATTACATGACCTCCAGGGTAGGTGCTCCACAAAGGGAGTGAAAACAGGACGCCATATATAGCATACAGCCATTCTAGAAAAATAGCTTGGGGTTCTCTCAGAAACGCGGCATTGGTCCTTGCACTATGGTTTAATAGAAAAGGGATTATGCACCAAGTTACTTAAATGAGCATAGGTTGAAATCGTTTACTGAGAGTAAATATTTTAAATAGTTATATTTTAACTAAATCTATCATCAATCATAAATCTATTACACGAAGGTTACAGGCAATTTAAAAGCAAGAGCACTCTCTTCAGGGTTTTAAATAACCCCTGTCTCTCTTGGCACATGAGAATGCAAAGATAGGAAATGGTTTGTAAAAGATCATATAATAGCTTTTACTAATTCTATTTATTTGACAGACAGAGATCACAAGTAGGCAGAGAGGCAGGCAGAGAGAAAGATGGGGAAGCAGGCTCCCCGTCAAGCAGAGAGCCTGATGAAGGGCTGGATCCCAGGACCCTGAGATCATGACCTGAGCCCAAGGCAGAGGCTTAACACACGGAGCCACCCAGGCGCCCCCAGATGAAATACATTTCTGACTTAGAAACTTCAGATAGAATTATTTTGTCCATGATGACAACTGAAGAAAATGTGTCATCCCTAAACCTAACCTTAAACCCTACCAACGCTGAAACCTAAGCTGACCTTAAAGCCCAAACTAGAACCCTGAATCCCAAACCTGGAATGGAACCCAAAGCCTGTACCTGAGCCCTGGATCCAAGCCCTGAACCACGAACCCAAACCCTAAACCAGACCTCCAAGTCATGAAACCTGAACCCAAATCTCAGCATGAAGTCAAACCCCAAATTTGACCTTGAACTTTATCCCATAAGCCCTGAGTCTTAAAGCCTAAATCATAAACTTAAAGCCCTAAACTATAACTCTGTTCCCTTGTCCTTCACTCTAAACCCTCACCCTAACACTAAACCCAAAGCCTGATCTAGAACTCTGACTAAAACCTGAACCTGTACCCAAATTCAAATGCTTCACCACACTTTGCTTATGCACTTGCCATTGATGGATATTTGCAGTTTCTACCTTTTGATTCTTGTGAACATTGTTTGGGTTGGGGGCTAGGGTTAGGGTCTTGGATTAGGGTAGGGTCCAGGCTTGAGACCAAGTTGAGGTCAGAGTGTGGGTCTGCATCAGGGCCATGTTCAGTGACACTGTTTGGGTCAAGGACTGTTGTAATTCCACATTGTTTCCAATTCATTGTTCCTTAGCTATTTGGGGGGAAGTTGGGGGGTATTGGGCTCCATGCAGCTTGAATTTCCGGAATGAAATGGCATCAGCTGGACCCCAGGAGGGAGCAGGACCTTCCACTGAAGGGTGAGCTCCCACAGTCCTGCACTGCCTTGCACCGCCTGCAGAGGGCGCCAGACCCCAGCTCCGCCCTGAGCCAAGGCTGCACAGCCACAGCTGGGACCAGAGCCCCGCCTCTTCAGGACCCACTGTGGAGACTTCTGGAGAATGTGGGGCGCCTCCCACCCTGACAGGACAAGCTGAGGAGGGTGTGGCTCTGCATCCACACTGACCGGACCCGTTGTGGAGGACGCGCCCACACTGGCAGCAGTCCAACCTCCTAAGGACCAGATGCTGGAGGAGCTGAGGAGAAGCCGCCTGAGTGCACTGTCAAGGGGTTCGTGGTCTCAGGACCCCACAGAGGAAGGGCGCCCTGTGTAGACACTGGGGCTTCCGTCGTTTTGTGTGAGGAGACGTGGCCTCCTGCTGTGCTGTGCGCGGGGCTGTGGGGTCCCCCCTTTCTGGGCTCGGGTGCTCCTAGGTCCTCATCTGTGTTTGTGTGCTCGCGGATTAGGTTCCTTGGGCTCCTCAGATGGTCTGCAGTCAGGGAGCGTCCCCCTGCTTCGGTGCTTGTGCTCTCCCCACCTCAGCCCTGCGGGGTCCTTCCCGTGTCCACACCCACTCCAGGCTTGCACCGAGTCCGGAAATTCGGGAGCCAGAGTGAGGACTCTGTAGACGGTTTTGGGGAGAGTAGGTATTTTCCCAGTGTGGGTTCTTCCCTGAGCACAGTGCCTCCCCATCTCTGTGTGTACCCCTCCCTGTCTGTCGTCATTGTTGCAGGGCTGTCAGAGGACAGGTCTGTCACCTTCTTGGTTCAGGGGCCTCCCAGGTATCTTGCTGTCTTGGATGCAGGTGTAAATGAGATCGTTTTCCGCAGTCTCTTTCTGATGGTTCCTTCGGAGCACCTAGGAGTGCCACTAATTTGTGCATATTGATTTTGTTCCTTGCAAGTTCTTGAATTTAATAGTTCAATTGGCCTTAAACTCAATCTGCCAGTTATTTGACCAGCAGCATGGGTTTAATTGGGAAGAGCAGAGAATGGCAGTCTGGGCTGAGCAAGCTAAGGTCCCATCACAGGCAAGTGCGAGAAACAAAGGAGAGGAACATTATTTCATGGAGGAGGAAGAAGTTGGGAAGGGTGCTTGAGGAAAAGTCCCTTGGAGAAAGGCAGGGTGATGGAGAATTCTCACCAGCTGAGCTGCAAAGATCCTACAAAAAGTCAGGAGATGAACCTCCAGCTTCCCCTGTGGGGTCTAAAATTGGTGAGTCTCTCCTGTGGGGGATTGCAATGTGGGGTCTGTAATGGGCACTGAGCAGCAGGCGCCCCCTTCCAGCCTCCCCTTCTGGCATCCCCAGTCCACTTTACTGGGGCTTCCCTTCCTGCTTTTGCACAGTTCTAACCAGCTTGTGGTGGAACGTTGTGGAAAAACTGAAATTCCAAATCCACTGCTTCTACTGCACCTGAGATACAGGGGCCCATGATTTAATCCTCCCACGAGTCTCTTGCTAGCCCCACCTGTCCGTTACTCATTTTGAGAGTTGATATTACCAAAGTACTGTAATTCTAAAAATTTCTGAATTAGCTGTATTATTTCTTTTTAGGTATGAAGTTAACTTCCAATTATATGAATTTAATATTTTGGTCATTGTTTTCTAATTTTATTGCCTTATTCTTGGAAAATATAGCCTGATATTTAACTCTAGGAATTTATTGGCATATACTTCTGGCCTAAATAATGGCCTGTTTGTGTAAATGTTCAACTTATGCTTATATACTTACTGAAGACTCTTGTTTTGGGGTCAGGATGGCTACATTTATTAATAGATCAGGACTATTAGATTCTCTAAATTTTGATGTCTCTTAATTTAATCTAATTAAATTATCAGTTAATGAAAGAAGTTAAATTTTTTTTATGTACTACTGCATCTAAACTTATCAAAGTCTTTGCTATAATTAGACAAGTATGTCATCCTGTTTTTATACCAAGTCTCACATTAAAAAAATCATACTATCTGAAATATTATTTATTTTTATTATTATTTATTTTTTTTAAAAGATTGTATTTATTGGGGTACCTGAGTTAAGTGTCTACCTATAGCTCAGGTCATAATACCCGGGTCCTGGGATAGAGCCCCGCAGGGGGTTCCCTGCTCAGTGGCGTGCTTCTCCCTCTCCCTCTGTTATTCCCTCTGCTGTGTGCATGTTTTTCTTTTCTCACTCTCTCTCAAATAAATAAGTAAAATTTAAAGATTATCTCTCTCAAATAAATAAGTCAAATTTTTTTTCTCAATGGGAGGGAGAAGCAGACTCTCCACTGAGCAGGGAGCCTGATGCAGGGCTCAATACCAGGACCCTGGGATCATCACCTGAGCTGAAGGCAGACACTTGAACCGACTAAGTCACCCAGGCACTCCAGCTGTTTATTTATTTATTTATTTTTATTATGCATATGTTTTATCTCTCTTTTCTACAAGTCTTTTTTTTGATCTTTTTACTTTTTTCATAAAACTGAATTATTTCAAGATGACTTGGTCATCCTCTTTTCCCCAACCTCAAAGATCATAGAGTATATTTTAACTGTTAAAATAATATTAGTATTTAAGTGCTGCCTACACAAATTAAGGCAAATTATCTGTGATCTGTATTCCTGAAAATATTTTTTTTATTATGCCTTCCTATGCCAATGACATTTTATAAGGATCTAAATGTTTCCATTTGTGATTTTTTTTTCAAGATAATAAAGCTATTACTTCATTCTTTTTTATATCTGATGTTATTTAAAAAAATTCTGTCAGTCTGATTCTTGTTTCTTTATTAATGAATTATTTTTTTTCTCTCTAACACTTGTGATTTTTTTTGTGTGTCTTTGGTATGTATGCCCTAGTTTGGGATTCATAGAGTCAACTCTAGTTATGAATATTTTCTTTCTTTTCTTGTATGTAAGTTTTAATCCAGTGTCTTGACTATTTTATGCTTGAGAAATAGATGTACATTAATATTCAAATATTTCTTTCCTTTTTCTTCTTTCATTTAAAAAAAGTCATTTATTTTATTTTATTTAAAAATATTTATTTATTTATTTGGAGTAGAGAGAGAGGGTCATGAAGAGTGGCTGATTATATACTTTCAATTTGGGAGGAGGTTAGGGATAGCACAAGCCTCCAAGGTATTTTATAAACAAGGTTTCCAGGACCTTGAGGGGGCTAGCTATTGTTAGGGAAAGGTCATTTATTACTATTTAGTAAAAACTCAGGGAAGAGACTCTTCTGATGTGTATCAGTGGGTATATGCTTGGGAGATGATTGCCAATGTATATCTTGAGGGCAGGGGTGGGGAGTAGAGATAAAGAAGTTTCCAAAGTAATTTTTACATGTGAAAGTAGATTTTCAGTATCCTGGGGGGTGGACTAAGAATGCTTTTTGCCCTGAGTGGATGTGTCCACATGGAAGCAGCTGAGTCCCCAGAGGAGCTTCAAGGACTTGTCAACAGGCTATGAGTAGTAAGGAAATCTAATTTCTTCTCTAGCTTTTGTTCCACACACATCACCTACATCTTACACCTCTTTTATATTGATAATTTTAATGCTTTGCTGGTATCCAGATGACTATATCCTTAAGTGACTTCTTATCTCTATTGAATCCATTACGTATTCTATCCATTGTATTCTTAATTCAACTAGATTACATATATTTAATCTATTAGTACCACTAGGTTCTTATTCTTGTTTTTATTTCAAAATCTTTCCTTATTTCCTTACATTATTTATTGGGTATATTTTAAATCCCTGAAATACTCACTTATTATATATAAGCTGTCAACCGTATTCTTATTTTGAGGTAGCTATATCTTTTTGGGTTTTAGGACATCATACCAACAATGCCAAATAATTTTCAGACAACAGCAGGATCTCCAAGAATTCAACTAAATTCTGACACTATCTACCTGAACATAGTGTAAGATTTCATCAGTTAATGGATCAGTCCTCCAAGACTATCTCCAACCCCACCTCAGATGCCAGTCTCACTGTAGGCCCCAGGTTATTACCTGTGCTTGTGACTGAGCAACTACAGGTTGGAGGTCCCAGTGGCCTACTTCTTACGTTCTTTTAATTTGCTACAGGGACTCACAAAACTCAGAAAAATACTTACTTTATGTTTGCCAGCTTATTAAAAGATATAATAGAAGATTTAAATCAATAGATAGATAAAGAAGTGCACAGGGCAAGGTATGGAGAATGGGCACAGAGCTTCTATTACCTTCTGTAAGACTGCCACTCTTCCTGCCTTTTCATACATTTCACAAACTAAAAGCTTTCTGAACCCAGTCCTTTCAGCTTTTCTGTGGAGGCTTCATGACATAGTCATGACTGACTAAATCGTTGTCATTTGCTGATCTAATCTCCAGATCCTCTTCCCTCCCCAGATAATCCTGTATTGGGAGGAAGGGGAGGCAAAAAGTTGTGAAGGCTTTCACCAAGTGGTTGGTCCTTCAGGCAAACAGCCCTTGCCTTGAGTGAGGTCTGAAGGTCACTTCATTAACAGAACAAAACACACCTCTCTCACCCTTATCACAGGAAATCCCAAGAGTTTTAGGAGCTGTGAGTCAGTAGCCATGGTTGAAAACCAAATATTCAGATGACCAAAATATATTTCTTGTAAACCACTATATTACACTACATGCTTAAGTATTTAATTATGTGATCTTTTAAACTAATATTTTTCTAAGAGTATAAACTGTTCTGGCAGTAATCTGGATTGGGGAGTGATGTATTGCCAAATTTCTGTCGTTTTAGTCCAGGAAGTCAAAGAGAAAGAACAGGAGAGCCCCTTAGGGCAGGAAGTTCAAAGTAACAATGTTAACTACTACTACCTTTTCTTGATTTTTTTTTTTAAACAAGCAAATCTTCTCTTCAGAGTTGCAGTTTAAAGCCAAGAACATGCAGAATTGGGAGAAAAAATAGTTAAATTTGGAGACTTGCAGAGGTAGAATCAGAGTAGTGAAAGCCATTACAGCAACTGAACTAACTGAGGTCAGTCTTTGGTGAATCACAGAAACAGGTGGAGTTGTCAAACAAAGGAATCTTTGTTTACAACATACAAGGAGATCACAGGGAATAAGTTCCAAAGCCTTGACTGTTTGAACAGGAGAGAGATTTTTATTTAGTATTTAAGATGAATACTCAGAAGGGAGAGTTTTATTATTCCGTGTATGGTTGGTCATAAGGTTGTGGCTGCATGCACATCCACATATGTATTTGTGCAATATGTATTGCATGTTCACCTGAATGAAGCTTGTATTCCACCGAGGGCAGAAACTTCAACGTTAGAATAAAGCAGAGGTAACTGTTGGACAAGGGAAAGGGACTCTGCAGGCTTCAAGAGCAGATAGAAACTAGATGGGGTCTTGGGCTCATTTTCTGGGACAAGGAATGCAAGGCCTTGATTGCTTTTGAAATAGCACTAGGAGTTTTGCCACTGATTTATTGTCTCAATAGCTTAGGCTATTTCCTGGTCTGGTGGTGACTGTTAGTTTTCCCATTGCCTTGTTCCCTCAAAATCCTTAAGGAGTGAGGTTTTTGCATTTCTTTTTAAGAACCTCCCAGGAAGTTTTGGAAGAAGTGTGCTTGGGCAAGTACACAGGTGGGGTATAGATCATTGAAAATAGCTGGGGACAAAAAATGATTTTCTTATGTCAGGAAAACTATATGTCATCTTAATTTTCTGGGAACCTCTAATTCTTTCTGCTGATGTTACCAGCAGGCTTCTGAGATATTACTGATTGTTCTCTTGTACCTAAGGAAAAAGAAATGTAGAAAGCAAAAGACAAAACTTTAAAATCTATCCTCCAACTCATCAATTCACTGCAGCCACCTCTCTGTCTTTCCCTTTCTCTTTTTCTTTATCTTTCTCTCTCACTTTCTCTCTCACATACGCACAACACACGCAAATCATCTTAAAACAATTTTTAATTTTCCCTATTCCATTTTAATATACTTGAGGCATGATCATTTTCTTAGTAAATACAAGAAAAAAAAAATCTAGGATTCCATCATTCTGTGTGATTAAAGTATTGAGGAATTTACTTCCAATAGCACTTATAAAAACACATTTTATTTATGTAATATTATATAATCAGGTGCCTGCATTTTTCTTATTCTCTAACTAGTGTTATTTGGCAATTAATATTTTGTCAATCAATATTCCCCTATATCTGAATGTGTGGGCAGTGAGAGATGAGTTAGAGGCAAGGATGGTGAACACTCCCAACAACTGCAGACTACATATATCTTAAGCCATGATTTTCTTTGCAAAGGTCAACATTGATAATGTTCTAGTCATACCTCCGTGTACCAGGAAAGAAGTAGCATATTTCTTGAAAGACACAGCTATCAAAGCTCCATTGAGAAACTGTAAAGATGGACAAGCGATTTCCAAATTACATATCTGATAATGGACATCTACTCTGATTATTTAAATATGAATAAAAATAAAAAAACCTTACTAATAACCAAACAGAGTATCCAATTTTACATGTGAAGGAAATAATGGAAGAGACATGTCACCAAAAGTATATGGATGGCTTATAGGCACATGACAAATTTCTCAACATTTAGACATTAAAGAAATACAAATTAAAATCATAATGAGACATGCTTACATATCTATTAGAATGGCTAAAATTATAAAGGCTAATTGTACTTGGTCTGAGCTAGATTGAGAAGCAACAAAAAATCTAAACTGTTGTTGGCATATATCATGATACAACCACTTTGGAAAATAGTTTGAAAATTTTTTTAAATGCAAAATATGTTGCAGTTACAAAAATAGCCATTTTACTTCTAGGCATTTAACCAAGAGAAACAAGCCCTATGTTCATACAGGGACTTGTATATGAATTTCATAGCAGCTTTATTTTTAAGAATTGAAAACAGTGGAAATGTTCATCAATGTCCATCCATAGAGCAAAGAAAAATTATGATCTATTCATTAAAGAGATTACTATTCAACATCAAAATGAACTATTTACAATTGGAGATTCTCAAAGTAATGATGCTGAGAAAAGAAAAGCCAGGCAATGAATAGTATATACAGTGTGATTCCATGACTATAAAAAATCTAGAAAATACAAATTTATATATAGTCACAGTCATCAAATATATTGGTGTGATTTTAGTGCCTTCTTCTGTGATCCTATAGCTTCCTACACTTGCATCTCTGAGCATTTGTTACACCATGTGAAAATATGAACTCTTTCTCTTCATTCTGTCTTACTAGAATAAGAGTCCTTGAAATTTTATGGACAATTGAACTCTCAGTTATTAGCAGAAATTCTATCACACAGTAAGTTTCCAAATATAAAAGCCAGAGTTTTACAATGACTTCTAAGCTTTTACATGATCTAGCCACTCATTTAACCTCTGTGACCTCTTTCCCTGCTACTCTTCAGTCACTCACAGTGGCCTCCTTGCTATTCCTCAGATATGCCAGGCATGATCCAACCTTATGGCCTTCAAGATAGCCAATTCCTTTGTCTGGAGTGACCTTATTGCTGATAGTTCTGCGCAAATTCATCACCTTTCCATACCTTTGTTCAATTGTCAGCTTCATTGTAACTACCCTGATCTTCCTATTAAAAATTTTAACTCCCCATCCCCTGCCTAGCAACCTTGATTTTTCTCACCCTGATCGAGTTTTTCTTTTTCCCCATTGTACTCATCCTTTTTGAATGCACTATGCAATTTTTATTAAGGTTTATAGCTTTGAATTGTCTCACCCATTAAAATAAAAGTTCTACAAAGCCAAGTATTTCATTTACCAGTGTAGTCTGAAGTAATATCTGCCATATAATAGTTCAGTAGACAACTGGTAAATTTCAAAATAAATTAATGTTGAGAATATACTGAATTTCACAAGTCATTTCAATATTTATTTCCAAAAAATAAACTATGTAAAACATACCTTAAATTTACTTTCGAAATATTTTATAGCATATAATGGACAATATACATAAGCCTTAAAGAAACAATCCTATAAATAACCATTTCATACCTACTTAAAAACTACATAATACCACACTCCTAGATCCTCTCTGAACGCTCTAAAATAACCCTAAAGGAAATACATTTTTAAAAATAACAGATTTTTTGTCAAATAATTTAATAAAATAAAAGTTTCATTCATCTATGTAGATCATAATAAATGTTTTTAATAAGCATGAAATTATAACTCTGAAGTGTGCTAAAATGAAACCACCTGCTAAGGGTGAGAGAATAAAAATAAACATCATGTTTCCAAATAAGAGGAATTTATTACCTTTGAATCAAA
Organism: Mustela nivalis; assembly: GCF_964662115.1. NCBI lineage: Eukaryota > Metazoa > Chordata > Mammalia > Carnivora > Mustelidae > Mustela > Mustela nivalis. The sequence goes on along the minus strand of NW_028136504.1, from coordinate 1,757,891 downwards.
GCATGTGGATTTGTTCAAACTGGCAATAAAGGAATATGGAGACACAAACCATAGAAAGTCATATTTTAGATTTCTAAAAGACTTCGAAGTGAAAAGTATACATTCACTTCTCACTTATTGCTCCTACATATTCATGAATTTGAGAGAAAATATAGGCCCTGTGTGTCTTAGCAACTAATGGGATATTTTTTGATATTTACATGCTTACACATAGTATGTGTTATAGTCTTCTCTTTTACATGCTGTAAAAAGGTTAACCCCTTTTCTGCAGAGATCTGAAAATGTGAAACAGTGCCTGAGTAGCTGAATTCATCTAATTCAAATTTCTTGCAGGTCTAAGACCTATTGATTTTCACTTGACTGCCTCCTTTTTCATCTGTCAATTGGTTACAAATTCTGGTACTGAAGAGAATACATTGGGGCTGGTGGCTCAGTGTGTTAAAGCCTCTGCCTTCAGTTCAGGTCATTATCTCAGGATCCTGGGATCGAGCTCCACATCGGGACATAATGTAACGACAGATAGTTTATATGGGAGCCCTTTGGGTACTCTGGTGGATGAATGTTTTTAAATTAGTTTTTCATGGACATGGGGAGTTAGAGACGAGAAGGGAGGTGGGGGAAATTGGAAGGGGAGCTGAATCATGAGAGACTATGGACTCTGAAAAACAATCTGAGGGTTTTGAAGGGGCGGGGGATTTGGAGGTTGGGGTACCAGGTGTTGGGTATCATAGAGGGCACTGCTTGCATGGAGCACTGGGTGTGGTGCAAAAAGAATGAATACTGTTATGCTGAAAATAAATAAAAAATTAATTTAAAAAATATTAGTTTTTCGTAAACTACAAAAAAAAAAAAAAAAAAAGAAAAGCGCTCCCATTTATAGCGTACACTTTATGGTTCACAAAGCACGTGCCAACAATAAAAATAATAATGGGTTACCGTTACACTTCATAGAAAAGGAGGTACAGGGAAATTGAATGAAAGGGAATAACAAAGTAGGTTCATAAGTCAATCTTCCTTGTAAAAAAATTAACCTGAAAGTGCGTTTCTGCCACCTCTCTCCTGTGTGACATTTTATCGATGGGAGATGGAAAATAAATGGTCTGGTTAAACTTTCCCTCCCCCTCAAAACCCATTATTTGAAAACACAAAAAGGGAAGTGAAGGGAGAAATCCTCCCACTCCCATCCCCACTCACCTCCATAGCCACCTCCTCTTCCAAGAACCTAGCAGACAAGGTGCCAAGAAGTGTTAGGTACCAGCAGTGGTCTCAGATCTCATTCAAGAATCATGGTGAAAGGCATTCAAAGAGATTGTGGGGGCACAGGGATCCAATTAAGGGGGACAAGTTTAAGGTTTGCCTGGTCCCCTAAAAACTAATGGCACTAGAGAAGATGAGCTTTGGGAACTATAGCATAATGGATACAATGTGTAAAAAGCTTCAGTGAGTCATGGTGGGAAGAGGCCAAGAGGGCAGCAAACACAGTCTTAGATGATGTTATTAATAGCACTACAGGCTCTAGATTTCCTGTGGTGGTGTTCTTGGCAAGACCAGCCCGGCCAAAGTGGATACTCTCAACCTGGAACAGAGGGTCTTGGAGATGCCAGCACGTGAGGTATGATGAGAGGGTAAAATGATAGGAGGTGTCCTTTGGAAGGACTGACTCCTTGACTTTAAAAGGGAGAACCCAAATCTGTAGGTGAAATCTTTCTGGCTACAAAGAGGGCCAAGGCCTCCTAAGGTCAAGGTCTCCTCGTCACTTGCAAAGATGTCGAAGAACATATTCAGACATTTCAAAGATGTCCTCATATCATTGGTTCCCACTCTGGAATTCTATCAATAAGGTGAGAGTTCCTCTAGTTGAAAAAGAGATCTAAAAAGACTTCCCTTTCTCATGTAATTTCTGTAACCTCCAGGACACACCCACCTCCCCCTTCCAGCTCTGTAATGAAGCCACAGCTGGTGCCAATTTGTGGAACTCCTTAAAGGCTATTCTCCCTTATATACCCCGGGACCAAGTTCCCATGCTCCCTCACCCGATTTCCTGCACTCACCTCCCACCTGGTGTGTTCACACCTGCAAGTGCCTTTTACCAACCCCTTTGCCAAAAGGCAGCCAGAGTGACCTTTCAAAGACCTATCAGTTCCTGGCATTTGTCTCCATAGAAATCTGCACTGATCTTCTAACAAATTCTCAGTCCTCCAAAGGCACCCATAATCCTCCCATCAGTCTATTCATACCCCTCCAACTGACTGATGCCTGTTCTGCCCCATCTCTCTGCCCTTCAACCACACTGCCTCCTTCTTCCTGTGGAGACCTCTCATGGCACCTGCCTCCAAGCACAGGTGATTCCCATTGATGGGAAGACCCTCTTCTCTCCCCCATCTCCCCACTCCAGTTACTCCCACTTATTCGTGAGCTCACAAGCCCCATGGTACACACTCTCCATGCAGCCTGCTCTCTCTTTTCTAGCACTGGCCTCCGTTTCTAGCTGTGCTTGTGTCATGGATGTCCCTCCCCAGCCAGCCTCCAAGCTCTCCTTCCCTTTAGCTCCAACACCTGACACAGTGCCTGGCACGTAGTAAGCCCTGGCTAGCTTCTAAGAGCCTCACTGAGGGACTGAAAGCATTTTAAAAATGTCACCACGTAGGCTCGAAACTGTAGGCAGAAAAAGCTTTGCCTGGATTGACATTTTAGAGACGTATTCGTCAAGTTGGATATGTTCACTGACTTTACCTTGTAAAATTAAAAAAAAAAAGGGACCTCTGTATCGCTTCGCATCTAAGGAAGGCGCATGTATACTATTAGACCACGTTATGAGCTTAATGGAAGGAGACAAGATGTTTTCGCTAAGAAAATGTATAAGACTGTTGAGGTCAAGTGGGAGGAAACAGTCCGTTTGTTGGAGCATTGCTATCTTACTCTATCACAGCCACTCATAAAAATCTGACACGGGGTGAGTCAGAATTGTCTGTCGGAGATGAGTTAGATCTGGCTCATGTTCCTACAGACATGAAAGCCAGAAGCGAAGAAGGAGGCTTTGAAAGCGTGGGTTGAGGAGGCCGTGTGGTTCACTGCGATGAGCTAAGTGCCCAGGGCCACCAGCAGACATGCTGGCCTGTGTCCGTCCTTTGTTCTGGGGTCCCTCTTGCACCATGTGGTGAGGCTGGTGGCTGGGAGCAGCTCAGGACAGGACCTGGTGGCATCTTACCTCTCCCACCCTCCTGTGGGCTCCAGTGGGCTCCAGTAGGTCCCAAGGGACAGCCTGCCTTCCTTGCAAAGCCCAGTAGCACTGGGAGCAGAAACTGGGGCCAAAGAGTGAGCACCCTGTTTGACAAGCTGGACCAGCCACCTCTTCTTCAGATGCAGGGGGAGCCCTGGCATGCTGACTCCTCCCTTCTCCCTTTCCCCTTTCCTCTTTCCTCCCTCTTTTCTTCCCCTCTCTCCTTCCCTGGTGGTGCCCTTTCCCAATGCCCACTTCATCCCTTTTCCTTTCTACATACCTGTCTTCTAGAGTTTCTTCTCTTTCCTCCCCATTACTTCCCTTCATCTGAATCTCCTCTTTGGTCCCTTTGTCCCTGCTCTCTGCTCCTCCTCCCCTTCCCTGGCCTCTGTTCAGCTCCATACTGAATGCAGGCAGAGCTGGACTAACATGCTCTCTTGCTAGCTCAGCCACCCTCCAGAGAAGTCACTCTTCGGTGGCCACCTTCCTGACCCCCTGGTTGCTTCTCCACTTGTTCAGATATTGCTCTGAAGTCTGATGAGGACAGAGCGGGGCTGCCACAGAAGCAGGCCAGAGGAGAAACCAAACCATGTGTCCACACTGTCCCCCAGCACTGCTGCTCTGAGAGCTTTCGGAGTCCTCAAAGGGTTAGGATTTAGGGGCTTCTTCAGAACCGGGAGTGAAAACAAGCATAGGTCAAAAGAAAAGCGACGGCCCCCACACAAAAATAATAATCACAAATGAAAACTATGTTAACTCTGAGTCCCAAAGTCGAAAAATTGCCTTGAATCTGTCACTAGAGAACACCCAAGGCCTCACTCTCTGGGTTCTGGGTGCCCTGGGAATGGCAGGAGGCTCTGAAAAGCGCGTGGGGGTGCAGAACTATGGGGGCTAGCCTGCCCGCTGGCAGGGGGGGGGTACCTCCTGTGGCGCTGTCCCGGCCTGACCCCCTGCGGACAGGGTGTGGCGCAGCGTCTGGGGTGGTCCTGGTGCCCTGGGGTTGGCGGGAGGCTGCGCCCAGCTCCTGGACTGCGTTTTCTGCTTCAGGTGAGGGCGTGTCGTGGTGTCACTTTACCTGTGAGCAGAGGGTCCTCCAGAGAAGCCATGGGTCGGGGAGGGGCAGCAGGCGGCGGGAACGGGAACAGGACACCGCGGCCTCAGGGGCTAGGCTGGAGCATGGGAGTGCAGGGGCAGCGAGTATGGTGGGTCCTGCAGTCCCAAATGGGCTGCAGCACAGCACACTGGCGCTGCGCGCCCCTCCTTCCCGCCTGGGCAATTAGCAAAGCCCCTCTCCCGGCCGCCCCCGCCCCCCTCCCTCCTGAGTCCTCTGAGAGCTCACTTCCAGCTTTGGAAATTAGCAAAGACCCTTCTCTGCGCTGGCCCCGCCCCCTCACTTCTGAGGCCGGAGCCCATGCTGGGGTGCGGGGCTAAGCCCTGGCATGCTGCTGCATTGCCAGCGCCTGCCCTGGGCAGCCTCCTAGCCTGGCTCCCTGAGCGGGTGTCCACGCGCAGCCTGGCTGCGAAAAGATCATCAGTCCTAAACGCCAGCTGCACTCTTGGGTCAGTTTGCTGGCTTCCAGATTGCGCCCAAAGCCAGGAACCAGCTTCCCCAGCACAGGCCTGGGCTGAGATGCCTGCCTGGGATCTGTCTGAGCAGTCTCCTCCACTCCAGGCAGGGATGGCACTTCGACCTGGATGTTTGGGTTTCTTGTTTGTTTTTTTGGTCATTGGTTATTACATGACCTCCAGGGTAGGTGCTCCACAAAGGGAGTGAAAACAGGACGCCATATATAGCATACAGCCATTCTAGAAAAATAGCTTGGGGTTCTCTCAGAAACGCGGCATTGGTCCTTGCACTATGGTTTAATAGAAAAGGGATTATGCACCAAGTTACTTAAATGAGCATAGGTTGAAATCGTTTACTGAGAGTAAATATTTTAAATAGTTATATTTTAACTAAATCTATTATCAATCATAAATCTATTACACGAAGGTTACAGGCAATTTAAAAGCCAGAGCTTTCTCTTCAGGGTTTTAAATAACCCCTGTCTCTCTTGGCACATGAGAATGCAAAGATAGGAAATGGTTTGTAAAAGATCATATAATAGCTTTTACTAATTCTATTTATTTGACAGACAGAGATCACAAGTAGGCAGAGAGGCAGGCAGAGAGAAAGATGGGGAAGCAGGCTCCCCGTCAAGCAGAGAGCCTGATGAAGGGCTGGATCCCAGGACCCTGAGATCATGACCTGAGCCCAAGGCAGAGGCTTAACACACGGAGCCACCCAGGCGCCCCCAGATGAAATACATTTCTGACTTAGAAACTTCAGATAGAATTATTTTGTCCATGATGACAACTGAAGAAAATGTGTCATCCCTAAACCTAACCTTAAACCCTACCTAAGCTGACCTTAAAGCCCAAACTAGAACCCTGAATCCCAAACCTGGAATGGAACCCAAAGCCTGTACCTGAGCCCTGGATCCAAGCCCTGAACCACAAACCCAAACCCTAAACCAGACCTCCAAGTCATGAAACCTGAACCCAAATCTCAGCATGAAGTCAAACCCCAAATTTGACCTTGAACTTTATCCCATAAGCCCTGAGTCTTAAAGCCTAAATCATAAACTTAAAGCCCTAAACTATAACTCTGTTCCCTTGTCCTTCACTCTAAACCCTCACCCTAACACTAAACCCAAAGCCTGATCTAGAACTCTGACTAAAACCTGAACCTGTACCCAAATTCAAATGCTTCACCACACTTTGCTTAGGCACTTGCCATTGATGGATATTTGCAGTTTCTACCTTTTGATTCTTGTGAACATTGTTTGGGTTGGGGGCTAGGGTTAGGGTCTTGGATTAGGGTAGGGTCCAGGCTTGAGACCAAGTTGAGGTCAGAGTGTGGGTCTGCATCAGGGCCATGTTCAGTGACACTGTTTGGGTCAAGGACTGTTGTAATTCCACATTGTTTCCAATTCATTGTTCCTTAGCTATTTGGGGGGAAGTTGGGGGGTATTGGGCTCCATGCAGCTTGAATTTCCGGAATGAAATGGCATCAGCTGGACCCCAGGAGGGAGCAGGACCTTCCACTGAAGGGTGAGCTCCCACAGTCCTGCACTGCCTTGCACCGCCTGCAGAGGGCGCCAGACCCCAGCTCCGCCCTGAGCCAAGGCTGCACAGCCACAGCTGGGACCAGAGCCCCGCCTCTTCAGGACCCACTGTGGAGACTTCTGGAGAATGTGGGGCGCCTCCCACCCTGACAGGACAAGCTGAGGAGGGTGTGGCTCTGCATCCACACTGACCGGACCCGTTGTGGAGGACGCGCCCACACTGGCAGCAGTCCAACCTCCTAAGGACCAGATGCTGGAGGAGCTGAGGAGAAGCCGCCTGAGTGCACTGTCAAGGGGTTCGTGGTCTCAGGACCCCACAGAGGAAGGGCGCCCTGTGTAGACACTGGGGCTTCCGTCGTTTTGTGTGAGGAGACGTGGCCTCCTGCTGTGCTGTGCGCGGGGCTGTGGGGTCCCCCCTTTCTGGGCTCGGGTGCTCCTAGGTCCTCATCTGTGTTTGTGTGCTCGCGGATTAGGTTCCTTGGGCTCCTCAGATGGTCTGCAGTCAGGGAGCGTCCCCCTGCTTCGGTGCTTGTGCTCTCCCCACCTCAGCCCTGCGGGGTCCTTCCCGTGTCCACACCCACTCCAGGCTTGCACCGAGTCCGGAAATTCGGGAGCCAGAGTGAGGACTCTGTAGACGGTTTTGGGGAGAGTAGGTATTTTCCCAGTGTGGGTTCTTCCCTGAGCACAGTGCCTCCCCATCTCTGTGTGTACCCCTCCCTGTCTGTCGTCATTGTTGCAGGGCTGTCAGAGGACAGGTCTGTCACCTTCTTGGTTCAGGGGCCTCCCAGGTATCTTGCTGTCTTGGATGCAGGTGTAAATGAGATCGTTTTCCGCAGTCTCTTTCTGATGGTTCCTTCGGAGCACCTAGGAGTGCCACTAATTTGTGCATATTGATTTTGTTCCTTGCAAGTTCTTGAATTTAATAGTTCAATTGGCCTTAAACTCAATCTGCCAGTTATTTGACCAGCAGCATGGGTTTAATTGGGAAGAGCAGAGAATGGCAGTCTGGGCTGAGCAAGCTAAGGTCCCATCACAGGCAAGTGCGAGAAACAAAGGAGAGGAACATTATTTCATGGAGGAGGAAGAAGTTGGGAAGGGTGCTTGAGGAAAAGTCCCTTGGAGAAAGGCAGGGTGATGGAGAATTCTCACCAGCTGAGCTGCAAAGATCCTACAAAAAGTCAGGAGATGAACCTCCAGCTTCCCCTGTGGGGCCTAAAATTGGTGAGTCTGTCCTGTGGGGGATTGCAATGTGGGGTCTGTAATGGGCACTGAGCAGCAGGCGCCCCCTTCCAGCCTCCCCTTCTGGCATCCCCAGTCCACTTTACTGGGGCTTCCCTTCCTGCTTTTGCACAGTTCTAACCAGCTTGTGGTGGAACGTTGTGGAAAAACTGAAATTCCAAATCCACTGCTTCTACTGCACCTGAGATACAGGGGCCCATGATTTAATCCTCCCACGAGTCTCTTGCTAGCCCCACCTGTCCGTTACTCATTTTGAGAGTTGATATTACCAAAGTACTGTAATTCTAAAAATTTCTGAATTAGCTGTATTATTTCTTTTTAGGTATGAAGTTAACTTCCAATTATATGAATTTAATATTTTGGTCATTGTTTTCTAATTTTATTGCCTTATTCTTGGAAAATATAGCCTGATATTTAACTCTAGGAATTTATTGGCATATACTTCTGGCCTAAATAATGGCCTGTTTGTGTAAATGTTCAACTTATGCTTATATACTTACTGAAGACTCTTGTTTTGGGGTTAGGATGGCTACATTTATTAATAGATCAGGACTATTAGATTCTCTAAATTTTGATGTCTCTTAATTTAATCTAATTAAATTATCAGTTAATGAAAGAAGTTAAATTTTTTATGTACTACTGCATCTAAACTTATCAAAGTCTTTGCTATAATTAGACAAGTATGTCATCCTGTTTTTATACCAAGTCTTACATTAAAAAAATCATACTATCTGAAATATTATTTATTTTTATTATTATTTATTTTTTTTAAAAGATTGTATTTATTGGGGTACCTCTGTTATTCCCTCTGCTGTGTGCATGTTTTTCTTTTCTCACTCTCTCGCAAATAAATAAGTAAAATTTAAAGATTATCTCTCTCAAATAAATAAGTCAAATTTTTTTTCTCAATGGGAGGGAGAAGCAGACTCTCCACTGAGCAGGGAGCCTGATGCAGGGCTCAATACCAGGACCCTGGGATCATCACCTGAGCTGAAGGCAGACACTTGAACCGACTAAGTCACCCAGGCACTCCAGCTGTTTATTTATTTATTTATTTTTATTATGCATATGTTTTATCTCTCTTTTCTACAAGTCTTTTTTTTGATCTTTTTACTTTTTTCATAAAACTGAATTATTTCAAGATGACTTGGTCATCCTCTTTTCCCCAACCTCAAAGATCATAGAGTATATTTTAACTGTTAAAATAATATTAGTATTTAAGTGCTGCCTACACAAATTAAGGCAAATTATCTGTGATCTGTATTCCTGAAAATATTTTTTTTTTTAAAGATTTTTATTTATTTATTTGACACAGAGAGATCACGAGTAGGCAGAGAGGCAGGCAGAGAGAGAGAGAGAGGAGGAAGCAGGCTCCTGCTGAGCAGAGAGTCTGATGCGGGACTCGATCCCAGGACCCTGAGATCATGACCTGAGCCGAAGGAAGCGGCTTAACCCACTGAGCCACCCAGGCGCCCGAAAATATTTTTTTTATTATGCCTTCCTATGCCAATGACATTTTATAAGGATCTAAATGTTTCCATTTGTGATTTTTTTTTCAAGATAATAAAGCTATTACTTCATTCTTTTTTATATCTGATGTTATTTAAAAATTTCTGTCAGTCTGATTCTTGTTTCTTTATTAATGAATTATTTTTTTTCTCTCTAACACTTGTGATTTTTTTTGTGTGTCTTTGGTATGTATGCCCTAGTTTGGGATTCATAGAGTCAACTCTAGTTATGAATATTTTCTTTCTTTTCTTGTATGTAAGTTTTAATCCAGTGTCTTGACTATTTTATGCTTGAGAAATAGATGTACATTAATATTCAAATATTTCTTTCCTTTTTCTTCTTTCATTTAAAAAAAGTCATTTATTTTATTTTATTTAAAAATATTTATTTATTTATTTGGAGTAGAGAGAGAGGGTCATGAAGAGTGGCTGATTATATACTTTCAATTTGGGAGGAGGTTAGGGATAGCACAAGCCTCCAAGGTATTTTATAAACAAGGTTTCCAGGACCTTGAGGGGGCTAGCTATTGTTAGGGAAAGGTCATTTATTACTATTTAGTAAAAACTCAGGGAAGAGACTCTTCTGATGTGTATCAGTGGGTATATGCTTGGGAGATGATTGCCAATGTATATCTTGAGGGCAGGGGTGGGGAGTAGAGATAAAGAAGTTTCCAAAGTAATTTTTACATGTGAAAGTAGATTTTCAGTATCCTGGGGGGTGGACTAAGAATGCTTTTTGCCCTGAGTGGATGTGTCCACATGGAAGCAGCTGAGTCCCCAGAGGAGCTTCAAGGACTTGTCAACAGGCTATGAGTAGTAAGGAAATCTAATTTCTTCTCTAGCTTTTGTTCCACACACATCACCTACATCTTACACCTCTTTTATATTGATAATTTTAATGCTTTGCTGGTATCCAGATGACTATATCCTTAAGTGACTTCTTATCTCTATTGAATCCATTACGTATTCTATCCATTGTATTCTTAATTCAACTAGATTACATATATTTAATCTATTAGTACCACTAGGTTCTTATTCTTGTTTTTATTTCAAAATCTTTCCTTATTTCCTTACATTATTTATTGGGTATATTTTAAATCCCTGAAATACTCACTTATTATATATAAGCTGTCAACCGTATTCTTATTTTGAGGTAGCTATATCTTTTTGGGTTTTAGGACATCATACCAACAATGCCAAATAATTTTCAGACAACAGCAGGATCTCCAAGAATTCAACTAAATTCTGACACTATCTACCTGAACATAGTGTAAGATTTCATCAGTTAATGGATCAGTCCTCCAAGACTATCTCCAACCCCACCTCAGATGCCAGTCTCACTGTAGGCCCCAGGTTATTACCTGTGCTTGTGACTGAGCAACTACAGGTTGGAGGTCCCAGTGGCCTACTTCTTACGTTCTTTTAATTTGCTACAGGGACTCACAAAACTCAGAAAAATACTTACTTTATGTTTGCCAGCTTATTAAAAGATATAATAGAAGATTTAAATCAATAGATAGATAAAGAAGTGCACAGGGCAAGGTATGGAGAATGGGCACAGAGCTTCTATTACCTTCTGTAAGACTGCCACTCTTCCTGCCTTTTCATACATTTCACAAACTAAAAGCTTTCTGAACCCAGTCCTTTCAGCTTTTCTGTGGAGGCTTCATGACATAGTCATGACTGACTAAATCGTTGTCATTTGCTGATCTAATCTCCAGATCCTCTTCCCTCCCCAGATAATCCTGTATTGGGAGGAAGGGGAGGCAAAAAGTTGTGAAGGCTTTCACCAAGTGGTTGGTCCTTCAGGCAAACAGCCCTTGCCTTGAGTGAGGTCTGAAGGTCACTTCATTAACAGAACAAAACACACCTCTCTCACCCTTATCACAGGAAATCCCAAGAGTTTTAGGAGCTGTGAGTCAGTAGCCATGGTTGAAAACCAAATATTCAGATGACCAAAATATATTTCTTGTAAACCACTATATTACACTACATGCTTAAGTATTTAATTATGTGATCTTTTAAACTAATATTTTTCTAAGAGTATAAACTGTTCTGGCAGTAATCTGGATTGGGGAGTGATGTATTGCCAAATTTCTGTCGTTTTAGTCCAGGAAGTCAAAGAGAAAGAACAGGAGAGCCCCTTAGGGCAGGAAGTTCAAAGTAACAATGTTAACTACTACTACCTTTTCTTGATTTTTTTTTTTAAACAAGCAAATCTTCTCTTCAGAGTTGCAGTTTAAAGCCAAGAACATGCAGAATTGGGAGAAAAAATAGTTAAATTTGGAGACTTGCAGAGGTAGAATCAGAGTAGTGAAAGCCATTACAGCAACTGAACTAACTGAGGTCAGTCTTTGGTGAATCACAGAAACAGGTGGAGTTGTCAAACAAAGGAATCTTTGTTTACAACATACAAGGAGATCACAGGGAATAAGTTCCAAAGCCTTGACTGTTTGAACAGGAGAGAGATTTTTATTTAGTATTTAAGATGAATACTCAGAAGGGAGAGTTTTATTATTCCGTGTATGGTTGGTCATAAGGTTGTGGCTGCATGCACATCCACATATGTATTTGTGCAATATGTATTGCATGTTCACCTGAATGAAGCTTGTATTCCACCGAGGGCAGAAACTTCAACGTTAGAATAAAGCAGAGGTAACTGTTGGACAAGGGAAAGGGACTCTGCAGGCTTCAAGAGCAGATAGAAACTAGATGGGGTCTTGGGCTCATTTTCTGGGACAAGGAATGCAAGGCCTTGATTGCTTTTGAAATAGCACTAGGAGTTTTGCCACTGATTTATTGTCTCAATAGCTTAGGCTATTTCCTGGTCTGGTGGTGACTGTTAGTTTTCCCATTGCCTTGTTCCCTCAAAATCCTTAAGGAGTGAGGTTTTTGCATTTCTTTTTAAGAACCTCCCAGGAAGTTTTGGAAGAAGTGTGCTTGGGCAAGTACACAGGTGGGGTATAGATCATTGAAAATAGCTGGGGACAAAAAATGATTTTCTTATGTCAGGAAAACTATATGTCATCTTAATTTTCTGGGAACCTCTAATTCTTTCTGCTGATGTTACCAGCAGGCTTCTGAGATATTACTGATTGTTCTCTTGTACCTAAGGAAAAAGAAATGTAGAAAGCAAAAGACAAAACTTTAAAATCTATCCTCCAACTCATCAATTCACTGCAGCCACCTCTCTGTCTTTCCCTTTCTCTTTTTCTTTATCTTTCTCTCTCACTTTCTCTCTCACATACGCACAACACACGCAAATCATCTTAAAACAATTTTTAATTTTCCCTATTCCATTTTAATATACTTGAGGCATGATCATTTTCTTAGTAAATACAAGAAAAAAAAATCTAGGATTCCATCATTCTGTGTGATTAAAGTATTGAGGAATTTACTTCCAATAGCACTTATAAAAACACATTTTATTTATGTAATATTATATAATCAGGTGCCTGCATTTTTCTTATTCTCTAACTAGTGTTATTTGGCAATTAATATTTTGTCAATCAATATTCCCCTATATCTGAATGTGTGGGCAGTGAGAGATGAGTTAGAGGCAAGGATGGTGAACACTCCCAACAACTGCAGACTACATATATCTTAAGCCATGATTTTCTTTGCAAAGGTCAACATTGATAATGTTCTAGTCATACCTCCGTGTACCAGGAAAGAAGTAGCATATTTCTTGAAAGACACAGCTATCAAAGCTCCATTTAGAAACTGTAAAGATGGACAAGCGATTTCCAAATTACATATCTGATAATGGACATCTACTCTGATTATTTAAATATGAATAAAAATAAAAAACCTTACTAATAACCAAACAGAGTATCCAATTTTACATGTGAAGGAAATAATGGAAGAGACATGTCACCAAAAGTATATGGATGGCTTATAGGCACATGACAAATTTCTCAACATTTAGACATTAAAGAAATACAAATTAAAATCATAATGAGACATGCTTACATATCTATTAGAATGGCTAAAATTATAAAGGCTAATTGTACTTGGTCTGAGCTAGATTGAGAAGCAACAAAAAATCTAAACTGTTGTTGGCATATATCATGATACAACCACTTTGGAAAATAGTTTGAAAATTTTTTTAAATGCAAAATATGTTGCAGTTACAAAAATAGCCATTTTACTTCTAGGCATTTAACCAAGAGAAACAAGCCCTATGTTCATACAGGGACTTGTATATGAATTTCATAGCAGCTTTATTTTTAAGAATTGAAAACAGTGGAAATGTTCATCAATGTCCATCCATAGAGCAAAGAAAAATTATGATCTATTCATTAAAGAGATTACTATTCAACATCAAAATGAACTATTTACAATTGGAGATTCTCAAAGTAATGATGCTGAGAAAAGAAAAGCCAGGCAATGAATAGTATATACAGTGTGATTCCATGACTATAAAAAATCTAGAAAATACAAATTTATATATAGTCACAGTCATCAAATATATTGGTGTGATTTTAGTGCCTTCTTCTGTGATCCTATAGCTTCCTACACTTGCATCTCTGAGCATTTGTTACACCATGTGAAAATATGAACTCTTTCTCTTCATTCTGTCTTACTAGAATAAGAGTCCTTGAAATTTTATGGACAATTGAACTCTCAGTTATTAGCAGAAATTCTATCACACAGTAAGTTTCCAAATATAAAAGCCAGAGTTTTACAATGACTTCTAAGCTTTTACATGATCTAGCCACTCATTTAACCTCTGTGACCTCTTTCCCTGCTACTCTTCAGTCACTCACAGTGGCCTCCTTGCTATTCCTCAGATATGCCAGGCATGATCCAACCTTATGGCCTTCAAGATAGCCAATTCCTTTGTCTGGAGTGACCTTATTGCTGATAGTTCTGCGCAAATTCATCACCTTTCCATACCTTTGTTCAATTGTCAGCTTCATTGTAACTACCCTGATCTTCCTATTAAAAATTTTAACTCCCCATCCCCTGCCTAGCAACCTTGATTTTTCTCACCCTGATCGAGTTTTTCTTTTTCCCCATTGTACTCATCCTTTTTGAATGCACTATGCAATTTTTATTAAGGTTTATAGCTTTGAATTGTCTCACCCATTAAAATAAAAGTTCTACAAAGCCAAGTATTTCATTTACCAGTGTAGTCTGAAGTAATATCTGCCATATAATAGTTCAGTAGACAACTGGTAAATTTCAAAATAAATTAATGTTGAGAATATACTGAATTTCACAAGTCATTTCAATATTTATTTCCAAAAAATAAACTATGTAAAACATACCTTAAATTTACTTTCGAAATATTTTATAGCATATAATGGACAATATACATAAGCCTTAAAGAAACAATCCTATAAATAACCATTTCATACCTACTTAAAAACTACATAATACCACACTCCTAGATCCTCTCTGAACGCTCTAAAATAACCCTAAAGGAAATACATTTTTAAAAATAACAGATTTTTTGTCAAATAATTTAATAAAATAAAAGTTTCATTCATCTATGTAGATCATAATAAATGTTTTTAATAAGCATGAAATTATAACTCTGAAGTGTGCTAAAATGAAACCACCTGCTAAGGGTGAGAGAATAAAAATAAACATCATGTTTCCAAATAAGAGGAATTTATTACCTTTGAATCAAAGCATGTGGATTTGTTCAAACTGGCAATAAAGGAATATGGAGACACAAACCATAGAAAGTCATATTTTAGATTTCTAAAAGACTTCGAAGTGAAAAGTATACATTCACTTCTCACTTATTGCTCCTACATATTCATGAATTTGAGAGAAAATATAGGCCCTGTGTGTCTTAGCAACTAATGGGATATTTTTTGATATTTACATGCTTACACATAGTATGTGTTATAGTCTTCTCTTTTACATGCTGTAAAAAGGTTAACCCCTTTTCTGCAGAGATCTGAAAATGTGAAACAGTGCCTGAGTAGCTGAATTCATCTAATTCAAATTTCTTGCAGGTCTAAGACCTATTGATTTTCACTTGACTGCCTCCTTTTTCATCTGTCAATTGGTTACAAATTCTGGTACTGAAGAGAATACATTGGGGCTGGTGGCTCAGTGTGTTAAAGCCTCTGCCTTCAGTTCAGGTCATTATCTCAGGATCCTGGGATCGAGCTCCACATCGGGACATAATGTAACGACAGATAGTTTATATGGGAGCCCTTTGGGTACTCTGGTGGATGAATGTTTTTAAATTAGTTTTTCATGGACATGGGGAGTTAGAGACGAGAAGGGAGGTGGGGGAAATTGGAAGGGGAGCTGAATCATGAGAGACTATGGACTCTGAAAAACAATCTGAGGGTTTTGAAGGGGCGGGGGATTTGGAGGTTGGGGTACCAGGTGTTGGGTATCATAGAGGGCACTGCTTGCATGGAGCACTGGGTGTGGTGCAAAAAGAATGAATACTGTTATGCTGAAAATAAATAAAAAATTAATTTAAAAAATATTAGTTTTTCGTAAACTACAAAAAAAAAAAAAAAAAGAAAAGCGCTCCCATTTATAGCGTACACTTTATGGTTCACAAAGCACGTGCCAACAATAAAAATAATAATGGGTTACCGTTACACTTCATAGAAAAGGAGGTACAGGGAAATTGAATGAAAGGGAATAACAAAGTAGGTTCATAAGTCAATCTTCCTTGTAAAAAAATTAACCTGAAAGTGCGTTTCTGCCACCTCTCTCCTGTGTGACATTTTATCGATGGGAGATGGAAAATAAATGGTCTGGTTAAACTTTCCCTCCCCCTCAAAACCCATTATTTGAAAACACAAAAAGGGAAGTGAAGGGAGAAATCCTCCCACTCCCATCCCCACTCACCTCCATAGCCACCTCCTCTTCCAAGAACCTAGCAGACAAGGTGCCAAGAAGTGTTAGGTACCAGCAGTGGTCTCAGATCTCATTCAAGAATCATGGTGAAAGGCATTCAAAGAGATTGTGGGGGCACAGGGATCCAATTAAGGGGGACAAGTTTAAGGTTTGCCTGGTCCCCTAAAAACTAATGGCACTAGAGAAGATGAGCTTTGGGAACTATAGCATAATGGATACAATGTGTAAAAAGCTTCAGTGAGTCATGGTGGGAAGAGGCCAAGAGGGCAGCAAACACAGTCTTAGATGATGTTATTAATAGCACTACAGGCTCTAGATTTCCTGTGGTGGTGTTCTTGGCAAGACCAGCCCGGCCAAAGTGGATACTCTCAACCTGGAACAGAGGGTCTTGGAGATGCCAGCACGTGAGGTATGATGAGAGGGTAAAATGATAGGAGGTGTCCTTTGGAAGGACTGACTCCTTGACTTTAAAAGGGAGAACCCAAATCTGTAGGTGAAATCTTTCTGGCTACAAAGAGGGCCAAGGCCTCCTAAGGTCAAGGTCTCCTCGTCACTTGCAAAGATGTCGAAGAACATATTCAGACATTTCAAAGATGTCCTCATATCATTGGTTCCCACTCTGGAATTCTATCAATAAGGTGAGAGTTCCTCTAGTTGAAAAAGAGATCTAAAAAGACTTCCCTTTCTCATGTAATTTCTGTAACCTCCAGGACACACCCACCTCCCCCTTCCAGCTCTGTAATGAAGCCACAGCTGGTGCCAATTTGTGGAACTCCTTAAAGGCTATTCTCCCTTATATACCCCGGGACCAAGTTCCCATGCTCCCTCACCCGATTTCCTGCACTCACCTCCCACCTGGTGTGTTCACACCTGCAAGTGCCTTTTACCAACCCCTTTGCCAAAAGGCAGCCAGAGTGACCTTTCAAAGACCTATCAGTTCCTGGCATTTGTCTCCATAGAAATCTGCACTGATCTTCTAACAAATTCTCAGTCCTCCAAAGGCACCCATAATCCTCCCATCAGTCTATTCATACCCCTCCAACTGACTGATGCCTGTTCTGCCCCATCTCTCTGCCCTTCAACCACACTGCCTCCTTCTTCCTGTGGAGACCTCTCATGGCACCTGCCTCCAAGCACAGGTGATTCCCATTGATGGGAAGACCCTCTTCTCTCCCCCATCTCCCCACTCCAGTTACTCCCACTTATTCGTGAGCTCACAAGCCCCATGGTACACACTCTCCATGCAGCCTGCTCTCTCTTTTCTAGCACTGGCCTCCGTTTCTAGCTGTGCTTGTGTCATGGATGTCCCTCCCCAGCCAGCCTCCAAGCTCTCCTTCCCTTTAGCTCCAACACCTGACACAGTGCCTGGCACGTAGTAAGCCCTGGCTAGCTTCTAAGAGCCTCACTGAGGGACTGAAAGCATTTTAAAAATGTCACCACGTAGGCTCGAAACTGTAGGCAGAAAAAGCTTTGCCTGGATTGACATTTTAGAGACGTATTCGTCAAGTTGGATATGTTCACTGACTTTACCTTGTAAAATTAAAAAAAAAAAGGGACCTCTGTATCGCTTCGCATCTAAGGAAGGCGCATGTATACTATTAGACCACGTTATGAGCTTAATGGAAGGAGACAAGATGTTTTCGCTAAGAAAATGTATAAGACTGTTGAGGTCAAGTGGGAGGAAACAGTCCGTTTGTTGGAGCATTGCTATCTTACTCTATCACAGCCACTCATAAAAATCTGACACGGGGTGAGTCAGAATTGTCTGTCGGAGATGAGTTAGATCTGGCTCATGTTCCTACAGACATGAAAGCCAGAAGCGAAGAAGGAGGCTTTGAAAGCGTGGGTTGAGGAGGCCGTGTGGTTCACTGCGATGAGCTAAGTGCCCAGGGCCACCAGCAGACATGCTGGCCTGTGTCCGTCCTTTGTTCTGGGGTCCCTCTTGCACCATGTGGTGAGGCTGGTGGCTGGGAGCAGCTCAGGACAGGACCTGGTGGCATCTTACCTCTCCCACCCTCCTGTGGGCTCCAGTGGGCTCCAGTAGGTCCCAAGGGACAGCCTGCCTTCCTTGCAAAGCCCAGTAGCACTGGGAGCAGAAACTGGGGCCAAAGAGTGAGCACCCTGTTTGACAAGCTGGACCAGCCACCTCTTCTTCAGATGCAGGGGGAGCCCTGGCATGCTGACTCCTCCCTTCTCCCTTTCCCCTTTCCTCTTTCCTCCCTCTTTTCTTCCCCTCTCTCCTTCCCTGGTGGTGCCCTTTCCCAATGCCCACTTCATCCCTTTTCCTTTCTACATGCCTGTCTTCTAGAGTTTCTTCTCTTTCCTCCCCATTACTTCCCTTCATCTGAATCTCCTCTTTGGTCCCTTTGTCCCTGCTCTCTGCTCCTCCTCCCCTTCCCTGGCCCCTGTTCAGCTCCATACTGAATGCAGGCAGAGCTGGACTAACATGCTCACTTGCTAGCTCAGCCACCCTCCAGAGAAGTCACTCTTCGGTGGCCACCTTCCTGACCCCCTGGTTGCTTCTCCACTTGTTCAGATATTGCTCTGAAGTCTGAGGAGGACAGAGCGGGGCTGCCACAGAAGCAGGCCAGAGGAGAAACCAAACCATGTGTCCACACTGTCCCCCAGCACTGCTGCTCTGAGAGCTTTCGGAGGCCTCAAAGGGTTAGGATTTAGGGGCTTCTTCAGAACCGGGAGTGAAAACAAGCATAGGTCAAAAGAAAAGCGATGGCCCCCACACAAAAATAATAATCACAAATGAAAACTATGTTAACTCTGAGTCCCAAAGTCGAAAAATTGCCTTGAATCTGTCACTAGAGAACACCCAAGGCCTCACTCTCTGGGTTCTGGGTGCCCTGGGAATGGCAGGAGGCTCTGAAAAGCGCGTGGGGGTGCAGAACTATGGGGGCTAGCCTGCCCGCTGGCAGGGGGGGGGGTACCTCCTGTGGCGCTGTCCCGGCCTGACCCCCTGCGGACAGGGTGTGGCGCAGCGTCTGGGGTGGTCCTGGTGCCCTGGGGTTGGCGGGAGGCTGCGCCCAGCTCCTGGACTGCGTTTTCTGCTTCAGGTGAGGGCGTGTCGTGGTGTCACTTTACCTGTGAGCAGAGGGTCCTCCAGAGAAGCCATGGGTCGGGGAGGGGCAGCAGGCGGCGGGAACGGGAACAGGACACCGCGGCCTCAGGGGCTAGGCTGGAGCATGGGAGTGCAGGGGCAGCGAGTATGGTGGGTCCTGCAGTCCCAAATGGGCTGCAGCACAGCACACTGGCGCTGCGCGCCCCTCCTTCCCGCCTGGGCAATTAGCAAAGCCCCTCTCCCGGCCGCCCCCGCCCCCCTCCCTCCTGAGTCCTCTGAGAGCTCACTTCCAGCTTTGGAAATTAGCAAAGACCCTTCTCTGCGCTGGCCCCGCCCCCTCACTTCTGAGGCCGGAGCCCATGCTGGGGTGCGGGGCTAAGCCCTGGCATGCTGCTGCATTGCCAGCGCCTGCCCTGGGCAGCCTCCTAGCCTGGCTCCCTGAGCGGGTGTCCACGCGCAGCCTGGCTGCGAAAAGATCATCAGTCCTAAACGCCAGCTGCACTCTTGGGTCAGTTTGCTGGCTTCCAATTGCGCCCAAAGCCAGGAACCAGCTTCCCCAGCACAGGCCTGGGCTGAGATGCCTGCCTGGGATCTGTCTGAGCAGTCTCCTCCACTCCAGGCAGGGATGGCACTTCGACCTGGATGTTTGGGTTTTTGGTTTGTTTTTTTGGTCATTGGTTATTACATGACCTCCAGGGTAGGTGCTCCACAAAGGGAGTGAAAACAGGACGCCATATATAGCATACAGCCATTCTAGAAAAATAGCTTGGGGTTCTCTCAGAAACGCGGCATTGGTCCTTGCACTATGGTTTAATAGAAAAGGGATTATGCACCAAGTTACTTAAATGAGCATAGGTTGAAATCGTTTACTGAGATTAAATATTTTAAATAGTTATATTTTAACTAAATCTATTATCAATCATAAATCTATTACACGAAGGTTACAGGCAATTTAAAAGCCAGAGCTTTCTCTTCAGGGTTTTAAATAACCCCTGTCTCTCTTGGCACATGAGAATGCAAAGATAGGAAATGGTTTGTAAAAGATCATATAATAGCTTTTACTAATTCTATTTATTTGACAGACAGAGATCACAAGTAGGCAGAGAGGCAGGCAGAGAGAAAGATGGGGAAGCAGGCTCCCCGTCAAGCAGAGAGCCTGATGAAGGGCTGGATCCCAGGACCCTGAGATCATGACCTGAGCCCAAGGCAGAGGCTTAACACACGGAGCCACCCAGGCGCCCCCAGATGAAATACATTTCTGACGTAGAAACTTCAGATAGAATTATTTTGTCCATGATGACAACTGAAGAAAATGTGTCATCCCTAAACCTAACCTTAAACCCTACCAACGCTGAAACCTAAGCTGACCTTAAAGCCCAAACTAGAACCCTGAATCCCAAACCTGGAATGGAACCCAAAGCCTGTACCTGAGCCCTGGATCCAAGCCCTGAACCACGAACCCAAACCCTAAACCAGACCTCCAAGTCATGAAACCTGAACCCAAATCTCAGCATGAAGTCAAACCCCAAATTTGACCTTGAACTTTATCCCATAAGCCCTGAGTCTTAAAGCCTAAATCATAAACTTAAAGCCCTAAACTATAACTCTGTTCCCTTGTCCTTCACTCTAAACCCTCACCCTAACACTAAACCCAAAGCCTGATCTAGAACTCTGACTAAAACCTGAACCTGTACCCAAATTCAAATGCTTCACCACACTTTGCTTAGGCACTTGCCATTGATGGATATTTGCAGTTTCTACCTTTTGATTCTTGTGAACATTGTTTGGGTTGGGGGCTAGGGTTAGGGTCTTGGATTAGGGTAGGGTCCAGGCTTGAGACCAAGTTGAGGTCAGAGTGTGGGTCTGCATCAGGGCCATGTTCAGTGACACTGTTTGGGTCAAGGACTGTTGTAATTCCACATTGTTTCCAATTCATTGTTCCTTAGCTATTTGGGGGGAAGTTGGGGGGTATTGGGCTCCATGCAGCTTGAATTTCCGGAATGAAATGGCATCAGCTGGACCCCAGGAGGGAGCAGGACCTTCCACTGAAGGGTGAGCTCCCACAGTCCTGCACTGCCTTGCACCGCCTGCAGAGGGCGCCAGACCCCAGCTCCCGCCCTGAGCCCAGGCTGCACAGCCACAGCTGGGACCAGAGCCCCGCCTCTTCAGGACCCACTGTGGAGACTTCTGGAGAATGTGGGGCGCCTCCCACCCTGACAGGACAAGCTGAGGAGGGTGTGGCTCTGCATCCACACTGACCGGACCCGTTGTGGAGGATGCGCCCACACTGGCAGCAGTCCAACCTCCTAAGGACCAGATGCTGGAGGAGCTGAGGAGAAGCCGCCTGAGTGGACTGTCAAGGGGTTCGTGGTCTCAGGACCCCACAGAGAAAGGGAGCCCTATGTAGACACTGGGGCTTCCGTCGTTTTGTGTGAGGAGACGTGGACTCCTGCTGTGCTGTGCGCGGGGCTGTGGGGTCCCCCCTTTCTGGGCTCGGGTGCTCCTAGGTCCTCATCTGTGTTTGTGTGCTCGCGGATTCGGTTCCTGGGGCTCCTCAGATGGTCTGAGGTCAGGGAGCGTCCGCCTGCTTCGGTGCTTGTGCTCTCCCCACCTCAGCCCTGCGGGGTCCTTCCCGTGTCCACACCCACTCCAGGCTTGCGCCGAGTCCGGAAATTCGGGAGCCAGAGTGAGGACTCTGTAGACGGTTTTGGGGAGAGTAGGTATTTTCCCAGTGTGGGTTCTACCCTGAGCACAGTGCCTCCCCATCTCCGTGTGTACCCCTCCCTGTCTGTCGTCATTGTTGCAGGGCTGTCAGATGACAGGTCTGTCACCTTCTTGGTTCAGGGGCCTCCCGGGTATCTTGCTGTCTTGGATGCAGGTGTAAATGAGATCGTTCTCAGCAGTCTCTTTTTGATGGTTCCTTCCGAGCACCTAGGAGTGCCACTAATTTGTGCATATTGATTTTGTTCCTTGCAAGTTTTTGAATTTATTAGTTCAATTGGCCTTAAACTCAATCTGCCAGTTATTTGACCAGCAGCATGGGTTTAATTGGGAAGAGCAGAGAATGGCAGTCTGGGCTGAGCAAGCTAAGGTCCCATCACAGGCAAGTGCGAGAAACAAAGGAGAGGAACATTATTTCATGGAGGAGGAAGAAGTTGGGAAGGGTGCTTGAAGGAAAGTCCCTTGGAGAAAGGCAGGGTGATGGAGAATTCTCACCAGCTGAGCTGCAAAGCTCCTACAAAAAGTCAGGAGATGAACCTCCAGCTTCCCGTGTGAGGCCTGGAATTGGTGAGTCTCTCCTGTGGGGGATTGCAATGTGGGGTCTGTAATGGGCACTGAGCACCAGGCGCTCCCTTCCAGCCTCCCCTTCTGGCATCCCCAGTCCACTTTACTGGGGCTTCCCTTCCTGCTTTTGCACAGTTCTAACCAGCTTGTGGTGGAACGTTGTGGAAAAACTGAAATTCCAAATCCACTGCTTCTACTGCACCTGAGATACAGGGGCCCATGATTTAATTCTCCCACGAGTCTCTTGCTAACATGTGTCCTCTCCATGTTGGGTGACCTGGATTTGGGAGGGCTTGGCCTCCATCCCAAAGTCTGATGTTCTCTCTGCTTCCGTGTCATCGTGCTAACATGGATATTTGGAAGATTCATTTCCTCTGTGGTGATTTCAAAGTGCAGTCAGCTTGTTATAGCAGCACAAATACGTGCTGTCTCCACACTCAGATTCCCCAGCCGTCATTTCTTTACCACGTTTGCCACTTCACACGGGATGCTTCAGTGTGTTTGATCCCACACCAGGACAATGTCCTGCAGAACCACCACATAACCTGAAATGAGGAGATCATTACAGAAACCATCCAAGGGTTAGTGTTAGGAACCAGGGACATGGCAGGGCTGATCTGAAGACCCCATGGAGAGCTGTCTGGGTGGCTGAGTTGACAGTGGAGGTGAGGGTGAGTGTCTGGCTCTGGCTTTGTGTCCAGGAGTCAGCTCTGTGTGGGTGTGTCCTTAGCTAGGCATGCAGATTTCTGCTCCTCTGAATCCTTTCCGGAGTTCCAAATGGCACAGTTTCCTTCTGGGCAGCAGGCTGAGTCCTCTGGGATTGCCCATGTGTCCCCAAATTGTAGGGCACCTACTGCAAGGCCTTTGGGGTCAGAATCTTGAAAAGCAAACCAAAGGTTATGGTTAGGGCCCACAACATGGCAGGCCCGATCTGCCAGCACTCTGTCCATCTTTCTGGGGGAGGGGGCAGTCGAGGGATTTGTTGAGGTTGAGTGTCAAGCTCCAGGTTTGCATCCAGGGGCCTGCTGAATATGGGGCTGTCCAGAGGTAGGAATGCAGATTTCAGTTCCTCTGAATCCTTTCTGGAGTTCCAAATGGCATGGTTCCTTTCAGGGTGGCAGGGTTAGTCCTATGGTGTTCCTCACTGTCCCCAATCTCTGAGGCTTTGGAGCCAGGCCGTCGGGGACAGACAAACACAGGCTGGAGAGCTTTAATGTCAGAAATGTATTTTCGCACAGATCTGGAGGCCAGAAGTTCCAGATCAAGGTGCCAGCAAGGTTGGTCTCCAGTGAGCTTTTTCTTGTTGTTCTATAGATCACTACCTTTTCAACTGTGCCCTCAGATGACCTCTTCTCTGTGGGCCCCCAGAGGGGAGGTAGGGGGAGTGCTTTCATGTGTTTCACCCTTATGAGGACACCAGTCCTAGCAGATTAGGACTCCTGTGACCTCACCAAGCCTTCAGTACCTCCTTCTAGGTAGGCCCTATCTCCAGATGCAGTCACACTGGAGATTAGGAATACTTCATATGACTTTTGTGGGGACACAATTCAGTCCATAACAATTAGTACAGGAGAAAAGCCATGGAGAGAATTCTAGAGGAGTCACACGTTGATGTTATAAGGTAAGTGGGTATAAAAGAGCACCTCTGAAGTCCAATAGGTCATTAGAGCTAGAGGCTGACAGGAAAGTCCCGTACGTGCCACAGTTTTGAGTTTGATGCAAGCGCAACTCTGAAGGGAAGATATTTGGGAGGCCTTGGCCGACCACTACTTCCAGCCAGGGGTGATTCTGGAGGGAGTATCTCTCGGAGTGCTGCCTAGAATCAAGACTTTGGGGTTGGAAAAGTGCCACTTCCAAAGCTGGAGAAGGATGGTGCTGTAAGTTACTTGAAGAGTACTGTTCTGGGAGATAGGAGATCTGGGGTGTCTTCTTTGTTCTGCTGCTGACCAGATGTGAAAATGCAGATTAACTCCCTAACCATCTCAGTTCTACCACCATGTGCTGCTGTCATGTGTCCCAAGCCCCAGAGTTAGTTTGATCCATAAGCAGAAGCCAGTCTTTTAGTTCCCAATCTCTTAATCGGGCTGATCGTCACAATATATAGCGGACACGTGACAGCCACCGGGGAGAAGTAAGGGTTGTCTTCCCCTCAGGGAGAGTGGAAAAGCTCTAGGAGAGGGCATACCCGTAGACCAAAGGCAGCCAGTGCTGGAGAGTGGAGCCACGGGGAAGAGTGTGCTGATGACAGCCTTGTGGAGGGAGGGCAGAAAGAGCCACCACCATGACACTTGAGTTACAGATCGAGCTTGGGGATAGAGAAGGGATCAGGGCACGGTAGAGCAGCAGCTGGCAAAGTGATTCTGTTGAGCTTAAGCTCATAGTGCCTTAGCGAATTAGAATGGGAAATGCCTTGCTATTGTCTGTGACTCTGTGATTGTGTGAGTATGAGTGACAGAGTGGGGACAAAGAGAGAGGGAGAGAGAATACATTAAATTTTAAAGAAGGACAATAAGGGACGCCTGGGTAGCTTACTCAGTTAAGCATCTACCTTTGGTTCAGGTCATGATCCCAGGGTCCTGGGATTGGATCCCATACCAGGCTCTAGTGGGGGGCCTGCCTTCCCTCTGCCTGCAGCTCCCCTTGCTTGTGATCTCTCTCTTCCTCTGTAACAAATAATAGTAAAAAATAAACAAGGGCGATACGTTATGTTTACTTTTGTTTCTGATGCCAGACATGGGTTCAGAGGATTGAAGAGGGAGATCCAAGGAGCTAGCCTCTCAAGAGGAGTGAATACCTAGTCACTGGTAAGACCCCTGGTCCTGCAATACAATATGGCTCCTGTGATCTGGGTCCTGTTAAATGCCCCTCGCCATCCTTCACCCGATAGTTTGATTCTTCATTGCGTTCAGTGTGGGGAACTGGGAGAAGCTATGACACTTGGCCCTTTGTGGAGCAATGTTAGTAGTATAAATAGCAATAGTTATCAGTTCTGGAGCACTTCCATGACTCTGCTGCAGGCACTCTGCTGTGACCTGGGTTTATAGCAGTGAGATAAACATAGAAATAGATGTGGGCTCTGTTCCCAAGAATCTGAAACCCACTATTCTCCTTGTCCCCTTCCCATTCTGTCTTCTTCAGCCCTTGTGCAATCCCACCAAGCAGGAAGCTTGCTTCTCCCCTTCCCTCTCCTGCTCCCCCTGCTTGTGCTCTCATTCCCTCTCTCTGACATGTAAATAAATCAAATGTTTTAAAAAATTATAAAAAAGGCAAAACAAATAACCATTTTTGGAGAGTGATTTTCTGAATGCAGTTATGGGCAGTGCTGGGTACTGAAGAGACGCTCTGCTGACCAGAGGAGTGGGGAAATTACAGAACAAATTCCACAGGTCATTGAATATATCACATTCATCACCCCACCCATAGCACTCATTAATCTCTAGCCCAGCCAATATGTTGGTTATAAAAATGAGCTTTCTCCAAACTGACAGGAAGTTCTCGTTTTAGCAATGTAAATCATTCTGATCTTTATCACTAATGTGATCTAATCCTGTCTAGTAAAGAAACTTGAGAGTTCTATATCTCTGTAAGCATTTAAGAAAAACAATGGACTCTACTCTAATTACTTTTTAACTAACTTGACTTGCCAAAGGAAGGAGAAAGTAAATATCAGAAATCTTACCACTAAGCACAAGTTGCAAGTTATACCTGCCAAAATGTGGTTCAAAATATAAGTAACCAGTCTCCTTAGAAGCCTTTTACCTTCTTATATCTGTTATGTTGGGTAAATGAGTAGTTACTAGAATACAGCTGGCTCAGTGATCACAATTCAGCTTACCCTCAGAAATATAAATAGATTACATGTTTAGCCCGGTAACTGGACACTGATATAGAATTATTCACTGGCTGATTCCTAGATCAGAAACCACAAAAAATTTTTCTTTTTTATGGAAGTATGGCTGTTACAATAGTCTCACCTGTACCTCATAGTGATTGACTTAACTACTCTATACGTTACAACTCTAGATGTAACATTTTAATAAAACAACAATATCTTTGATGGTATCATGGAAATGTAAGTGCCTTGTGCACTTTTCTTAATGTGTATAATTACCTAAACATCATAGTAAGTAAATCAAGGCCATTGTCAAGCTTCCGTCAAGGAGAGTCCTTAACTAGAGGGATTTCCCATTGCTCTCAGGATGATAACCTCTGAGTTACAGGTTCCGTTAGTTGGCCACACACATTTGGAGCCTTGTGGACTTTCTGACAGCTGAGCAGCATATCTGTTTCAAGCATTGTGATCCCTGTTCTTACTGCAAGAGTGACAGTTGTCACTTTTCCTTTGACCCCTGTCTTTAGGAAAGTGTCTGACTCAGAAAGTCGAGTCAGTACCCCCCAAAAATATTTTCAGGAGAACCACCTCAAAGATGATCACCTGAGATACTGTCAAGAAAAAAAAAACTGAAATTCTAAGCAACATCCATAAAAAGTATTTTCATGTTGATAAGGAAAGATTTTCCCCTAAATACCAGAGAGGCTCCATGAAAGTGAGATTTTTACCTATTTTGTTCACCGTGTCACCAGTCCCTAGAAGAGCGCCTAAGACATCACTCAAGATTAGGTTGCTTTGAATGAATCAAATGAATGAATGAACTGTAGCCTTTGATAGTGAGGTAGTTTATGGTCCTTAGGCAAGAGATGTGATTTGTGTTGGGATTTCAAGAATGGGAGGTGCTGAAGAGAAAATTGAGAAGCTAAATGTGAAAATATGCAATTTACTGACTGGAGTAGTTCTGAATATATTTCAAACATAATTAAACTATGGCTGTGGGTCTATATGCGTTTTCATAATTTTCCCTTGAAAATGTGAGGCATACAGATGTCATCTCCAATGAATTCTCCTTGTCCGTATACAGAATCACCAAAAAAAAAAAAAAAAAGGCATTCTGACAGTCTTCAGACCATCCACTCCAGGATTGTGACTCTTTCTTCTCCATGTTCTTTCTGACATCATGGACTTTCAGGTTGACCTCTCTCATCTTGGGTCCCACTCTCATTAGCTGTAGAAGTCATGCGATGTTTGTGATGTGAGGGTGGCAATACTCTCTGACTTTTGGTTACAATATGTCTTTGAAAGCCAGTGTTTATTCTGCTTTTACAGCATTTCTCCATTTGAATTGGCCACCTTTTAAGTGGTCATTAGCCACATGTGGCTACTAGCCATGGGACTTGGACAGCAGAGGTGTGGAAAGTCCGCACATTCTTCCACTCAAAGGATATTGTGAGTTATGCTACATCTTTTTTTTTGAAGTGCCTTTTTTAGATATTTAAATTCAATTAGCCATTAGATAGTACATCATTGGTTTCAGAGAATTTAGTAACTCATCAGTTGTGGATAACCCTTGGTGCTCATCACATCACGTGTCCTCCTTAATGCCTATCACCCAGTTTCTCCATGTCTCCCACTCCCCTCCCCCCCAGCAACTCTCAGTTTGTTTCCTATAGTTAAAGGTGCCTCATGGCTTGTCTCCCTTTCTGATGACTCCCATTCAGATTTCCCTCCCTTCCCTCTGATCCTCTGTACTACATCTTAATCTCAACAGTCAAGCAGTGGTAGTAATTCAGTCATGGAGTCATGCATATTCTAAATCTAATGAGGTGGATTCCCATACTGCCTTTGTCTCTTCTAGAGCGCTTACATTTGTTATATTATTGCTGCTGTGTTCATGTTTCTCGTTCACTGAATGTCTGATAAAAGAATTAGTAAAATGTGTGACTGCAGAAAATACAATGGTCATGGATGATGAAGATTTTCTCCTTGACCAGACTCGAGTCAAGTTCCTCTGAGTCCTCTTTCTGTCTAGCCTTGACCTTAGGCTCCGCCCACTTAGCCCAGTTTTAGCAAGAAATCTGCTTGGTCATTTTTCAGCAATCTTCTATCCTACTCTTGATATCTGATCAAATTCCTTATCTCTCACCCCTGGTATCTTACCACTTTTTTTCTTTTTTAAGATTTATTTATTTTGACAGAGAGAGAGCCTGAGCAGGGGGAATAGCAGAGGGAGAGAGAGAACCAGACTCCCCACTGAGCAGCAAGCCCAATGCCAGGCTTGATCCTGGGATCAGATCATGACCAAGCCAAAGCCAGAGATTTAACCAACTAAGCCACCCAGGTGCTTCAGTATCTATAACCCTTAATATCTGATCCAATCCCTTATTCCCAGGGCACCTGGTTGGTGCAGCTGGTTGAACGTTTGACTCTTGGTTTCTACTCTGGTCATGATCTCACGGTCCTGAGATTAAGCCTCACCTCAGGCTCTATGCTCAGTGAAGAGTCTGATTAAAATTCTCTTTCCCTCTCCCTCTACCCCTACCCCTGCTCCCTCTCTTTAAAATGTATTAATAAGTCTTTTTAAAAATTCCTTATCCCCTGATCTCAATAGTTTATGACCCTAGCCTTCCTTCAACAATATTACTGTCCAGATGGTTTAGCCAGAATCCCTTCATCCTTACCCTTGATGTTCCATCTTAATTTTACATTCAGTGATCCCCACCATGCTCTTTAGCTGTAAATCTCCATTTGTCTGAGCTGAGCCAGATTTCTCTCCCATACTATACAATAAAATCTCATCATAGTAGCATCCCTTGATTAAAATCTTCCTTACTCTCTTTAATGGGTGTCACAATATTTTTTTTTTCTTTAACAGTCAGGAGGGTGCTAATGGAGTACCATGACAAAAGGCCTAACTTCCTGTAATGGACATTTCCTTGGTTTACCTGACAAATACTCTTTCTCTCTTCTAAGGAAAATTTCCGGTTCTCAGTATAACTGCCAACTGGCCCAGGGGTGGACAAGTGAGGCAGATGAGACCAAAATGAAAATTCTGTTGAGACACTGGACCTTGAGGATTCAAGCCAAGGACATAAAAGTGTTGGTACTCCATTATTCTGATGGTCCGTTAACTCTTGCTTTTTTGGTTCCTGTGTCTATCACTGCCCCTGCCTTTTTGAAGATAATGACCATTCATCTGAGTACACGGTTCACAGAATCCCTTTGCAGTGGCCCATGCGGGCCAAGGTAGTAGAGCATAATAGATCTCTGTAAGTTTTTAAAAAATGTCTTTGTCCCTGTTGCCCATGGCCATTAAAGACCAAAGGTCGGGGGTAGGGGGATATTGGAAAAGGTGAAGTTATAGTTACTCACTGATTTTTTGATTGGTAGAGAGAAAGCAACACCTACATACAGGGCCAGTGGGTGAGTGGAGGAAACATCTTTGGCTCTAGGAGGAATGGGGGAAGGAGAAATATTAATAATCTTTGTCTTTGGAACTGCCCCTGAAGACTTCCCCACACAGGAAAATGACCTAGCGTGACTCTCCTAAACTTCGGCAAGCCCCTTAAATTTAACTGACTTCTAGATCTGATACTCCCTGCTGGATAACTCTGATCATTATTGGATTGTTACTTATTTTATTTTAAAATTATTTTTAAAGAAAATTTTAATCTAAATACAATTAATTAACATATAATACTAGTTTCAGACATACAGGTTAGTGATTCATCAGTCTTTTGTAACACCCAGTGCTCACTGTATCACATGCCTTCCTTAATGTCCATCACCCAGTTACCCCATCCACCCATCCCTCTCCCCTCCAAGAACCCTCAGTTTGTTTACTGTGATTAAGAGTCTCTTCTGAGGGGTACCTGGCTGGCTCAGTGGGTTAAAGCCTCTGCCTTCAACTCAGGTTATGATCTCAGGGTCCTGGGATCGAGCCCCACATCAGGCTCTCTGCTCCCTGGGGAGTCTGCATCCTCCTCTCTCGCTCTTCCTGCCTCTCTGCCTACTTGTGATCTCTGTTTGTCAAATAAGTAAATAAAAATCTTTTTTTTTAAAGTCTCTTCTGGTTTGTCTCCCTCTTTGACTTCATCTTGTTTTATTTTTTTCCTTTACTCCCCTATGATTCTGGTTTGTTTCTTGAACTCCACATATGAGTGAGATCATATGATAATTGTCTTTCTCTGACTGACTTATTTCGCTTGGCATAATACCCTCTACTTTCACCCCTGTCATTGCAAATAATTGCCATTTATTTTAACTCGACAGAGAAGGCCACTAGAAACAGCAGGTGATGGCCCCAGCTCCTGTTCCTCCATGCAGAACATCTGTCAACACCTGTAGACATCTTTTCCTCCCCCCATTCCTATGAATGTTGCTCAGTTGTTACATGGCATGGACAAATGCTGTTGGCTGGTGGCATGGACACACTGGACAAGCTTGGCCTTCGGTAAAACAAAGACTGGCTTCAATTACTCAAACTGAAACAGGAATGCTTGGATGAACAAGCCTGCCAGGAAGTCCCACTGGAGGTACTCAACCTGTGCCCCTTCCCTCCTTGGACCAAGAACCTGAACTTGAGAGATGAATGGCTTATCCAAGGTTATGGCAAGGTTACACAGACCTGAAACTAGACACAGGTGTACATGCCTATTGATCAAGGCTGGCTGAGAAATCGAACTGCCTCAAATCTTGATTCTTTTTGCCACTTCTTATTCTCTGACCCTGTTTTTCATAGATTAGGATGTAGGAATAATAAAAATATCAGCTAATGGGGTATCCTGACTTTTTGATGTTTTAGTTCTTGTCAGACATTTACCATAATGCTTAGCACATGGATATGTGTGTGCACACACGTGCACATGCATGACACTCAAAAAATTGTTCCCTGATATTAACTTTATCAGTGCACTTTGCATCCACCACCAATTGGCTGTTTTGTCACAAACTGATTAAAGCAGAACTGTCAAGTGAGGAACTTCAAAGCCAAAGCATTAAGTGCTTTGAAAAACCAGCACCTGGGAGGATTTGTCTCAGCATCTGTGATTAGAAGGCAGCAAAAAGAGACTTTGGGGACACAGTTCACCCCTTCATGAAGCAGCCATTCAGAACTTTCTCCGAAGGGCTAATGGCTAATCTTCCAAAGACCAGCAAGAACAAGCTTATGGTCTGTTAAAATCAGATTTTTAAAAGATTTTTATTTATTTATTTGAGAGGGAGAGAGAGAGAGTGAGAGAGAGAGCATGAGAGGGGAGAAGGTCAGAGGGAGAAGCGGACTCCCCATGAAGCTGGGAGCCTGATGCAGTCCTTGATCCTGGGACTCCAGAATCAAAATCAGTTTGATTGACTCAATACAGTCAGGGAGGACAGTCCTCAGGAGTCACAGAATGCTGGTTGCCATGAGGGAGGAGTCTTTTACAAAGTCTGGGCTCTCACAGAAGGAGTCTGAAGCACGTGTATGGAAAGCAGAGGTCAGTTCTGGATTAGAAGCTCTTTCTGAGGGGAAATGAGTAGAAGCAGGGATTAACCAGGACTTGGGCTCTGCTTTATTCAGTTCAAGTTGCTGCAACAAATGATGACAGACTGGGTGGCTGAAACAGCAAAACATGTACTATTCCTTGCAGTTCTAGAGACTGAGAAGTCCAAAAGCAAGATCCTGGGAGATCTGATATCTAGCAAGAGACTGCTTCATTATCTACAAATGCCCATATTTCTGTTGTAGACTTGCATGGATGACAGCTGGCAGAACAATCTCTCAGGTCGTTTCTCAGAAGTGCTTTTATCTCATTCACAAGTGTTCCAATCTCATGACCTCACCACCTCTCAAAGCCCATACCTCCTGATGGCACTCCTTGAGGGTCAGGGCTTCAACATCTGAATTGGGACAAGACACAAACATTCAGTCCATTAGCAAGTGTTGTCATGAGGACAGCATAGCTTATCAACTGGGTATCCCCAGGAATCCATGGGACTAGCAAAGCAGAATCTGGGGGTGTCACTGGTAGGAAAGCAGGAGGTCCCCAAGAGACAGTCCTCATAGCATTTTACAGAGACAGCAGGACCCTTGAGAAACAATAGTTTCCGTGACCCATACACCAGCCTTTATCTATGCCTGTCCTCCCTGCTGGATTCACAGCAAGCCTACTTCTTTCTTTTCCAGTACAAATGGATTTCCACTCTCTGAATCCTGATGAATTTTTGCTCTTTTGCAGTTAGTAGGTTGTCCCTCAGGATTCTGCATGTCTGGATTTGCAATCGTGGAAACTGCCAAAGGTCTAGGGACCTGCATGGCAGAACCCGGCCTCTACCACTATTGCCCAAGGTAGGGACTCTGGTCCCTTGAGCGTCCTGTGCTGCTGTCAAAGGTCTGTGTGCATTGGCTTATTGTTTTTTTTTTTTTTAATGTAATTGCTTATATGTGTGTTTCATCATGCTCAAGTGGCCTTTCTGTGAAAAAGTGGCCAAGCTACACCTAGAAGTCACTGAAGAAAGTTCTAAGAACTCCTGGTTAGTATGAGGCTAGAGAGAGAGAGAAAGAGAGAAAAGAAATCTGCCTCTCTGCATTTTGCAAGTCCCTGGGCAAAATCTGTTGGCTGTGCACTCCTCACACGAAGATTCCAGGCAGGGAGACCCTCCTGAGCCTCATCTCCCTGAGTTCCTCTTCCAGAAGCAATCCCTAGTTTGAGACCAGGGTTAGCAAAAATAGAGCAGCAAAGCAGGGTCCAGAAGGAAGGACTGCCACAGACCATGGAGCACCAGGGGGACAGGCTGGTACCTCCTCACGGTTGGGGTACAAATGGGCTCAGCTCAGCAGGTATAGGGGTGCCCTTGGCCCCTCTGGTGGGCTTTGCAGTGCCCCAATCTCAGGAAGAAAAAAGGCTGGCTCAGGTGACATATTTTTGACTGGGAAGGAGCTGACAGCAATGGAAATAAACAAGTAGGGAATGATGTTGTAAAGTTGGAGGGTTTGTCCTTTATATCTCAGCTTTCTCTCCTATCTTCCCTTGCTCTGTAGTGTGTTATCAAAGAAGTTTTTGGCATGATATTCCTGTTCACTGATTAACTCTTGAGCTGTGTCTTTTCTGCTGTTCAGCTCATCTGGTGAATTCTTTTACTGTAAAAAGTATCTTGCCCTTGCAAGGGCAATGGCAAGACCTGAGAAATCCCAGAGATTTCAGCTTGCCACCCAGAAGGAAACCAGGCTATTTGGAATGCTGGAAAGGATTCAGAGTAGGGGAAATCGTCTTGGACATCTGAGACCACCCCCACATTCAGCGGTCCACTGGACACAAACCCAGACCTTGATACTGATCCTGAAACATGCTCTCAACTCAGACCCCTGTGATCCTCGCCACAGTGCTTTCAGATCAGTGCAGCCATGCCCATAGGCACAAACTCTTAAGCCTAGATTCTGTCCTGAGAGGTGTGTCCCCGACGGCCTGGCTCCAAATCCTCAACGATTGGGGACAGTGAGGAACACCATAGGACTCACCCTGCCACCCTGAAAGGAACCATGCCATTTGGAACTCCAGAAAGGATTCAGAGGAACTGAAATCTGCATTCCTACCTCTGGACACCCCCATATTCAGCAGGCCCCTGGATGCAAACCTGGAGCTTGACACTCACCCTGAACAAATCCCTCGACTGCTTCCTCCCCCAGAAAGATGGACAGAGTGCTGGCAGATCGGGCCTGCCATGTGGTGGGCCCTAACCATAACCTTTGGTTTGGTTCGGTTCTCAGGATTGTGACCCCAAAGGCCTTGCAGTAGGTGCCCTACAATTTGGGGACACATGGGCAATCCCAGAGGACTCAGCCTGCTGCCCAGAAGGAAAC
This sequence comes from Mustela nivalis, assembly GCF_964662115.1. Classification (NCBI taxonomy): domain Eukaryota; kingdom Metazoa; phylum Chordata; class Mammalia; order Carnivora; family Mustelidae; genus Mustela; species Mustela nivalis. The sequence continues at coordinate 1,723,953 of NW_028136504.1, read as the reverse complement.
TGTGCCATTTGGAACTCCGGAAAGGATTCAGAGGAGCAGAAATCTGCATGCCTAGCTGAGGACACACCCACACAGAGCTGACTCCTGGACACAAAGCCAGAGCCAGACACTCACCCTCACCTCCACTGTCAACTCAGCCACCCTGACAGCTCTCCATGGGGTCTTCAGGTCAGTCCTGCCATGTCCCTGGTTCCTAACACTAACCCTTGGATGGGTTCTGTAATGATCTCCTCATTTCAGGTTATGTGGTGGTTCTGCAGGACATTGTCCTGGTGTGGGATCAAACACACTGAAGCATCCCGTGTGAAGTGGCAAACGTGGTAAAGAAATGACGGCTGGGGAATCTGAGTGTGGAGACAGCACGTATTTGTGCTGCTATAACAAGCTGACTGCACTTTGAAATCACCACAGAGGAAATGAATCTTCCAAACAACCATGTTAGCACGACGACACGGAAGCAGAGAGAACATCAGACTTTGGGATGGAGTCCAAGCCCTCCCAGATCCAGGTCACCCAACATGGAGAGGACACATGTTAGCAAGAGACTCGTGGGAGAATTAAATCATGGGCCCCTGTATCACAGGTGCAGTAGAAGCAGTGGATTTGGAATTTCAGTTTTTCCACAACGTTCCACCACAAGCTGGTTAGAACTGTGCAAAAGCAGGAAGGGAAGCCCCAGTAAAGTGGACTGGGGATGCCAGAAGGGGAGGCTGGAAGGGGGCGCCTGCTGCTCAGTGCCCATTACAGACTCCACATTGCAATTCCCCACAGGAGAGACTCACCAATTCCAGGCCCCACACGGGAAGCTGGAGGTTCATCTCCTGACTTTTTGTAGGAGCTTTGCAGCTCAGCTGGTGAGAATTCTCAATCACCCTGCCTTTCTCCAAGGGACTTTCCTTCAAGCACCCTTCCCAACTTCTTCCTCCTCCATGAAATAATGTTACTCTCCTTTGTTTCTCGCACTTGCCTGTGATGGGACCTTAGCTTGCTCAGCCCAGACTGCCATTCTCTGCTCTTCCCAATTAAATCCATGCTGCTGGTCAAATAACTGGCAGATTGAGTTTAAGGCCAATCGAACAAATAAATTCAAGATCTTGCAAGGAACAAAATCAATATGCACAAATTAGTGGCACTCCTAGGTGCTCGGAAGGAACCATCAAAAAGAGACTGCGGAGAACAATCTCATTTACACCTGCATCCAAGACAGCAAGATACCCGGGAGGCCCCTGAACCAAGAAGGTGACAGACCTGTCATCTGAAAGCCCTGCAACAATGACGACAGACAGGGAGGGGTACACACGGAGATGGGGAGGCACTGTGCTCAGGGTAGAACCCACACTGGGAAAATACCTACTCTCCCCAAAACCGTCTACAGAGTCCTCACTCTGGCTCCCGAATTTCTGGACTCGGCGCAAGCCTGGAGTGGTTGTGGACACGGGAAGGACCCCGCAGGGCTGAGGTGGGGAGAGCACAAACACCGAAGAAGGCTGATGCTCCCTGACTGCAGACCATCTGAGGAGCCCAAGGAACCGAATCCGCGAGCACACAAACACAGACGAGGACCGAGGAGCACCCGAGCCCAGAAAGGGGGGACCCCACAGCCCCGCGCACAGCACAGCAGGAGGCCACGTCTCCTCACACAAAACGACGGAAGCCCCAGTGTCTACACAGGGCGCCCTTCCTCTGTGGGGTCCTGAGACCACGAACCCCTTGACAGTCCACTCAGGCGGCTTCTCCTCAGCTCCTCCAGCATCTGGTCCTTAGGAGGTTGGACTGCTGCCAGTGTGGGCGCGTCCTCCACAACGGGTCCGGTCAGTGTGTATGCAGAGCCACACCCTCCTCAGCTTGTCCTGTCAGGGTGGGAGGCGCCCCACATTCTCCAGAAGTCTCCACAGTGGGTCCTGAAGAGGCGGGGCTCTGGTCCCAGCTGTGGCTGTGCAGCCTGGGCTCAGGGCGGGAGCTGGGGTCTGGCGCCCTCTGCAGGCGGTGCAAGGCAGTGCAGGACTGTGGGAGCTCACCCTTCAGTGGAAGGTCCTGCTCCCTCCTGGGGTCCAGCTGATGCCATTTCATTCCGGAAATTCAAGCTGCATGGAGCCCAATACCCCCCAACATCCCCCCAAATAGCTAAGGAACAATGAATTGGAAACAATGTGGAATTACAACAGTCCTTGACCCAAACAGTGTCACTGAACATGGCCCTGATGCAGACCCACACTCTGACCTCAACTTGGTCTCAAGCCTGGACCCTACCCTAATCCAAGACCCTAACCCTAGCCCCCAACCCAAACAATGTTCACAAGAATCAAAAGGTAGAAACTGCAAATATCCATCAATGGCAAGTGCCTAAGCAAAGTGTGGTGAAGCATTTGAATTTGGGTACAGGTTCAGGTTTTAGTCAGAGTTCTAGATCAGGCTTTGGGTTTAGTGTTAGGGTGAGGGTTTAGAGTGAAGGACAAGGGAACAGAGTTATAGTTTAGGGCTTTAAGTTTATGATTTAGGCTTTAAGACTCAGGGCTTATGGGATAAAGTTCAAGGTCAAATTTGGGGTTTGACTTCATGCTGAGATTTGGGTTCAGGTTTCATGACTTGGAGGTCTGGTTTAGGGTTTGGGTTCGTGGTTCAGGGCTTGGATCCAGGGCTCAGGTACAGGCTTTGGGTTCCATTCCAGGTTTGGGATTCAGGGTTCTAGTTTGGGCTTTAAGGTCAGCTTAGGTAGGGTTTAAGGTTAGGTTTAGGGATGACACATTTTCTTCAGTTGTCATCATGGACAAAATAATTCTATCTGAAGTTTCTAAGTCAGAAATGTATTTCATCTGGGGGCGCCTGGGTGGCTCCGTGTGTTAAGCCTCTGCCTTGGGCTCAGGTCATGATCTCAGGGTCCTGGGATCAAGCCCTTCATCAGACTCTCTGCTTGACGAGGAGCCTGCTTCCCCATCTTTCTCTCTGCCTGCCTCTCTGCCTACTTGTGATCTCTGTCTGTCAAATAAATAGAATTAGTAAAAGCTATTATATGATCTTTTACAAACCATTTCCTATCTTTGCATTCTCATGTGCCAAGACAGACAGGGATTGTTTAAAACCCTGAAGAGAGTGCTCTTGCTTTTAAATTGCCTGTAACCTTCGTGTAATAGATTTATGATTGATGATAGATTTAGTTAAAATATAACTATTTAAAATATTTACTCTCAGTAAACGATTTCAACCTATGCTCATTTAAGTAACTTGGTGCATAATCCCTTTTCTATTAAACCATAGTGCAAGGACCAATGCAGCGTTTCCAGGAGAACCCCAAGCTATTTTTCTAGAATGGCTGTATGCTATATATGGCGTCCTGTTTTCACTCCCTTTGTGGAGCACCTACCCTGGAGGTCATGTAATAACCAATGACCAAAAAAAACAAACAAAAAACCCAAACATCCAGGTCGAAGTGCCATCCCTGCCTGGAGTGGAGGAGACTGCTCAGACAGATCCCAGGCAGGCATCTCAGCCCAGGCCTGTGCTGGGGAAGCTGGTTCCTGGCTTTGGGCGCAATCTGGAAGCCAGCAAACTGACCCAAGAGTGCAGCCGGCGTTTAAGACTGATGATCTATTCGCAGCCAGGCTGCACGTGGACACCCGCTCAGGGAGCCCGGCTAGGAGGCTGCCCAGCGCTGGCGCTGGCAATGCAGTAGCATGCCAGGGCTTAGCCCCGCACCCCAGCCATGGCTCAGGTTTCAGAAGTTAGGGGGCGGGGCCGGAGCAGAGAAGGGTCTTTGCTAATTTCCGAAGCTGGAAGTGAGCTCTCAGAGGACTCAGGAGGGAAGGGGGGGGGGCGGGTCGGGGGCGGCCTTGAGCAGGGGTTTTGCTAATTGCCCAGGCGGGAAGGAGGGGCGCACAGCGCCAGGGTGCTGTGCTGCAGCCCATTCGGGACTGCAGGACACACCATACTCGCTGCCCCTGTGCTCCCACGCTGCAGCCTAGCCTCTTAAGCCGCGGTGTCCCGTTCCCGTTCAGGCCTTCAGGCCCCCTGCTGCCCCTCCCCGCCCCATGGCTTCTCTGGAGGACCCTCTGCTCACAGGTAAAGTGACACCGCGACGCGCCCTCACCTGAAGCAGAAAACTCAGGACAGGAGCGGGGTGTGGGGTGGTCTGGGCCCAGCCTCCCGCCAACGCCAGGGCACCAGGACCACACCGGACACCGCGCCACACCCTGTCCGCAGGGGGTCGGGCCAGGACAGCGCCACAGGAGGTACCCCCTCCTCCCCCCCGCCAGCTGGCAGGCTAGCCCCCATAGTTCCGCACTCCCACGCGCCTGTCAGAGCCTCCTGCCATTCCCAGGGCACCCAGAATCCAGAGAGTGAGGCCTTGGGTGCTTTCTAGTGACAGATTCAAGGCAATTTTTCGACTTTGGGACTCAGAGTTAACATAGTTTTCATTTGTGATTATTATTTTTGTGTGGGGGCCGTAGCTTTTCTTTTGACCTATGGTTGTTTTCACTCCCGGTTCTGAAGAAGCCCCTAAATCCTAACCCTGTTGAGGACTCAGAAAGCTCTCAGAGCAGCAGTGCTGGGGGACAGTGTGGACACATGGTTTGGTTTCTCCTCTGGCCTGCTTCTGTGGCAGCCCCGCTCTGTCCTCCTCAGACTTCAGAGCAATATCTGAACAAGTGGAGAAGCGACCAGGGGGTCAGGAAGGTGGCCACCGAAGAGTGACTTCTCTGGAGGGTGGCTGAGCTAGCAAGTGAGCATGTTAGTCCAGCTCTGCCTGCATTCAGTATGGAGCTGAACAGGGGCCAGGGAAGGGGAGGAGGAGCAGAGAGCAGGGAAAAAAGGGACCAAAGAGGAGATTCAGATGAAGGGAAGTAATGGGGAGGAAAGAGAAGAAACTCTAGAAGACAGGCATGTAGAAAGGAAAAGGGATGAAGTGGGCATTGGGAAAGGGCACCACCAGGGAAGGAGAGAAGGGAAGGAAAGAGGGAGGAAGAGAGGAAAGGGGAAAGGGAGAAGGGAGGAGTCAGCATGCCAGGGCTCCCCCTGCATCTGAAGAAGAGGTGGCTGGTCCAGCTTGTCAAACAGGGTGCTCACTCTTTGGCCCCAGTTTCTGCTCCCAGTGCTACTGGGCTTTTCAAGGAAGGCAGGCTGTCCCTTGGGACCTACTGGAGCCCACAGGAGGGTGGGAGAGGTAAGATGCCACCAGGTCCTGTCCTGAGCTGCTCCCAGCCACCAGCCTCACCACATGGTGCAAGAGGGACCCCAGAACAAAGGAGGGACACAGGCCAGCATGTCTGCTGGTGGCCCTGGGCACTTAGCTCATCGCAGTGAACCACACGGCCTCCTCAACCCACGCTTTCAAAGCCTCCTTCTTCGTTTCTGGCTTTCATGTCTGTAGGAACATGAGCCAGATCTAACTCATCTCCGACAGACAATTCTGACTCACCCCGTGTCAGATTTTTATGAGTGGCTGTGATAGAGTAAGATAGCAATGCTCCAACAAACGGACTGTTTCCTCCCACTTGACCTCAACAGTCTTATACATTTTCTTAGCGAAAACATCTTGTCTCCTTCCATTAAGCTCATAACGTGGTCTAGTAGTATACATGCGCCTTCGGTAGATGCGAAGCGATACAGAGGTCCTTTTTTTTTTTTAATTTTACAAGGCAAAGTCAGTGAACACATCCAACTTGACCAATACGTCTCTAAAATGTCAATCCAGGCAAAGCTTTTTCTGCCTACAGTTTGGAGCCTACGTAGTGACAGTTTTAAAATGCTTTCAGTCCCTCAGTGAGGCTCTTAGAAGCTAGCCAGGGCTTACTACGTGCCAGGCACTGTGTCAGGTGTTGGAGCTAAAGGGAAGGAGAGCTTGGAGGCTGGCTGGGGAAGGACATCCATGACACAACCACAGTTAGAAACGGAGGCCAGTGCTAGAAAAGAGAGAGCAGGCTGCATGGAGAGTGTGTACCATGGGGCTTGTGAGCTCACGAATAAGTGGGAGTAACTGGAGTGGGGAGATGGGGGAGAGAAGAGGGTCTTCCCATCAATGGGAATCACCTGTGCTTGGAGGCAGGTGGCATGAGAGGTCTCCACAGGAAGAAGGAGGCAGTGTGGTTGAAGGGCAGAGAGATGGGGCAGAACAGGCATCAGTCAGTTGGAGGGGTATGAATAGACTGATGGGAGGATTATGGGTGCCTTTGGAGGACTGAGAATTTGTTAGAAGATCAGTGCAGATTTCTATGGAGACAAATGCCAGGAACTGATAGGTCTTTGAAAGGTCACTCTGGCTGCCTTTTGGCAAAGGGGTTGGTAAAAGGCACTTGCAGGTGTGAACACACCAGGTGGGAGGTGAGTGCAGGAAATCAGGTGAGGGAGCATGGGAACTTGGTCCGGGGGTATATAAGGGAGAATAGCCTTTAAGGAGTTCCACAAATTGGCACCAGCTGTGGCTTCATTACAGAGCTGGAAGGGGTGTGTCCTGGAGGTTACAGAAATTACATGAGAAAGGGAAGTCTTTTTAGATCTCTTTTTCAACTAGAGGAACTCTCACCTTATTGATAGAATTCCAGAGTGGGAACCAATGATATGAGGACATCTTTGAAATGTCTGAATATATTCTTCGACATCTTTGAAAGTGACGAGGAGACCTTGGCCTTAGGAGGCCTTGGCCCTCTTTGTAGCCAGAAAGATTTCACGTACAGATTTGAGTTCTCCATTTTAAAGTCAAGGAGTCAGTCCTTCCAAAGGACACCTCCTATCATTTTACCCTCTCATCATACCTCACGTGCTGGCATCTCCAAGACCCTCTGTTCCAGGTTGAGAGTATCCACTTTGGCCAGGCTGGTCTTGCCAAGAACACCACCACAGGAAATCTAGAGCCTGTAGTGCTATTAATAACATCATCTAGGACTGTGTTTGCTGCCCTCATAGCCTCTTTCCACCATGACTCACTGAAGCTTTTAACACATTGTATCCATTAAGCTATAGTTCCCAAAGGTCATCTTCTCTAGTGCCATTAATTTTTAGGGGACCAGGCAAACCTTAAACTTGTCCCCCCTAATTGGACCCCTGTTCCCCCACAATCTATTTGAAAGCCTTTCACCATGATTCTTGAATGAGATCTGAGACCACTGCTGGTACCTAACACTTCTTGGCACCTTGTCTGTTAGGTTCTTGGAAGAGGAGATGGCTATGGAGGTGAGTGGGAATGGGAGTGGGAGGATTTCTCCCTTCACTTTGCTTTTTGTGTTTTCAAATAATGGGTTTTGAGGGGGCGGGAAAGTTTAACCAGACCATTTATTTTCCATCTCCCATCGATAAAAAGTTTACCACTCCCCACTGGAAGAATTTATATCTTTCCTTTGAATCTACAGGAAAATCTCCCAAACCCAGACCACCACCATGTGGATTCAGCCATCTTCTGATTCACCTCCAGATTGTCTCCTCCTAACTGCTCAAGCCACAGGTTAAGGGCGAAATGTTCAATGCCCAAGCAATTAAGTGGGGAACACGTTTATCTAAGCAATTGCATGCAGCTCTCTATCTGCATACAGGGGGTCTCTCCCAAGCCTTTCCAACCTCAGCAAAAGAAGACAAAGCCCCAGCAGTCTGGGGTATATATCATTCATTCATTCCTGTGTTCAACACTCATGGCGGATCCCCACCAAGACAGTGGGAGAGCAAGGACTGGAGAAATCCTGGAAGCTGAAGTCTGAGGAGGATTTCAAATTCAAGTCAGAGATGAAAGAAACATCTGGACTTGGTCCTCAGGTACATGCAGTATTCTGAACTGAGGCTAGAACCAGAGACCATTCTAATGAAAGGCCTCTACAGGTGGGCTCTCACAGGTGGGCCCCAAATCAGTTTCGTGTATATTCATTCATGAAATAGCTCTTTGGGTCAACATGCAGAAGAAAACCATTTCAGAAAACTGACAATGAGGAGAGGAAAGGGAAGCCAGAAGGCTTGTGAATGGGGAGAGAGGAGGAGCCAGGGCAGAAAACCAAGAATCCCTCCCTGCCCTCCTTGCTGCCAGGGAGGTCTGAGGGACTAGTTTCCACCTGGGATCCCAAGTCCAGAACAAAAGCAGCGGGGCCACGGCGGGGGAGGGAAGGGGGTCCTCAGCACGGGCGCATGGGGCTGCGGAAAGATGGGGGCTAGCGTGCCTGCTGGCGGGGGGCACCTCGCAAGGCGCTGTCCCCAGCCCGACCCCATGAGGACCCGGGTTTGGCGCAGCGTCCGGGGTGGTCCCGGTGCCCTGGGGTTCCGGGAGGCTGGGCCTCCACAACCTCCCTCTCCGCCCCCAGGTCGGGTCCGCGCTTTCTGCTCCAGGTGAGGGCGCGGCGCGGTGTCACTTTACCCCTGTGCAGAGGGTGGTCCGGAGAAGCCTTGGGGCAGGGAGGGGCAGCAGGAAGCAGGAGCGGGACAGCGGAGCCTCACATGGGAGCGTACGGGCGGCGAGTCCGGTGGGTCCTGCAGTCCCGACTGGGCCGCAGCACAGCACCGCGGCGCTGCCCGCCCCTCCTCCGCCAGCCCCTCCACCTCCTCCCAGACTCTCAGCCACATCCTCTGTGAGCTCACTTCCAGCTTCGGCAATTAGCAAAGCGCCTTCTCCCCGCCGCCCTCCACCCGCCCCCGCCCCCCTCCCTCCTGAGTCCTCCGCGAGCTCCCTTTTCGCTTTGGCAATTAGCAAAGCCCCTTCTCCGCCCCGCCCCCGCCCCCTCCCTCCTGAGGCCCCGCCCTGGCTGGGCGCGGGGGAAGCCCCGGGGGCTGCAAGCTTTGCCAGCGCTGGCGCTGGGCAGCCTCCTAGCCTGGCTCCTTGAGCGGGTGTCCACCCGCGGCCTGGCTGCAAAAAGATCATCAGTCCTGTTAACCCTGGCTGCACTCTCCCGTCAGTTTGCTGGCTTCCTGATTGCGCCCAAAGCCATGAACCAGCTTCCCCAGCACAGGCCTGGGCTGAGATGCCTGCCCAGGATCTGTTTGAGCAGTCTACTCATCTCCAGGCAGGGATGGCACTTCCACATGGATGTTTGGGTTTTTTTATTGTTTTTTGGTCATTGGTTATTATTACATGACCTCCAGGGTAGGTGCTCCACAAAGGGAGTGAAAACAGGATGCATGATATACCCCTCACCTCCCATGCTGTCTTTCTCTTAAATAATAAGCACTGCTGAACTATCTTAGATTCTGTACCTTCTCTCCAGCCATGAACCTATCACTGTCTTTAACTCTTGAAAACTTCATTAGACAAATTAATGTGGTGAAGGAAGCAATATGAGAAAGCCTATTAATCTGATGAGCATGGAACTGAACAAACCCTATAGATACTTTCCCTTTGATTTCTAGCCTATCAATACCTACAGTGAGTCACATACACTCAAGATTATTGTTTTTATTGTATACTTCATATATTCATTGATTTTGGACTCGTTATCATTTCGTTGAAGTGTTAAACTATGGTAATAAACAAACTTTTAATTAACTTTTCCTCCTATGATACAAATATAACTTGCACTTGAGCTTTAGCTAATTTTATGTTCTAAAATTGCCAAAACAAAATGATCAAGGTTTCTAGATTATTTACTGTCTTTTCTACTATATAATATTGTTCTATCTCTTCTGTATAAAGAAAATGAATGCTTGGGGCTCTTGGGTGGCTCAGTGTGTTAAAGCCTCTGCCTTCTGCTCAGGTCATGATCCCAGAGTCCTGGGATAGAGCCCCACATCAGGCTCTCTGCTCAGCAGGGACCCTGCTTCCCTTCCTTTCTCTCTGCCTGCCTCTCTGTCTACTTGTGATCTCTGTCTGTCAAATAAATAAATAAAATCTTTAAAAAAAGAAAATGAATGCTTGATAACTAAATGAATGCTTTACTGAACAAATTAAATATGGCAATAGCATTTTATTTTATCATGCTTCACATATTAAACAATAATATTATATCACTAGTCTACAAATAATCTACTCGCATAGTCATTTGGAAGCTTTTAGCAAAAGAATTCTTCCTCCTGATTGTAGTATAAAAGCCACAGAAATATGCAGAAGACTCCTAGGATAGAAAGTTAAATCCAGTTATCCGTGATGCCTTGAGGAGGACCTGACCTATGTATGTCCTGGGATGCACTAGTAACTGTTACATGTGATAGGATTATATTTAATATATACAGTTTCATTTACTTCACAAAGGACATATAAATTTGAGAATAAAATATTTGATGAATCTATAAAGTCTATATCTATTTGTAACTAATGTGGTAGAATTAAGATGTTAATTTGAAAAAAAATTCATTGAACACATTCAATTGTTTTTATATATATAAACAGCATTATTTATTTATGTAAATAAATGCATTGTCAGTAAAATCCATTTACTTATCAATCATAAGGGTAATTTTAAGTACTAAGAATAAGAAATATGTGAAAAGATAAGTGTTCAAGAGTGCAGTTTGTGGTAATTAATACAATATGATAGGCTCATGAAAAAGATATATTACTTGAACTTAAAAGCTTCTATAATTAAGCGATGACCACTTGAAATTTGTAATTAGTCTTGCTGCAGTTTTTCCTTGCACTTATTGCCCTTCCCCAGAAGTTCATTAAGAATTTCTGTGAATGTCCTTATGTTTAATCTCATTCATAGATTCCACTGCTGCTCACAAAACAAAGCCAAAAAGAGAGGTAACTCTATGTGGCACTCCATCCACAAGCAATACATTCATAAATAATTAAAAAGCTCTCTACTTCATTTGTTACCCATTCAGCTGATAATTTAAATGAGTAACTGAGGCCATTTTATCAGCACTTTTAATAGAATGCGACTCAGAAACTTCACAGTGTTATTTAAGAAGAAATGCTCACGTGTTAAGGTTTTTATTTTTTTAAATCAACAAAATAATTTTCAAATATTAAAAGCAAATGTCTCCTTTTCCTCCGAGTTTCCTTGCTATGTCAAAGTTACAAATAAATACATTAAAATCGTATTTTGAGTAGTAGATAAAAACAAAAGTTTTGAAACTGTGGGTTGAGTGTCTGGGTTAACTTGTATAAATATCTGAACTCAATGTATTTAGACTTTATTAGATTTTTTTTTTAGACTATTTAAAAATACATGCTGAGATAATGACAACATTATTTTATTCATTTTAATAAATAAATTATTTTATTTAATTATGTTTAGATATTTATTTATTAAATTAATGATTTAATATTTAATAATCTAAATTTGAAATATTTTAAATTCTAAAAATATTTATTTAATTAAATTGATATATTTAATATAAATATTTAATAAATTATTTAATCATTATTATAATTATGCAATACATTATGTATTGTGTAATAATTGCATTTTAATAAATAAATTTATTTACATTAAATAAATTTATTTACATTATTTTATTTTATTTTATTTTATTTTATTTACTTGACAAAGAGAGGGAGAACGCAAGCAAAGGGAGCTGCAGGCCGAAGGAGAGGGAGAAGTAGGCTCCCAGCTGAGTAGAAAGTTCAACCTGGGGTTCCATCCCACGACCCTGGGATCACCACCTGAGTCGAAGGCAGATGCTTAAGTGACTGAGCCATCCAGATGCCCAAGGCTTTGTATTCTTCGCTTCTAAATATTGATGCTCCTTCATCTCTGGAGTTAGTAAATTGATGTTGAGAATTCATATCAAAGAATTGATAGTAGCTGTTAAACAGAAACATGTAATTTAGGGGAAAAAAAAGAACAGAAGGAAGAGAAAGGCCAAAAGTCAAAAGCACATTAATATAAAATTTAATTAGATAAAAAAGCTGATATTCCTGAAGGGGGCTAATAAAAGAGCTGCAAAGAGCTGATAGGATTAGGAAAATTGTCCACTCCTGGTCATTTCATAATTTTAAACTATTCCTTATTAATAAATATACTTAGTTCCAGAAACACAAGCACATAAGAACATTACCACCAAGTTTCCTCTAACAGCATTTACAAATTAGACGTTCAAACAATGCAGTTCATTACATGTTGCATCTGTATCTTAAAGTTTAAACACTTTCTGTGACACATTTTCTAACAATTAAAATTAATATATACATATATATATACCTTATCCCTAAATGGAAAAAAAAAAATATATATATATATATATATATACATAGAAACCTTATTCCTAAATGAAACCTTTCTTTGTTTATTAGCTTAAATAGGTAAATTAGCAACAACAACAACAACAAACAGCTAATATTATAAAGGTAGGAACAATTTACCTTTTCATTTATTGCTATTTTCTAAAAATTCCTATTTTATTTTTTTCTCAAGTCTGTCATAATAATTTTCTAAATCTCCTGCCTTTTTCAATTTTTTTCTTTTAGTGGAAATCTCTATTTCATATTTATTTTCTCTTCCTCCACTCTTTGCTCTAATAATTCAATGTATTATTAGATTTTCTGTTTTTCTCTTTATCCAGATATATCTTTTCTTTCTTTCTTTCTTTTTTAAATAATTTGATTTGCTGGCATTTTACATCAGTACATGCTTTCTTATGGATGTTAGAAATGTCTGTGGAACTACTAGAAGAATAAACTTTTTTACCTTTAAGAAGTTTACAGTCTAGAGTGCCTGGGTGGCTCAGTTGGTTAAGTGTCTTCCTTCAGCTTAGGTCATGATGCCAGGGTACTAGGATCCAGTCCTGCATCAGCTGCCTGCTCAGCAAGGAGTCTGGTTCTTCCTCTCCCTCTGCCCCTCCCTCTCTCTCTCTAATAAATAAATAAAATCTTTTAAAAAAAGACTTACTGAAATCTGAGACTGAATTACTAAATTCAGTCTTAATAGAAGACAGCTAAACAAAGCAATGATCACAACTGGAAAATTTAGCGAGATCATGATTTAACATTTTTGGTTGACACAGGACCTCTTTCAGTAACAACTTTCCCTAAATATCAATTTCTTTGTAAGGCAAAAAATTTTGACAAGAAATCCAGATCCTTCTGATCGTTTTCATATCAATTTAAGGTGACATCCTCAGAGTATATAATCAAATATGTAATTATTCTATCTGTTGCCTTGTATATTGCCTGTATCTTTTTCAGACTCAAAGTTCCATTGAGGTAGAGTTTTTTTTTTTTTTAAAGCAGAGATTTTTAAAGTGTTTGATATATACAAGATGCTTAATAAGTTTTTAAAAAACCTATGTATTACAGAAGCCTTAAACAGGCTTTAAAAAAAGAAGGTGATATTAGTGGTCATATCAAACAATTTTCAGGTTTCAGTCATGTAAATAACTACATTTCTCAGAGACAGAGAAACATACAAATGATCTGGGTCCAGTAGGATAATGCTAGCATGTGTTGTAAATTCTTTTATATGACCTTATTCTTGCAAGAATTGGTTATGTGGCAGAAAAAAAGGTATCACTATCTTATACTTTATTATTTAAAGAGATTTATGGAAGTCTTAATTTCTTACACTACCCCTTTGTTTCAGTGGACCCAATTTCCGTGGTAATGGTGAGAGGAAAGTAGGCAATTTAGGCAGCAGCCAAAATCACCTACAAGGCACTATAAAATAAGGCTTGTTCTAGATCATGGGTCTGTCCAAAGGGGAATGTTAAGGGGTAGAATGGATGATGGATGCATTGTGGACTTATAACTTTAAGATTAATACTGTTATGCCCCAATAATGGGTCTATGATTAAAGGAGCGAGACTGATGTAAAGCAAAGGTCAAGCAAAGCTTTATTTCATGCCAAGCATCAAGAATCTAACCGAACGTTTGGGGCCACACCTCTTATGAGAGAAGGCAACCCTTTGCTGTTTCACAGTCTAGCTTTTAAGGGCAAAGGCCATGCAGTCAGGCCTGGCCACGCACAGGTGACCAATGAGATTTTAACACACACAGGAAACTCCACAGTGAGGCTAGGTGACCAATTGAGGTTCAATTTACCCTAGTATAGACATTTGACCCAGCCTATTACACCTTGATTAGGATTAGTGCCAAAAAGGTTCCCAAAGAGCAGAGGAGTGGGGCATACTCATTAGTATCTAGGGAGACAATATGCAAACACCGCCCTTCCCCTTCTGCTCATTGATGTCTCCACCTGGCCTGACCCACCCTTGTATATGGGCTTTGTTACCTGGAGCTGATTTCCAGGACTTGTTTTTAAGTGAATCCCCTGGGGGAAGGGGAGCAAGGACAGTTTAAGGGTTAACCTCAATGAAAGCCTCTTGCTAAAATATAAAAATATAAAATAGGTCCTTACATTACAACAACTCAGTAGGGAAAGTCCCAGTGTGGTGATAAAAGAAGTGAGGTAACTTGCATTGCACATTTTTTTTAAAAAAGTGTAAGTTGTATTATTCCGTGCCATGACATCATCCTTTATCTTCATCTCTGTCTACTAGTTTAAAACTAGTTAAACAAATTCAACAATTTTTTAAAAAATATTTTATTTATTTATTTAAGAGCAAAAGCCAGAGAGAGAGAGAGAGAGAGCATGAGCAATATGGGGCTCGATCCCAGGACTCTTGAGATCCTGATCTGAACCAAAGGCAGACACTTAACTGACTAAGCAAATGAGACTCCCACAAACTCAACAATTTTATAAAATTTTTATTTGTTGGGGTGCCTGGCTGGAACAGTCAGTAAAATATATAAATCTTGATCGTGGGGTTGTACGTTTGAAATCCACCTTGGGTGTAGAGGTTTTATTGAAAAATAAAATCTTTAAAAAAAATTTTTTCATTTTTTTATTTAAGCCATTGTATGGCAGTGTTGATCACTATATTGTACACCTGAAACTAATATTAACCTTATTTTAACTAACTGGAATTTAAATAAAAACTTTAAAAATAAAATAAAAATAATAATCATAAAAATAAAAAAGAGGAAAAATTATTTGGCAGGAAATTTTCTTAATTGCATTATTATTTATTATTATCATAGTCTGTGTGTGTCGGTGGGAAGTGGCTGGTATTACAGTGAGTTCCATATCTGTGTTACACTGAGTTCCATGTCTGTAGTCAGTCTTTTTTTTCTTTTAGTTTATTTTCAGGGATCCAAAATTCATTGTTTATGCACCACACCCAGTGCTTCATGTAATAAATTCCCTCCTTAATACCCACCACTGGGCTCACCCAACCACCTGCCACCCTCCTCTTCAAAACCCTCAGTTTGTTTCTCAGAGTCCACAGTCTCTCATGGTTTGTCTCTCCCTCCGATTTCCCCCAGCACACTTCTCTCCATCTCCCAGTGTCCTCCACGTTATTCCTTATGTATTGAGTCTTATAAAAACTTTTATTTCTTTCCCTATTCTGCTTTGCATATGCTTACCTTAGATGTTAAAATGTTATAAACCTCTCCTGCCTGGTCCATTTTCTCTCTCTTCTCTCATGATTTCTCATGCTCTCCCTGCCAACCCCACATGCCTTACAATATCTGGATATGACTAATTTCTTCCTGAGCTACTTTATTCTACTCTGCCATATGGTTGCCCTTCCCTCTTCTGTACCATAACTTCTATCCCCTGCATTTGTGCTTTAACAATACCTAATTCTTTTCACTGCATCTGTATCTTTGAGGTCAATACTCAGTAGTGCAATCGCTGGGTCATAGGCTAGCTCTATTTTACTGGAAAGAAGGGCCATATGCACCCCAGTGTTCATAGCAGCAATGTCCACTATAGCCATTCTGTTGAAAGAGCCAAGATCCCCTTCAACAGACAAACGGATAAAGAAGATGTGATCTATGGATACAATGGAATATCACTCAGCCATCAGAAAGGATGAATACCCAACTTTTGCATCAACATGGATGGGAATGTAGGAGATTATGTTAAGTGAAATAAGTCAAGCAGTGAAAGTCAATCATCATATGGTTTCACTTATTTGTGGAACCTAAGGAATAGCATGGAGGACATTAGGAGAAGGAAAGGAAAAATGAAGTGGGGGGATTGGAAGGGGAAATAAAACATGAAAAACTATGGACTCCAAGAAACAAACTGAGGGTTTTAAAGATGAGAAGGATGTGGGGATGGGTGAGACTGGTGATGGGTATTAAGGAGTGCACATATTGCATGGGGCACTGGGTGTTTTACACAAACAATGAATCATGGAACACTACTTCAAAAACTAATGATGTATTGTATGGTAACTAACATAACATAATTAAAAAGAAAAGGAGGGGGACAATACCTAACACTCAATCTTTGCTAGTTTCTTGTTTACCTCCTTTTAAGAGTAAGCTCATTAGTGTTTTTTGTTTGTTTGTTTGTTTTTGTCTCAACTAAAAGAAGAAAAATAATACACATTATTTTGAAAACTTTTTGAACAGTGTACAAACGTTAGTCAAGTCCACAATGTCTCATCTCTTCTTCCTCCTAACATGGCTAAGATGAAAAACCCTTTATCTGGGAAAAGATCATTCTCCTGCCACCTTGTGTAAGATTTTGGCTTTAGCTTAGATTATCCTTTCTTTCCTTTTCTGAAAATAAGTTGAAAATATTAATAGCCTCAGTTTCTTCTTCCAAAATATGACTGCTTCTTTACCAAGTGCAAAAGCAACCCATTTTGACCATAGTAAACAGCTTGGACCTACTTTTTTTGGCTCACTGTTTTAGTGAGACAAGTGGAGTGAAGATGACACACCATTTCCAAATGTATTAATAATTGGTAGACCATACTTCTAAATTGAAGATTTGTTGCCATTAAACTATGACCAGACTCGCTATAATTACAGAGGTAAATTCTTTATATTTACTATATTTGAAATTACCATATAATACCAAAATAAAATTATGATTATGTGAAGAGTCTGTAATATTAAGAAGATGACTTTGAAATGATTGCTTATCTAAATGAAATTTCCCATTTTATAATCTTGTATAAGCTTCCGTTGTCATTTCCTATTTAAAATCTATTAGAAGGCACTCTTATTTTCCCTTAAGTGGGAAGTCAAATGTGGAACAGATTCATCCCAAAGGAACTGATTCTATATTCCACTGAAGACCAGGTGGCTTCCATGTGGCATTTTGCCTCTTGCATATTGTTCATCTCCTACAACAAATGGGGGTATGCTCTTTAGTAAACTAATTCAACTCAATTAGAGGCATTGTCTTCAAGGGATAACATCATAGAGACTAGAATCAGAATCATACTTTTGGGATAATTGGGCCCAGGATTTTTGTTTTGTTTTGTTTTAAGATTTTATTTATTTATTTGACAGGCAGAGACCACAAGTAGGCAAAGAGGCAGGGGGGGGGGCGAAGCAGGCTCCCTGCTGAACAGAGAGCCTGATGCAGAGCTTGATCCCAGGATCCTGAGATCATGGCCTGAGCCGAAGCAGAGGCTTAACCCACTGAGCTACCCAGGGGCCCCTGGGCCCAGGTTTTGATGGCTTCTTTCCTCAATCTTATAAAACCTATTTGAACTCTACTGGATGCCAGAACTGCTTAAAAATATTTGGTCCCTTGTAATTTTAACCTTCCAGTATTCAATGCACCTGATCCATGTAATATCCTATAGTATTTTTGTCAAATGAAGACTCTCAAAGTGTGTTTCTTGGGAGACACTTTTCAATTGGTTGCTTACATTTCTGCATTTATTATTTGTTCTAGGCCATCCTTTGAAGATGGTTGTATTGAATAGACTTGGAAGACAGAAATAGTATCTTTTTTTTTAACTTAACCTGTTGTGTTTGCAAATATTATCTGCCTCTGTTTTGATTCTTCTTGTGGGAACTGAGGCTCAGAACTGATATATAACTCCCACCCCTACACACACACACACACACACACACACACAAATACACACACACACACAAATACTGTTAATATTCTGGCTACCTCTATTGCTGTGAATAATAAACTATATTATTTCTGAACCATGAGTCTGCGTCTTCTATCAACACCCAAGAAACTACGGCAGACTCATACACCAGCTTTCAAATAAGGGAAAATAATCTCAGATGCTTTATATTTTTTGATAGTGTTACCTACTTCTGAACATATGACTGAACACATATAAAGCTGGAGCCCTTTCCATTTAGAGCTTCTTCTGTGGAAGAACTATGCATTCACTAGTAAACAAAAGTAGATTCATCTTTTTTTTTCTTTTCCTCCTGACACCATTTCCTCTCTCACACTGTTGCTCAAATTGGATGGAGTCTAAGGTCCTTTGAGGAAATTTTTGTTGAATGACTCAAAATAAAATAGGAAGAGTCTAAAGTGCTAAAAATACTTCTAGATAAAAGGTATAAGATAATGCCAGTAAGGATAGTAATTTTATCTAACAACTGCCTGTTCACCCCTTTTTTGTTCATTAACTAATCTCCAAATTCCTGACTAAATCCCTTTTGTAAGCCAGAATGTGAGCTAAAAACTGGGATTTTAAAAAATTTTCATTTGAAATCCAGTTAGTTAACATATATGGTTGTATTAGTTTCATGTGTACAATATAACATATAGCACTCAGTGCTCATCATGACAAGTGCTCTAATTAACCCCCATCACTTATTTAATCCATCACTCCTTTCAGATCCCGTCAAGTAACCATCAGTTTGTTCTCTGTAATGAAATGTCTGTTTCTTGCTTTGTTTCTCTTTCTATGTCTTATTATTTCCCCTTTGCTTGTTTGTTTTGTTTCTTTTATTCCATATATGAGTAAAGGTATTTGTCTTTCTCTGACTGACTTATTTCACTTTTAGCATTATACTGTCTAGTTCCAACCATGTTATTGCAAATGGCAAGATTTCAGTCTTTTTTATGGCAGAATAATATTCCATTGTATATACATACCACTTATTCTTTATTTATTCATCAATTGATGGATACTTGGGCGCTTTCCATATCTTAGCTTTATAAATAATGCTGCTATAAACATAGGGGTGCTAGAATCCCTTTGAATAAGTTTTCTTATATTCATTGGGTAAATACACACCAACAGGATTGTTGGATCACAAAGGACTTCTATTTTTAAATTTTATGGAAATTCCATACTGTTTTCAAATATGGCTGTATCAGTTTGCATCACCACCAACAGTTCACAATTGTTACTTTTTCTTTTTTTTTTTTTAAGATTTTATTCATTTGACAGAGAGAGATCACAAGTAGAGAGAGAGAGAGGAGGGAGCAGGCTCCATGCCTGGCAGAGAGCCCGATGTGGGACCTGATCCCAGGACCCTGAGATCATGACCTGAGCTGAAGGCAGAGGCTTAACCCACTGAGCCACCCAGGCAGCCCCCACAAGTGTTACTTTTTCACATCCTCTCCAACACCTTTTGTTTCTTGTAGTGTTGATTTTAGCCATTCTGACAGGTGTGAGGTGGTATCTCTTTCTAGTTTTGCTTTGCAATTTCCTGATGATACATGATGATGGACATCTTTTCATGTATCTACTGAACATTTGAATGTGTGCTTTGGGGAAACACTTGTTCATGTCTTCTATCCATGGTTTTATTGGATTATTTGTTTTTGGATGTTGACTAAAAACTGGATATTAAGTAACACACAAGACAGGTTTCTTGAGCTTAAATTTTATTTGCATGAGTATCATTAACAGGAAAAAATATGCATATGTGTATGTACAAGTGTGTTTATGTATACATCTATCTATCTATCCTCTATCCCATGTCTTCTAATTGTGGTAAATCCTGTAAGGTGGGGAATGGGATAGTCTGAGGAAATATGCTTCTGGATATGCTGGGTAAGCAAATTTAATTGCACTCAGATGCATTGGATATAAGTGAATCACTCAAATGAGTTATTTAATATTATATAGAAACAAATTAAAAGTTTATGTAGTTGAAAATAATAGGTAGTTAAAATAATTTTTTTGTTTGTTGTTTTTGTGTCTTTTCTTGTTTATATATACTATGGTGTGAATGTTTATGTCTCCCAAAATCATATTATGGAATCTAACTCTGGAAGTGATAGTATTAAAACTTAGGGGCCTTTGGGAGGTGATTAGGTCATAAGTGGGATTACAGTCCTTTTAAAGGAGACCCCAGAGAGTTCTCTTGATTAATTCATCATGTACGTTTACAGTGAGAAGATAGCCATCTATGAGGAAGTGGGCTCTCCCTGGATCTGCCCATTCCTTAATCTTGAACTTCTCCGTTCTAGAACTGTGAGAAATAAATTCCTGTTCTTTATAAGCTATTAAGTCTATATCATGTCCGTTATAGCAGCCTGCATGCAGAAGGACACTATGACCTAAAATGAGAGCAATAAATATAAAGTTTCAGTAAAGTCAGTTGGTACAATGTTTTTTTTTTTTTACTTAGAGAAGACATGCTGCTTCATGTTAAACCTTGATATTGTATATGTTTCTTGAAGGGCCACTTCTTACTCCTTTGTGTGTTTTCCACAAAGTCCAGGATGATGCCTTACATAAAGGTAATATTTTATAAATACTGTTGGAAATATATACTTCTCTAAAATCTTATTTTGCCTACAGATTACTTGGATCCACTTTGCCTTGTGTAGAATATTTGAAATATATTAAGTACAGAATGTCTCTCTAAATAACATTTAGAATCATCATTAGTTTATGACTCCTGACTCATTTGTTTATGCAGTGATACTTACTTCAAGAACACTGAAATTTGTAATATAATTTTGAATTAATCACCAAGCTAGTTTATTTTAACTTATGAAAAAATAATTTCTCATGTTGGTTTAATTCTGCTCTTATGTTATGGTCATGACATTTTCATTAAAATAAAGTAGAAAATAGAAGTAAATAATTAATGAAAAATAAAAAATAATAAATAAAAAATAAAAGCAAATCTCTTGTGAAATGTTAAACTTTTCTTACTTATTTTGTTTTGCTTTTCCTCTACCATGCTGGCAAAGCTGTATGTTGCAGATAAGTATAATTTTCTAGGTGGTAGGTTTGTTACTTTTACTAAAATTTTCAAAATATAAAGAGTTGAATAGTCATGGATTGTTTATTAAACTCCTTATCTACACATATAAAAATAAAACAATGATGGTGACCTGGGTATTTCTAAAATTGTATTCTGTTTTTCCATATTATGGTTTACAATGTAATTAATAAAGATTCTGCATATATTAACATCCATCCCCTTCTATCTCATCTGTATGTCCATACAGAGCATGTATGATTTCTATTCATTTCTATGTTGTGGTGAAGAGATTGTCTGAAGTAGCCTATATTTATGCAGGTAGATCTTAAGCTACGGTGCTCTTGTTTATTTGCTTGTTCGTGATCAGTATGTCTGAAAGATGATAACTATTGCATCAGGTGTGACGATTAAAAAATATTATTGGTGCCTGATACACTGTGATGAAATAGGTAAGTCAATTCATAATTTGTTAATTAAATTAGAAAAGAAATTCCTTTGGATTTGTTCTTTATTAAAGTTTTTTTTTAACGAATTCCTTGGGATGTTTTTTGTGTAATATATATCACATGCCTCAACCTTTAAATTTGAACGTAGAAAAGAGTTATCAGAATGAGCCTAGAAAATATTGTTATGGGGGCGCCTGGGTGGCTCAGTGGGTTAAGCCGCTGCCTTTGGCTCAGGTCATAATCTCAGAGTCCTGGGATCGAGTCCCACATTGGGCTCTCTGCTCAGCAGGGTGCCTGCTTCCTCCTCTCTTTCTGCCTGCCTCTCTGCCTACTTGTGATCTCTCTCTGTCAAATAAATAAATAAAATCTTAAAAAAAAAGAAAACATTGTTTTGAAATATTTTTGTTCTGTTATATTATGTTAACTTAGGAAATAATGGTAGTTATTTTTATTAGCATTTCCTACTTTCCACATGCCCTTACAGATGAGATATCATGTTTTTCCTACTCTTTTTATCGTGGTTGTTATATTCTTCATGATCAATAACAATCAATAAAAATTCATAACATTAATTTTCTTTGGGAAAGTGATATTTTAGCAAGAATCCATGACCAAAAATTTTAGCTGTTGTTCTTCCAGGAGATGAGACTATCAATGTTCCCGAAATTTCAAGAAATAGAACTTATTAATTGTGTTGGTTGATGTTTATTGTCTCTGAACTTAGAGGTGCATAATTCAATTTAAAATTTATTTTGGGGGCTCCTGGGTGGCTCAGTGGGTTAAAGCCTCTGCCTTTGGCTCAGGTCATGATCCCAGGGTCCTGGGATCGAGCCCCGCATCGGGCTCTCTGCCTAGCAGGGAGCCTGCTTCCTCTTCCCTCTCTCTCTGCCTGCCTCTCTGCCTACTTGTGATCTCTATCTGTCAAATAAAATAAATAAAATCTTAAAAAAACCGGAGTGGACATTATGGGGGTGCTTATCTGAAATTGAGGGACATTATAAAAAAATAAAAAATAAAATTTATTTTGAATTGAAAACAAGATCTTACTGAAGTTTAGGCATCCCACTTTATATCAGGCCTCCAGTACATTCTAATTTATTTATAGAAAATATCATAAACATGAATGACACTTTTCCTATTGCATTTATATGAAACTGCAATGACTCAAAGATGTCAGATTTGAAAAGCACTACCTTTCTATAATTTCTGTTTCCTAGGAGGAATGGATATACCATTTTAGCTCAATTATCCAACAGTATTCAAAACCACCATGAATTTTAAAACATAGTTATTACACCCTAAAAATCAAGTATGAAAATGTATAAACAACCAAATCTCTATCTGTAAATGAAATACTCCCACACAGACGGGTTTTAAAACTTTCTAACTTAAGGAATTTGATAGCACAGACTCAGGGTAGTAGTTTCAGTGCCTACAGTATACTTTCAGGGAGAGAGTAATGTAAGCTCTGAGTCACTTTCTGCCCAGAGATGACCTAATAGTGGTTCTGGCATTGTTTGTTTGTTTTTGAAAATACGTTCCTGGGCGTCATTCAGAAAATGCAGAGTTTGGCATCTATATAAATTAAGGATGATCTTTTTGAACTTTTGTCTTTCATTACATCAAATTACCATAATTGGACAGAAATTCCACTAAATTAAGCATTGTTAGGAAATGTGTAAATTGGAGCTACTCAAATTAGTTGCTCTTTGAACTATGTGCTGTTGGTTCAGGATTAGATAAGGATTTTGAAGGCAAACCTAAATCATTGCTTCCTTTTTTGAGAGATTCTCAGCATATTTTCTTAAAATTAGCTGAAATAAACAATGTGTTTAGTCGCAAAGTGATTTGCATTTTTGCACAAACTCCTTATCTCCTTGAGAATTATAACAGATATTTCATGAAACATCATTGATCTTTACTTTGTTACACTGCTGTAAAGTACATTCAGAGTTGCCAGTTAAAGGTGTTAGTGTTGAGATGAAATGTCATGCATTTTTCTTCACTTCCATGCAAATGAACACAGTAATTTATTAAGACACAATGAAGAAAAAAAAATTGACAATGAGTTCCAGATTTTAAAAATCACTTGCCATTCAATCCAAATTGTGAGTTTGATCGGTTACCGAACACTTTATAATGCACCCCCGGTAATTTTACAGAGATTACTTTTTTCTTACCAATTCTTGATTATTCTGTCTTGCAATGCAGAGAAAGCTAACTAATTTAACATAAACTTCCGTTAATTTTGATTGTTATAAACTTAAAATTGACTAATTTCCATATACAGAGTTTAAAATGTTCACAATTTACATTAAATATATATTCTGTGTATACCTTGGAAAAATTATACTGAAAATTGAAATTAAAATGATGTTGTATATAGCTGCAAGAAGCCGCCTGTCCCATTTCATCTTACTATATAAGTTGTGTCAGGTAATTTATAAAATCCCTGCTGCATAACAAATCTATTTTTTGTTGGAATGGGTAGTAATGTTTCTTCTTATTTCGAAATAAGAGTTGGTCTATGAGTGCCTCTGCAACTGTATTTTTCCTAAGTGGCTTCATGGTCTTGAACTGAGAAAGTTCAGAGCATTAAACATCAAAGTAATATATTTTGACATAATTAGACATCAAGGAAATGCAATTAAAATGACACTGAGATATCACTACACACTTACCAGAATGGCTGAAATAAAATATAATGACAAGCCCAAAAGAAAAAAATATACCATTTGATGATACACAATGGCAAGTTGTACCATAACTTAACCATCTCAGACTAGTGTAGTGTTAAATTTGTTTTTCTAAGCCATGTTTTGGGTCACTTACCACTTTTCAAGGATATAAAGTGCTATCATTTTACGTAAAACTGTGAAATTTGGTCAGATTTAAATTTCAATTTATGTTAAAACATTCTGTAAACTGTGTTAGACTTTGACATTTGTTCCCTCAGTTCAGTGAATAACACTATATCATATTCTGAAAAATACGCTAATTTTTTATTATTTTGAAAAATATCCCTTTTTCCTCTTATGGTAATTATTAATATGAATTAATAGTAGAATTTGATATGGTCCAGTATGACCATAAATACTTTATTGTATATTATCAAATTTAATAATGAATATAATGTACTTCTTTGGACAATTTTTAAAGACCAGTCTACTCTTAAAACAAAAAAAATGGAGATGCACTTCTTTAGTTCACACAAATTTCATTTTATTATATATGACCTCAGATAAATTTCAACAAATCATAATTTATTAAAATCATGTCTACTTAAAAATCTCATAGAAGAGTTAAACCATCAAAAATAAAAATAAACACACACAACACACACACATCACCCATGTATTGGCAAATCACAATTGCTGTAACAATACATTAGGCATTCCACAGTTAAGGGCTATCAAAATTTCCATCAGTGACAAAAAGATTTGTATCCAAATGGACTGATTTTCCAGAATCCAAGAAAAAGTCTCCTAGGATTTATTTAAAGATAAATATTTGAACAAATACTTCTTAAATTTAGGAAATTCAGAACATACGATTAAAGAATATTTGCAGTGCAGACTATATTCAATCCTTCCTTCAAAATGTGCCTTTGAGTACATAATTCTGTTTTCTCGATCTCAATTGAGCTGTCTTCCAAGGAAGTTTTCCAAAATGTGTGTCTCTGTGTGATAAATGTTCTAAGACCTAACATGCTTCATTGTATTTTTACTGTGCTCTCAAATTTAATCAATAATTTGGATTGATGTATAATACCTAGTTTCAAATATCTTTTCCATCTATAAAAACTCCCAGCTGTCTCTTTATATGCTATTACTATTGAGAATTGTGCTGTCAGTATTATTCTTGTACATTTTAGGTGATCTGTTCTTCTCTTGGGCATCATTTATGCTCTTCTCTGTTTTTGATATTCTTAAAACTCACCATAATGTATACGAGTGGTTTTTAGTGTGTGTAGTTTTTGTTTTGTTTTGTTTCTGATATCTCATGTTTGGCATCATTTTAAGTCTGGTATCTTTTATCTTTCTTTAATTCTCCAAAATTTATCTCAGTACTTATTTAAATATTTTCTTTATTTTTTTTTTTCTCTTCTGCTGTATTTGGGCAGAAGTCATTAATTTGTTTGTTTTTCCCAACTCATTTATTCATTTTACAGCTATATTCATCTTAGTCTCCATTTATTGTATTCTTTATTTCAACAATTTTCACTTAATTTATATTCACAGTATAGTATCTTTCTTTTCCTTGTATATGTATATCATTATTTTATCATATACTTTTAAGCTATTTTTAAAAATATTTTATTTATTTATTTGACAGTGAGAGATCACAAGTAGGCAGAGAGGTGGGCAGAGAGAGAGGAAGAGAAGCAGGCTACCTGCTGAGCAGAAAGCCCGATGTGGGGCTTGATCCCAGGACCCTGAGATCATGACCTGAACGGAAGGCAGCGGCTTAACCCACTGAGACACCCAGGCGCTCCTTTTAAGCTATTTTTTAAAAGTACAGTCATTCTTTTTTTTTTTTTAAGATTTTATTTATTTATTTATTTGACAGAGAGAGATCACAAGTAGACAGAGGGCAGGCAGAGAGAGAGAGAGGGAAGCAGACTCCCTGCTGAGCAGAGAGCCTGATGCAGGACTTGATCCCAGGACCCTGAGATTATGACCTGAGCTGAAGGCAGTGGCTTAATCCACTGTGCCACCTAGGCGCCCCTAAGCTATTTTTTTAATTCTTGTTCCAATAACACTTGGATTGGCATATAAAGTTAACCACATCATATTTTTTAGGTAAGTAATTGTACTTTTTATGTGCATAGTTATTTTGGTCCATGAGTTCAGCTCTTCTTAGGATCATCAAATCTCTGTAAAGTCTGGGTATGCTAGGATTTTCTAAGCAACAATAAAATACATTGAAACCTGGTAGCTTAATTATAATAAGGTTTTCTTTCTCAATCATTCATAATAGTATTCCATTCTGAGTAGCTTCCTTCTATTTTGCAGCTTTAGTGTTTGGAAAAACTTGAAATGTGATATTACTGTGATAATGTGAATTAGTCAGGGTTTTTCAGAGAATCGGGAAGAGAAAAAAAGGAAGATATTCTCCAGGGCCAACTCTAGAAGTGACTATTAAAACATCTGTCCAAATTCAATTGAACAAAACTCAGAAATGCCATCTCCAGTGAAATACAAAAAAGATTATATATAGTTCTGGGCACACACATCTCATTTGACCCAATGATGTATATCAATGAAAGACTGAAGGCCAATCACCACTCCATGGGAGAATTTAAAAATAAATTTACTAATGAGGCCAAGAATTCAGAATCACCAATACTTCAGAACTAATAATAACTGCCTTCACTTGATTTTATTCTATAAGATAAATCCTATGATCAAGTTTCAATTTTAAATTCTTACAATTTTAAATTCTTAAATCCTTATGAAGAAGCATCATTTGGAGGGAGCAGTTTTCATAATTTATCATCCATCAGCTTTTTTTTAAAGATTTTATTTATTTATTGGACACAGAGAGAGAGAAAGAGAGAGAGAGAGAGAGATCACAAGTAAGCAGAGAGGCAGGCAAGCAGGGAGGGAAGCAGGCTTCTTTTTGAGCAGAGCCCGATGTGGGGCTGGATCCCAGGACCCAGAGACCATGACTTGAGATGAAGGCAGAGGCTTAACCCACCACCCACGTGATGAGAGAGCCACTCAGGTGCCCCTCATCCATCAGTCTTAATTGATTGGAGGAAAATGTGTGGAGGAATAATGCCTTAGGGAGCTAATCTCTCTAAAGAATTTTCAAGTCTTTACCCCTTGAAGGTTTTTGTAAAGTTCTGATAGCCTCTAAACATCTAGTGGATTTCTACAGTGACAGGCCTGTTAAAACCTGTCTTCAAACCAGGAATAGAGCTTGAAACATACCAGTCAAGGGCAACTTTGAGTCTTTTAAGGAATTTATCATCATTTCTTTCTTTTTGGTTAATATCTGAAATAGTTCCATATTACACTGGCATAATTTCTCCAGAGCTGACTTTGAAGGAGGCATTCAGTTCCAGCTAGTTCCATATTTTGGCAAGAACTATACTTCTATATTAAAAAAAAAACATATTTTAGGGCACCTGGGTGGCTCAGTGGGTTAAAATCTCTTCCTTCGGCTCAGGTCATGATTCCAGGTTCCTGGGATTGAGTCCTACAGTGGGCTCTCTTCTCAGCTGGGAGCATGCTTCCATTCCTCTCTCTCTGGCTGCCTCTCTGCCTTCCTATGATCTCTGTCAAGTAAATAAATAAAATTTTTAAAAAAACATATTTTATACCAGTTATCCATGTTTATTAACTAAGATATCACAATACAAATAATACAAACAGTTGCTCTTTATTAATACCTTCAACCAAGATCAAAAAATATGTCATATTTTCTCCAAAAATTTTATATCATCTGATAGGTCAGATATATATATAAAATTACTTTTAAAGTTTTAAAAATATCAGCAAATATTTTCATTTAAATGCAAATTTGAAAAAAAATCTACTTTTCCAAACACGACTTTTTATCCTATTTATTTTGAATTTTGTCAACAACTGATAAAATGTTTAGCGAGACTATAAATGTTAGATCGAAAAAAATGATTAATAGATGTAGGTTCAAATTATTATGTTCCATTAAAAATGATTTAGTCTTTGATGAACATCTGTTTGGTAATATGTTGATCCAGATATAGTAAATTAAAGACATATATAAAATTATAGGGAAATGACATCTTTCGTTCCATTATGAGTAGAGCTTTTAAAATGCTATTTGTCACAACCTGTCATCTTGTCATTATGTAGCATTATGTAGCAATTAAAAAATGTATATTCTTCACTTAGAAGTCTTTTAGAAATCTAAAATATGACTTTCTATGGTTTGTGTCTCCATATTGCTTTATTGCCAGTTAAAACAAATCCACATGCTTTGATTCAAAGGTAATAAATTCCTCTTATTTGGAAAAAGGATGTTTATTTTTGTTCTCTCACCCTTAGCAGGTGGTTTCATTTTAGCACACTTCAGAGTTATAATTTCATGCTTATTAAACATATTTATTTTGATCTACATAGATGAATGAAACTTTTATTTTATTAAATTATTTGCCAAAAAATCTGTGAGTTTTAAAAATGTATTTCCTTTGAAGGGTTATTTTAGAGCATTCAAAGAGGATCTAAGAGTGTGGTATTATGCAGTTTTTAAGTAGGTATGAAATGGTTAATTATAGGATTGTTTCTTTAGGCTTATGTATATTGTCCATTATATGCTATAAAATATTTTGAAAGTAAATTTAAAGTATGTTTTATGTAGTTTATTTTTTGGAAAAAAATATTGAAATGACTTATGAAATTCAGTATACTCTCAACATTGATTTATTTTGAAATTTACCAGTTGTCTACTGAACTATTATATGGCAGATATTACTTCAGACTACACTGGTAAATGAAATACTTGGCTTTGGAGAACTTTTATTTTAATGGGTGAGACAATTCAAAGCTATAAACCTTAATAAAAATGGCATAGTGCATTCAAAAAGGAAGAGTACAATGGGGAAAAAGAAAAATTCGATCAGGGTGAGAAAAATCAAGGTTGCTAGGCAGGGGATGGGGAGTTAAATCTTTTAATAGAAAGATCAGGGTAGTTACAATGAAGGTGACAATTGAACAAATGTATGGGAAGGTGATGAATTTGCGCAGAACTATCAGCAATAAGGTCACTCCAGACAAAGGAATTGGCTATCTTGAAGGCCATAAGGTTGGATCATGCCTGGCATATCTGAGGAATAGCAAGGAGGCCACTGTGAGTGACTGAAGAGTAGCAGGGAAAGAGGTCACAGAGGTTAAATGAGTGGCTAGATCATGTAAAAGCTTAGAAGTCATTGTAAAACTCTGGCTTTTATATTTGGAAACTTACTGTGTGATAGAATTTTTGCTAATAACTGAGAGTTCAAATGTCCATAAAATTTCAAGGATTCTTATTCTAGTAAGACAGAATAAAGAGAAAGAGTTCATATTTTCACATGGTGTAAGAAATGCTCGGAGATCCAAGTGTAGGAAGCTATGGGAGCACAGAAGAAGGCACTAAAATCACACCATATATTTGATGACTGTGACTATATATAAATTTGTATTTTCTAGATTTTTTGTAGTCATGGAATCACACAGTATATACTATTCATGGCCTGGATTTTCTTTTCTCGGCATCATTACTTTGAGAATCTCCAATTGTCTTTGCTCTATTGATGGACATTGATGAACATTTCCACTGTTTTCAATTCTTAAAAATAAAGCTGCTATGAAATTCACATACAAGTCCTTGTATGAACATAGGGATTGTTTCTCTTGGTGAAATGCCTAGAATAAAATGGCTATTTGTGTAACTGCAACATATTTTTCATTTAAAAAAATTTTGAAACTATTTTCCAAAGTGGTTGTATCATGATATATGCCAACAACAGTTTAGATTTTTTGTTGCTTCTCAATCTAGCTCAGACCAAGTACAATTAGCCTTTATAATTTTAGCCATTCTAATAGATATGTAAGCATGTCTCATTATGATTTTAATTTTTATTTCTTTAATGTTTAAATGTTGAGAAATTGGCCATGTGCTTATAAGCCATCCATATACTTTTGGTGACATGTCTCTTCCATTATTTCCTTCACATGTAAAATTGGATACTCTGTTTGGTTATTAGTAAGGTTTTTTTATTTTTATTCATTTTTAAATAATCAGAGTAGATGTCCATTATCAGATATTTAATTTGCAAATCCCTTCTCCATCTTTACGGATTCTCAATGGAGCTTTGATAGCTGTGTCTTTCAAGAAATATGCTACTTCTTTCCTGGTACACGGAGGTATGACTAGAACATTATCAATGTTGACCTTTGCAAAGAAAATCATGGCTTAAGATATATGTAGTCTGCAGTTGTTGGGAGTGTTCACCATCCTTGCCTCTAACTCATCTCTCACTGCCCACACATTCAGGTATAGGGGAATATTGATTGACAAAATATTAATTGCCAAATAACACTAGTTAGAGAATAAGAAAAATGCAGGCACCTGATTATATAATATTCCTTAAATAAAATATGTTTTTATAAGTGCTATTGGAAGTAAATTCCTCAATACTTTAATCACACAGAATGATGGAATCCTAGATTTTTTTTCCTTGTATTTACTAAGAAAATGATCATGCCTCAAGTATATTAAAATGGAATAGGGAAAATTAAAAATTGCTTTAAGTCAATTTGCGTGTGTTGTGCGTATGTGAGAGAGAAAGTGAGAGAGAAAGAGAAAGAGAGAAAAAGAGAAAGGGAAAGACAGAGAGGTGGCTGCAGTGAATTGATGAGTTGCAGGATAGATTTTAAAGTTTTTTCTTTTGCTTTCTACATTTCCTTTTCCTTAGGTTCAAGAGAACAATCAGTAATATCTCAGATGCCTGCTGGTAACATCAGCAGAAAGAGTTAGAGGTTCCTAGAAAATTAAAGAAGAGATATAGTTTTCCTGACATAAGAAAAGTCATTTTTTGTCCCCAGCTATTTTCAATGATCTATACCCCACCTGTGTACTTGCCCCAGCACACTTCTTCCAAAAATTCCTGGGAGGTTCTTACAAAGAAATGCAAAAACCTCACTCCTAAGGATTTTGAGGGAACAAGGCAATGGGAAAACTAACAGTCACCACCAGACCAGGAAATAGCCTAAGCTATTGAGACAATAAATCAGTGGTAAAACTCCTAGTGCTATTTCAAAAGCAATCAAGGCCTTTCATTCCTTGTCCCAGAAAATGAGCCCAAGACCCCATCTAGTTTCTATCTGCTCTTGAAGCCTGCAGAGTTCCTTTCCCTTGTCCAACAGTTACCTCTGCTTTATTCTAACGTTGAAGTTTCTGCCCTCGGTGGAATACAAGCTTCATTCAGGTGAACATGCAATACATATTGCACAAATACATATGTGGATGTGCATGCATCCACAACCTTATGACCAACCATACACGGGATAATAAAACTCTCCCTTCTGAGTATTCATCTTAAATACTAAATAAAAATCTCTCTCCTGTTCAAACAGTCAAGGCTTTGGAACTTATTCCCTGTGAACTCCTTGTATGTTGTAAACAAAGATTCCTTTGTTTGATAACTCCACCTGTTTCTGTGATTCACCAAAGACTGACCTCAGTTAGTTCAGTTACTGTAATGTAATATCAAGCATATCTAGTTAGTTGATCATTTTGTTCAAGTCTTACATATCTTACCAATATGATGACCATTTGTCTATGTAATCTTAAAATAAGTGTGTTGAAATTATTTTCCATTTGTCGTCCAAGGTAGAAGTTATGATTTTTGTTCTTAGTTTTTCCCTATATATCCCCAAATCTGTTGTTACGTATTAAAATTCAAGAATTATTATACTCCCAGGGCGCCTGGGTGGCTCAGTGGGTTAGGCCGCTGCCTTAGGCTCAGGTCATGATCTCAGGGTCCTGGGATCGAGTCCCGCATCGGGCTCTCTGCTCAGCAGGGAGCCTGCTTCCTCCTCTCTCTGTCTCTGCCTGCCTCTCTGCCTACTTGTGATCTCTCTCTGTCAAATAAATAAATAAAATCTTTAAAAAAAAAAGAATTATTATACTCCCTGATGAATTCATCCTTTTACTCTTCTGTAATTTTGACTTGATCTTTATGTCTGATAATGAAATTTGCTTTAAAATCACTTTTCATTATCTTGATATAACCACCAAAGTTATAGTGTGATTAGAGTTAATATAGCATATTTTTTCTTTTACTTTTTAAAGCACTTCTATATTGAATCCTGACAAAGAAACAAAACAGCTTTTTAACTCTGGAAGCATCTTTCTAAATTATCCTTTTTTTTTTTTTAATGAAGCAGTAGCAATTTTTGTTAAGGGACCTAAACTGAAAGTAGGTTTAGAAATTTATTTATTTTTTTATTTATTTAGTAAAAGATTTTATTTTATTTATTGACAGCAAGAGAGAGAGAGAGAGAGAGAAGAAGCACACAAACAGGGGGAATCATGTGCAAAGGGAGAGGAAGAAGCAAGCTCCTTGGGGTGCAAGTAGTCCCATGCAGGGCTGGATCCCTGTACACTGGAATCATGACCTCAGCCAAAGGCAAACATCTGCTTAAACAACTAAGTCATCCAGGCACCCCTAGAATATTAAAAAAAAAAAAAAAGGCCTTTTAAAACATTTTGTTTCTTTCTTGTTTTTTTTTTAAATATTTTATTTATTTGACAGACAGAGAGACAGGAAGAGGAAATATAAGCAGGGCAGAGGGAAAAGGAGAAGCAGGTTTCCCACTGTGCAGAGAGCCTGATGTGGGGCTTCATCCCAGGACCCTGGGATCATGACCTGAAAAGAAGGGACACTTCTTGGAGGAAGCCACCCAGACACCTCTTTTCTTTGTTTTTAATATATGGCAACTGATGCTTCCCAGCCACGAGGAGCATATTACCCATTGATTAAATCTTTGATAACAACCTATTTAAAAAGGTGTGTAAATATATACTTACTCAGATTTATACACTTTGTGTTTTCTTCATAGTTTGGGGCTGGACCCCATGGTCACAACACTGCTTCCAGTCTTTGCCTTCCCATCTTTTGATACCAGGTATTTGGTCAGCAAAGCAAATTAGTATCAAAATTGATAAGCCCTTGGCACCATATCTCTGGAGCAGGGCTTGCTCTTAGCCAAGGCCCAGAGCAGTTGACCTCCCCTCACTAGTGCTATAGCCCCAAGGACTAGGTCCCTGCCACCAGAACTCAGTCTTACATGTTATGCTAAGCAGACAAAACCAAACCAGGAAAGCTCCGACAGCTTTCACTGGCATGCCTCATCTCCAACTCTCTCGACGTCTAGGCAGTACCAGATGACAGGGAGGGGTCTTGGTCCAACATATGGGAGGGAAGGAAGTAGCCACGAGCAAGTACCTGCCTCTCTGTTCCTTTCTTTCATGAGCAGGTTGTAAGGAGGAGGAAGAGGAAGGGGAAGAGAGGTGAACTTCAAGGGGTGAAGGCCTCAGGTAGGCAGCTGGCTCCTGCCAGTAGGAAAGGGACAAAGGAGAAGGCAGTGAGTCTTGCAGGGAGGGTGGGGGGTAAGGGTTACAGCTTATGACGGAATCTGGACAGGAGTAATAGGGATACTAGTCATTTGAGTCCACCATTGGCAAGCTGGGCTGGGTGTCAGGGCAGATAGGCCTCCCTGGACAACGGCACATGAGAGAAGGTGGAATTCTTCTCTGAGGAGCAGGTGAAGCTTTGGGTGTTGGGAAAGCATAGACAGTATTGTTCCAGGGCCAAGGACAGGTCCGGGTACTCCTGGTTGGAGGTCAAGGCCACAGTATGATCCAGCAGCTTGAAGGTACCACATGCCAGCCACCCCTCATTATTGTGTATAACTCTCTGGTGCACTTATTGGCTTATCCATCAAATGACTCCTTCAGCAGCTTGAAAACCACCTCCACAGGCACTCCAGGATATGGGAGGCTTCCAGAGTGAAAATTTTGCACAGGATCACCCCCAAAAGACCAGAATTCACTCTGGTGGATGTAGATCTGGTCAAACATGGCCTTAGGCACCATCCACTTCACAGGCAGTCCACTGTTGGTTCTCATTTTATAGTAACTGATGTGGTGATATCTCTGGCAAGGCTGAAGTCTGAGATCTTCATCATGTTGTCCTTTGTCACCAGCACTTCCCTGGTGGCCAGGTCTTGGTGTATGCACTTCTTGGAGGCAAGGTACTCCATGCCTCAGGCTACCTGGTAGGCAAAGTATACCGGGTGCTTGGAGGAGAGTTGCTCTGCTGCATTGTGGCTGATATTGTAACAGTACTCCAGGTCAGGAGGCCTCTGGGCCTGCAGGTACTCCTGTATGTTGTCTTTGGAGGCATATTCCATGATAGTGTACGAAGGACCATCCTGTGTGCAGGACCCAGCAGGTTGATGGTGTCCTTGTGCTGTCCAATCATCTTCATCATCTCCATTTCTGAGATTAGGTTTGACAGGTCTTTCTCTGCTGCATCTGACTTCAACATCTTCACAGACACTTTAGTCAAATGGTTGGATTTGTCTTTGTCCAGCCCAATGGCCTCCTCCAACACCACCTGCCCAAAGTAGGCCTCTCTTAGGGGTCTGCCTAAACTGCCTACAACCAGCCTGCCTCAAGGCAGTTATGAACTCTAGATTATCCTCAAAAACATTAAACCACAAGCTAAAAATTCTCTTCACTAGGTCTCTGTCGCAGGTCTAATTTTCTTATCTTTCATCATTTATCTTTTTCCTAATTCTTATTTTCAGTATAGTTTATTTGGCTTCCAGGTGTTTCCCCGGGTTTCTGTATGCTGTTTCATAGGGAAGAATTATCCTGTCATAAAATTATTTCTTGAGCATTCATTACATCTCTCGGTTAAAATGGGTTCTTTTATGGTATTGATTCATTTGAGTTTTCTCAAAATGGGAAGAATTTTCAAAATGGTGTTTTCCTCAAGGTTCAGAGTATGTCTTAGCCTCATCTTTACTCTTTTTGAAATTCACTTTTCAAATTCTTGTCCCTCTTTTTATCTTTTTAAATTAAAATGTTTCCTTTTACTATTTTTTTATTTGAGTGTAGTTGATAGTCAGTGTTACATTGGTTTCAGGTTTTCAAGATCTCCATACATTATTCTATGATCACTACAAATATAGCCACCATCTGTCACCATATAACACTATTATAATATCATTGACGATATTCTCTACACTGTCCCATATCTCTTTTTAAAATCTCTGATTTTTATGTTTTCTGTTATTCCACTTTTCGACCTCATTTTACTTGGTTACTTTAATAAAATATGCCTGATTACACACTCTATGCTGAAAACCATAGCATTTGATTTATAGTAGTCGTCTTCTTCTTCTTCTTCTTCTTCTTCTTCTTCTTCTTCTTCTTCTTCTTCTTTCTTCTTCTTAATTAACATATAATGTATTATTAGCCCCAGGGGTACAGGTCTGTGAATCGCCAGGTTTACACACTTCACAGCACTCACCACAGCACATACCCTCCCCAATGTTCATAACCCCACCACCCTCTCCCTAACCTCCCCCCCCCCCCGGCAACTCTCAGTTTGTTTTGTGAGATTAAGAGTCTCTTATGGTTTGTCTCCCTCTCGATCCCATCTTGTTTCATTTACTCTTTTCCTGTTCCCCAAACCCCCCACATTGCACCTCCATTTCCTCATATCAGGGAGATCATATGATAGTGACTTTCTCTGGTTGACTTATTTTGCTAAGCATAATACCCTCCAGTTCCATCCATGTCAACGCAAATGGCAAGATTTCATTTCTTTTGATGGCTGAATAGTATTCCATTGTGTGTGTGTGTATATATATATATATATATATATATATATATATATATATTTCATTTGTTGATGGACATCTAGGTTCTTTCCATAGTTTGGCTATTGTGGATATTAATGCTATAAACATTTGGTGCACGTGCCCCTTTGGATCATATACAGTCTTCTTTACCTCTATCAGAACCCCAGGAAGCTTTATTTATTTATTTACTCACATAAACAGATGATCCAACACAACGTTTTTTGATGTTCCAATGTATTATAATGTCTTACCGCTTAACACTATGCTTACTGCTCTCTTTCACTGTCTGACTAAATCCTCATCATCACTATGCCATTTAATGAGAAAGAACATTTGAACTCAGAGTTCTCTCCATATCAGGGAATGAAGACTCCACCCTTCTGTTTGTGCAGGTAAAATAAATGTTGATGTCTGTCCTGCACATACCCCATCCTGTTCACCAGAATATTCACCATCAAAATATATACACAATGAAAACCATACCTCACCACTTCTATTACCACCCAGCATGCTAAAAACACCATCATATGTTCCTGAATTATTGACTTGATTGATAACCCCACTTCCACACATACTGCACTCCTTTCTCCATGCAAATTTATTTTGGTACAGCAATTTAACCTAAAAATCAAGTCATATGATTTTATTCTGCTGTTGAAAGACTTTTGGTATCTTCCCCTTTCATATTAAATAAAAACTGAAGGCGTTTCAATGTACTAGAAGGTCATACATCAATACGTTCTTCCTCTCTCCACCACTATGAACTCCTCATTGGCCTCCTTGCTTTTCCTCAAAAGTAACAGACAAGCTGTTCACACAAAGTCTATATACTTACTTGCTCTGCCTAGAGCAATCTTTTCCTTTAATATTTGTATAACACTCTCCTTCACTTCCTGGGTCTTTGTGCAAATAACATCTCATAAATGAGATATAACCACCCAAAACAAAATAAAATTAACTTTCATCCCAGCATTCCCCAATGGCTTTTACCTTTCTTGTATTTCTTTGTATCACTTATCACCATCAACCATCAATCATTATTCTATTACTGGTTTATTTTCTTATTTGAGACAGAGAGAGAGAGAATTGGGAGGGTGCGCAGAGGAAGAAGAAAACACCCCACTGCCTAGAAAGCCTGCTGGGGAGTTACATCCCAGGACCCTGAGATCATGACCCAAGCCAAAGGCAGTCACTCAATGGACTGAGCCACCCAGGTGCCCCTCTATTATTGGTTTATTTCACTATTATATTTCAAAAGAATGTGAGCTCTTTGTGGTCAGGTATTTTATATGTTTTATTAATTGAAGTATTCTCAGAAAGGTAGCTGGCAGATTGTAAGGGCTCACTAAACTGTATTTTGTTGTTATTATTGGGCTCCTTTAT
Source organism: Mustela nivalis (assembly GCF_964662115.1). NCBI lineage: Eukaryota > Metazoa > Chordata > Mammalia > Carnivora > Mustelidae > Mustela > Mustela nivalis. The sequence goes on along the minus strand of NW_028136504.1, from coordinate 1,686,919 downwards.
GGGCTTTACCTCTTACGCTAGAAGTCTATCCTTCAGATGTAAGCGATAAGAATAGAGCCCTGCTGCCTGTTCAAATGTGTAAAAAGCCTGTATTAAGTGGATATTTTAAAAGCTAAATGAATGGCTTAATAGTTGTATATAGGGGAAAAGGGAACATATTTTCCACAGTTTAGAAGTGGAGTTCTTTTATAGAGTTCTTGTACAAGCCTACACTATGGAACGATAATGGGCAGTTGTACATTACAATTATACAAACACTTTGGTAATTTATATCCTTTTTTTGTAATTCTTGACTGGATTATTTAATTCCTTAGGAGCACTATAGCATTTCAACTTTTCATGTTCAATAAACTTATTGGGGTTGCTACCTTTTTTATTCAAATGGAGAAATAGTCATGATTTAATCTAAATAAAGTGTTATTGATTGTGTTGTTTTCTAGGAATGAGTCGCACATGCTAGTTTAAAAGTTTTGTTAAATTCCAAAGTCTGTCACTGATAAAAGCCTTTTGTAGATTAGTAACTTGATCAAAACGGAAAAGTTATGTATCACCTATTGTTATACTATCTTTGTTTCCATCTTGCATTGTAATAACACCCATCTTAACTCTATTTAAGACAAATCATTGCCAGATGGATTTCTGGCATTGATTGCAGGATATGAAATCTAGTATAACTAAAAGTTTTTGGTTTTAGTAGCATATAAATCAATTTAGAAAAATATATGTATTTGAATATAAGATAAAGTTTTAAATTATTTGGCAATAATAAACTAAACTTTTTTTTTGTAAATTTTTATTTTCTAAAATTTCATTGAGCTCTCTTGCAATAAGAAACAAGTTACAAAAAATTAAGGTTTATTTACCCCAATTCAAAATTATTAGGAATATAATCATAGAGGTTGAAGTATTTAAAATATTGAACCCAAAATGTTTTATTAGGTAAATTCATGAATGCTGAGCATTCACTGTTAAAATATACTAATAACATTGATAGACTTGTAGAAGCCTAAAATCAAATATTTATTAAATATTTATATCCACATCTTTTCATAGCTTGGTAATTCATTTCTCTAGCATTAAATAATATTCCATTGTTTGCATGTACTACACTTTCTTTGACCTTTCACTTATGGAAGGATATCTTGGTTGCTTCCAAGCTTTTGTCAGTTATGAATAAAACTACTATAGACATCTTTGTGGGTATAGAATTCATCTTCTTTGGATAAATACCAAGAGCTGCTACTGCTGAATAATCTGGCAAGAATATGTTTAGTTTTGTAAGAAACTGCCAAGTTGTTTTCCATTCTTTATTCTCAATACACATGGAAGAACATTCCTGTTGCTCCACATCCTCACCAACATTTCGTGTTCTGTTGTCAGTGCTCTGTATTCTGGGTATGTACTGGTGTCTCTTTTTTGTTTTAATTTGCATTTTCCTGATGACATGTGATGTGAAGCATCTTTTTATATGCTTATTTGCCATCTGTAATATTTTCTTTGGTGAGGTATCTGCTAAGGCCTTTGGCTCATTTTTAATCCGGTCTTTCCCCCATTGTTGAGTTTTTAGGGGTCTTTGTGTATTTTTGATTAACAGTCCTTTGCCAGATGTGTATTTTGCAAATTTTTTCTCATAGTCTGTGCTTTGCCTTTTCATTCTCTTGGCATTGTGTTTCACAGAGTAGACATTTTTAAATTCAGTGCTTGTGCTTTTGTAGCTAAAGTTATTGCGAAAACCAAGGTCATTTAAATTTTCTTCTATATTACCTTCTACATGTTTCATGTTTAGGTTTATAATCCAATCTGAGTTCATTTTTGTGAAGAGTGTAGGATATCTGCCTGGATTTATTTTATTTTATATTTTTAGATTTAGCTTCACCATTGCTACAGAACCATTTGTTTAAAAGATTGTATTTTGCTCTCTTGTATTGCTTTTGCTTTTCTATTAAATATAAAATATAATTGATAATATATATTCTGTTGCTTTAATCTAGTCTCTCTGTGGTATTACAATATCATGCTTACAATTATCGTTATGGTAAACTTTTTTTTAAGATTTTATTTATTTATTTGACAGAGAGAGAGATCACAAATGGGCAGAGAGACAGCCAGAGAGAGAGATGAGGAGAAGCAGGCTCCCTGCTGAGCAGAGAACCCAATGCCGGACTCGATCCCTGGCCCCTGGGATCATGACCTGAGCCGGAAGGCAGAGGCTTAACCAACTGAGCCACCCAGGCGCCCAATCGCTTTAGTAAACTTTGAAGTCAGTCCTCAGTCTTTGTTCTCCTTCAACACTATGTTGACTATTGTGAGTCTTTGCCTCTCCATATAAACTTTAAAATAAGTTTGTTAATATTAAAAAAAAGAACTTGCTGGAATGCATTAATTGTATAGATAAACTTGGAAACCAGTGACCTCTTGAGCTTAGCAGGAGATAGACCATGGACATCAGTTGTCACAGTGGTGCCTCTGGCAGAACCTATTGCAAATCCCTAGGCAAAATGAGACCTCAAGGATCTGAGAGAATGTCTAAGAAGTACTTGATACATCCCTTGGGTATGGTTTATTGAAGTGTCCACCTGTCTGAAAGCTGGGGAATCTAGATAAGGGAGGGAAAATTAGTTATGATAAAACATATCAACAAACATCAATAAATTTTGTAAAACTAATTGTCATGGCTCATATACAATATGACCAACAGAGGGACCATCAGAAGGAAAGCATCAGTTATGTTTATTGTGAAATTTTTTATTCAAAATAAAGCAATGTGAGGGGAAGACACAATGAGAAAATTACCATTTTTTAAATGGTAAACATCTTACAAAATGGAATAGGTTTTATATTCTAAGTAGTATATTGAAAAGTAAAACATTGGGGCGCCTGGGTTGCGCAGTGGGTTGGGCTGCTGCCTTCAGCTCGGGTCATGATCTCAGGGTCCTTGGATTGAGCCCCGTATCGGGCTCTCTGCTCCGCAGGGAGCCTGCTTCCCCCTCTCTCTCTCTCTCTCACTGCCTGCCTCTCTGCCTACTTGTGATCTCTGTCTCTCAAATAAATAAATAAAATCTTTAAAAAAAAAGAAAAGAAAAGTAAAACATTAAAAAATAAAATTTCAATGAAAAAAATTATTTAATTTTTAAAAAGGTTAAAAATAGCAGAACCATTTTTCTTATAACTGGAAAATACACTGTATATACATCTATCAAAATAACTTGTCATGGGGGAGCCTGGGTGGCTCAGTAGGTTAAAGCATCTGCCTTCGGCTCAGGTCATGATTCCAGGATCCTTGGATAGAGGCCCACATCGGGCTCTCAGCTCAGCAGGGAGCCTGCTTCCTCCTCTCTCTCTCTGCCTGACTCTGCCTTATTGTGATCTCTGTCAAATAAATAAATAAAAACTTTTATAATAAATATTTGAAAAATAACTTGTCATGTCTGGAATCAGGAGCATATGGAAAAAAATAATATCTGAGGACAATACTTCTGCCATGTTTTGTGCCTTGCTAATATTTTTAAACAGTCAGGCAACTTTTAGCCTTATTGAAATACCTGCTAAGATACCTGCAGTGCCTTTTGGAGCCCTATGACTATAAAAATTAATTGCAAATATTCAAAATGTTTACTATGGTGTCACTATTTAGGGCCACCACCAAGTATGTTTCAGAAGTAAGCATAACTGTTACTCTTCCATAAGGCAAAAGGGCATATTTTCAGGAGTTCCATCTGCTGTACCAGGAGGTGAATCAAGTAATGATTTTTGTCTATAAAATAATTCACTTTTCAATCTAACATTCCTCATTCCACATTATAATAATAAAAACTAGGAGGAGACTAAAACAAACAAACAAATACAACTACAACAACCAGCTTTTCCTACAGTGGAAAAGTAAATATAACCTTAGGAGTAGCCTAAAATTTATTTTTAAATATTTTAAGATAAACGTTTTTGTTAGAAAACCATATATTTTATATTACTAAGAAATAACAGGCAACGTTTTATGAACTTCTAAAAAGTCTAGTTACTTGTATTTATCTATTAACTCATCTCTTTATGAAGTAGAACATGATCACACCTCTTGTATCTACCCAAGTTTGTATGCTTTGGTTGTTTTATGTTTGCTATTTCCTTGCTTAATTTTTACAATATTTGATACATAATAGTATCTTTAAGTCCATCTATGATTTCACAGAATTTGTTTGAACTTCATAAAAATGTACCATACTTTTTGCACTGTCCTTGTTTTACTTCTCTATTAGCTTTCCAAGTTTTATTCACTTTAGAGTGTGTAGCTATCATTTATTTTTACTCCTCCATAATGCTATGTTTACAAATTTGTATTTATCTGTACTTTTAAAAATATCTTAATTATATACCATTTCTCATCTCACGTAACACTCATGTTACTTCTACACTTATCAGATATTATGTAACTGAAAACCACAACTCAGCAACAATAGAACACCATTTTTCAAAATTAAATGGCTTACCAGAATTCTTTAATTCTATCCTTTATTTGTATTAGATGACCCTTTATTCTGGTATTTGGCATTGTTCATATGGAGGAAAGCTTATAAGTTGATATTCCATAAATAGAAGGATTTTTATGATCGATTAATTATTTTCATTTAGAATGCATAGAATATGGTTGATTTAATATTTCTTTCTTACTCTCTGCCTGGAACATAGTGCTATCTATGCAATAGCCACTAAAATATTAAGTTAATTACCTAGACTTTAAACTGCATATTAATAGGAATAGCATACAGAACTCTTCTCAGATTGGGACACCTGGGTGGCTCAGTCAGTTAAACGCCTGAGCCTTTAGCTCGGGTCATGATCTTAGGGTCCTGGGACTCAGTTCTGCAACAGATTCCCTGCTTAGCCGGGAGTTTGCTTCTCCCTCATCCTGCTGCTCCCCCTGCTTGTGCTCTCTCTCACTCTCTCTCTTACAAATAAATAAAATTAAAAAAATAAATTCTTCTCAGATAGCTAATATAGAATATCGTCTTTGTATTCATCAAAGGGAAAGTGCCATATAATAATGAAATCCAGACTACTTCAAATTCATTTTTTAACCAGTAAGAAAGTACTGGAAACAAGCCAAAAATGTCTTCAATGAATTAAAGAAATAGATTGATTTTCAATATCTTAATGTTTCTAATGTTAAATTGCAAGATTTTTATACTAGATATCAGTGTAAATATTCATTATACAAGGATATTCTAAAAATAAACCTGAGAAAACTACTTGACATATATGATGACAAAAACCAATGTCAGTTTGGGTAAAACTTACAACACCTACCACCTGAAACTCTTGTTCTATATGGTGCCATCTTGTGATGCTGGGCAGCGGCAGTGAGCCACAGCTTCCAGTCAGCTAGAAGATTACAGGGGTGAACACCTGATATTCTTACAAGCATTCTATATATAGAATATATATATTCTTCTTTTTTTAGTGTAATATTTAATAAATTGCATGTGATATTTGATACTTTGTTATAAAATAGGCTTTGCTTAAGATGATTTTGCCCAAATGCAGGCAAATGTAAGTGTTCTGAGTATGTTTAAATAAGCTTAAGGTAAGCTATGATATTTGATAGTTTTGGGGTATTAAATGCATTTTCAATTTTTTATGTGTTTCTCTGTACATAGCCCCCTTGTAAGCTGAGGAACATCTCTATATGTATATGTAGCCTTGGTATGGCTTACATATTGTTGGCATGAAACATCTAGAACAGTACGTGTGCCATAGAATTGTCTACAACATCAAACAAGTTTCTTGAAAACTTGTGCCAAAGGGGTTATGTCTTTAAGGATTCTTATTTCAGAAGGGTTCTCTCAAACGTAAGATTTTTCAGAAGTTAAGTGAAAATCTGACCAAACTAAACATTTTTCCATTTTCCCTAGTGAGCAAAGATAGCTAAAATCTATCTGCCATTTTCAACACTGTACTCAACGATTGTAATTCTAATTTAAGAACAGATTATTTATATCAAAACCACATGTTGGCCTAATCTTATACAATATTCATAAGTCACACTCAGACCCTTGGACACTTTTATTTGTTGAGTCTATATGGTACTACGGACATTCATCTTTTTTGACCTCATAGCTTCATGTATGTCTATACTTTTGAAAATACATGCATCATAGTTCCATTGTAAAATGTCTGGGTTATAAAATGTGCTATGCTATCAAAATGGTAATAAGAACATACAAATGACCTGATGTAATGAACTGGACCAGATTGCCAGATATCACATTGCATACCAGAAAGATTCAGTGGTAAGTTTTAAAATGGCCAGCTATACACTGACTGAATTATAACTCATTTAGCTTCTTTCTTTGTGTACAGTATTATACATTAGTCAGTATTATAGTAGATAAGTACTTTGGACAGATGTAAATATGCTGTAATAAAAAATGTTTTTCTTCTTTCTTTTAGTCCTTTTTACTTGTAAGACTAGCCACAAATACCACGCCTCCCCCAAAATAATTTGCAATCCAAATTTATCTCTAAATGAATTTATTGCACAGAAAAATATGTATATATATATATATATATACACTTACAGAAGACATGTTCAAAAATAGTTACACAACAGCAGGGCCCTAAATGTAAGCAGTATAGTTGTTTTGTTTTGTTTCTTTTAAAAAAAGAGGTTATGTGAAATATTAGGATTTTATTTCCAGGCGTAGTATTTCAAGACAGTTAACTACACCTATGGTGTCAACAGCCTCTTGTTGGCAGTATGATTTTATTGGCTCCATGGAATAACAGCAAGAATTTACTATTGCTTCTTTCTTTTATGACACACACAGAAAAAAAAAATTGACACATTTGCTCAAGACCAACCAGAATCATTTTAACCTATCAAAATTGATGGGAGGCCTTCACTGCCAAAGTCACTGCTGCGTTTTCACAATTCACTGCAGACAATCTGCTACTCCCATTATGATAAAGGAGAGCAGAGTCATAATCAGGGAAGAAAGCTAGATTAATACTTGTAATTATCATTGAATATTTAGCCTGCTATAGGATTATTATTATTAGTGTCATTTGATAATTTTCTCTCATTTTATTAAACACAACTGTGAGTAATTACGCTACCTAATATTTCTCTGTATTGGCTGACTAGCTAGCAAACATTCATGAAAATATCCATTAGCCACACATATAAAATGCTGCATTATGATGCTGTTGAATCAGAACATACCACTACCTGATCCTGTAGCTCTTTGAGGATTTGCAAATCAATTAATTCTATGTTTATTGGATTCTTCCCATACAATTAGAAAATTTATAATCGAGTCCATGAACATTATTAGTTTTACCATTTTAAACCAGCAATCACACTTTGATTTTTACAACAAAAGCAGAAATATAAACACACACATTTGGATCAGTTTTCTCTTAGTCTGTCTGGACTTCAAAATCCTATTCCTCAAGATGATGCACACCAAAGTTCTGGATTAAACAAGAAATTAGATGGCACCTGAACACTTGGTTTAATATTCTCAAAAGGATTATGAAACTTCTTTCTTACATTAAGACATTGTTTTACAAAGATCCACACTTTTATAATGTTAGTATTTTTAATAATCAATAAATTCAATTAATCATGATTAAAAATCAAACATAAAAATTTCTACTTTTTGCTTTTGCCCCCTCCATTTAGAACTTATTTATAGCCTGATAATTCAAAGGTCCCTATGTTTATGAAAATCTGGACAGAAATAGCTCTAAGATCCCATTCAGAACTTGATATTAATCTAAGTCTTTTGGCTCCATTTATCCTGAGAGCAAAGAGTAGGACAAAGGATTTGAGTACTGTTAGTTTATCTGGGAGATTATCCAAGGTAGAAAAGAATGGGAAAGTGATACAGTGAAGAAGCAACTTTGTCAAAGAGGTACATTGTTGATATAATTGTTGTGGATAGAAAATGAAGGCTTGCTTTTACTGAAAGGTCCTGAGAAACTTCTTTAAGTTGTCCTTATGAAGACCTGAAAACTGACAATTTTACCTATGGTTCTTATTTCCACTTCACTGAGAGCTGTCCTCAGAGGACATTAACTCTCCTACACTTTCAGGTTGTGTTGGAGACATTCTAAAATGAGAGAGAGAACATGAGATGCTATCAGTGTTAAGTAACTGCAATTTCCCATGGAACTATCCACCACAGGTTTGGCTATAATCAGGTGTTGGGCCTTGATATCAGAGGGATTTGAGGCAGTATCATTTTAGGTTAATCATTATATCTGAAATTTCCAAAAACTTCAACTGATGAAACTTTGATTATAAACCTATAAATATAACAATAAATCTACAGTATTCAAATTATTTTCATAGAAATACACAAACAAAGCATCAACTGATTAATATTTAAATGTTACAAAATACTGAACTGAAAGAATTTGGTCATATAACAACGTGTAAGAAGTAGAGCTTAGGTTTAGGTTAGAAGTCAGGATGCATTTGGGACTCAGTTAAGAAATTGAATGGAGGGACGCCTGGGTGGCTCAGTGGGTTAAGCCACTGCCTTCGGCTCAGGTCATGATCCCAGGGTCCTGGGACCGAGCCCCAAATCAGGCTCTCTGCTCAGCAGGGAGACTGCTTCCTCCTCTCTCTCTGCCTGCCTCTCTGCCTGCTTGTCATCTCTCTCTGTCAAATAAATAAATAAAATCTTAAAAAAAAAGAAATTGAATGGATGTCTGACTATCTTATAGGTTTGCTAAAAATCAGTGACTTTGTGTTCACGTGTGGCTATGCGGGAATTTTTAACTTTCTCTAAGAAGTTATTAGATTGATTATATAATGGCAGTAAAGGATGGGGAAAAGCAAAGTACAAACCCCATAAAGACAAAGACACTGAGTATGAGAAAAGAGTAATAGATAAGAAGAATCAATGCATTTGAGGAAAATGGGAATTGAAATACACAATGATTGTTGATTTTTTTAGATGCAGAAATCAAAACTAGCTTGCAAGAAGGAAATAACAGAAGACATGTTGTGAAAAGGCAGTAACGTGGAATAAAGGAGTAGGGAGAGCATATCAGGTAATTTGGATAGGAAGGAGTTAGGAGATAACTGCTTGATAAATTTTATATGGCCCACTTAAATGCACAGATTTCTCTAATTTATATGGAGAACAGGGTGTCGTTTCTCTTCCCTTTCAGAGCACCCGAGGTGTACTCTTTCAGACTGAAAACCTGAAAAGCTCAGGACTCAGTTGCTTAAGCACAGCTGAGAGGACATATTTCAATTAAGATTTACAGTTTGCTGTAGGTAGTAGACTGTCAAAAGTGGTTTAACCATATTTTTCATTTAACAAGAAGACTACAGAGAGTGTTTTCTGGTGTTGGTTCAGAGTCTTAAGAAAGTCAAGTGAACTATCTTAGAGGTTTTCATGGCTTTTTATTCACAGTTGCAAAAATTGCTGTTGGAGTTCTCACTATTAAGCCCACATTTCTGGCAGAAAGATAGAGGTAAAAGAGAATGATATCTTGTACGACTGATACTTTGTCATATGGTTACAATGTAACTAGAAAAGAGACAATAAAATATTTGATGTTGTTTTAAGTTTCCTTGTTGTCAATCCCTCAGTGCTTTCTGATACTAAAGGAAAAAGTAGATGGATATTGACCTGGCAACTATCAACACCTGTCAGTCTCTCTTGGATAACCAATACCTCTATAATCTCTTCTTCCCAGTAAAAAAAAAATAAAATATATTCATAAACCACACTGTGCCATCTCAAGTTACTGCACCAAGATAAAATTACAATGATTTTCAGTTGTTCCAAATGGACAGAATACCCTTCCTTATGATATCATGTCTTATAAGATAGATAATTGGCTTGCTACCAATATACCCAGATGAGACTGTGGAAGAGACAGGAAAAAAATAATAATATTTATTTATTCCTTGGGTTGACCCTGTTTACACAGATGCATTACTATTAGAAAAGGTTGGTTTGGGACATTGGAATGAATTTACTTAATGGGTCTGTATGTAATTGGGTTGGAGAAAATTTTTAATTTCTACAAAAATTATTAGAATTCTATCTTATTCCCTTTTGATAATTTTCACATGTTAACAAAGCCAACGTTTTTGTCTAGCAGACAAGATCTTAAATCCTAACAAAACTCAATTTTTTCCTTTTTTTTTTAAGTTTGAGAGCCTCATGTTCTCTCATGCTGCTTTAAATACAACTCAAAAAAACAAAAGGAGCTAAATGGGGCAGTAAGCCCAGACTTTTTATTTTAATTTATTTATCTTATTTTTAATTAAAAAATTAAAGATTGTATTTATTTATTTGAGAGAGAGAGAGCATGAGTGGGGCAGGGGGATGTAGCTGCAGAGAGAGACTGAGAAGTATACTCCCTAATGAGCAGGAAGCCCGATATGGGGCTCGATCCCAGGATACTGACTGAGATCATGACCAGAGACAAAGGCAGATACATGTGCAAAATCCCTTTTTTTCTGGGAAACAATACTTTACAAGAGATGTTTGAAAAAGTACTGGGGAAACAACTTTAATCAGAGATACAAAAATTTAATTGACTTCTGTAAAGCTACAGGGATCCAAATGATGGGAATCCCAGGCCGTTTAGGTTGTGGACCACAGAGTATTCTTCTCTGTAATATTTTATTTTCTTCCATGTCTACTAACTCCAGTCCAAGTTCACTGATCTCTTTTTAGATAGTGCAAAACATGGCAAAGAATACCAAACAAGTGCCCAATATTCTACATTTATTACATCATTTCTAACATATAGAAGTGTGTTACCAAGGCTGGTTCTGTGAACAAACCTAGTTATGCTAAAGTGTGTTTTGTTCTCCAAAAATTAAATTCATGATTATCACACAATTATAAAATACTTGTGTCAAGAATTTTTATTCAAAAATTAATAAGAGAAGCAGATATTAAAACTAGTTCACATGGTTATTTGGGATATAAGCAGAGTTGTGCAGCAGAAGTGCTCTGGGCCCATAATTTGGGTTATAGAATTTATGTTTTCTAATGAAAAATCACTAACTTGCATTATTGTTAACAAGAATCCTGTGCATTACCATCAGTTTTCTCCATTATAACCTCTTGCTCTACAGTTTGTAAATAACTTTGTCAATAGCAAGCTAATAAACGGGGTGACTCCAATGGATTGAGATAATCTCCAGAGTTTCTGCTACATAATGAACAGGACTCCATTGAAAGGACACCTAAGAGTTTATTTTGCCCAAAACTTTGATCACTTTTTTCACTGTCCTTACCTATTTTCCAAACCTAGTTCTTTTCAGTCTACAGACAACCCTGTATCTGACTGACTTGTTAATTCTGGGAATGTCTTGCAGATTAATTTGCTTGCCCGAGGTGGTTCCTCTAATTGATGTCTAAGAACCCTAATTAGTTAAGAAAACTTTTTTTTTAACATTTTCATTGCTATTTATTATTATTATTATTATTATTATTATTGCTAATATCTCTATTATAAATAATTCACAAGGGCATCTTTCTGACAAAAGACAAAGAGCTGGCTACTAGTAGAAAAAGTACATTTGACTCTGTCAGTGAAAGTGGTAAAGGGATTTGAGAAAATAAGGCAAAGCAGTGGAATTATGTGTTAAAACTTTAAATATTATAGACACATTTACTTAATTTCTAATACTGCTTATAATTAAAAAAGATGTTTTCCATGAACCACGCATTACAGCAAATATATTGTTTATACAGATTAAATTTTCATCAAAAGGGACGCCTGGGTGGCTCAGTTGGTTAAGCAGCTGCCTTTGGCTCAGGTCATGATCCCAGCATCCTGGGATCGAGTCCCGCATCTGGCTCCTTGCTCGGCCGGAGCCTGCTTCTCCCTCTACCTCTGCCTGCCATTCTGTCTGCCTGTGCTTGCTCTCTCGCCCACTCTCTCTGATAAAGAAATAAAATCTTAAAATAAATAAATAAATTTTCATCAAAAAATTATAAGTGTATTTTTTTGTAGGATCATGATAAGCATTTTGCAGATGAGAAAAGTGAAATTTAGAAAAGTATGTCTCTTCAAATCCCTCATACAATATCTGGCCTAGATAGAAGGATATACTATCACAATTGAGGAAGATAATTGAGATTACTTAAAATGATAAACTTTACTGTATAGGGTTTTTTACAAGTTTGCCACAGATTCACATTTTTTAAAATATATATCTATTTGTGTAAAGAGAATGCACTGAGAAGTAAAAAGATAGTGATATATCAGTGCTACCAACTAATGGCTATAATATCATCACCTTATTTATGAACAATGAAACAGTGTGTAATATTTAAATAAATTTAAATAAATTCCTATTTATTTTATATATTTATAAATTTAAATGAATTCCTATTTATTTATTATTAAAGAAATTCCTCTAACAAACAGTATGTTTTGAAGGTTGCTAGCAGGAAAGTGTTGTACGACATGGAAGTAATCAGAAAATGTGATCTAAAATTCTGCTTTCAAGGGCGCCTGGGTGGCTCAGTGGGTTAAAATTCTGCTTTCAAGAAGCTATCACAGTAAGTACTGAGCATTAGCTATTATATGCTATGGATGAATAACTGAAATCTACATTTGAAACTATTGGTACACTATATGTTACCTAATTGAATTTTAAAAAGTTAATAAAAAAAACCACTATTTTATAAAACAATATTCCCAACAGGCTCTTTTGCTTTAAAATACTCACTTTGTTTCCTCTCCGAGAGAACACCAAATGGCGGATGACGCCGGTGCTGCGAGAGGGCCCGGAGGGCCCGGGGGCCCTGGAATGGGAGGCCGCGGCGGTTTCCGCGGTGGCTTCGGCAGCGGCATCCGGGGCCGGGGCGGGCCGGGGCCGTGGTCGGGGCCGGGGCCGAGGCCGCGGAGCTCGCGGGGGCAAGGCCGCGGACAAGGAGTGGATCCCCGTCACCAAGCTGGGCCGCCTGGTCAAAGACATGAAGATCAAGTCCCTGGAGGAGATCTATCTCTTCTCCCTGCCCATCAAGGAGTCTGAGATCATCGACTTCTTCCTGGGAGCCTCCCTCAAGGACGAGGTTTTGAAGATCATGCCTGTGCAGAAGCAGACGCGCGCGGGCCAGCGGACCAGGTTCAAGGCATTTGTCGCCATCGGAGATTACAATGGACACGTCGGTTTGGATGTCAAGTGTTCCAAGGAGGTAGCCACTGCCATCCGCAGAGCCATCATTCTGGCGAAGCTTTCCTCGTCCCTGTGCGGCGAGGCTACTGGGGGAACAAGATCGGCAAGCCCCACACTGTCCCGTGCAAGGTGACTGGCCGCTGTGGCTCTGTGCTGGTGCGTCTCATCCCCGCCCCCAGAGGCACTGGCATTGTCTCGGCCCCTGTGCCCAAGAAACTGCTGATGATGGCTGGTATTGACGACTGCTACACCTCGGCCAGGGGCTGCACTGCCACCCTAGGGAACTTTGCCAAGGCTACTTTCGATGCCATCTCCAAGACCTACAGCTATCTCACCCCTGATCTCTGGAAGGAGACTGTGTTCACCAAGTCTCCCTATCAGGAGTTCACGGACCATCTTGTGAAGACCCACACCAGAGTCTCTGTTCAGAGGACCCAGGCTCCAGCTGTGGCTACTACATAGTTTTATACAAGAAAAATAAACTGAACTAAAGCTTGAAAAAAAAATACTCACTTTGTAATGAGAGTCATTACTTTTGTCTAGCCAAATCTTATAGCACTGTTTATCCCTTCCCTGCTTTATCCCTTCCCAGTATCAATAAAGGCTCACTTGGGTTACCTAGAAGCCATGAGAAAGCTTGTAATAGATCTGGCTGGTTTTCACCAGCAATTTGACCACCATGTGCACAGGGAAGTCTATTGATAAAGGCTTTATTGCAATAAGTTGCAAATACATGGATGATTTTGAATTCTCTTTCTTGAGGTCTTGTTTCATGATAATAAATTTAGGGTGGCTTATTGGAATGGATGTTATTAACATATCTTCATAGTTATAAGCACATGGAATTGTAAAATAGATGAATGAATGTGGCATTACTGACAACTGTCCTCATTTTGAAATCAAATTACAGTGTACTAAGATGAGGAAGCAAAGCAGATTTGGGATTATGAGTGAAATAATTTTAAAAAGTATTAGGGGTATGATCGGACTATTGGGTAATTCAGTAGAAAAATGTCTACTGATTGAGATTCTGTGTTCCCTGATTTCAGAGAGAAGTTAAGATAAATAAGTAACACGAGGAGACTAGGAAGCCAAACATAAGTGATAATTTTGTGCCAGGGTGTGTATACATCTGTTTATCTTCTTGCTTTACCACTAAGGTTGCTCCTAGAGGAGAGTTTAAATATGTGTTGGAGCTAATCTCTGTGGATTACACAAGAAACCACATCCTACAGCTCTCCCTGAAACACCCCTTATGATTTCAATGTAATTTGGTTTTTGCATTTTTAGAAATAACAAAATACTTTGCAAACTCATCTACTTTATTACCATCACAAGTGAGTCAGCTGACTCCACATTTTAACACAGTGACAGTCACAGAGGAATGGAGGAATGAGTAGAGTTATCAATATATGTGCTTTTAAGAAGTATGACAGGGTAGCAGCTATTTCCAGGAACCAAAACATGGGTCAGCAGCTGTGCAGGAAAAGTGATGGAATAAATGACTCATTTCAGAGGAGTTCTATAACATATTAGTTCTATAATGTATCTTCAGCCCCCAATTACCTGCTTTGATCTAAAGATAAGGATTTACAGTTAAGGTCCCATTTATGATTTGACTGGTAGGGTCTGAATCATGTTTACTATTGTTTTGACTATTACTTGAAACCTATAGTAGTACTTGGGATATGTGTTGTGTATTCTGTGAACATGTGCTATTTTTAGATTAGATAATTTCTGTCTCGAACCCCTGTTCATTTGTTTGTTTTTGTTTATTTGATAGTGGTTTCAGTAAATGGATATATCTGAAAAATTGCAAAGCCACTATTAAAACAAGTTATTATTATATATAGCATGGAATTGCACATTCCTCCTTTGAATCCGACAGAGCTTCACCATATCCTTAACAATTTGGGAAAAACATGCTATTATTTTTCTTTATAAAATTTCTCCTGTTAGGCTGTGATGGTTGTCATCAGCAGTAACTCCTCTGAAGGCTTTGTCAAAAGAGTTGAAAAAATTGGAAAGGTGTGTGAATGAAGCTGTTTGTTGAATATAAAGAAAAGAGCATTGAAATACAATTCACACTCTTACTTCTCCTTCTATGCTTTCAGATGTTTGTCATTTGAAAATTTTGCTTCTAGAAGAGATGTCCTATATAATTCTTACTTTAAGGAGCAAGTTGCTTTTATAATTTTTTTATTATTCTACCATTCCAGTATTTCCATTTAAATTAAATTCAATACCATTTAAAAAAAATCAAAAGTGCAGCCAGTATTCAATTCCTGGGCTAAATAATTTTAGAAAGCTTTGTGTTATTGAACCTACGGGGTTTTTATGTAGTTTTAACTCTTTCTTTCTGTGATTTTTCCCATTAGTCATGTAAGTGACTGCAAATTAACAGACATTGAGGATAAAGAAGGACTGAATAGAACAATCCTTGGCCTCATGAAGTTGAGAATCTAGCAAGGGAGTCAAACAATTCAATCATTCAGAGACAATTTATTGAGTGCCTGGCCTAAGATGAGCACAACAAAACCCCAGCCCAGAGGAATCATTTTAATGGGAGAGATAGATAATAGGTAAGCCAACTTAAAAAAAAAAAACGTACTGATTTTTCTTTAATAGAGATGCATATTTGAACTAAATAAGCACATTTTTAAAAGAGCAGTGATTGAGAAGAGGTTTTTAAACTGAGTGGTCCAAAAGGGCCTCCCTGAAAAAGTCTGTTTTGAACAGATTTCTGAATAATATCAGCTAGGAAGCTGCGTAAAAATCTCAGGGATGGGTGATTTTTCCAGTCGAAAAACTGTAAAGGCTCCAAAGTCACAATAGAGCTATAAGTTTCTCTAATAAAGTAACTTCTGACAAAGAATGAGAAGAAATAACTAACCCAGGTTTGAAAGAAAAGGGACAGACTTTCTATGGAATTCATATTTAATTAAAGCTCTAAAGGACAAAAATACAATAGAGCAAAATTCTGGTCACGCTGATATACCTAACGAAAGTTCATAAACAAGCTTTGGGTAGCAAAGAGTGTGTGGGAATGTTGGTAAGAACAGTGGGGAAGAGTCATCCCTGAACATGTTCTTAAATGAAGCAATTCTTGGGTTGTTTTAAAGGGTAAATTGGAGTTTGCCTAAGTGATTAGAGAAGGATGCCTCAGCTTATGGAAGTTCAAAGCCATAAAGATGTGATAAACTACTGCAGATATTTTCATGTATATTTGTTGTTGCTTCTAGTAATGGTGATCTAAAAACTCCTACTTAAGACAACTAAAAATCCAGACAAAATAGCTTTTAAAGTTAAAAATATCAGAATGATTATAAAAATAAGTGAGGGATTACTGGGCCAAAATACGAAATACAATGAGAGCCTAGAGATATATGCCCTGAAGCCATTTTAGCTATGAGAGCATTTGAAACTGCTAAAACACACTGAGCTGTGTTGTTCATAGACTCTTGATACTAGAGAAACAAAATTCAAAATCCAGCAGCAATCAAATTTGAGGACTTTGGTACAACCCAAATTTAACTTGAGATCCCCAAAGCACAAGGAGAAGCAGAAATAAGACTATAGCCTACCTTGCCTTCTGTGTAAACTGAGAAAGTCAATCACTGAATTTGGAGTATGATTGTCTTGTAGAGTCTCAGATATAAGAGAAAATCCTACCAAGGAGGACCATACCATTATTATAGCTCTTAATTATCCCTACTCAATAAGAGTTTCAAATATAATGTCTTGAACATAGCAAAATGTAACAAAGCACACAAAGAAAAACCATTAACAAGATTTGATAGACAAAATGGGATTAAGTATGATGTTAAAATGATCAATAAAGATTGTAAAATGGCTTGATTACTCTGCTCAAAGAAATGAGAGGGGAAGCAAATTGAACCAAAAACTGACACTAAAAATGATATTGAGAAAGGTTTTATAAATGAACAAATGGATACTCTAGAACTTTAAAAATATGACAGCTAATTTAAGGTACCACAGGGGTGCCTGGGTGGCTCACTTAATTAAACCTCCAATTCTTTTTCCTTTTTTTTTAACACCTTAATTTTATTTTATCTCTTTCATTTGGCTCAGGTCATGATGTCAGGGTTGTGAAATAGAGCCCAGAGTTGGGCTCTGTGCTGAGCCTGGAGTCTGCTTAAGATTCTTTTCCCTTCTTTTTCTATCCCTCCCTGCACTCTCACTTGCTCGCTCTCTCTTGCTTGCAAATAAATAGATAGATAGATAGATAATAGACAAAGAAAAATAAAAGCAGATTATGAAAATAAATATAAAGATTTTGAAATGAAAACAAGTTCAAAATAAAATAGAGAAGACCTACACAGCTTAAAGTTCATTCAGAAAATCTACTATTAAAGAAGTCAGTATGACACAATGTTAAGATATCAAAAGATTTGAGCATGCACTTTACAGAAAGGGTAATCCAAATGGCCACTCATATATAAAAACTGTTTATCTTTATTATGAATCTGGAATTAAATTAAATTAAATTAATAATAAATTAAAACCTAAAATGACATACTATTACACACTTACCATATTGGGCAACAGTAAAATTGCCTTGCAAGAATGTGAAAGAATGAAAGTGCCCATAATAAAAACATTTGAGGTAAGTTGGACAATATTTAGAAAACTTAAAAATAAAAATAAAAATTTGGTCCATTCCTAGAAATACAACATGGAACTAAATGAATATTTTCACCAGGATATGCAAACAGATGATTATAGCTATTTCATTCATAACAGCAGATCAGTAGTGGTCTATTTGCACAATGTTACATTAAATAAGAGAGAATATTAACAAACTGGGAGGAGGGGCTAGGTTGTTATCATAAACAGATCTTCTATGGTGCTGATTATGTTCTATTTCTCAAAATCTTTAAGTTAAAAAAGTTTTCACATTATATCTAGATAGATAGATGATAGATAGATATCCCAGAAGCTGCAATGCTAGGCTAAGACCAGGCTTTAAAGGGCTTTTCTATACTCTACTAAATACTTGAAACCATTCATTATATCATAGCTCAGTGTTCAAATCTCCATTTGTTTCCTCAGTTTCCTAATATTTACCTTAAGGTGACCTGATCCAGACTTTTGATCACCTTTGTCTAAATATTTCTATTTTAACAAAGTCCTTTTTAACACTGAGAGACTAAAACTTAGAAAAATACTCTTTTATCTCACTAGAGTGGAAAATATATAGTTACCCATTAACTAATGATATCCATGTCTACATTAGATCAATGACATTTTTAATTCTTGGGAGCTTTTGGTTAAATGAAATTTTTAAGCTTCCTTTAAATGAAGCTTTAAGCCATCACCACATGAATAAAATTAAAGAACCAAATGAAAACAGGCCAAGTATTTACAGAGTAATAGAATGTGCAATGGTAAGAGTACAATTCTGAAATCATAAAGCCTAAATTAGTGTGATGCATTTTTGCTACCCATGTAATCATAAACCAGTTATCCAAATGTGTTAGCCTCAGTTTTTTCACCCATGAAATGGTGATGATAATACTTATTATGCTGCGTTGTTGTGTGTATGTGATGAAGCATGGAGCATGAGAATCTCATATTCCATGCTAAAATGATAGCTATTTTTATACTTATAATAATTCTAGTAATAGTAATTAAATTGTTCAAAATGGTAATATTCATTTATATTGAGGCATTGTATTGACTATTCATAGACACATTTACCAAAATAAATTTCATTTTACTTTACCCCCTCTGAGGATATATATTCCCTAATTCAATATGAATCTCTTTATGAATAATAATTATCATAATAAATATGCTGATTTGTCTTCTATTTGTTTTTAGGGAGGTATCCTTTACTGTTGAACATGAAACTTAAGCAAGTCTGTCTTATTCAAAATTTGCATGCTGTTTTCTTATGAAACTAGATTATAGAGTTGTATGAAATAAATTCATGCAGTTAAGACATTGACGTTTGGAACACTGGGTGGTCAGTTTAGTATTTCAAAAGAAGATTTTAAATTTAAACCTTAAAACTGAGCTCTTTCAGCCTTATTTATAGACCATCCTTCATGTTTCATAAGTACTCCTCCATTGTAAACTAAGTAATACTTTTTGTCACAGTGTATATAATGAAAATGGATTTTATATTCTATTATTTCAGAGTTAGTTGCAGTTTCTACTGCCTTACTTCATTTTTTGAAAAATAGATTAATTCTACAAAAAGTTTTTTCCAGGTTTATTGAAAAAAATCGACATATTTGTAAATTTAAGAAATGATTTCTTATAACATTGCAAACCTTTAACATTGTGTAAATTTTGTACAATTTGATAAATTGGTATACATCTTTATTGCAATATAATCTACATAAAAATGTTAATACATCTACTATCTCGT
This sequence comes from Mustela nivalis, assembly GCF_964662115.1. Taxonomy (NCBI): domain Eukaryota; kingdom Metazoa; phylum Chordata; class Mammalia; order Carnivora; family Mustelidae; genus Mustela; species Mustela nivalis. Next base: position 1,667,360 of record NW_028136504.1, on the reverse strand, counting down.
ATAGTTGCCACTGTTTTTTATGCATTTATCATAAGGAATTTTAAGATCTACTCTCTTAGCAACTTTTATGTATATAGTATAGTAGAGATAAACTTCAGAGGTCTTGTGGGTTTTGTTCCAGACTGCCTCAATAAAGTGATTATCTCAATAAACTAAGTCAAATTATTATATTTTTTGGTTTCCCAGTGCATATAAAAAATTGTGTTTCCCAGTGCATATAAAAAATAAAAACTATACTGCACTGTTCAAAAGCATTATGTTTTTAAAGAAAAACAATGTATATACCTTAAGTACACTAGTTCTGAGTTTTCAGTGGGTCATAATTACTGATCACAGATCACCATAACAAATACAATAATAATGAAAAAACTTGATATATTGCAAGAATTACCAACATGTGACAAAGAGACACAAAATGAACAAATGTTGTTAGAAAAATAGTGGCAGCAGACCTCTTTTATACAAGATTGCTATAAACTTTCAACTTGTAAGAATGTGATATATGCAAAGTTTAATAAAGGGAAGCACAATTTAAAAAAGTATGTATATCTTATTAACTATGATCATCATGCTGTACATTAGATCCCCAGAACTTTTTCATATTATAGTTGCAAGTTTGCACCCTTGGACCACCTTACTCCACCCCAGGTTCACCCCTTGTCAACTCAACTCTAAGTTTCCATTAGTTTTCCTTTTCCTCAGATTCTGTATGTAAGGGATATCATAATACATAAATTAAAAAAATATACAAAATCTTTGAAATATTTCACTTAGAATAATACCTTCAAGATCCATCCATGCTGTTGTAAATGGCAGTATTTCTTAATTTTTCATGGTTAAGTAGTATTCCGTAGTATATATTTACCATACTTATTTTACTCATTCATCCATTAATGGATACTGAAGTTATTTCCATCTCTTGCTTAGAGTTAATAATTTTATAATAAACATAAGAGTGCAGATATGTCTTTGAACAGTGAACTTCGTTTTCTTTAGATAGATACCTAGAAGTGGGATTACTGAATCATATGGTAATTTTACTTTTAATAATATGAATAATCTCCATACTGTTTTCCATACAAATTTATATCCCTATTACAGTGCATAAGTTCCCCGTTTTCCCCAATATTTACCAAAATTGGTTAGTTTCAATTTTTTGGTAGTATATATTCTAATATCTTGCTGTGTTTTTCAGAGGTAAACAACAACAACAACAACATAAGGACTTTGCCCTGAGATTTTTACGTTGAGCACTTTTTAATGCTCCTGTTGGTCATTTATATAACTTTTTTGAAAAAAAAAAGTCTATTGAGATCCTTTTGCTATTTTTTTAATCATATATTTTTTTCTATTTGTATCTGTTGGTTATTAACCTCTTTTCAGATATAAGATTCGTAAGTATTTTCTTACATTCTGTGGATTGTGTTTTCATTCTCTCTCCCTTTTTTTGGCAATGCAGAAACGTTAGTTTGATGTAATACCATTTATTTATTTTTGCTTTTTTTGCTTGTGTTTTTAGTCTGGTATCCAAAAAACTATTGGCAAGACCAATGTCAAGGAGAATTTTTCCTATGTTTTCCTTTAGGAAATTTAGTTTCATGCATCACCTTTAAGTCTTTAATCTATTTCAAGTTCAGACTTATGAGTGATATAAGGTTCCCTTTTCATACTGTTTATGTGACTATTCAGTTTTAAATATCATTTATTGAACAGACTATCTTTCCCCATTACATATGTTGGCCCCTGTCAAATATTAGGTGACTGTATGAAAGGATTTATTTCTGGACTCTCAATTCTGTTCTACTTGTTTATTGGTCTGTTTTTATGCCAGTATACTTTATTGTTTTGAGCATGAGGGCTTTGTAGTATAGTTTCAAATCAAGAAGTGTAATCTCCCTTCTTCATTCTTTCTCAGAACTGCTTTGATTATTTGTTGTCTTTTATGGTCTCATATAAACTTTAGGATTCTTTACTTACTTCTGTAAAACAATAATATTGGATTTTTTTTAAGATTTTTAATTTATTTATTTGACAGAGAGAGATGACAAGCAGGCAGAGAGGCAGGCAGAGAGAGAAGAGGAAGCAGGCTTCCTGCTGAGCAGAGAGCCTGATGCGGGGCTCGATCCCAGGACCCTGGGATCATGACCAGAGCCGAAGGCAGCGGCTTAACCCACTGAGCCACCCAGGCGCCCCTAACATTGGATTTTTGATAGGAATTGGATTTACAGATGGTTTACGGTAGTATGGACATTTTAACAATGTTAATTCTTACCATTCATAAATATGAGCTATCTTTCCATTTCTGTCACCTTCAATTTCTTTATCAATGTCATAGTTTATGGAGTACAGATGTTTCATCTTCTTAGTTAAATCTATTCCTAAGTATTTTATTATTTTTGATGCTATTGTGAATTAGATTGTTTTCTTTATTTTTTCAGATAGTTCATCATTAGAATGTTAAAATGCTCCTGTCTTGTGCTTACTTTGGCAGCACATATACTAAAATTGGAATGATGCAGAGAAGATTAGCGTGATCACTGAACAAGGATGACATGACAAACTGGGAAGCAGTCCATAAAAAAAAAAAGAAACAAAACAAAATTCTTTTCTTTTATATATTGATCTTGTATTTGGTAATTTTACTAAATTTGTTTATTCAAATTTTTTGTGAATTTTTTAGGATTTTTTAACATGTAAGTTCATGTTATCCAAAAAAAGAAAATTTTACTTCTTCCTTTTTTTTTTTTTTTTTTTGGAGTCTCTTATTTCTTTGTGTTCCTTGTTTCTCTGGCTAGGACATCCACTACTGTGTCAAATGAGAGTAGTGAAAATGGACACACTTGTCTTTCTTCTGATCTTTAAGGGGAAAACTTTCAAAAGTTTTGATTGAATATGAGATTAGCTCTGGGCTTGCAATCTGTGTTTTTTCTTTAATGGGTTTTTTTAATTATTTTTTAAAATTTTTTATATAATGTGTTTTTATCCCTAGGGGTACAGGTCTGTGATTCACAGCACTCACCATCACTCACCATAGCACCTGCCCTCTCCAATGTCCATACCCCCACCATCCTCTCCCAACACACCTCCCCCCAGCAACCCTCAGTCTGTTTTGTGAGATTCAGTCTTTTATGGTTTGTCTCCCTCCTAATACCATCTTTTTTTATTTTTTTTTCGTACGCCCGAAACTGCCTATGTTGCATCTCCACTTCATCATATCAGGGAGATCATATGATAGTTGTCTTTCTCAGATTGATTTATTTCGCCAAGCATAATACCCTCTAGTTCCATCCACGTCATCACAAATAGCAGGATTTCATTTTTTTTGATGGCTGCATAGTATTCCATTGAACATATATACCACATCTTATTTATTGATTCATCTGTTGAAGGACATTTAGTTTCTTTCCATAGTTTAACTATTGTGGACATTGCTGCTATAAACATTTGGGTGCATGTGCCCCTTCAGAATGCCACGTTTGTATCTGTAGGGTATATACCCAGTACTACAAGCACTGGGTCATAGGGTAGTTCTATTTTCAGCTTTTTGAGGCACGTCCACGCTGTTTTCCAGAGTGGTTGCACCAGCTTGCATTCCCACATACAGTGTAGGAGGGTTGCCCTTTCTCCACATCCTCGCCAGCATCTGTCATTGACTGACTTGTTCATTTTAGCCATTCTGAACGGTGTGAGGTGGTATCTCATTCTGGTTTTGATTTGTATTTCCCTGATGCCGAGTGATGTGGAGCATTTTTTCATGTGTCTGTTGGCCATTTGAATGTATTCTTTGATGGAACATGATAGTGAGCTTAGGGAATCACCAAGTTAATGAAAGAGGTGCCTCTTGTAGGTGAAGTAAGAGTGAGAGAAAGAAAAGAGGGCTTATCCTAGATTGGAGAACTCGGGGCTGAAAAGGACCCTCATCTGGGAGCAGAGAAAGTGGTCCAGAATCAGAGGCACAGAGGACTCCCAACACCTTCCACAGAAGCGGAGCACCTAAAGACATAGTGCCATTACCCCTGAAAATCTAGGCATGGAGGTATTCTCTTTAGGCAAATAGGCATCGGAGAATAGTTTGTCCATAGCCCAGTCACTGACTTCAAGAGGAAAAGCTATACCAGCTCTCGAAGCAGGCCGGATAGCTCAAGCAACAGCAGCCAAGCCAAAATCCTTATCCCCTGCATTTCTGAACAATGACAGAGCAGCGGTTCTGTCTAGAACCAGGAGGTATTCAGAAGTCAATTGTTGGGTCCCGGGTTGTGTCCATCAGTTCAGACGCGGCCTTCAGATCAACTCATGATTCCAGGGCCTTGGCATTGACTCTGTTCTCAGGTTCTCTGCTCAGGGGCAAGTAAGCTTCTCCCTCTCCAGCTCCACCCCCTGATTGGGATCTCTCTGCCTCTCTGTCCAAACGTGCATGTGCATGTTCGATAAGATAACAAAGACAAAAACAGTGCACAATAATTGACTGGGGCCAAAGGATGTTTTATTGAATTTGGACCTAGGATCCTATGGAGGGCAGCCAGGTATAGAGAACCTCCCACCATCCTAAAATGCCCGACCTTCGCGTGGAGCTTCCTTGTTCATTCTCCTGTTCTTTGCCTTCCTGGATCTCCTCACCAACCTGCAGCATCCGCTGTCTGTCGTGCTGTACTGACCCCTTGTTAACACATTGTGCATCCTCTCGGGGCTCCATTGGAACATGCCCATCTTCCTCAAGAGGCACTGTTTGCTTATCGCATGGAACCATTTGGGGGATGGTCATGAGAGGGTGAAGGCAGGCTTGTGCTGCCACATCTCCATGCAGTTCCACAGAGGGTAGCTGATCCACCATGAGGGAGTGCTCAAGGTTCTTCCACATTCGAATCCTCTTCAATGCGTCCTTTTGCACATACAAGTTGTCTTCCTGAAATGGGCACGGAAGTCTTTCAGTTGGCTTCATTGGGCTATGGGTCTCTTCCAACATGCTCTCCGTTGGCTTCTGTGGACTCCAAGAACATGAGTCCGTCCTGGACCTAAGGTTCTAGGGTGTAGACTCTGCCTTGGATGCATGGTCTTTTTGGAAGATTGGGAGGCCTTGTTGGCACCGTTTCTGGAGACCATTGAGGTACTCGTGTGCTTTCTGTGGAAGACTCCAGACATGTCTTTGGCACGGTTGCGGGGGTTCACTTTGAGCTTCCCTTGGGTGGACCTTTTCCTGTTGAGATGCTCCATGATTTGGTGGGAGGGTCTCACCCTTACGCAGGGCTCGGATTTCCTCCCCTGAGGCATTGCTTGCGGTCTGTTAGTTTCTTGGCTTGTCGTTGCTAAGATGGAATGCGGCATCTTGCCTTTCTCCGAGGTCCAGAGGGCTGGTGCTGACACTCACGACCAAATACTATGAATTGGGCCATGGAGAAGGTGACACCGACTCGCTTCGCAAACTGCCTTGGTGAGAGACCCAGGCGGCTCCAGCAGTTTGGGACGGCCTGGGGTCCTCTTGGCCCACCCATGACTACTCCAGTCAAGTGTAGTGATCAGGCCTGGGTTGATGAGGAGTGGTTGCTATGACCTCAAGGCTTTGTGACATCACAGATGCTGGCTTCACTGAAGCAGCTGTCCCTCTCCCATGACATTGGTGTCCTATGGCTTTAAGTAGGAAGCCCCAGGAAGGACAAAACAAGAGCCCTCTGAACCTGATCAAGAACTCAGGATGTCTTGTGGTTTAATGTCCAACTTCCCCTTTCTGGAGACATAGAGGAAGGAAAATGACATTCAGTATACCTTCCTTTAGGCCAACATATCCCCAGAGACGGCAAGGTGTCCTTTTACACTACAATTTCTAGATATCTCAAGAAAAGGTGAGGTCGCGTGTATGAGCAGCTCTCCGTGGGGTTTTTCGTCCTGTGGGTGAGAGCGTACTTTGTCAGCGTCTTTTGCTTATGGGTCAGTGATGACTAAGGTACGGAAAGTACCTTTCCGAGGTAAAAGGTGAGGGCATCGCTATATGGTGCCGTCTGTGTCCTCGTCTCCTAGTGTTCTGAAACACGCGGCTAAGGGATGAGGCCTCTGTCTACCTGGCTTTCCCTTAAATACCTTTGAAAGTCTTTGAGGAGAGTGACCTTCTGCATCAGAGCTAACTCTCAGAGAGGTCTACCGAACCCCTTGTAATTATTAGTTAACTGTACTTGTTGTGGTAACGGGTATAGACATGTGGACCAAGACTCTTTAGTCAGAAGGAAAGGGACGGCGTATATAGACGGCTTGCAAGGCCCATTCGAGCAGACCTTTGGAGTGAGCCGCAATGCCCTTGCAAGGACTAGTGGATCAGGATGTTTGGGTCCATTTCGGCACCTCAGTATTCCTCTGCCATCGAAGTGAATGAACCCCTGGACCTTGCCTTGACATGAATGTCCCATGCCCTGCTGTTGGGAAATGGAAAAGGCAAGCAGACAAAGGGAAATATCATATGGCTTCCCACAATATGTGCCTCGGGAGGAATACCTTGGCCCTAGGAAAGGAAGGGAATAATGAAGGGCAAGAAGTCAGAGAAGGAGACCCACCAGGAGTGACTCAGGACTCTGAGAATCCAGATGAGGGCTACCGAAAAGAGAACTGATTAATGGGTGGTCAGGAGTTGTGGCATATATTAGGAGGAGCACTAGGACGTCCATGCAACTAAAGCATCCGTGAATACTCTGTCAAAAATGGATGATGGATGATAGGCAGGCTTTCTCAACAGAACAGCAACAAGAACAACATCAATTCATAGGAAAACAATGTGGCCCTCTCAAAACCAAAGGAAGTCACAGGGAGAAAAGGAAAGAATTATATTGTTTATTATCTTTCCTTATTGAAATGACATGGGTGGGTTTCCTAAAATGTCCTTCTTTGAATTGGGTCTTTATCCTTGTAAATTAGAGTTTACCCACCTCTTCCATCTCTGGATTTGATGAGAGGACATGACAATGCCTTCACTAAATACATAGAAGAGTGGCCCAAGCAAATGACTTGACCTGGCCTTCTGTGTGTTGGCAGGGGTTGGATTACTGCTTCAAAGGCTTCCGTCTAAACTAGAGAGCTGAGATTTTGTAGGTTTCCTGACCTAATCTTGGAAGTTTCTATGTGTCTGGGAATTTATCCTTTTCTCTCAGTTCTTGGATTTGCTAGCATAAATGTGTGGCTATGCCTTTTCGGTTATTCTTTTTTCCTTGCTACCAGTTGTGATGTGGTTTCATACTTGCAGCTGTGTGCTTGTCTCCCTGTTTTATCCCAGTAATGGCTTCTGCGGTTTGTTCCTGTTGTCAAAACTCAAGTGTGAGATCTCCTGATTTTTTTCCTATTGGTTTGTTTGTATTTCCTTAATTTTGATAATCACATGTCTGATTTCAATTTTTCTGTTAACTTTGGAGTTCGGTTTTTCTTCATCTTGTTCCTTCAGTCGTCCTTTTAGGTGGCTTTCTTTTTCGGTGTTTTTAAATTTTGGAAATGCACACATTTAACCCTATATTGTTTCCCCATAAAATGTTTTGGCATCCTCCTCTAAGTTTCTTAGAATTCCTTCGTTCATGGCTCTTCTTTTCCTTTGGATTTTCTTTCTTGCATTCATTGCAGTTCGTGAATGTGTTGTGTTTTCCACTTTAGTGTCTGGCTGTATTTCCAATTTGAAAGTGATATCTTCCTGTTTTCATACCTTCGTGATGATAAGTGCACAGGATAGGTTTTGACTTCTCTTCCATGAATTATGACTGGATTTGGACTCGAGCTCATGACCTGCGATAGACAAAGTTAGGTCTGCTGCTGGGAAGAACATATCTTATTGTCCTCAGAGACGCAATCTTACTCATGGACCCCCCAAAGTTCAGGTGGTCTCGAATGCCCATGTGGACGTCTGTTATTCCTTAGCACCTTCCCATCCAGATAATCTGTCCTGTGCTTAACCTGGATATCATAGTTGCCAACAGTATTGGATAAACGTCGCCATCTCCATTCCTGTGTGTTCATAGGCTTCCAACGTTTAGATACACCTTTTTTCATGGTGGATATGTTGGCAATTCTTCCAGGTTTCTGATGTTTTGATGCTCCATCAAGACAAAACACCTTCCGCTTAGCTTTTTTCTCTCGAAGGCATAAAATGACTCTCGCTGACTTAGGCACAAACACTTTGGCTCTCTTCTCCTTGGGAATAGCATAACCTACATCTTCCCTGTTTCTTCACTTGCAAGCTATGAGTATCTTTAGAGTCGAAGGAAATCTCCTATGGGCAACAGAAGGACGAGCCTGTTTAATATTTGCTGTTTTCTTATGGATGTTTCTATTTTTTTTTTTTTTTGATTTGGAATTTCAACCACTGTTACAAACTGTTTGTATTGACGGGAGTCTTTAGTCCTGAGTACTGAATGTATTATTGATAGGTAATAGTTCACTTTCTCATTTTGGTTGGCTTCTGACTTGGATTCTATTTGCCTTTCACCTATATGGTATTTTCTTGGGGTTGCTTCATTGGTACGATTCCTCGCTTCCTTCCCATATTTTGCATGTCTTATCTTTGTGTGTTTGCATGTGCATGTGTTAATGCTGTGTGGTGTGTGTGTGTTTCACATCACAATTATTATTAAAATACGAGAGAATGGAATTCGGTCTCTTGTGGGTAGCAATTCAATTTGACATGCCTTGAAATCTCACATTCCATTAGTTTCAGGAAATCTCCTTAAAGGAATGTCATCTCTTGTCCTCTTCAAGAATCCCGTGTTCTCACAAAACGGCCTTCCAACAAACAGCACCATTTGAATTCCTCATTAGAGTCATAATGTTTGTCCCAATACCCTTTCTTTTTCGTATGTTTCTTGACTGTCATGAGTTAGTGAAATCGTCTGTTTATTGTCTTTCTGAGAATGATAGATGTGACAAAGTCCAATGCTCTCCGCAAGACTGCCATAAGAGACATGTGGAAGAATTCCTTCTTGCTTATGTCACAGTACAAATTGTGGTGACATGAAGACACTGAGATGGTAGTAGTGTCTAATAACCTCATGCTTCTTCAACCATGAAGGCAACAAAAAGATGACCACAACAACTGCAGTGGGGTGGAAATTGACCTGAAGCCTACAAGGTAAACTCCAGAGCGAAATAGAACGGAAGGTGCAGAGATGATGGGAGAAGGTTGGAGACATGGCTCAGGGGAGATTTGGTTGGTTCGTGGATCAGAGGGCTGGAGTCCATGAAGAGGACCAAAGCACAGGAGAGCAGGGCACCCTGGGAACACACAAGGAACCTGTTTCCCAGTGCCGTTGACTGTGAGACGCAGAGGGTCTGAAGGGCACGAGTACTTGACAACACAAGTGTTGAGGGCTGAAGTTTTCCTATCAGCAGGCTTGGCAGACATCAACTTGAAAGAACACCATCTTTTTCCTGCATATGACACCAACAAGCGACCAGGAGCAGACAGCCTGGAGACAATGATCAGAGAGAGACAATACCAAGAGACGCAGTGGGAAGATGATGAGTCGTGGGAGTGATTCCGTGAAAGGCAGTGTTCGTGGAGATGACTCAATGTGGACATAATAAATTTTGGCTCTCACAACAGCAGCATCAAGACAGAGCTTGGCCAAGACAGGTATGTGAGGACAGAGACTCCCTAGCCAGCCAACACAAAATACCAACAGTGGAACACTTGGAGGATTGCCTTCCTCAGTCCAAGATGCTTAGTCCAAGGAGAACAGACTCTCCCATACGGGACGAGAAGAAAGCTTTGACCACATGTTCTCTTCTGAACACAGCATTCTGCAGGCCTGCGTTCTGTTGAGTTGGTAGAGTTTCTCCTTTCACAGGCACACCAGAGCCCACCAAGGTAAACCTCAGCATATTCAGCCCGGACCCTAAAAACAACAAACGGCCGGAAAGGAGAGCTACTGCAAATGACTGGCCTCCAGGACAGGGTCAGCCACAACACAAACAGCAGTGGCATGCATGCCACATACACTCTCACAAACACACACACACACGCATGCACTCAACAAACCTTAAGGGCGAGCCCTGGGTCACTCACGGATCACTTCCTCCTAAATAAATTACCCTCAGGTTAGAAAACAGAATGAGTTTAACGAATACAGAGAGGTGACAGAGACTTAGATCCAATGCAAAGATGGAAGAATCCATTGATTCCCAGGTAAAGGAAGAAGGAGTGATTACGACTAGGCAGTCAGAGTGAAACCTCTACATAGAGCACGCCCGATGCGGGATAGAAAGCTGTGGCCTGGATACTCGCTGTACATCAGAAAACATAGGAGATATCAGAGAGTCTCGAAACACAGAGATAAAACTGATAAAGATAAAAACACCTAAAGAACTCCTGAAGAGAAGATTGGCAGGAGACTGGATGCAAAGTTCGGGAACATGGTAGAAGTGGAGGATCCAATTAGGAACCGAGAAGAACAAGCCTAGAAAATAAGGATGCAAATTCTAAGAGAGAAGGCAGAATGATGGAACATGATAGTGAGCTTAGGGAATCTCTAAGGAAATGAAAGAGGTGCCTCTTGTAGGTGAATTAAGAGTGAGAGAAAGAAAAGAGGGCTTATCCTAGATTAGAGAACTCGGGGCTGGAAAGGACCCTCATCTGGGAGCAGAGAAAGTGGTCCAGAATCAGAGGCACAGAGAACTCCCAACACCTTCCACAGAAGCGGAGCACCTAAAGACATAGTGCCATTACCCCCGGAAAATCTAGGCATGGAGGTATTCTCTTAGGCAAATAGGCATCGGAGAATAGTTTGTCCATAGCCCAGTCACTGACTTCAAGAGGAAAAGCTATACCAGCTCTCGAAGCAGGCCGGATAGCTCAAGCAACAGCAGCCAAGCCAAAATCCTTATCCCCTGCATTTCTGAACAATGACAGAGCAGCGGTTCTGTCTAGAACCAGGAGGTATTCAGAAGTCAATTGTTGGGTCCCGGGTTGTGTCCATCAGTTCAGACGCGGCCTTCAGATCAACTCATGATTCCAGGGCCTTGGCATTGACTCTGTTCTCAGGTTCTCTGCTCAGGGGCAAGTAAGCTTCTCCCTCTCCAGCTCCACCCCCTGATTGGGATCTCTCTGCCTCTCTGTCCAAACGTGCATGTGCATGTTCGATAAGATAACAAAGACAAAAACAGTGCACAATAATTGACTGGGGCCAAAGGATGTTTTATTGAATTTGGACCTAGGTTCCTATGGAGGGCAGCCAGGTATAGAGAACCTCCCACCATCCTAAAATGCCCGACCTTCGCTTGGAGCTTCCTTGTTCATTCTCCTGTTCTTTGCCTTCCTGGATCTCCTCACCAACCTGCAGCATCCGCTGTCTGTCGTGCTGTACTGACCCCTTGTTAACACATTGTGCATCCTCTCGGGGCTCCATTGGAACATGCCCATCTTCCTCAAGAGGCACTGTTTGCTTATCGCATGGAACCATTTGGGAGATGGTCATGAGAGGGTGAAGGCAGGCTTGTGCTGCCACATCTCCATGCAGTTCCACAGAGGGTAGCTGATCCACCATGAGGGAGTGCTCAAGGTTCTTCCACATTCGAATCCTCTTCAATGCGTCCTTTTGCACATACAAGTTGTCTTCCTGAAATGGGCACCGAAGTCTTTCAGATGGCTTCACTTGGGCTTGGGTCTCTTCCAACATGCTCTCCGTTGGCTTCTGTGGACTCCAAGAACATGAGTCCGTCCTGGACCTAAGGTTCTAGGGTGTAGAGTCTGCCTTGGATGAATGGTGTTTTTGGAAGATTGGGAGGCCTTGTTGGCACCGTTTCTGGAGACCATCGAGGTACTCGTGTGCTTGCTGTGGAAGATTCCAGACATGTCTTTGGCACGGTTGCGGGGGTTCACTTTGAGCTTCCCTTGGGTGGACCTTTTCCTGTTGAGATGCTCCATGATTTGGTGGGAGGGTCTCACCCTTACGCAGGGCTCGGATTTCCTCCCCTGAGGCTTTGCTTGTGGTCTGTTAGTTTCTTGGCCTGTCGTGGCTAAGATGGAATGAGGGATCCTTGCCTTTCTCCGAGGTCCAGAGGGCTGGTGCTGACACTCACGACCAAATACTACGAATTGGGCCATGGAGAAGTTGACACCGACTCGCTTCGCAAACTGCCTTGGTGAGAGACCCAGGCGGCTCCAGCGGTTTGGGATGGCTTGGGGTCCTCTTGGCCCACCCATGACTACTCCAGTCAAGTGTAGTGATCAGGCCTGGGTTGATGAGGAGTGGTTGCTATGACCTCAAGGCTTTGTGACATCACAGATGCTGGCTTCACTGAAGCAGCTGTCCCTCTCCCATGACCTTGGTGTCCTATGGCTTTAAGTAGGAAGCCCCGGGAAGGACAGAACAAGAGCCCTCTGAACCTGATCAAGAACTCAGGATGTCTTGTGGGTTAATGTCCAACTTCCCCTTTCTGGAGACATAGAGGAAGGAAAATGACATTCAGTATACCTTCCTTTAGGCCAACATATCCCCAGAGACGGCAAGGTGTCCTTTTACACTACAATTTCTAGATATCTCAAGAAAAGGTGAGGCCTCGCGGGTATAAGCAGCTCTCCGTGGGGTTTGTCGTCCTGTGGGTGAGAGCGTACTTTGTCAGCGTCTTTTGCCTATGGGTCAGTGATGACTAAGATACGGAAAGTCCCTTTCGGAGGTAAAAGGTGAGGGCATCGCTATATGGTGCTGTCTGTGGCCTCGTCTCCTAGTGTTCTGAAACACGCGGCTAAGGGATGAGGCCTCTGTCTACCTGGCTTTCCCTTAAATACCTTTGCAAAGTCTTTGAGGAGAGTGATATTCTGCATCTGAGCTAACTCTCAATGAAGAGGCCTGGACTGAACCCGTTGTTATTATTAGTTAACTGTACTTGTTGTGGTAACGGGTATAAACATGTGGACCAAGATTCTTTAGTCAGAAGGAAAGGGACGGCCTATACCGAAGGCTTGCAAGGCCCATTCGAGCAGACCTTTGGAGTGAGTCGCAATGCCCTTGCAAGGACTAGTGGATCAGAAAGTTTGGGTCCATTTCGGCACCACAGTATTCCTCTGCCGTCGAGTGAATGAACCCCTGGACCTTGCCTTGACATGAATGTCCCATGCCCTGCTGTTGGGAAATGGAAAAGGCAAGCAAACAAAGGGAAATGTCATATGGCTACCCACAATATGTGCCTCGGGAGGAATACCTTGGCCCACTTAAGGAAGGGAATAATAAAGGGCAAGAAGTCAGAGAAGGAGACCCACCAGGAGTGACTCAGGACTCTGAGAATCCAGATGAGGGCTACCGAAAAGAGAACTGATTAATGGGTGGTCAGGAGTTGTGGCATATATTAGGAGGAGCACTAGGACGTCCATGCAACTAAAGCATCCGTGAATACTCTGTCAAAAATGGATGATGGATGATAGGCAGGCTTTCTCAACAGAACAGCAACAAGAACAACATCAATTCATAGGAAAACAATGTGGCCCTCTCAAAACCAAAGGAAGTCACAGGGAGAAAAGGAAAGAATTATATTGTTTATTATCTTTCCTTATTGAAATGACATGGGTGGGTTTCCTAAAATGTCCTTCTTTGAATTGGGTCTTTATCCTTGTAAATTAGAGTTTACCCACCTCTTCCATCTCTGGATTTGATGAGAGGACATGACAATGCCTTCACTAAATACATAGAAGAGTGGCCCAAGCAAATGACTTGACCTGGCCTTCTGTGTGTTGGCAGGGGTTGGATTACTGCTTCAAAGGCTTCCGTCTAAACTAGAGAGCTGAGATTTTGTAGGTTTCCTGACCTAATCTTGGAAGTTTCTATGTGTCTGGGAATTTATCCTTTTCTCTCAGTTCTTGGATTTGCTAGCATAAATGTGTGGCTATGCCTTTTCGGTTATTCTTTTTTCCTTGCTACCAGTTGTGATGTGGTTTCATACTTGCAGCTGTGTGCTTGTCTCCCTGTTTTATCCCAGTAATGGCTTCTGCGGTTTGTTCCTGTTGTCAAAACTCAAGTGTGAGATCTCCTGATTTTTTTCCTATTGGTTTGTTTGTATTTCCTTAATTTTGATAATCACATGTCTGATTTCAATTTTTCTGTTAACTTTGGAGTTCGGTTTTTCTTCATCTTGTTCCTTCAGTCGTCCTTCTAGGTGGCTTTCTTTTTCGGTGTTTTTAAATTTTGGAAATGCACACATTTAACCCTATATTGTTTCCCCATAAAATGTTTTGGCATCCTCCTCTAAGTTTCTTAGAATTCCTTCGTTCATGGCTCTTCTTTTCCTTTGGATTTTCTTTCTTGCATTCATTGCAGTTCGTGAATGTGTTGTGTTTTCCACTTTAGTGTCTGGCTGTATTTCCAATTTGAAAGTGATATCTTCCTGTTTTCATACCTTCGTGATGATAAGTGCACAGGATAGGTTTTGACTTCTCTTCCATGAATTATGACTGGATTTGGACTCGAGCTCATGACCTGCGATAGACAAAGTTAGGTCTGCTGCTGGGAAGAACATATCTTATTGTCCTCAGAGACGCAATCTTACTCATGGACCCCCCAAAGTTCAGGTGGTCTCGAATGCCCATGTGGACGTCTGTTATTCCTTAGCACCTTCCCATCCAGATAATCTGTCCTGTGCTTAACCTGGATATCATAGTTGCCAACAGTATTGGATAAACGTCGCCATCTCCATTCCTGTGTGTACATAGGCTTCCAACGTTTAGATACACCTTTTTTCATGGTGGATATGTTGGCAATTCTTCCAGGTTTCTGATGTTTTGATGCTCCATCAAGACAAAACACCTTCCGCTTAGCTTTTTTCTCTCGAAGGCATAAAATGACTCTCGCTGACTTAGGCACAAACACTTTGGCTCTCTTCTCCTTGGGAATAGCATAACCTACATCTTCCCTGTTTCTTCACTTGCAAGCTATGAGTATCTTTATAGTCGAAGGAAATCTCCTATGGGCAACAGAAGGACGAGCCTGTTTAATATTTGCTGTTTTCTTATGGATGTTTCTATTTTTTTTTTTTTGATTTGGAATTTCAACCACTGTTACAAACTGTTTGTATTGACGGGAGTCTTTAGTCCTGAGTACTGAATGTATTATTGATAGGTAATAGTTCACTTTCTCATTTCGGTTGGCTTCTGACTTGGATTCTATTTGCCTTTCACCTATATGGTATTTTCTTGGGGTTGCTTCATTGGTACGATTCCTCGCTTCCTTCCCCTATTTTGCATGTCTTATCTTTGTGTGTTTGCATGTGCATGTGTTAATGCTGTGTGGTGTGTGTGTGTTTCACATCACAATTATTATTAAAATACGAGAGAATGGAATTCGGTCTCTTGTGGGTAGCAATTCAATTTGACATGCCTTGAAATCTCACATTCCATTAGTTTCAGGAAATCTCCTTAAAGGAATGTCATCTCTTGTCCTCTTCAAGAATCCCGTGTTCTCACAAAACGGCCTTCCAACAAACAGCACCATTTGAATTCCACATTAGAGTCATAATGTTTGTCCCAATACCCTTTCTTTTTCGTATGTTTCTTGACTGTCATGAGTTAGTGAAATCGTCTGTTTATTGTCTTTCTGAGAATGATAGATGTGACAAAGTCCAATGCTCTCCGCAAGACTGCCATAAGAGACATGTGGAAGAATTCCTTCTTGCTTATGTCACAGTACAAATTGTGGTGACATGAAGACACTGAGATGGTAGTAGTGTCTAATAACCTCATGCTTCTTCAACCATGAAGGCAACAAAAAGATGACCACAACAACTGCAGTGGGGTGGAAATTGACCTGAAGCCTACAAGGTAAACTCCAGAGCGAAATAGAACGGAAGGTGCAGAGATGATGGGAGAAGGTTGGAGACATGGCTCAGGGGAGATTTGGTTGGTTCGTGGATCAGAGGGCTGGAGTCCATGAAGAGGACCAAAGCACAGGAGAGCAGGGCACCCTGGGAACACACAAGGAACCTGTTTCCCAGTGCCGTTGACTGTGAGACGCAGAGGGTCTGAAGGGCACGAGTACTTGACAACACAAGTGTTGAGGGCTGAAGTTTTCCTATCAGCAGGCTTGGCAGACATCAACTTGAAAGAACACCATCTTTTTCCTGCATATGACACCAACAAGCGACCAGGAGCAGACAGCCTGGAGACAATGATCAGAGAGAGACAATACCAAGAGACGCAGTGGGAAGATGATGAGTCGTGGGAGTGATTCCGTGAAAGGCAGTGTTCGTGGAGATGACTCAATGTGGACATAATAAATTTTGGCTCTCACAACAGCAGCATCAAGACAGAGCTTGGCCAAGACAGGTATGTGAGGACAGAGACTCCCTAGCCAGCCAACACAAAATACCAACAGTGGAACACTTGGAGGATTGCCTTCCTCAGTCCAAGATGCTTAGTCCAAGGAGAACAGACTCTCCCATACGGGACGAGAAGAAAGCTTTGACCACATGTTCTCTTCTGAACACAGCATTCTGCAGGCCTGCGTTCTGTTGAGTTGGTAGAGTTTCTCCTTTCACAGGCACACCAGAGCCCACCAAGGTAAACCTCAGCATATTCAGCCCGGACCCTAAAAACAACAAACGGCCGGAAAGGAGAGCTACTGCAAATGACTGGCCTCCAGGACAGGGTCAGCCACAACACAAACAGCAGTGGCATGCATGCCACATACACTCTCACAAACACACACACACACGCATGCACTCAACAAACCTTAAGGGCGAGCCCTGGGTCACTCACGGATCACTTCCTCCTAAATAAATTACCCTCAGGTTAGAAAACAGAATGAGTTTAACGAATACAGAGAGGTGACAGAGACTTAGATCCAATGCAAAGATGGAAGAATCCATTGATTCCCAGGTAAAGGAAGAAGGAGTGATTACGACTAGGCAGTCAGAGTGAAACCTCTACATAGAGCACGCCCGATGCGGGATAGAAAGCTGTGGCCTGGATACTCGCTGTACATCAGAAAACATAGGAGATATCAGAGAGTCTCGAAACACAGAGATAAAACTGATAAAGATAAAAACACCTAAAGAACTCCTGAAGAGAAGATTGGCAGGAGACTGGATGCAAAGTTCGGGAACATGGTAGAAGTGGAGGATCCAATTAGGAACCGAGAAGAACAAGCCTAGAAAATAAGGATGCAAATTCTAAGAGAGAAGGCAGAATGATGGAACATGATAGTGAGCTTAGGGAATCTCTAAGGAAATGAAAGAGGTGCCTCTTGTAGGTGAATTAAGAGTGAGAGAAAGAAAAGAGGGCTGATCCTAGATTAGAGAACTCGGGGCTGGAAAGGACCCTCATCTGGGAGCAGAGAAAGTGGTCCAGAATCAGAGGCACAGAGAACTCCCAACACCTTCCACAGAAGCGGAGCACCTAAAGACATAGTGCCATTCCCCCCGGAAAATCTAGGCATGGAGGTATTCTCTTAGGCAAATAGGCATCGGAGAATAGTTTGTCCATAGCCCAGTCACTGACTTCAAGAGGAAAAGCTATACCAGCTCTCGAAGCAGGCCGGATAGCTCAAGCAACAGCAGCCAAGCCAAAATCCTTATCCCCTGCATTTCTGAACAATGACAGAGCAGCGGTTCTGTCTAGAACCAGGAGGTATTCAGAAGTCAATTGTTGGGTCCCGGGTTGTGTCCATCAGTTCAGACGCGGCCTTCAGATCAACTCATGATTCCAGGGCCTTGGCATTGACTCTGTTCTCAGGTTCTCTGCTCAGGGGCAAGTAAGCTTCTCCCTCTCCAGCTCCACCCCCTGATTGGGATCTCTCTGCCTCTCTGTCCAAACGTGCATGTGCATGTTCGATAAGATAACAAAGACAAAAACAGTGCACAATAATTGACTGGGGCCAAAGGATGTTTTATTGAATTTGGACCTAGGTTCCTATGGAGGGCAGCCAGGTATAGAGAACCTCCCACCATCCTAAAATGCCCGACCTTCGCTTGGAGCTTCCTTGTTCATTCTCCTGTTCTTTGCCTTCCTGGATCTCCTCACCAACCTGCAGCATCCGCTGTCTGTCGTGCTGTACTGACCCCTTGTTAACACATTGTGCATCCTCTCGGGGCTCCATTGGAACATGCCCATCTTCCTCAAGAGGCACTGTTTGCTTATCGCATGGAACCATTTGGGGGATGGTCATGAGAGGGTGAAGGCAGGCTTGTGCTGCCACATCTCCATGCAGTTCCACAGAGGGTAGCTGATCCACCATGAGGGAGTGCTCAAGGTTCTTCCACATTCGAATCCTCTTCAATGCGTCCTTTTGCACATACAAGTTGTCTTCCTGAAATGGGCACCGAAGTCTTTCAGATGGCTTCACTTGGGCTTGGGTCTCTTCCAACATGCTCTCCGTTGGCTTCTGTGGACTCCAAGAACATGAGTCTGTCCTGGACCTAAGGTTCTAGGGTGTAGAGTCTGCCTTGGATGAATGGTGTTTTTGGAAGCTTGGGAGGCCTTGTTGGCACCGTTTCTGGAGACCATCGAGGTACTCGTGTGCTTGCTGTGGAAGATTCCAGACATGTCTTTGGCACGGTTGCGGGGGTTCACTTTGAGCTTCCCTTGGGTGGACCTTTTCCTGTTGAGATGCTCCATGATTTGGTGGGAGGGTCTCACCCTTACGCAGGGCTCGGATTTCCTCCCCTGAGGCTTTGCTTGTGGTCTGTTAGTTTCTTGGCCTGTCGTGGCTAAGATGGAATGAGGGATCCTTGCCTTTCTCCGAGGTCCAGAGGGCTGGTGCTGACACTCACGACCAAATACTACGAATTGGGCCATGGAGAAGTTGACACCGACTCGCTTCGCAAACTGCCTTGGTGAGAGACCCAGGCGGCTCCAGCGGTTTGGGATGGCTTGGGGTCCTCTTGGCCCACCCATGACTACTCCAGTCAAGTGTAGTGATCAGGCCTGGGTTGATGAGGAGTGGTTGCTATGACCTCAAGGCTTTGTGACATCACAGATGCTGGCTTCACTGAAGCAGCTGTCCCTCTCCCATGACCTTGGTGTCCTATGGCTTTAAGTAGGAAGCCCCGGGAAGGACAGAACAAGAGCCCTCTGAACCTGATCAAGAACTCAGGATGTCTTGTGGGTTAATGTCCAACTTCCCCTTTCTGGAGACATAGAGGAAGGAAAATGACATTCAGTATACCTTCCTTTAGGCCAACATATCCCCAGAGACGGCAAGGTGTCCTTTTACACTACAATTTCTAGATATCTCAAGAAAAGGTGAGGCCTCGCGGGTATAAGCAGCTCTCCGTGGGGTTTGTCGTCCTGTGGGTGAGAGCGTACTTTGTCAGCGTCTTTTGCCTATGGGTCAGTGATGACTAAGATACGGAAAGTCCCTTTCGGAGGTAAAAGGTGAGGGCATCGCTATATGGTGCTGTCTGTGGCCTCGTCTCCTAGTGTTCTGAAACACGCGGCTAAGGGATGAGGCCTCTGTCTACCTGGCTTTCCCTTAAATACCTTTGCAAAGTCTTTGAGGAGAGTGATATTCTGCATCTGAGCTAACTCTCAATGAAGAGGCCTGGACCGAACCCGTTGTTATTATTAGTTAACTGTACTTGTTGTGGTAACGGGTATAAACATGTGGACCAAGACTCTTTAGTCAGAAGGAAAGGGACGGCCTATACCGAAGGCTTGCAAGGCCCATTCGAGCAGACCTTTGGAGTGAGTCGCAATGCCCTTGCAAGGACTAGTGGATCAGAAAGTTTGGGTCCATTTCGGCACCACAGTATTCCTCTGCCATCGAGTGAATGAACCCCTGGACCTTGCCTTGACATGAATGTCCCATGCCCTGCTGTTGGGAAATGGAAAAGGCAAGCAAACAAAGGGAAATGTCATATGGCTACCCACAATATGTGCCTCGGGAGGAATACCTTGGCCCACTTAAGGAAGGGAATAATAAAGGGCAAGAAGTCAGAGAAGGAGACCCACCAGGAGTGACTCAGGACTCTGAGAATCCAGATGAGGGCTACCGAAAAGAGAACTGATTAATGGGTGGTCAGGAGTTGTGGCATATATTAGGAGGAGCACTAGGACGTCCATGCAACTAAAGCATCCGTGAATACTCTGTCAAAAATGGATGATGGATGATAGGCAGGCTTTCTCAACAGAACAGCATCAAGAACAACATCAATTCATAGGAAAACAATGTGGCCCTCTCAAAACCAAAGGAAGTCACAGGGAGAAAAGGAAAGAATTATATTGTTTATTATCTTTCCTTATTGAAATGACATGGGTGGGTTTCCTAAAATGTCCTTCTTTGAATTGGGTCTTTATCCTTGTAAATTAGAGTTTACCCACCTCTTCCATCTCTGGATTTGATGAGAGGACATGACAATGCCTTCACTAAATACATAGAAGAGTGGCCCAAGCAAATGACTTGACCTGGCCTTCTGTGTGTTGGCAGGGGTTGGATTACTGCTTCAAAGGCTTCCGTCTAAACTAGAGAGCTGAGATTTTGTAGGTTTCCTGACCTAATCTTGGAAGTTTCTATGTGTCTGGGAATTTATCCTTTTCTCTCAGTTCTTGGATTTGCTAGCATAAATGTGTGGCTATGCCTTTTCGGTTATTCTTTTTTCCTTGCTACCAGTTGTGATGTGGTTTCATACTTGCAGCTGTGTGCTTGTCTCCCTGTTTTATCCCAGTAATGGCTTCTGCGGTTTGTTCCTGTTGTCAAAACTCAAGTGTGAGATCTCCTGATTTTTTTCCTATTGGTTTGTTTGTATTTCCTTAATTTTGATAATCACATGTCTGATTTCAATTTTTCTGTTAACTTTGGAGTTCGGTTTTTCTTCATCTTGTTCCTTCAGTCGTCCTTTTAGGTGGCTTTCTTTTTCGGTGTTTTTAAATTTTGGAAATGCACACATTTAACCCTATATTGTTTCCCCATAAAATGTTTTGGCATCCTCCTCTAAGTTTCTTAGAATTCCTTCGTTCATGGCTCTTCTTTTCCTTTGGATTTTCTTTCTTGCATTCATTGCAGTTCGTGAATGTGTTGTGTTTTCCACTTTAGTGTCTGGCTGTATTTCCAATTTGAAAGTGATATCTTCCTGTTTTCATACCTTCGTGATGATAAGTGCACAGGATAGGTTTTGACTTCTCTTCCATGAATTATGACTGGATTTGGACTCGAGCTCATGACCTGCGATAGACAAAGTTAGGTCTGCTGCTGGGAAGAACATATCTTATTGTCCTCAGAGACGCAATCTTACTCATGGACCCCCCAAAGTTCAGGTGGTCTCGAATGCCCATGTGGACGTCTGTTATTCCTTAGCACCTTCCCATCCAGATAATCTGTCCTGTGCTTAACCTGGATATCATAGTTGCCAACAGTATTGGATAAACGTCGCCATCTCCATTCCTGTGTGTTCATAGGCTTCCAACGTTTAGATACACCTTTTTTCATGGTGGATATGTTGGCAATTCTTCCAGGTTTCTGATGTTTTGATGCTCCATCAAGACAAAACACCTTCCGCTTAGCTTTTTTCTCTCGAAGGCATAAAATGACTCTCGCTGACTTAGGCACAAACACTTTGGCTCTCTTCTCCTTGGGAATAGCATAACCTACATCTTCCCTGTTTCTTCACTTGCAAGCTATGAGTATCTTTAGAGTCGAAGGAAATCTCCTATGGGCAACAGAAGGACGAGCCTGTTTAATATTTGCTGTTTTCTTATGGATGTTTCTATTTTTTTTTTTTTTTTGATTTGGAATTTCAACCACTGTTACAAACTGTTTGTATTGACGGGAGTCTTTAGTCCTGAGTACTGAATGTATTATTGATAGGTAATAGTTCACTTTCTCATTTCGGTTGGCTTCTGACTTGGATTCTATTTGCCTTTCACCTATATGGTATTTTCTTGGGGTTGCTTCATTGGTACGATTCCTCGCTTCCTTCCCCTATTTTGCATGTCTTATCTTTGTGTGTTTGCATGTGCATGTGTTAATGCTGTGTGGTGTGTGTGTGTTTCACATCACAATTATTATTAAAATACGAGAGAATGGAATTCGGTCTCTTGTGGGTAGCAATTCAATTTGACATGCCTTGAAATCTCACATTCCATTAGTTTCAGGAAATCTCCTTAAAGGAATGTCATCTCTTGTCCTCTTCAAGAATCCCGTGTTCTCACAAAACGGCCTTCCAACAAACAGCACCATTTGAATTCCTCATTAGAGTCATAATGTTTGTCCCAATACCCTTTCTTTTTCGTATGTTTCTTGACTGTCATGAGTTAGTGAAATCGTCTGTTTATTGTCTTTCTGAGAATGATAGATGTGACAAAGTCCAATGCTCTCCGCAAGACTGCCATAAGAGACATGTGGAAGAATTCCTTCTTGCTTATGTCACAGTACAAATTGTGGTGACATGAAGACACTGAGATGGTAGTAGTGTCTAATAACCTCATGCTTCTTCAACCATGAAGGCAACAAAAAGATGACCACAACAACTGCAGTGGGGTGGAAATTGACCTGAAGCCTACAAGGTAAACTCCAGAGCGAAATAGAACGGAAGGTGCAGAGATGATGGGAGAAGGTTGGAGACATGGCTCAGGGGAGATTTGGTTGGTTCGTGGATCAGAGGGCTGGAGTCCATGAAGAGGACCAAAGCACAGGAGAGCAGGGCACCCTGGGAACACACAAGGAACCTGTTTCCCAGTGCCGTTGACTGTGAGACGCAGAGGGTCTGAAGGGCACGAGTACTTGACAACACAAGTGTTGAGGGCTGAAGTTTTCCTATCAGCAGGCTTGGCAGACATCAACTTGAAAGAACACCATCTTTTTCCTGCATATGACACCAACAAGCGACCAGGAGCAGACAGCCTGGAGACAATGATAAGAGAGAGACAATACCAAGAGACGCAGTGGGAAGATGATGAGTCGTGGGAGTGATTCCGTGAAAGGCAGTGTTCGTGGAGATGACTCAATGTGGACATAATAAATTTTGGCTCTCACAACAGCAGCATCAAGACAGAGCTTGGCCAAGACAGGTATGTGAGGACAGAGACTCCCTAGCCAGCCAACACAAAATACCAACAGTGGAACACTTGGAGGATTGCCTTCCTCAGTCCAAGATGCTTAGTCCAAGGAGAACAGACTCTCCCATACGGGACGAGAAAAAGCTTTGACCACATGTTCTCTTCTGAACACAGCATTCTGCAGGCCTGCGTTCTGTTGAGTTGGTAGAGTTTCTCCTTTCACAGGCACACCAGAGCCCACCAAGGTAAACCTCAGCATATTCAGCCCGGACCCTAAAAACAACAAACGGCCGGAAAGGAGAGCTACTGCAAATGACTGGCCTCCAGGACAGGGTCAGCCACAACACAAACAGCAGTGGCATGCATGCCACATACACTCTCACAAACACACACACACACGCATGCACTCAACAAACCTTAAGGGCGAGCCCTGGGTCACTCACGGATCACTTCCTCCTAAATAAATTACCCTCAGGTTAGAAAACAGAATGAGTTTAACGAATACAGAGAGGTGACAGAGACTTAGATCCAATGCAAAGATGGAAGAATCCATTGATTCCCAGGTAAAGGAAGAAGGAGTGATTACGACTAGGCAGTCAGAGTGAAACCTCTACATAGAGCACGCCCGATGCGGGATAGAAAGCTGTGGCCTGGATACTCGCTGTACATCAGAAAACATAGGAGATATCAGAGAGTCTCGAAACACAGAGATAAAACTGATAAAGATAAAAACACCTAAAGAACTCCTGAAGAGAAGATTGGCAGGAGACTGGATGCAAAGTTCGGGAACATGGTAGAAGTGGAGGATCCAATTAGGAACCGAGAAGAACAAGCCTAGAAAATAAGGATGCAAATTCTAAGAGAGAAGGCAGAATGATGGAACATGATAGTGAGCTTAGGGAATCTCTAAGGAAATGAAAGAGGTGCCTCTTGTAGGTGAATTAAGAGTGAGAGAAAGAAAAGAGGGCTTATCCTAGATTAGAGAACTCGGGGCTGGAAAGGACCCTCATCTGGGAGCAGAGAAAGTGGTCCAGAATCAGAGGCACAGAGAACTCCCAACACCTTCCACAGAAGCGGAGCACCTAAAGACATAGTGCCATTACCCCCGGAAAATCTAGGCATGGAGGTATTCTCTTAGGCAAATAGGCATCGGAGAATAGTTTGTCCATAGCCCAGTCACTGACTTCAAGAGGAAAAGCTATACCAGCTCTCGAAGCAGGCCGGATAGCTCAAGCAACAGCAGCCAAGCCAAAATCCTTATCCCCTGCATTTCTGAACAATGACAGAGCAGCGGTTCTGTCTAGAACCAGGAGGTATTCAGAAGTCAATTGTTGGGTCCCGGGTTGTGTCCATCAGTTCAGACGCGGCCTTCAGATCAACTCATGATTCCAGGGCCTTGGCATTGACTCTGTTCTCAGGTTCTCTGCTCAGGGGCAAGTAAGCTTCTCCCTCTCCAGCTCCACCCCCTGATTGGGATCTCTCTGCCTCTCTGTCCAAACGTGCATGTGCATGTTCGATAAGATAACAAAGACAAAAACAGTGCACAATAATTGACTGGGGCCAAAGGATGTTTTATTGAATTTGGACCTAGGTTCCTATGGAGGGCAGCCAGGTATAGAGAACCTCCCACCATCCTAAAATGCCTGACCTTCGCTTGGAGCTTCCTTGTTCATTCTCCTGTTCTTTGCCTTCCTGGATCTCCTCACCAACCTGCAGCATCCGCTGTCTGTCGTGCTGTACTGACCCCTTGTTAACACATTGTGCATCCTCTCGGGGCTCCATTGGAACATGCCCATCTTCCTCAAGAGGCACTGTTTGCTTATCGCATGGAACCATTTGGGGGATGGTCATGAGAGGGTGAAGGCAGGCTTGTGCTGCCACATCTCCATGCAGTTCCACAGAGGGTAGCTGATCCACCATGAGGGAGTGCTCAAGGTTCTTCCACATTCGAATCCTCTTCAATGCGTCCTTTTGCACATACAAGTTGTCTTCCTGAAATGGGCACCGAAGTCTTTCAGATGGCTTCACTTGGGCTTGGGTCTCTTCCAACATGCTCTCCGTTGGCTTCTGTGGACTCCAAGAACATGAGTCTGTCCTGGACCTAAGGTTCTAGGGTGTAGAGTCTGCCTTGGATGAATGGTGTTTTTGGAAGATTGGGAGGCCTTGTTGGCACCGTTTCTGGAGACCATCGAGGTACTCGTGTGCTTGCTGTGGAAGATTCCAGACATGTCTTTGGCACGGTTGCGGGGGTTCACTTTGAGCTTCCCTTGGGTGGACCTTTTCCTGTTGAGATGCTCCATGATTTGGTGGGAGGGTCTCACCCTTACGCAGGGCTCGGATTTCCTCCCCTGAGGCTTTGCTTGTGGTCTGTTAGTTTCTTGGCCTGTCGTGGCTAAGATGGAATGAGGGATCCTTGCCTTTCTCCGAGGTCCAGAGGGCTGGTGCTGACACTCACGACCAAATACTACGAATTGGGCCATGGAGAAGTTGACACCGACTCGCTTCGCAAACTGCCTTGGTGAGAGACCCAGGCGGCTCCAGCGGTTTGGGATGGCTTGGGGTCCTCTTGGCCCACCCATGACTACTCCAGTCAAGTGTAGTGATCAGGCCTGGGTTGATGAGGAGTGGTTGCTATGACCTCAAGGCTTTGTGACATCACAGATGCTGGCTTCACTGAAGCAGCTGTCCCTCTCCCATGACCTTGGTGTCCTATGGCTTTAAGTAGGAAGCCCCGGGAAGGACAGAACAAGAGCCCTCTGAACCTGATCAAGAACTCAGGATGTCTTGTGGGTTAATGTCCAACTTCCCCTTTCTGGAGACATAGAGGAAGGAAAATGACATTCAGTATACCTTCCTTTAGGCCAACATATCCCCAGAGACGGCAAGGTGTCCTTTTACACTACAATTTCTAGATATCTCAAGAAAAGGTGAGGCCTCGCGGGTATAAGCAGCTCTCCGTGGGGTTTGTCGTCCTGTGGGTGAGAGCGTACTTTGTCAGCGTCTTTTGCCTATGGGTCAGTGATGACTAAGATACGGAAAGTCCCTTTCGGAGGTAAAAGGTGAGGGCATCGCTATATGGTGCTGTCTGTGGCCTCGTCTCCTAGTGTTCTGAAACACGCGGCTAAGGGATGAGGCCTCTGTCTACCTGGCTTTCCCTTAAATACCTTTGCAAAGTCTTTGAGGAGAGTGATATTCTGCATCTGAGCTAACTCTCAATGAAGAGGCCTGGACCGAACCCGTTGTTATTATTAGTTAACTGTACTTGTTGTGGTAACGGGTATAAACATGTGGACCAAGACTCTTTAGTCAGAAGGAAAGGGACGGCCTATACCGAAGGCTTGCAAGGCCCATTCGAGCAGACCTTTGGAGTGAGTCGCAATGCCCTTGCAAGGACTAGTGGATCAGAAAGTTTGGGTCCATTTCGGCACCACAGTATTCCTCTGCCGTCGAGTGAATGAACCCCTGGACCTTGCCTTGACATGAATGTCCCATGCCCTGCTGTTGGGAAATGGAAAAGGCAAGCAAACAAAGGGAAATGTCATATGGCTACCCACAATATGTGCCTCGGGAGGAATACCTTGGCCCACTTAAGGAAGGGAATAATAAAGGGCAAGAAGTCAGAGAAGGAGACCCACCAGGAGTGACTCAGGACTCTGAGAATCCAGATGAGGGCTACCGAAAAGAGAACTGATTAATGGGTGGTCAGGAGTTGTGGCATATATTAGGAGGAGCACTAGGACGTCCATGCAACTAAAGCATCCGTGAATACTCTGTCAAAAATGGATGATGGATGATAGGCAGGCTTTCTCAACAGAACAGCAACAAGAACAACATCAATTCATAGGAAAACAATGTGGCCCTCTCAAAACCAAAGGAAGTCACAGGGAGAAAAGGAAAGAATTATATTGTTTATTATCTTTCCTTATTGAAATGACATGGGTGGGTTTCCTAAAATGTCCTTCTTTGAATTGGGTCTTTATCCTTGTAAATTAGAGTTTACCCACCTCTTCCATCTCTGGATTTGATGAGAGGACATGACAATGCCTTCACTAAATACATAGAAGAGTGGCCCAAGCAAATGACTTGACCTGGCCTTCTGTGTGTTGGCAGGGGTTGGATTACTGCTTCAAAGGCTTCCGTCTAAACTAGAGAGCTGAGATTTTGTAGGTTTCCTGACCTAATCTTGGAAGTTTCTATGTGTCTGGGAATTTATCCTTTTCTCTCAGTTCTTGGATTTGCTAGCATAAATGTGTGGCTATGCCTTTTCGGTTATTCTTTTTTCCTTGCTACCAGTTGTGATGTGGTTTCATACTTGCAGCTGTGTGCTTGTCTCCCTGTTTTATCCCAGTAATGGCTTCTGCGGTTTGTTCCTGTTGTCAAAACTCAAGTGTGAGATCTCCTGATTTTTTTCCTATTGGTTTGTTTGTATTTCCTTAATTTTGATAATCACATGTCTGATTTCAATTTTTCTGTTAACTTTGGAGTTCGGTTTTTCTTCATCTTGTTCCTTCAGTCGTCCTTTTAGGTGGCTTTCTTTTTCGGTGTTTTTAAATTTTGGAAATGCACACATTTAACCCTATATTGTTTCCCCATAAAATGTTTTGGCATCCTCCTCTAAGTTTCTTAGAATTCCTTCGTTCATGGCTCTTCTTTTCCTTTGGATTTTCTTTCTTGCATTCATTGCAGTTCGTGAATGTGTTGTGTTTTCCACTTTAGTGTCTGGCTGTATTTCCAATTTGAAAGTGATATCTTCCTGTTTTCATACCTTCGTGATGATAAGTGCACAGGATAGGTTTTGACTTCTCTTCCATGAATTATGACTGGATTTGGACTCGAGCTCATGACCTGCGATAGACAAAGTTAGGTCTGCTGCTGGGAAGAACATATCTTATTGTCCTCAGAGACGCAATCTTACTCATGGACCCCCCAAAGTTCAGGTGGTCTCGAATGCCCATGTGGACGTCTGTTATTCCTTAGCACCTTCCCATCCAGATAATCTGTCCTGTGCTTAACCTGGATATCATAGTTGCCAACAGTATTGGATAAACGTCGCCATCTCCATTCCTGTGTGTTCATAGGCTTCCAACGTTTAGATACACCTTTTTTCATGGTGGATATGTTGGCAATTCTTCCAGGTTTCTGATGTTTTGATGCTCCATCAAGACAAAACACCTTCCGCTTAGCTTTTTTCTCTCGAAGGCATAAAATGACTCTCGCTGACTTAGGCACAAACACTTTGGCTCTCTTCTCCTTGGGAATAGCATAACCTACATCTTCCCTGTTTCTTCACTTGCAAGCTATGAGTATCTTTAGAGTCGAAGGAAATCTCCTATGGGCAACAGAAGGACGAGCCTGTTTAATATTTGCTGTTTTCTTATGGATGTTTCTATTTTTTTTTTTTTTTTGATTTGGAATTTCAACCACTGTTACAAACTGTTTGTATTGACGGGAGTCTTTAGTCCTGAGTACTGAATGTATTATTGATAGGTAATAGTTCACTTTCTCATTTCGGTTGGCTTCTGACTTGGATTCTATTTGCCTTTCACCTATATGGTATTTTCTTGGGGTTGCTTCATTGGTACGATTCCTCGCTTCCTTCCCATATTTTGCATGTCTTATCTTTGTGTGTTTGCATGTGCATGTGTTAATGCTGTGTGGTGTGTGTGTGTTTCACATCACAATTATTATTAAAATACGAGAGAATGGAATTCGGTCTCTTGTGGGTAGCAATTCAATTTGACATGCCTTGAAATCTCACATTCCATTAGTTTCAGGAAATCTCCTTAAAGGAATGTCATCTCTTGTCCTCTTCAAGAATCCCGTGTTCTCACAAAACGGCCTTCCAACAAACAGCACCATTTGAATTCCTCATTAGAGTCATAATGTTTGTCCCAATACCCTTTCTTTTTCGTATGTTTCTTGACTGTCATGAGTTAGTGAAATCGTCTGTTTATTGTCTTTCTGAGAATGATAGATGTGACAAAGTCCAATGCTCTCCGCAAGACTGCCATAAGAGACATGTGGAAGAATTCCTTCTTGCTTATGTCACAGTACAAATTGTGGTGACATGAAGACACTGAGATGGTAGTAGTGTCTAATAACCTCATGCTTCTTCAACCATGAAGGCAACAAAAAGATGACCACAACAACTGCAGTGGGGTGGAAATTGACCTGAAGCCTACAAGGTAAACTCCAGAGCGAAATAGAACGGAAGGTGCAGAGATGATGGGAGAAGGTTGGAGACATGGCTCAGGGGAGATTTGGTTGGTTCGTGGATCAGAGGGCTGGAGTCCATGAAGAGGACCAAAGCACAGGAGAGCAGGGCACCCTGGGAACACACAAGGAACCTGTTTCCCAGTGCCGTTGACTGTGAGACGCAGAGGGTCTGAAGGGCACGAGTACTTGACAACACAAGTGTTGAGGGCTGAAGTTTTCCTATCAGCAGGCTTGGCAGACATCAACTTGAAAGAACACCATCTTTTTCCTGCATATGACACCAACAAGCGACCAGGAGCAGACAGCCTGGAGACAATGATCAGAGAGAGACAATACCAAGAGACGCAGTGGGAAGATGATGAGTCGTGGGAGTGATTCCGTGAAAGGCAGTGTTCGTGGAGATGACTCAATGTGGACATAATAAATTTTGGCTCTCACAACAGCAGCATCAAGACAGAGCTTGGCCAAGACAGGTATGTGAGGACAGAGACTCCCTAGCCAGCCAACACAAAATACCAACAGTGGAACACTTGGAGGATTGCCTTCCTCAGTCCAAGATGCTTAGTCCAAGGAGAACAGACTCTCCCATACGGGACGAGAAGAAAGCTTTGACCACATGTTCTCTTCTGAACACAGCATTCTGCAGGCCTGCGTTCTGTTGAGTTGGTAGAGTTTCTCCTTTCACAGGCACACCAGAGCCCACCAAGGTAAACCTCAGCATATTCAGCCCGGACCCTAAAAACAACAAACGGCCGGAAAGGAGAGCTACTGCAAATGACTGGCCTCCAGGACAGGGTCAGCCACAACACAAACAGCAGTGGCATGCATGCCACATACACTCTCACAAACACACACACACACGCATGCACTCAACAAACCTTAAGGGCGAGCCCTGGGTCACTCACGGATCACTTCCTCCTAAATAAATTACCCTCAGGTTAGAAAACAGAATGAGTTTAACGAATACAGAGAGGTGACAGAGACTTAGATCCAATGCAAAGATGGAAGAATCCATTGATTCCCAGGTAAAGGAAGAAGGAGTGATTACGACTAGGCAGTCAGAGTGAAACCTCTACATAGAGCACGCCCGATGCGGGATAGAAAGCTGTGGCCTGGATACTCGCTGTACATCAGAAAACATAGGAGATATCAGAGAGTCTCGAAACACAGAGATAAAACTGATAAAGATAAAAACACCTAAAGAACTCCTGAAGAGAAGATTGGCAGGAGACTGGATGCAAAGTTCGGGAACATGGTAGAAGTGGAGGATCCAATTAGGAACCGAGAAGAACAAGCCTAGAAAATAAGGATGCAAATTCTAAGAGAGAAGGCAGAATGATGGAACATGATAGTGAGCTTAGGGAATCTCTAAGGAAATGAAAGAGGTGCCTCTTGTAGGTGAATTAAGAGTGAGAGAAAGAAAAGAGGGCTGATCCTAGATTAGAGAACTCGGGGCTGGAAAGGACCCTCATCTGGGAGCAGAGAAAGTGGTCCAGAATCAGAGGCACAGAGAACTCCCAACACCTTCCACAGAAGCGGAGCACCTAAAGACATAGTGCCATTCCCCCCGGAAAATCTAGGCATGGAGGTATTCTCTTAGGCAAATAGGCATCGGAGAATAGTTTGTCCATAGCCCAGTCACTGACTTCAAGAGGAAAAGCTATACCAGCTCTCGAATCAGGCCGGATAGCTCAAGCAACAGCAGCCAAGCCAAAATCCTTATCCCCTGCATTTCTGAACAATGACAGAGCAGCGGTTCTGTCTAGAACCAGGAGGTATTCAGAAGTCAATTGTTGGGTCCCGGGTTGTGTCCATCAGTTCAGACGCGGCCTTCAGATCAACTCATGATTCCAGGGCCTTGGCATTGACTCTGTTCTCAGGTTCTCTGCTCAGGGGCAAGTAAGCTTCTCCCTCTCCAGCTCCACCCCCTGATTGGGATCTCTCTGCCTCTCTGTCCAAACGTGCATGTGCATGTTCGATAAGATAACAAAGACAAAAACAGTGCACAATAATTGACTGGGGCCAAAGGATGTTTTATTGAATTTGGACCTAGGTTCCTATGGAGGGCAGCCAGGTATAGAGAACCTCCCACCATCCTAAAATGCCCGACCTTCGCTTGGAGCTTCCTTGTTCATTCTCCTGTTCTTTGCCTTCCTGGATCTCCTCACCAACCTGCAGCATCCGCTGTCTGTCGTGCTGTACTGACCCCTTGTTAACACATTGTGCATCCTCTCGGGGCTCCATTGGAACATGCCCATCTTCCTCAAGAGGCACTGTTTGCTTATCGCATGGAACCATTTGGGGGATGGTCATGAGAGGGTGAAGGCAGGCTTGTGCTGCCACATCTCCATGCAGTTCCACAGAGGGTAGCTGATCCACCATGAGGGAGTGCTCAAGGTTCTTCCACATTCGAATCCTCTTCAATGCGTCCTTTTGCACATACAAGTTGTCTTCCTGAAATGGGCACCGAAGTCTTTCAGATGGCTTCACTTGGGCTTGGGTCTCTTCCAACATGCTCTCCGTTGGCTTCTGTGGACTCCAAGAACATGAGTCCGTCCTGGACCTAAGGTTCTAGGGTGTAGAGTCTGCCTTGGATGAATGGTGTTTTTGGAAGATTGGGAGGCCTTGTTGGCACCGTTTCTGGAGACCATCGAGGTACTCGTGTGCTTGCTGTGGAAGATTCCAGACATGTCTTTGGCACGGTTGCGGGGGTTCACTTTGAGCTTCCCTTGGGTGGACCTTTTCCTGTTGAGATGCTCCATGATTTGGTGGGAGGGTCTCACCCTTACGCAGGGCTCGGATTTCCTCCCCTGAGGCTTTGCTTGTGGTCTGTTAGTTTCTTGGCCTGTCGTGGCTAAGATGGAATGAGGGATCCTTGCCTTTCTCCGAGGTCCAGAGGGCTGGTGCTGACACTCACGACCAAATACTACGAATTGGGCCATGGAGAAGTTGACACCGACTCGCTTCGCAAACTGCCTTGGTGAGAGACCCAGGCGGCTCCAGCGGTTTGGGATGGCTTGGGGTCCTCTTGGCCCACCCATGACTACTCCAGTCAAGTGTAGTGATCAGGCCTGGGTTGATGAGGAGTGGTTGCTATGACCTCAAGGCTTTGTGACATCACAGATGCTGGCTTCACTGAAGCAGCTGTCCCTCTCCCATGACCTTGGTGTCCTATGGCTTTAAGTAGGAAGCCCCGGGAAGGACAGAACAAGAGCCCTCTGAACCTGATCAAGAACTCAGGATGTCTTGTGGGTTAATGTCCAACTTCCCCTTTCTGGAGACATAGAGGAAGGAAAATGACATTCAGTATACCTTCCTTTAGGCCAACATATCCCCAGAGACGGCAAGGTGTCCTTTTACACTACAATTTCTAGATATCTCAAGAAAAGGTGAGGCCTCGCGGGTAT
The DNA here is from genome assembly GCF_964662115.1 of Mustela nivalis. Taxonomy (NCBI): domain Eukaryota; kingdom Metazoa; phylum Chordata; class Mammalia; order Carnivora; family Mustelidae; genus Mustela; species Mustela nivalis. The sequence continues at coordinate 1,634,804 of NW_028136504.1, read as the reverse complement.
AAGCAGCTCTCCGTGGGGTTTGTCGTCCTGTGGGTGAGAGCGTACTTTGTCAGCGTCTTTTGCCTATGGGTCAGTGATGACTAAGATACGGAAAGTCCCTTTCGGAGGTAAAAGGTGAGGGCATCGCTATATGGTGCTGTCTGTGGCCTCGTCTCCTAGTGTTCTGAAACACGCGGCTAAGGGATGAGGCCTCTGTCTACCTGGCTTTCCCTTAAATACCTTTGCAAAGTCTTTGAGGAGAGTGATATTCTGCATCTGAGCTAACTCTCAATGAAGAGGCCTGGACCGAACCCGTTGTTATTATTAGTTAACTGTACTTGTTGTGGTAACGGGTATAAACATGTGGACCAAGACTCTTTAGTCAGAAGGAAAGGGACGGCCTATACCGAAGGCTTGCAAGGCCCATTCGAGCAGAACTTTGGAGTGAGTCGCAATGCCCTTGCAAGGACTAGTGGATCAGAAAGTTTGGGTCCATTTCGGCACCACAGTATTCCTCTGCCGTCGAGTGAATGAACCCCTGGACCTTGCCTTGACATGAATGTCCCATGCCCTGCTGTTGGGAAATGGAAAAGGCAAGCAAACAAAGGGAAATGTCATATGGCTACCCACAATATGTGCCTCGGGAGGAATACCTTGGCCCACTTAAGGAAGGGAATAATAAAGGGCAAGAAGTCAGAGAAGGAGACCCACCAGGAGTGACTCAGGACTCTGAGAATCCAGATGAGGGCTACCGAAAAGAGAACTGATTAATGGGTGGTCAGGAGTTGTGGCATATATTAGGAGGAGCACTAGGACGTCCATGCAACTAAAGCATCCGTGAATACTCTGTCAAAAATGGATGATGGATGATAGGCAGGCTTTCTCAACAGAACAGCAACAAGAACAACATCAATTCATAGGAAAACAATGTGGCCCTCTCAAAACCAAAGGAAGTCACAGGGAGAAAAGGAAAGAATTATATTGTTTATTATCTTTCCTTATTGAAATGACATGGGTGGGTTTCCTAAAATGTCCTTCTTTGAATTGGGTCTTTATCCTTGTAAATTAGAGTTTACCCACCTCTTCCATCTCTGGATTTGATGAGAGGACATGACAATGCCTTCACTAAATACATAGAAGAGTGGCCCAAGCAAATGACTTGACCTGGCCTTCTGTGTGTTGGCAGGGGTTGGATTACTGCTTCAAAGGCTTCCGTCTAAACTAGAGAGCTGAGATTTTGTAGGTTTCCTGACCTAATCTTGGAAGTTTCTATGTGTCTGGGAATTTATCCTTTTCTCTCAGTTCTTGGATTTGCTAGCATAAATGTGTGGCTATGCCTTTTCGGTTATTCTTTTTTCCTTGCTACCAGTTGTGATGTGGTTTCATACTTGCAGCTGTGTGCTTGTCTCCCTGTTTTATCCCAGTAATGGCTTCTGCGGTTTGTTCCTGTTGTCAAAACTCAAGTGTGAGATCTCCTGATTTTTTTCCTATTGGTTTGTTTGTATTTCCTTAATTTTGATAATCACATGTCTGATTTCAATTTTTCTGTTAACTTTGGAGTTCGGTTTTTCTTCATCTTGTTCCTTCAGTCGTCCTTTTAGGTGGCTTTCTTTTTCGGTGTTTTTAAATTTTGGAAATGCACACATTTAACCCTATATTGTTTCCCCATAAAATGTTTTGGCATCCTCCTCTAAGTTTCTTAGAATTCCTTCGTTCATGGCTCTTCTTTTCCTTTGGATTTTCTTTCTTGCATTCATTGCAGTTCGTGAATGTGTTGTGTTTTCCACTTTAGTGTCTGGCTGTATTTCCAATTTGAAAGTGATATCTTCCTGTTTTCATACCTTCGTGATGATAAGTGCACAGGATAGGTTTTGACTTCTCTTCCATGAATTATGACTGGATTTGGACTCGAGCTCATGACCTGCGATAGACAAAGTTAGGTCTGCTGCTGGGAAGAACATATCTTATTGTCCTCAGAGACGCAATCTTACTCATGGACCCCCCAAAGTTCAGGTGGTCTCGAATGCCCATGTGGACGTCTGTTATTCCTTAGCACCTTCCCATCCAGATAATCTGTCCTGTGCTTAACCTGGATATCATAGTTGCCAACAGTATTGGATAAACGTCGCCATCTCCATTCCTGTGTGTTCATAGGCTTCCAACGTTTAGATACACCTTTTTTCATGGTGGATATGTTGGCAATTCTTCCAGGTTTCTGATGTTTTGATGCTCCATCAAGACAAAACACCTTCCGCTTAGCTTTTTTCTCTCGAAGGCATAAAATGACTCTCGCTGACTTAGGCACAAACACTTTGGCTCTCTTCTCCTTGGGAATAGCATAACCTACATCTTCCCTGTTTCTTCACTTGCAAGCTATGAGTATCTTTATAGTCGAAGGAAATCTCCTATGGGCAACAGAAGGACGAGCCTGTTTAATATTTGCTGTTTTCTTATGGATGTTTCTATTTTTTTTTTTTTTGATTTGGAATTTCAACCACTGTTACAAACTGTTTGTATTGACGGGAGTCTTTAGTCCTGAGTACTGAATGTATTATTGATAGGTAATAGTTCACTTTCTCATTTTGGTTGGCTTCTGACTTGGATTCTATTTGCCTTTCACCTATATGGTATTTTCTTGGGGTTGCTTCATTGGTACGATTCCTCGCTTCCTTCCCATATTTTGCATGTCTTATCTTTGTGTGTTTGCATGTGCATGTGTTAATGCTGTGTGGTGTGTGTGTGTTTCACATCACAATTATTATTAAAATACGAGAGAATGGAATTCGGTCTCTTGTGGGTAGCAATTCAATTTGACATGCCTTGAAATCTCACATTCCATTAGTTTCAGGAAATCTCCTTAAAGGAATGTCATCTCTTGTCCTCTTCAAGAATCCCGTGTTCTCACAAAACGGCCTTCCAACAAACAGCACCATTTGAATTCCTCATTAGAGTCATAATGTTTGTCCCAATACCCTTTCTTTTTCGTATGTTTCTTGACTGTCATGAGTTAGTGAAATCGTCTGTTTATTGTCTTTCTGAGAATGATAGATGTGACAAAGTCCAATGCTCTCCGCAAGACTGCCATAAGAGACATGTGGAAGAATTCCTTCTTGCTTATGTCACAGTACAAATTGTGGTGACATGAAGACACTGAGATGGTAGTAGTGTCTAATAACCTCATGCTTCTTCAACCATGAAGGCAACAAAAAGATGACCACAACAACTGCAGTGGGGTGGAAATTGACCTGAAGCCTACAAGGTAAACTCCAGAGCGAAATAGAACGGAAGGTGCAGAGATGATGGGAGAAGGTTGGAGACATGGCTCAGGGGAGATTTGGTTGGTTCGTGGATCAGAGGGCTGGAGTCCATGAAGAGGACCAAAGCACAGGAGAGCAGGGCACCCTGGGAACACACAAGGAACCTGTTTCCCAGTGCCGTTGACTGTGAGACGCAGAGGGTCTGAAGGGCACGAGTACTTGACAACACAAGTGTTGAGGGCTGAAGTTTTCCTATCAGCAGGCTTGGCAGACATCAACTTGAAAGAACACCATCTTTTTCCTGCATATGACACCAACAAGCGACCAGGAGCAGACAGCCTGGAGACAATGATCAGAGAGAGACAATACCAAGAGACGCAGTGGGAAGATGATGAGTCGTGGGAGTGATTCCGTGAAAGGCAGTGTTCGTGGAGATGACTCAATGTGGACATAATAAATTTTGGCTCTCACAACAGCAGCATCAAGACAGAGCTTGGCCAAGACAGGTATGTGAGGACAGAGACTCCCTAGCCAGCCAACACAAAATACCAACAGTGGAACACTTGGAGGATTGCCTTCCTCAGTCCAAGATGCTTAGTCCAAGGAGAACAGACTCTCCCATACGGGACGAGAAGAAAGCTTTGACCACATGTTCTCTTCTGAACACAGCATTCTGCAGGCCTGCGTTCTGTTGAGTTGGTAGAGTTTCTCCTTTCACAGGCACACCAGAGCCCACCAAGGTAAACCTCAGCATATTCAGCCCGGACCCTAAAAACAACAAACGGCCGGAAAGGAGAGCTACTGCAAATGACTGGCCTCCAGGACAGGGTCAGCCACAACACAAACAGCAGTGGCATGCATGCCACATACACTCTCACAAACACACACACACACGCATGCACTCAACAAACCTTAAGGGCGAGCCCTGGGTCACTCACGGATCACTTCCTCCTAAATAAATTACCCTCAGGTTAGAAAACAGAATGAGTTTAACGAATACAGAGAGGTGACAGAGACTTAGATCCAATGCAAAGATGGAAGAATCCATTGATTCCCAGGTAAAGGAAGAAGGAGTGATTACGACTAGGCAGTCAGAGTGAAACCTCTACATAGAGCACGCCCGATGCGGGATAGAAAGCTGTGGCCTGGATACTCGCTGTACATCAGAAAACATAGGAGATATCAGAGAGTCTCGAAACACAGAGATAAAACTGATAAAGATAAAAACACCTAAAGAACTCCTGAAGAGAAGATTGGCAGGAGACTGGATGCAAAGTTCGGGAACATGGTAGAAGTGGAGGATCCAATTAGGAACCGAGAAGAACAAGCCTAGAAAATAAGGATGCAAATTCTAAGAGAGAAGGCAGAATGATGGAACATGATAGTGAGCTTAGGGAATCTCTAAGGAAATGAAAGAGGTGCCTCTTGTAGGTGAATTAAGAGTGAGAGAAAGAAAAGAGGGCTGATCCTAGATTAGAGAACTCGGGGCTGGAAAGGACCCTCATCTGGGAGCAGAGAAAGTGGTCCAGAATCAGAGGCACAGAGAACTCCCAACACCTTCCACAGAAGCGGAGCACCTAAAGACATAGTGCCATTCCCCCCGGAAAATCTAGGCATGGAGGTATTCTCTTAGGCAAATAGGCATCGGAGAATAGTTTGTCCATAGCCCAGTCACTGACTTCAAGAGGAAAAGCTATACCAGCTCTCGAATCAGGCCGGATAGCTCAAGCAACAGCAGCCAAGCCAAAATCCTTATCCCCTGCATTTCTGAACAATGACAGAGCAGCGGTTCTGTCTAGAACCAGGAGGTATTCAGAAGTCAATTGTTGGGTCCCGGGTTGTGTCCATCAGTTCAGACGCGGCCTTCAGATCAACTCATGATTCCAGGGCCTTGGCATTGACTCTGTTCTCAGGTTCTCTGCTCAGGGGCAAGTAAGCTTCTCCCTCTCCAGCTCCACCCCCTGATTGGGATCTCTCTGCCTCTCTGTCCAAACGTGCATGTGCATGTTCGATAAGATAACAAAGACAAAAACAGTGCACAATAATTGACTGGGGCCAAAGGATGTTTTATTGAATTTGGACCTAGGTTCCTATGGAGGGCAGCCAGGTATAGAGAACCTCCCACCATCCTAAAATGCCCGACCTTCGCTTGGAGCTTCCTTGTTCATTCTCCTGTTCTTTGCCTTCCTGGATCTCCTCACCAACCTGCAGCATCCGCTGTCTGTCGTGCTGTACTGACCCCTTGTTAACACATTGTGCATCCTCTCGGGGCTCCATTGGAACATGCCCATCTTCCTCAAGAGGCACTGTTTGCTTATCGCATGGAACCATTTGGGGGATGGTCATGAGAGGGTGAAGGCAGGCTTGTGCTGCCACATCTCCATGCAGTTCCACAGAGGGTAGCTGATCCACCATGAGGGAGTGCTCAAGGTTCTTCCACATTCGAATCCTCTTCAATGCGTCCTTTTGCACATACAAGTTGTCTTCCTGAAATGGGCACCGAAGTCTTTCAGATGGCTTCACTTGGGCTTGGGTCTCTTCCAACATGCTCTCCGTTGGCTTCTGTGGACTCCAAGAACATGAGTCCGTCCTGGACCTAAGGTTCTAGGGTGTAGAGTCTGCCTTGGATGAATGGTGTTTTTGGAAGATTGGGAGGCCTTGTTGGCACCGTTTCTGGAGACCATCGAGGTACTCGTGTGCTTGCTGTGGAAGATTCCAGACATGTCTTTGGCACGGTTGCGGGGGTTCACTTTGAGCTTCCCTTGGGTGGACCTTTTCCTGTTGAGATGCTCCATGATTTGGTGGGAGGGTCTCACCCTTACGCAGGGCTCGGATTTCCTCCCCTGAGGCTTTGCTTGTGGTCTGTTAGTTTCTTGGCCTGTCGTGGCTAAGATGGAATGAGGGATCCTTGCCTTTCTCCGAGGTCCAGAGGGCTGGTGCTGACACTCACGACCAAATACTACGAATTGGGCCATGGAGAAGTTGACACCGACTCGCTTCGCAAACTGCCTTGGTGAGAGACCCAGGCGGCTCCAGCGGTTTGGGATGGCTTGGGGTCCTCTTGGCCCACCCATGACTACTCCAGTCAAGTGTAGTGATCAGGCCTGGGTTGATGAGGAGTGGTTGCTATGACCTCAAGGCTTTGTGACATCACAGATGCTGGCTTCACTGAAGCAGCTGTCCCTCTCCCATGACCTTGGTGTCCTATGGCTTTAAGTAGGAAGCCCCGGGAAGGACAGAACAAGAGCCCTCTGAACCTGATCAAGAACTCAGGATGTCTTGTGGGTTAATGTCCAACTTCCCCTTTCTGGAGACATAGAGGAAGGAAAATGACATTCAGTATACCTTCCTTTAGGCCAACATATCCCCAGAGACGGCAAGGTGTCCTTTTACACTACAATTTCTAGATATCTCAAGAAAAGGTGAGGCCTCGCGGGTATAAGCAGCTCTCCGTGGGGTTTGTCGTCCTGTGGGTGAGAGCGTACTTTGTCAGCGTCTTTTGCCTATGGGTCAGTGATGACTAAGATACGGAAAGTCCCTTTCGGAGGTAAAAGGTGAGGGCATCGCTATATGGTGCTGTCTGTGGCCTCGTCTCCTAGTGTTCTGAAACACGCGGCTAAGGGATGAGGCCTCTGTCTACCTGGCTTTCCCTTAAATACCTTTGCAAAGTCTTTGAGGAGAGTGATATTCTGCATCTGAGCTAACTCTCAATGAAGAGGCCTGGACCGAACCCGTTGTTATTATTAGTTAACTGTACTTGTTGTGGTAACGGGTATAAACATGTGGACCAAGACTCTTTAGTCAGAAGGAAAGGGACGGCCTATACCGAAGGCTTGCAAGGCCCATTCGAGCAGAACTTTGGAGTGAGTCGCAATGCCCTTGCAAGGACTAGTGGATCAGAAAGTTTGGGTCCATTTCGGCACCACAGTATTCCTCTGCCGTCGAGTGAATGAACCCCTGGACCTTGCCTTGACATGAATGTCCCATGCCCTGCTGTTGGGAAATGGAAAAGGCAAGCAAACAAAGGGAAATGTCATATGGCTACCCACAATATGTGCCTCGGGAGGAATACCTTGGCCCACTTAAGGAAGGGAATAATAAAGGGCAAGAAGTCAGAGAAGGAGACCCACCAGGAGTGACTCAGGACTCTGAGAATCCAGATGAGGGCTACCGAAAAGAGAACTGATTAATGGGTGGTCAGGAGTTGTGGCATATATTAGGAGGAGCACTAGGACGTCCATGCAACTAAAGCATCCGTGAATACTCTGTCAAAAATGGATGATGGATGATAGGCAGGCTTTCTCAACAGAACAGCAACAAGAACAACATCAATTCATAGGAAAACAATGTGGCCCTCTCAAAACCAAAGGAAGTCACAGGGAGAAAAGGAAAGAATTATATTGTTTATTATCTTTCCTTATTGAAATGACATTGGGTGGGTTTCCTAAAATGTCCTTCTTTGAATTGGGTCTTTATCCTTGTGAATTAGAGCTTACCCGCCTCTTCCATCTCTGGATTTGATGAGAGGACATGACAATGCCTTCACTAAATACCTAGAAGAGTGGCCCAGGAAAATGATCTTTTAGGCCAACCTTTCTCCAGAGATGGCAAAGTTTTCCTATTTCCTCTGAAATATCTAGAGATATCAGAAACAACAAGTCCTCTGGTATATCATCCCGTCTCTCTGAGTTTTGTCATCCTTTGCATGAGAGAGTGACATTATACATTATAGCTAATCCTTAAGGAGGAGCAATGGACAGCACTCCTTGTTACCATTATTTATCTCTACCTACTGTGTTAATGGGTATAACCCTGTTGACCAAGTCTCTTTAATCAAAGGAAAATTAATGGCTTATATCGATGGTCTGCAAGGCTCACTTGAACAGAACTGAGGATTGAGCTGCTATGTCCTTGCAAAGACTAGTGGATAAAGAAGGTGTGGTCCATATTGGCAACAGAGTATTCCTCAGCAATTAGGGAGGATGAACTCTTGATTCTTGCACTGGCATGAATGCCACAGGACTGGGTTTGTGAAATGAAATGGGCAAGGAGACATAGGGAAATATCATATGGCTTCTCTCATATGTGCCCTAGGACGAATACCACGGCCCTTAGTAGAAAGAAGGAAAAACTGAAGGGGATAAGTCAGAGAAGGAGACAAACCAGGAGTAACTCAGAACTCTGAGGAATCAAGCTGAGAGTCAAGGAAAAAAGAGACATGCAGGGAATGAGGGAACGGGCTAATGGGTGTTGAAGAGTTCTGGCATATCTTAGGCGGAGTACTAGGTCATATATGGAACTGAAGCATCAGTGAATACTCTGTCAAAAATGGATGATGGATGACAGGCTGGCTTCCTCAACAGTACAAAATAATACAAAAACAAGCTGGCCCTTTCAAATGCAGGTGAAGACAGACAGAGAAAAGGAAAGAATTATATTTTTATTATGTTTAATTATTGAAATGGAATATAATTTATTTCCTAAAATGTCATTATTTGAATTGGGTCTTTATACTAGTAAAGTGGAGTTCATCCACCTCCTCCATTTGTGGAATTGATGAGAAGAAAATGGCATTGCCTTCTCTAAATGTCTAGAAGAGTTGAACAGGAAATGATTTGCACCTCGCCATCTGTGTGTTGACAGGGGTTTGATTACTGCTTCAAACGCTTTAGTCACTACTACAGAGCTGAGATTTTGTAGGTTTCCTGACCTAATCTTTGGAGTGAATATGTGTCTTGGAATTTATCCTTTTCTCTCAGTTCTTTTCTTTTGGGTTTGCTTCATTAGTGCTATTCTTCACTTCCTCCCCATCTTTTGTGTGTCTTATCTGTGTGTGTGTGTGTGTGTGTGTGTGTGTGTGTGTGTGCTGAGTGTGTTTCAAATAACAATTATAATTAAATTGATGGAGATAGGAAGTCGGTATTTAATGGATAGCAGTTCCATTTGACATGCCTTGAAAACTCACATTCCCTCTCTTTCAGCCACATTTCCTACAAAGAATGTCATCTTTTGTTCTCTTTGATAAACACATATTTTCTCAAACCTGACCTCAACAAACACCACATTTTGTGTGCCTGGGTAGTGTCGTATTATTTGTCCATTTTTCCCTTGCTTTTTCATATGTCTCTTGACAGTCATGAGAGAGTGAAATTGTATGTTATTTGTCTTTCTGGGACTGATAGATGTGACGTAGGCTAATGCTCTCCACAATTCTGCCACATGAGGCAAGTGGAAAGAATTCATTCTTGCTTATGGCTGGGTAAGATTCTGTGGGGCTTTTTCAGGACAGTGAGATGGTAGTAGTGTCTGGTAACTCCAGACTTGTCTTTATCCAGGAACACAGCAGGAAGATTACCACATCAACTTCAACATGGCAGAAATGAACTGGAGCCCACAAAGCAAACTCCATAGCAAAAGAGAGAATAAGTTGCAATCACTATGGGAGAAGACTGGAGACATGGTTTAGGGGAAAAGTGGAAAGTTGGTAATTCAGAAGGCAGTGAGACAATGCAATGGGCAAAGCCACAAGAGATCGGAGCACACTTGGAACCCACAAGGAGTACGTTCTCCAATTCCATTGATTCTGACCATCAGGGGGTCTGAATCATACTAGTTCATGCCAACAAAGGGCCTTGAGGCCTGGAGATTTTAGATCAGCAGCCTTGGCATATCAACTCAAAAGAACACTGTATTTCTCTGTCAGAGAACACCAACAAATAGCCAGGTGAAGACAGCCTGGAAACCACGATTAGAGACAATACCAGGTGACACAGTGGGAAGATGGTGGGTTCTGGCTGTACATTAGTGAGAGGCAGTGTTCTTGGAGATGATTTGATGGGGGCAAAAGAAATTTGGGGCTCTCGCACAGGCAGCATCAAGCCCGAGCTACTGGCCAAAGACAGGTTGGTGAGGGCTTTAATTGCCTCTCCTGCAAACACGAAATTCTCACCATGGAACACATAGGGTACTGTGTTCCTCAGTCCAACTTGCTTCATTTTAAGAGAACAGATTCTCCCATAGGGGACTAGAAGAAAGCCCTGCCCATAGGCTGTCCCCTGACCACAGAATGCTACAGGCATTCATTCTGTTGTGAAGGTTGAATTTCTCCTTTCACAGGCACACCAGATCCCACCAAGCTAAACCTCAGCCTATTCAGCCCAGACCCCAAACACACCAAAAGGCTGGCAAAGAGAGCCTCTGCAGATGACTGGTCTCAAGGACAGGGGGCAGCTATGATACAACAGCAGAGGGCATGCATGCCACACACACATACCTGAGACTCCCTCAAGGGCCAGCCCTTGGGCACTCCATGATATCTTATTTCTAAAGAAATTACCATCAGGATAAAAAACAGAATTGATTTTTCAAATACTGAGAAAGAGTCAGAGACCTATATCCAAGACAAAGATGGAAGAATCAATTGTTGCCAAGGAAGAAGACAAGAAATTATCATGGCCAGGTAATCGGAGTGAAACCTCACATATAACACGCCCAATGGAGGATTGAAAGCAGAAAGATATCAGGGAGTCTCAAAACACATAGATTAAACTGATAGAAATAAAATAAAGTAAAATAAAATAAAATAAAATAAAATAAATAAAGAATTTCTAAAGAAAAGATTGGTAGCAGACTGAAGGAAAAGTCCAAGAAGCTGGCAGAAGCAAAGGACCAAATTTTTGACCTGGCAGAAAAGGAATGGTAAATAAGGAAACAAATCCAAAGAAAGAAGGAAGAATGATGAAACATGACAATGAGCTTAGGAAAGTCATTGACTCCAAGGAATAGAAAGAGGTGCTTATTGTAGGAGAAGTAGGAGTGAGAGAAAAAAAAGAGGGCTGAACATGGATTTGAGAATTCAGAGCTAAAACTGTCCCTCATCTGGGAGCAGAAACAGAGATCCAGATTCAGAGGCAAGGAGGACTCACATCACCATCCACAGAAGCATGGAACCACAAGACATAGTTTCATTCAATGGAGGAATTCTCTTTACCTAAATATGCGTGGGAGTGTAGTTTGTACATAGCCAAATCACTTACCTCAAGAGGACAAACTATACCAGCTCTCAAAGCAGGCCAGGTTGCTCAAGCAACACCAGCCCAAGCCAAAATCCATTTCCCCTTCATTTGTGAACAATGACAGAGCAGTGGTTCACGTCTAGAACTAGGACATATTCAGAAGTCAAAGGTTGTGTCATGGATTGTGTCTATCAGTTCAGAGGCGGCCTTCAGCTCAACTCATGATCCCAGGGTCTTGGCATCGACTCTGGTCTCAGGTTCCCTGCTCAGGGGTAAGTCAGCTTTTCCCTCTCCAGCTCTACACCCTGATTGTGATCTCTCTGTCTCTCTGTCAAATATGTGCATGTGCATTGTTTGACAAAAAGACAAAAACACAACCGGGGTACAAGGATTGACTGTGGCCAGGGGATGTTTTCTTTAATTTGGACCTAGATCTCTATGGAAGGCAGCCAGGTTCAGAGAACCTCCCACCATCCTCAAATGCTAGACCTTCGCTCAGAGCTCCAATGTTCATTCTCCAGTTCCTTGTCTTCCTGAATATCCTCACCAACCTGTAGCATACGCTGTCTGTGGCTCTCTAATGGCCCTTTGTTGTCCCACTGTTCATCTTCTGCTGCCTCCATTAGAACACGCCCATCTTCCACAAGAGGCATTGTTTGCTTATCCCATGAAACTATTTGGGGGATGTTCATGAGAGGGTGAAGGCAGGCTTGTGCTGTCACATCTACATGTACTCCTCCAGAGGGTATCTGCACGACCCTGTGGGAATGCTCCAGGTTCTTTGACATTTGAATCCTCTTCAATGCGTCCTTTTGAAGATACAAGTTGTCTTCCTGAAACGGGCACGGAAGTCTTTCAGATGGCTTCACTTGGGCTATGGGTCTTTTCCAACATGCTCCATGCTTGCTCCTGTGGACTCCAAGTACATGAGTCCATTCTGGACCTAAGGTTCTAGGATGTAGAATCTGCTTTTGGTAAATCATCAGTTTTGAAGATTTGGAAGTCATTTTGGCTCTATTTCTAGGGATGCTACAGCTACTCATTATAAGGTCCGCTAGGCCAGAGGGAGTCATTTTGTGTTTCTGCAGTAAACTTATATTGAACCCATGCTGTAAACAAAATTGACCCTACTCCTCCCAGAGGAGCTTACTCTCAAAGCCTAGATACAAGGGTGAATCAGGCCAGGTGAAGACATCCCATTAGAGGGGCACACATATATCTACTAGGGTAAATTGAGATCCAATTGTCCACCCATGTGTTACCTAGCATTTTTGTTTTTGTGGTGTAGCAGACTTAGCACGACTGTGCAGTTTTTTCTGTATTGTTATCTCATTGGCCACGTCTGTATAGCCTGGCTAAACTACCGCTATAAATGTTAGTCTCTGAGGCTGGGAGGGGTTGCCTCTTTGCAAGAGAAGGCCCTGACCGGTCAATATGATTCTCGATGCTTTGTGCAAAATTAACGTTTGCTTGACCTTCACTTTGTATCAGTCTCGCTCTTTTGAATAAGGACCCTATCTTTGGAGGGCCACCCGAATTCAAATGATGAGAACTGAAACAGCATTGGAATTTTTGGAAAAGCCTCTGGAGGTAAGATCATGGGATCCTGCATGGAGCTGCAGTGTACAGTCTCCTACCAATCTTCTCTTCAGGAGTTCTTTAGGTGCTTTTATCTTTATCAGTTTTATCTCTGTGGTTCGAGACTCTCTGATATCTCCTATGTTTTCTGACGTACAGCGAGTATCCAGGCCCCTGCTTTCAATCCTGCATCGGGCGTTTTCTATGTAGAGGGTTCACTCTGATTGCCTAGCCATAATCATTCCTTCTTCCTTTACCTGGGCATCAATTGATTTTTTCATCTTTGCATTGGATCTAAGTCTCTGTCACCTCTCTGTATTCGTTAAACTCATTCTGCTTTCTAACCTGAGGGTAATTTATTTAGGAGGAAGAGATCCGGAGTACCCAGGGCTGGCCCTTAAGGTTTGTTGAGTGCGTGCGTGTGTGTGTGTTTGTGAGTGTGTATGTGGCATGCATGCCACTGCTGTTTGTGTTGTGGCTGACCCTGTCCTGGAGGCCAGTCATTTGCTGTAGCTCTCCTTTCCGGCCGTTTGTTGTTTTTAGGGTCCGGGTTGAATATGCAGAGGTTTACCTTGGTGGGCTCTGGTGTGCCTGTGAAAGGAGAAATTCGAGCAACTCAGCAGAACGCAGGCCTGCAGAATGCTGTGTTCAGAAGAGAACATGTGGTCAAAGCTTTCTTCTCGTCCCCTATGGGAGAGTCGTTGTCCTTGGACTAAGCATCTTGGACTGAGGAAGGCAGTTTTCCAAGTATTCCACTGTCGGGATTTCGAGTTGGCTGGCTAGGCAGCCTATGTCCTCACATACCTGTCTTGGCCAGTAGCTTTGTCTTGATGCTGCTGTTGCGAGAGCCCAAAATTTATTATGTCCACATTGAGACATCTCCACGAACACTGCCTTTCACGGAATCACTCCCACTACTCACCATCTTCCCAGTGCGTCACTTAGTATTGTCTCTCTCTGATCATTGTCTCCAGGCTGTCTGCTCCTGGTCGCTTGTTGGTGTCATATGCAGGAAAAAGATGGTGTTCCTTCAAGTTGATGTCTGCCAAGCCTGCTGATAGGAAAACTTCAGACTTCAACACTTGTGTTGTAAAGTACTCGTGCCCTTCAGACCCTCTGCGTCTCACAGTCAACGGCACTGGGAAACAGGTTCCTTGTGGGTTCCCAGTGTGCCCTGCTCTCCTGTGCCTTGGTACTCTTCATGGGATCCAGCCCTCTGATCCACTAACCAACCAAATATCCCCTGAGCCATGTCTCCAACCTTCTCCCATCATCTCTGCAACTTCCGTTTTCTTTCGCTGTGGAGTTTATCTTGTAGGCTTCAGGTCAATTTCCACCCCAATGCAGTTGTTGTGTTCATCTTCCTGTTGCCTTCATAGCTGAAGACAAGCATGAGGTTATTAGACACTACTACCATCTCACTCTCCTCCATGTCACCGCAATTCGTACTGAGACATAAGCAAGAAGGAATTCTTCCACTTGTCTCTTATGGCAGTCTTGCGGAGAGCATTGGGCTTTGTCACATCTATCATTCTCAGAACGACATCAGACAGACGATTTCACTAACTCATGACACTCAAGAATCATACGAAAAAGAAAGGGTATTGGTACAAACAGTATGACTCTAATGAGAAATTCAAATGGTGCTGTTCTTTGGAAAGCAGTTTTGTGAGAACACGTGTTACTTGAAGAGGACAAGAGATGACATTCCTTTAAGGAGATTTCCTGAAACTGATGGAATGTGAGATTTCAAGGCATGTCAAATTGAATTGCTACCCACAAGAGACCGAATTCCATTCTCTCGTATTTTAATAATAATTGTGATGTGAAACACACACACACCACACAGCATTAACACATGCACATGCAAACACACAAAGATAAGACATGCAAAATATGGGAAGGAAGCGAGGAATCGTACCAATGAAGCAACCCCAAGAAAATACCATATAGGTGAAAGGCAAATAGAATCCAAGTCAGAAGCCAACCGAAATGAGAAAGTGAACTATTACCTATCAATAATACATTCAGTATCAGGACTAAAGTCTCCCGTCAATACAAACAGTTTGTAACAGTGGTTGAAATTCCAAATCAAAAAAAAAAAAAAAAGGTAGAAAACATCCATAAGAAAACAACAAATATTAAACTAGCTCGTCCTTCTGTTGACCATAGGAGATTTCCTTCGACTATAAAGATACTCATAGCTTGCAAGTGAAGAAACAGGGAAGATGTAGGTTATGCTATTCCCAAGGAGAAGAGAGCCAAAGTGTTTGTGCCTAAGTCAGCGAGAGTCATTTTATGCCTTCGAGAGACAAAAGATAAGCGGAAGTTGTTTTGTCTTGATGGAGCATCAAAACAACAGAAACCTGGAAGAATTGCCAACATATACACCACGAACAAGGGTGTATCTAAACGTTGGAAGGTATGAACACACAGGAAGGGAGATGGTAAATTTTATCCAATACTGTTGGCAATTATGATATCTACGTTAAGCACAGGACAGATCATCTGGATGGGAAGGTGCTAAGGAATAACAGACGTCCACATGGGCTCTCGAGACCACCTGAACTTTGGGGATCGATGAGAAAGATTGCGTCTCTGAGGACAATAAGATATGTTCTTCCCAGCAGCAGACCTAACTTTGTCTATCGCAGGTCATGAGCTCGAGTCCAAATCCAGTCATAATTCATGGAAGAGAAGTCAAAACCTATCCTGTGCACTTATCATCACGAAGGTATGAAAACAGGAAGATATCACTTTCAAATTGGAAATACAGCCAGACACTAAAGTCAAAAACACAACACATTCACGAACTGCAATGAATGCAAGAAAGAAAATCCAAAGGAAAAGAAGAGCCATGAACGAAGGAATTCTAAGAAACTTAGAGGAGGATGCCAAAACATTTTATGGGGAAACCATATAGGGTTAAAAGCATGCATTTCCAAAATTTAAAAACACTGAAAAAGAAATCCCCCTATAAGGACGACTGAAGGAACAAGATGAAGAAAAACCGAACTCCAAAGTTAACAGAAAAATTGAAATCATACATGTGATTATCAAAATTAAGGAAATACAAACAAACCAATAGGAAATGAATCAGGAGACCTCACACTTCAGTTTTCACAACACGAACAAACCACAGAAGCCATTACTGGGATAAAACAGGGAGACAAGCACACAGCTGCAAGTATGAAACCACATGACAACTCGGAGAAAGGAAAAAAGAAAAACCGAAGAGGCACATCCACACATTTATGCTAGCAAATCCAAGAACTGAGAGAAAAGGATAAATTCGCAGACACATAGGAACATCCAAGTTAGGTCAGTAATCCTACAAAATCTCAGCTCTAGTAGTGACGGAACCATTTGAAGCAGTAATCCAACCCCAGCCAACACACAGAAGGCCAGGTCAAGACATTTTCTTGAGCCACTCCTCTAGGTATTTAGTGAAGGCATTGTGATGTCCTCTCATCAAATCCAGAGATGGAAGAGGTGGGTAAACTCTAATTCACAAGGATAAAGACCCAATTCAAAAAAGGACATTTTAGGAAACCAATTGAATGTCATTTCAATAAAGGAAAGACAATAAACAATATAATTCTTTCCTTTTCTCCTGTGACTGCCTTTGGTTTAGAGAGGGCCATAATGTTTTCCTCTGAAATTATGTTGTTCTTGTTGCTGTTCTGTTGAGAAAGCCTGCCTATCATCCATCATCCGTTTTTGACAGAGTATTCAGGGATGCTTTAGTTGCATGTACGTCCAGTGCTCCTCTTAATATATTCCACAACTCCTGACTACCCATTAAGCAGTTCTCTTTTTGGTAAACCTCAGCTGGATTCTCAGAGTCCTGAGTCACTCCTGGTGGGTCTCCTTCTCTGACTTCTTGCCCGTCAGTATTCCCTTCCTTTTCCATTTCCCAACAGCAGGGCATGGGACATTCATGTCAAGGCAAGGTCCAGGGGTTCATTCACTTCGACGACAGAGGAATACTGTGGTGCCGAAATGGACCCAAACTTCCTGATCCACTAGTCCTTGCAAAGGCATTGCGGCTCACTCCAAAAGTCTGCTCGAATGGGCCTTGCAAGCCGTCGGTATAGGCCGTCCCTTTCCTTCTGACTAAAGAGACTTGGTCCACATGTCTATACCCGTTACCACAACAAGTACAGTTAACTAATAATGACAACGTTTTCGGTCCAGGCCTCTTCATTGAGAGTTAGCTCAGATGCAGAATATCACTCTCCTCAAAGACTTTGCAAAGGTATTTAAGGGAAAGCCAGGTAGACAGAGGCCTCATCCCTTAGCCGCGTGTTTCAGAACACTAGGAGACGAGGCCCCAGACAGCACCATATATCGATGCCATCACCTTTTACCTCGGAAAGGGACTTTCCGTACCTTAGTCATCACAGACGCATAGGCGAAAGACGCTGACAAAGTACGCTCTCACCCACAGGACGAGAAAACCCACGGAGAGCTATTCATACCCGCGAGGCCTCACCTTTTCTTGAAATATCTAGAAATTGTAGTGGAAAAGGACACCTTGCCATCTCCGGGGATATGTTGGCCTAAAGGAAGGTATACTGAATGTCATTTTCCTTCCTCTATGTCTCCAGAAAGGGGAAGTTGGACATTAACCCACAAGACATCCTGAGTTCTTGATCAGGTTCAGAGGGCTCTTGTTCTGTCCTTCCCGGAGCTTCCTACTTAAAGCCATAGGACACCAAGGTCATGGGAGAGGGACAGCTGCTTCAGTGAAGCCAGCATCTGTGATGTCACAAAGCTTTGAGGTCATAGCAACCACTCCTCATCAACCCAGGCCTGATCACTACACTTGACTGGAGTAGTCATGGGTGGGCCAAGAGGACCCCAGGCCGTCCCAAACCTCTGGAGCTGCCTGGGTCTCTCACCAAGGCAGTTTGCGAAGCGAGTCGGTGTCACCTTCTCCATGGCCCAATTCATAGAGGAAAAAGGGATATTTTTCAAAATAAAAATTAGCGTATTTTTCAGAATATGATATAGTGTTATTCACTGAACTGAGGGAACAAATGTCAAAGTCTAACACAGTTTACAGAATGTTTTAACATAAATTGAAATTTAAATCTGACCAAATTTCACAGTTTTAAGTAAAATGATAGCACTTTATATCCTTGAAAAGTGGTAAGTGACCCAAAACATGGCTTAGAAAAACAAATTTAACACTACACTAGTCTGAGATGGTTAAGTTATGGTACAACTTGCCATTGTGTATCGTCAAATGGTATATTTTTTTCTTTTGGGCTTGTCATTATATTTTATTTTAGCCATTCTGGTAAGTGTGTAGTGATATCTCAGTGTCATTTTAATTGCATTTCCTTGATGTCTAATTATGTCAAAATATATTACTTTGATGTTTAATGCTCTGAGCTTTCTCAGTTCAAGACCATGAAGCCACTTAGGAAAAATACAGTTGCAGAGGCACTCATAGACCAACTCTTATTTCGAAATAAGAAGAAACATTACTACCCATTCCAACAAAAATTAGATTTGTTATGCAGCAGGGATTTTATAAATTACCTGACACAACTAATATAGTAAGATGAAATGGGACAGGCGGCTTCTTGCAGCTATATACAACATCATTTTAATTTCAATTTTCAGTATAATTTTTCCAAGGTATACACAGAATATATATTTAATGTAAATTGTGAACATTTTAAACTCTGTATATGGAAATTAGTCAATTTTAAGTTTATAACAATCAAAATTAACGGAAGTTTATTTTAAATTAGTTAGCTTTCTCTGCATTGCAAGACAGAATAATCAAGAATTGGTAAGAAAAACGTAATCTCTGTAAAATTACCAGGGGTGCATTATAAAGTGTTCGGTAACCGATCAAACTCACAATTTGGATTGAATGGCAAGTGATTTTTAAAATCTGGAACTCATTGTCAATTTTTTTTCTTCATTGTGTCTTAATAAATTACTTTCTTCATTTGCATGGAAGTGAAGAAAAATGCATGACATTTCATCTCAACACTAACACCTTTAACTGGCAACTCTGAATGTACTTTACAGCAGTGTAACAAAGTAAAGATCAATGATGTTTCATGAAATATTTGTTATAATTCTCAAGGAGATAGGGAGTTTGTGCAAAAATGCAAATCACTTTGCGACTAAACACATTGTTTATTTCAGCTAATTTTAAGAAAATATGCTGAGAATCTCTCAAAAAAGGAAGCAATGATTTAGGTTTGCCTTAAAACTCCTTATCTAATCCTGAACCAACAGCACATAGTTCAAAGAGCAACTAATTTGAGTAGCTCCAATTTACACATTTCCTAACAATGCTTAATTTAGTGGAATTTCTGTCCAATTATGGTAATTTGATGTAATGAAAGACAAAAGTTCAAAAAGATCATCCTTAATTTATATAGATGCCAAACTCTGCATTTTCTGAATGACGCCCAGGAACGTATTTTCAAAAACAAACAAACAATGCCAGAACCACTATTGGGTCATCTCTAGGCAGAAAGTGACTCAGAGCTTACATTACTCTCTCCCTGAAAGTATACTGTAGGCACTGAAACTACTACGCTGAGTCTGTGCTATCAAATTCCTTAAGTTAGAAAGTTTTAAAACCCGTCTGTGTGGGAGTATTTCATTTACAGATAGAGATTTGGTTGTTTATACATTTTCATACTTGATTTTTAGGATGTAATAACTATGTTTTAAAATTCATGGTGGTTTTGAATACTGTTGGATAATTGTGCTAAAATGGTATATCCATTCCTCCTAGGAAACAGAAATTATAGAAAGGTAGTGCTTTTCAAATCTGACATCTTTGAGTCATTGCAGTTTCATATAAATGCAATAGGAAAAGTGTCATTCATGTTTATGATATTTTCTACAAATAAATTAGAATGTACTGGAGGCCTGATATAAAGTGGGATGCCTAAACTTCAGTAAGATCTTGTTTTCAATTCAAAATAAATTTTATTTTTTATTTTTTTATAATGTCCCTCAATTTCAGATAAGCACCCCCATTAGGTCCACTCTGTTTTTTTTTAAGAATTTATTTATTTTATTTGACAGATAGAGATCACAAGTAGGCAGAGAGGCAGGCAGAAAGAGAGGAGGAAGCAGGCTCCCTGCTAGGCAGAGAGCCCGATGCGGAGCTCGATCCCAGGACCCTGGGATCATGACCTGAGCCAAAGGCAGAGGCTTTAACCCACTGAGCCACCCAGGAGCCCCCAAAATAAATTTTAAATTGAATTATGCACCTCTAAGTTCAGAGACAATAAACATCAACCAACACAATTAATAAGTTCTATTTCTTGAAATTTCGGGAACATTGATAGTCTCATCTCCTGGAAGAACAACAGCTAAAATTTTTGGTCATGGATTCTTGCTAAAATATCACTTTCCCAAAGAAAATTAATGTTATGAATTTTTATTGATTGTTATTGATCATGAAGAATATAACAACCACGATAAAAAGAGTAGGAAAAACATGATATCTCATCTGTAAGGGCATGTGGAAAGTAGGAAATGCTAATAAAAATAACTACCATTATTTCCTAAGTTAACATAATATAACAGAACAAAAATATTTCAAAACAATGTTTTCTTTTTTTTTTAAGATTTTATTTATTTATTTGACAGAGAGAGATCACAAGTAGGCAGAGAGGCAGGCAGAAAGAGAGGAGGAAGCAGGCACCCTGCTGAGCAGAGAGCCCAATGTGGGACTCGATCCCAGGACTCTGAGATTATGACCTGAGCCGAAGGCAGCGGCTTTACCCACTGAGCCACCCAGGCACCCCCATAACAATATTTTCTAGGCTCATTCTGATAACTCTTTTCTACATTCAAATTTAAAGGTTGAGGCATGTGATATATATTACACAAAAAACATCCCAAGGCATTCGTTAAAAAAAAAACTCTTAATAAAGAACAAATCCAAAGGAATTTCTTTTCTAATTTAATTAACAAATTATGAATCGACTTACCTATTTAATCACAGCGTATCAGGCACCAATAATATTTTTTAATCGTCACACCTGATGCAATAGTTACCATCTTTCAGACATACTGATCACGAACAAGCAAATAAACAAGAGCACCGTAGCTTAAGATCTACCTGCATAAATATAGGCTACTTCAGACAATCTCTTCACCACAACATAGAAATGAATAGAAATCATACATGCTCTGTATGGACATACAGATGAGATAGAAGGGGATGGATGTTAATATATGCAGAATCTTTATTAATTACATTGTAAACCATAATATGGAAAAACAGAATACAATTTTAGAAATACCCAGGTCACCATCATTGTTTTATTTTTATATGTGTAGATAAGGAGTTTAATAAACAATTTATGACTATTCAACTCCTTATATTTTGAAAATTTTAGTAAAAGTAACAAACCTACCACCTAGAAAATTATACTTATCTGCAACATACAGCTTTGCCAGCATGGTAGAGAAAAAGCAAAACAAAATAAGTAAGAAAAGTTTAACATTTCACAAGAGATTTGCTTTTATTTTTTATTTATTATTTTTTATTTTTCATTAATTATTTACTTCTATTTTCTACTTTATTTTAATGAAAATGTCATGACCATAACATAAGAGCAGAATTAAACCAACCTGAGAAATTATTTTTTCATAAGTTAAAATAAACTAGCTTGGTGATTAATTCAAAATTATATTACAAACTTCAGTGTTCTTGAAGTAAGTATCACTGCATAAACAAATGAGTCAGGAGTCATAAACTAATGATGATTCTAAATGTTATTTAGAGAGACATTCTGTTCTTAATATATTTCAAATATTCTACACAAGACAAAGTGGATCCAAGTAATCTGTAGGCAAAATAAGATTTTAGAGAAGTATATATTTCCAGCAGTATTTATAAAATATTACCTTTATGTAAGGCATCATCCTGGACTTTGTGGAAAACACACAAAGGAGTAAGAAGTGGCCCTTCAAGAAACATATACAATATCAAGGTTTAACATGAAGCAGCATGTCTTCTCTAAGTAAAAAAAAAAACATTGTACCAACTGACTTTACTGAAACTTTATATTTATTGCTCTCATTTTAGGTCATAGTGTCCTTCTGCATGCAGGCTGCTATAACGGACATGATATAGACTTAATAGCT
The DNA here is from genome assembly GCF_964662115.1 of Mustela nivalis. NCBI lineage: Eukaryota > Metazoa > Chordata > Mammalia > Carnivora > Mustelidae > Mustela > Mustela nivalis. Next base: position 1,612,831 of record NW_028136504.1, on the reverse strand, counting down.
TATAAAGAACAGGAATTTATTTCTCACAGTTCTAGAACGGAGAAGTTCAAGATTAAGGAATGGGCAGATCCAGGGAGAGCCCACTTCCTCATAGATGGCTATCTTCTCACTGTAAACGTACATGATGAATGAATCAAGAGAACTCACTGGGGTCTCCTTTAAAAGGACTGTAATCCCACTTATGACCTAATCACCTCCCAAAGGCCCCTAAGTTTTAATACTATCACTTCCAGAGTTAGATTCCATAATATGATTTTGGGAGACATAAACATTCACACCATAGTATATATAAACAAAAAAAGACACAAAAACAACAAACAAAAAAATTATTTTAACTACCTATTATTTTCAACTACATAAACTTTTAATTTGTTTCTATATAATATTAAATAACTCATTTGAGTGATTCACTTATATCCAATGCATCTGAGTACAATTAAATTTGCTTACCCAGCATATCCAGAAGCATATTTCTTCAGACTATCCCATTCCCCACCTTACAGGATTTACCACAATTAGAAGACATGGGATAGAGGATAGATAGATAGATGTATACATAAACACACTTGTACATACCCATATGCATATTTTTTCCTGTTAATGATACTCATGCAAATAAAATTTAAGCTCAAGGAAACCTGTCTTGTGTGTTACTTAATATCCAGTTTTTAGTCAACATCCAAAAACAAATAATCCAATAAAACCATGGATAGAAGACATGAACAAGTGTTTCCCCAAAGCACACATTCAAATGTTCAGTAGATACATGAAAAGATGTCCATCATCATGTATCATCAGGAAATTGCAAAGCAAAACTAGAAAGAGATACCACCTCAAACCTGTCAGAATGGCTAAAATCAACACTACAAGAAACAAAAGGTGTTGGAGAGGATGTGAAAAAGTAACACTTGTGGGGGCTGCCTGGGTGGCTCAGTGGGTTAAGCCTCTGCCTTCAGCTCAGGTCATGATCTCAGGGTCCTGGGATCAAGTCCCACATCAGGCTCTCTGCCAGGCATGGAGCCTGCTCCCTCCTCTCTCTCTCTCTACTTGTGATCTCTCTCTGTCAAATGAATAAAATCTTAAAAAAAAAAGAAAAAGTAACAATTGTGAACTGTTGGTGGTGATGCAAACTGATACAGCCATATTTGAAAACAGTATGGAATTTCCATAAAATTTAAAAATAGAAGTCCTTTGTGATCCAACAATCCTGTTGGTGTGTATTTACCCAATGAATATAAGAAAACTTATTCAAAGGGATGCTAGCACCCCTATGTTTATAGCAGCATTATTTATAAAGCTAAGATATGGAAAGCGCCCAAGTATCCATCAATTGATGAATAAATAAAGAATAAGTGGTATGTATATACAATGGAATATTATTCTGCCATAAAAAAGACTGAAATCTTGCCATTTGCAATAACATGGTTGGAACTAGACAGTATAATGCTAAAAGTGAAATAAGTCAGTCAGAGAAAGACAAATACCTTTACTCATATATGGAATAAAAGAAACAAAACAAACAAGCAAAGGGGAAATAATAAGACATAGAAAGAGAAACAAAGCAAGAAACAGACATTTCATTAAGGAGAACAAACTGATGGTTACTTGAGGGGATCTGAAAGGAGTGATGGATTAAATAAGTGATGGGGTTAATTAGAGCACTTGTCATGATGAGCACTGAGTGCTATATGTTATATTGTACACATGAAACTAATACAACCATATATGTTAACTAACTGGATTTCAAATGAAAATTTTATAAATCCCAGTTTTTAGCTCACATTCTGGCTTACAAAAGGGATTTAGTCAGGAATTTGGAGATTAGTTAATGAACAAATAAGGGGTGAACAGGCAGTTGTTAGATAAAATTACTATCCTTTCTGGCATGATCTTATACCTTTTATCTAGAATTATTTTTAGCACTTTAGACTCTTCCTATTTTATTTTGAGTCATTAAACAAAAATTTCCTCAAAGGACCTTAGACTCCATCCAATTTGAGCAACAGTGTGAGAGAGGAAATGGTGTCCAGGAGGAAAATAAAAAGATGAAACTACTTTTGCTTACTAGTGAATGCATAGTTCTTCCACAGAAGAAGCTCTAAATGGTCAGGGCTCCAGCTTTATATGTGTTCAGTCATATGTTCAGAAGTAGGTAACACTATCAAAAAATATAAAGCATCTGAGATTATTTTCCCTTATTTGAAAGCTGGTGTATGAGTCTGCCATAGTTTCTTGGGTGTTGATAGAAGACGCAGACTCATGGTTCAGAAATAATATAGTTTAATATTCACAGCAATAGAGGTAGCCAGAATATTAACAGTATTTTTGTGTGTGTGTGTGTGTGTGTGTGTGTGTGTGTGTGTGTAGGGGTGGGAGTTATATATCAGTTCTGAGCCTCAGTTCCCACAAGAAGAATCAAAACAGAGGCAGATAATATTTGCAAACACAACAGGTTAAGTTAAAAAAAAGATACTATTTCTGTCTTCTAAGTCTATTCAATACAACCATCTTCAAAGGATGGCCTAGAACAAATAATAAATGCAGAAATGTAAGCAACCAATTGAAAAGTGTCTCCCAAGAAACACACTTTGAGAGTCTTCATTTGACAAAAATACTATAGGATATTACATGGATCAGGTGCACTGAATACTGGAAGGTTAAAATTACAAGGGACCAAATATTTTTAAGCAGTTCTGGCATCCAGTAGAGTTCACATAGGTTTTATAAGATTGAGGAAAGAAGCCATCAAAACCTGGGCCCAGGGGCACCTGGGTAGCTCAGTGGGTTAAGCCTCTGCCTTCGGCTCAGGCCATGATCTCAGGGTCCTGGGATCGAGCTCTGCATCAGGCTCTCTGGTCAGCAGGGAGCCTGCTTCCCAACCCCCCCCCTGCCTCTTTGCCTACTTGTGGTCTCTGTCTGTCAAATAAATAAATAAAATCTTAAAACAAAACAAAACAAAACAAAAATCCTGGGCCCAATTTTCCCAAAAGTATGATTCTGATTCTAGTCTCTATAATGTTATCCCTTGAAGACAATGTCTCTAATTGAGTTGAATTAGTTTACTAAAGAGCATACCCTCATTTGTTGTAGGAGATGAACAATATGCAAGAGGCAAAATGCCACATGGAAGCCACCTGGTCTTCAGTGGAATATAGAATCAGTTCCTTTGGGATGAATTTGTTCCACATTTGACTTCCCACTTAAGGGAAAATAAGAGTGCCTTCTAATAGATTTTAAATAGAAATGACAATGGAAGCTTATACAAGATTATAAAATGGGAAATTTCATTTAGATAAGCAATCATTTCAAAGTCATCTTCTTAATATTACAGACTCTTCACATAATAATAATTTTATTTTGGTATTATATGGTAATTTCAAATATAGTAAATATAAAGAATTTACCTCTGTAATTATAGCGAGTCTGGTCGTAGTTTACTGGCAACAAAACTTCAATTTAGAAGTATGGTCTACCAATTATTAATACATTTGGAAATGGTGTGTCATCTTCACTCCACTTGTCTCACTAAAACAGTGAGCCAAAAAAAGTAGGTCCAAGCTGTTTACTATGGTCAAAATGGGTTGCTTTTGCACTTGGTAAAGAAGCAGTCATATTTTGGAAGAAGAAACTGAGGCTATTAATATTTTCAACTTATTTTCAGAAAAGGAAAGAAAGGATAATCTAAGCTAAAGCCAAAATCTTACACAAGGTGGCTGGAGAATGATCTTTTCCCAGATAAAGGGTTTTTCAACTTAGCCATGTTAGGAGGAAGAAGAGATGAGACATTGTGGACTTGACTAACGTTTGTACACTGTTCAAAAAGTTTTCAAAATAATGTGTATTATTTTTCTTCTTTTAGTTGAGACAAAAAAAGCAAACAAACAAAAAAAAAAACACTAATGAGCTTACTCTTAAAAGGAGGTAAACAAGAAACTAGCAAAGATTGAGTGTTAGGTATTGTCCCCCTCCTTTTTTTTTTTTAATTCTGTTATGCTAGTTACCATACAATACATCATTAGTTTTTGAAGTAGTGTTCCATGATTCATTGTTTGTGTAAAACACCCAGTGCCCCATGCAATATGTGCCCTCCTTAATACCCATCACCATGCTCACCCATCCCCACATCCTTCTCATCTTTAAAACCCTCAGTTTGTTTCTTGGAGTCCATAGTTTTTCATGTTTCATTTCCCCCTCCAATACCCCCACTTCATTTTTCCTTTCCTTCTCCTAATGTCCTCCATGCTATTCCTTAGGTTCCACAAATAAGTGAAACCATATGATGATTGACTTTCACTGCTTGACTTATTTTACTTAACATAATCTCCTACAGTCCCATCCATGTTGATGCAAAAGTTGGGTATTCATCCTTTCTGATGGCTGAGTGATATTCCATTGTATCCTTGGATCACATCTTCTTTATCCGTTTGTCTGTTGTAGGGGATCTTGGCTCTTTCAACAGAATGGCTATAGTGGACATTGCTGCTATGAACACTGGGGTGCATATGGCCCTTCTTTCCAGTAAAATAGAGCTAGCGTATGACCCAGCGATTGCACTACTGAGTATTGACCTCAAAGATACAGATGTAGTGAAAAGAATTAGGTATTGTTAAAGCACAAATGCAGGGGATAGAAGATATGGTACAGAAGAGGGAAGGGCGACCATATGGCAGAGTAGAATAAAGTAGCTCAGGAAGAAATTAGTTATATCCAGATATTGTAAGGCATGTGGGGTTGGCAGGGAGAGCATGAGAAATCATGAGAGAAGAGAGAGAAAATGGACCAGGCAGGAGAGGTTTATAACATTTTAACATCTAAGGTAAGCATATGCAAAGCAGAATAGGGAAAGAAATAAAAGTTTTTATAAGACTCAATACATAAGGAATAACGTGGAGGACACTGGGAGATGGAGAGAAGTGTGCTGGGGGAAATCGGAGGGAGAGACAAACCATGAGAGACTGTGGACTCTGAGAAACAAACTGAGGGTTTTGAAGAGGAGGGTGGCAGGTGGTTGGGTGAGCCCAGTGGTGGGTATTAAGGAGGGAATTTATTACATGAAGCACTGGGTGTGGTGCATAAACAATGAATTTTGGATCCCTGAAAATAAACTAAAAGAAAAAAAAGACTGACTACAGACATGGACCTCAGTGTAACACAGATATGGAACTCACTGTAATACCAGCCACTTCCCACCGACACACACAGACTATGATAATAATAAATAATAATGCAATTAAGAAAATTGCCTGCCAAATAATTTTTCCTCTTTTTTATTTTTATGATTATTATTTTTATTTTATTTTTAAAGTTTTTATTTAAATTGTAGTTAGTTAAAATAAGGTTAATATTACTTTCAGGTGTACAATATAGTGATCAACACTGCCATACAATGGCTTAAATAAAAAAATGAAAAAAAATTTTTTTAAAGATTTTATTTTTAAATAAAACCTCTACACCCAAGGTGGATTTCAAACGTACAACCCCACGATCAAGATTTACATATTTTACGGACTGTTCCAGCCAGGCACCCCAACAAATAAAAATTTTATAAAATTGTTGAGTTTGTGAGAGTCTCATTTGCTTAGTCAGTTAAGTGTCTGCCTTTGGCTCAGATCAGGATCTCAAGAGTCCTGGGATCGAGCCCCATATTGCTCATGCTCTCTCTCTCTCTCTCTCTGGCTTTTGCTCTTAAATAAATAAATAAAATATTTTTAAAAAAATTGTTGAATTTGTTTAACTAGTTTTAAACTAGTAGACAGAGATGAAGATAAAGTATGATGTAATGGCATGGAAAAATACAACTTACACGTTTTAAAAAAAAATGTGCAATGCAAGTTACCTCACTTCTTTTATCACCACACTGGAACTTTCCCTACTGAGTTGTTGTAATGTAAGGACCTATTTTATATTTTTATATTTTAGCAAGAGGCTTTCATTGAGGTTAACCCTTAAACTGTCCTTGCTCCCCTTCCCCCAGGGGGTTCACTTAAAAACAAGTCCTGGTAATCAGCTCCAGGTAACAAAGCCCATATACAAAAGTGGGTCAGGCCAGGTGGAGACATCAATCAGCGGGAGGGGGGGCGGTGTTTGCATATTGTCTCCCTAGATACTAAGGAGTATGCCCCACTCCTCCACCCTTTGGGAACCTTTTTGGCACTAATCCTAATCAAGGTGTAATAGGCTGGGTCAAATGTCTATACTAGGGTAAATTGAACCTCAATTGGTCATCTAGCCTCACTGTGCAGTTTCCTGTGTGTGTTAAAATCTCATTGGTCACCTGTGCGTGGCCAGGCCTGACTGCATGGCCTTTGCCCTTAAAAGCTAGACTGTGAAACAGCAAAGGGTTGCCTTCTCTCATAAGAGGTGTGGCCCCAAACGTTCGGTTAGATTCTTGATGCTTGGCATGAAATAAAGCTTTGCTTGACCTTTGCTTTACATCAGTCTCGCTCCTTTAATCATAGACCCATTATTGGGGCATAACAGTATTAATCTTAAAGTTATAAGTCCACAATGCATCCATCATCCATTCTACCCCTTAACATTCCCCTTTGGACAGACCCATGATCTAGAACAAGCCTTATTTTATAGTGCCTTGTAGGAGATTTTTGCTGCTTCCTAAATTGCCTACTTTCCTCTCACCATTACCACGGAAATTGGGTCCACTGAAACAAAGGGGTAGTGTAAGAAATTAAGACTTCCATAAATCTCTTTAAATAATAAAGTATAAGATAGTGATACCTTTTTTTCTGCCACATAACCAATTCTTGCAAGAATAAGGTCATATAAGAGAATTTACAACACATGCTAGCATTATCCTACTGGACCCAGACCATTTGTATGTTTCTCTGTCTCTGAGAAATGTAGATACTTACATGACTGAAACCTAAAAATTGTTTGATATGACCACTAATATCACCTACATTATTTTAAAGCCTGTTTAAGGCTTCTGTAATACATAGGCATTGTAAACACTTATTAGGCATCTTGTATATATCAAACACTTTAAAAATCTCTGCTTTAAAAAAAAAAAACTCTACCTCAATGGAACTTTGAGTCTGAAAAAGATACAGGCAATATACAAGGCAACAGATAGAATAATTACATATTTGATTATATACTCTGAGGATGTCACCTTAAATTGATATGAAAATGATCAGAAGGATCTTGATTTCTTGTCAAAATTTTTTGCCTTAAAAAGAAATTGATATTTAGGGAAAGTTGTTACTGAAAGAGGTCCTGTGTCAACCAAAAATGTTAAACCATGATCTCGCTAAATTTTCCAGTTGTGATCATTGCTTTGTTTAGCTGTCTTCTATTAAGACTGAATTTAGTAATTCAGTCTCAGATTTCAGTAAGTCTTATTTTTAAAGATTTTATTTATTTATTAGAGAGAGAGAGGGAGGGGCAGAGGGAGAGGAAGAACCAGACTCCTTGCTGAGCAGGCAGCTGATGCAGGACTGGATCCTAGTACCCTGGCATCATGACCTAAGCGGAAGGAAGACACTTAACCAACTGAGCCACCCAGGCACTCTAGACTGTAAACTTCTTAAAGGTAAAAAAGTTTATTCTTCTAGTAGTTCCACAGACATTTCTAACATCCATAAAAAAGCATGTACTGATGTAAAATGCCAGCAAATCAAATTATTTAAAAAAGAAAGAAAGAAAGAAAAGATATATCTGGATAAAGAGAAAAACAGAAAATCTAATAATACATTGAATTATTACAGCAAAGAGTGGAGGAAGAGAAAATAAATATGAGATAGAAATTTCCACTAAAAGAAAAAAATTGAATAAGGCAGGAGATTTAGAAAATTATTATGACAGACTTGAGAAAAAAATAAAATAGGAATTTTTAGAAAATAGCAATGAATGAAAAGGTAAATTGTTCCTACCTCTATAATATTAGCTGTTTGTTGTTGTTGTTGTTGCTAATTTACCTACTTATGCTAATAAACAAAGAAAGGTTTCATTTAGGGATAAGGTTTCTCTCTCTATATATATATTTTTTCCATTTAGGGATAAGGTATATGTATATATACATATATATATATATGTATATATATATTTTTTTAATTTTAATTGTTAGAAAATGTGTCACAGAAAGTGTTTAAACTTTAAGATACAGATGCAACATGTAATGAACTGCATTGTTTGAACGTCTAATTTGTAAATGCTGTTAGAGGAAACTTGGTGGAAATGTTCTTATGTGATTGTGTTTCTGGAACTAAGTATATTTATTAATAAGGAATAGTCTAAAATTATGAAATGACCAGGAGCGGACAATTTTCCTAATCCTATCAGCTCTTTGCAGCTCTTTTATTAGCCCCCTTCAGGAATATCAGCTTTTTTATCTAATTAAATTTTATATTAATGTGCTTTTGACTTTTGGCCTTTCTCTTCCTTCTGCTCTTTTTTTCCCCTAAATTACATGTTTCTGTTTAACAGCTACTATCAATTCTTTGATATGAATTCTCAACATCAATTTACTAACTCCAGAGATGAAGGACCATCAATATTTAGAAGCGAAGAATACAAAGCCTTCGACATCTGGATGGCTCAGTCACTTAAGCATCTGCCTTCGACTCAGGTGGTGATCCCAGGGTCGTGGGATGGAACCCCAGGTTGAACTTTCTGCTCAGCTGGGAGCCTACTTCTCCCTCTCCTTCTGCCTGCAGCTCCCTTTGTTTGCGTTCTCCCTCTCTTTGTCAACTAAATAAAATATAATAAAATAATGTAAATAATACATTTATTTATTTATTAAAATGCAATTATTACACAATACATAATGTATCGCATAATTATAATAATGACTAAATAATTTATTAAATATTTATATTAAATATATCAATTTAATTAAATAAATATTTTTAGAATTTAAAATATTTCACATTTAGATTATTAAATATTAAATCATTAATTTAATAAATAAATATCTAAACATAATTAAATAAAATAATTTATTTATTAAAATGAATAAAATAATGTCATTATCTGAGCATGTATTTTTAAATAGTCTAAAAAAAACCATGTAATAAAGTCTACATACATTGAGTTTAGATATTTATACAAGTTAACCCAGACACTCAACCCACAGACAGTTTCAAAACATTTGTTTTTATCTACTACTCAAAATACGATTTTAATGTATTTATTTGTAACTTTGACATAGCAAGGAAACTTGGAGGAAAAGGAGACATTTGCTTTTAATATTTGAAAATTATTTGGTGATTTAAAATAAATAAAAACCTTAACACGTGAGCATTTCTTCTTAAATAACACTGTGAAGTTTCTGAGTCGCATTCTATTAAAAGTGCTGATAAAATGGCCTCAGTTACTCATTTAAATTATCAGCTGAATGGGTAACAAATGAAGTAGAGAGCTTTTTAATTATTTATGAATGTATTGCTTGTGGATGGAGTGCCACATAGAGTTACCTCTCTTTTTGGCTTTGTTTTGTGAGCAGTAGTGGAATCTATGAATGTGATTAAACATAAGGACATTCACAGAAATTCTTAATGAACTTCTGGGGAAGGGCAATAAGTGCAAGGAAAAACTGCAGCAAGACTAATTACAAATTTCAAGTGGTCATCACTTAATTATAGAAGCTTTTAAGTTCAAGTAATATATCATTTTTATGAGCCTATCATATTGTATTAATTAACACAAAATGCACTCTTGAACACTTATCTTTTCACATATTTCTTATTCTTAGTACTTAAAATTACCCTTATGATTGATAAGTAAATGGATTTTACTGACAATGCATTTATTTACATAAATAAATAATGCTGTTTATATATATAAAAACAATTGAATATGTGTATGTGTTCAATGAATTTTTTTTCAAATTAACATCTTAATTCTACCACATTAGTTACAAATAGATATAGACTTTATAGATTCATCAAATATTTTTTTCTCAAATTTATATGTCCTTTGTGAAGTAAATGAAACTGTATATATTAAATATAATCCTATCACATGTAACAGTTACTAGTGCATCCCAGGACATACATAGGTCAGGTCCTCCTCAAGGCATCACGGATAACTGGATTTAACTTTCTATCCTAGGAGTCTTCTGTATATTTCTGTGGCTTTTATACTACAATCAGGAGGAAGAATTCTTTTGCTAAAAGCTTCCAAATGACTATGCGAGTAGATTATTTGTAGACTAGTGATATAATATTATAGTTTAATATGTGAAGCATGATAAAATAAAATGCCATTGCCATATTTAATTTGTTCAGTAAAGCATTCATTTAGTTATCAAGCATTCATTTTCTTTTTTTAAAGATTTTATTTATTTATTTGACAGACAGAGATCACGAGTAGACAGAGAGGCAGGCAGAGAGAAAGGAAGGGGAGCAGGGTACCTGCTGAGCAGAGAGCCTGATGTGGGACACTATCCCAGGACTCTGGGATCATGACCTGAGCAGAAGGCAGAGGCTTTAATGCACTGAGCTACCCAAGAGCCCCAAGCATTCATTTTCTTTATACAGAAGAGATAGAAAAATATTATATAGTAGAAAATACAGTAAATAATCTAGAAACCTTGATCATTTTGTTTTGGCAATTTTAGAACATAAAATTAGCTAAAGCTCAAGTGCAAGTTATATTTGTATCATAGGAGGAAAGTTAATTAAAAGTTTGTTTATTACCATAGTTTAACACTTCAACAAAATGATAACGAGTCCAAAATCAATGAATATATGAAGTATACAATAAAAACAATAATCTTGAGTGTATGTGACTCACTGTAGGTATTGATAGGCTAGAAATCAAAGGGAAAGTATCTATAGGGTTTGTTCAGTTCCATGCTCATCAGATTAATAGGCTTTCTCATATTGCTTCCTTCACCACATTAATTTGTCTAATGAAGTTTTCAAGAGTTAAAGACAGTGATAGGTTCATGGCTGGAGAGAAGGTACAGAATCTAAGATAGTTCAGCAGTGCTTATTATTTAAGAGAAAGACAGCATGGGAGGTGAGGGGTATATCATGCATCCTGTTTTCACTCCCTTTGTGGAGCACCTACCCTGGAGGTCATGTAATAATAACCAATGACCAAAAAACAATAAAAAAACCCAAACATCCATGTGGAAGTGCCATCCCTGCCTGGAGATGAGTAGACTGCTCAAACAGATCCTGGGCAGGCATCTCAGCCCAGGCCTGTGCTGGGGAAGCTGGTTCCTGGCTTTGGGCGCAATCAGGAAGCCAGCAAACTGACGGGAGAGTGCAGCCAGGGTTAACAGGACTGATGATCTTTTTGCAGCCAGGCCGCGGGTGGACACCCGCTCAAGGAGCCAGGCTAGGAGGCTGCCCAGCGCCAGCGCTGGCAAAGCTTGCAGCCCCCGGGGCTTCCCCCCGCGCCCCAGCCAGGGCGGGGCCTCAGGAGGGAGGGGAGCGGGGCAGCGCGGAGAAGGGGCTTTGCTAATTGCCAAAGCGAAAAGGGAGCTCGCAGAGGACTCAGGAGGGAGGGGGGCGGGGGCGGGTGGAGGGCGGCGGGGAGAAGGCGCTTTGCTAATTGTCGAAGCTAGAAGTGAGCTCACAGAGGATGTGGCTGAGAGTCTGGGAGGAGGTGGAGGGGCTGGCGGAGGAGGGGCGGGCAGCGCCGCGGTGCTGTGCTGCGGCCCAGTCGGGACTGCAGGACCCACCGGACTCGCCCCCCGTGCGCTCCCATGTGAGGCCTCGCTGTCCCGCTCCTGCTGCCTGCTGCCCCTCCCCGCCCCAAGGCTTTTCAGGACCACCCTCTGCACAGGGGTAAAGTGACACCGCGCCGCGCCCTCACCTGGAGCAGAAAGCGCGGACCCGACCTGGGGGCGGAGAGGGGGGTTGTGGAGGCCCAGCCTCCCGCGAACCCCAGGGCACCGGGACCACCCCAGACGCTGCGCCAAACCCAGGTCCGCATGGGGTCGGGCTGGGGACAGCGCCTTGCGAGGTGCCCCACGCTAGCGGGCGCGCTAGCCGCCATCTTTTGGCAGCCCCATGCGCCCCTGCTGAGGACCCCCTTCCCTCCCCCACCGTGGCCCCGCTGCTTTTGTTCTGGACTTGGGATCCCAGGTGGAAACTAGTCCCTCAGACCTCCCTGGCAGCAAGGAGGGCAGGGAGGGATTCTTGGTTTTCTGCCCTGGCTCCTCCTCTCTCCCCATTCACATGCCTTCTGGCTTCCCTTTCCTCTCCTCATTGTCAGTTTTCTTAAATGGTTTTCTTCTGCATGTTGACCCGAAGAGCTATTTCATGAATGAATATACACGAAACTGAGTTGGAGCCCACCTGTGAGAGCCCAACTGTAGTGGCCGTTCATTAGAATGGTCTCTGGTTCTAGCCTCAGTTCAGAATACTGCATGTACCTGAGGATCAAGTCCAGATGTTTCTTTCATCTCTGACTTGAATTTGAAATCCTCCTCAGACTTCAGCTTCCAGGATTTCTCCAGTCCTTGCTCTCCCACTGTCTTGGTGGGGATCCGCCATGAGTGTTGAACACAGGAATGAATGAATGATATATACCCCGGATTGCTGGGGCTTTCTCATGTTTTGCTGAGGTTGGAAAGGCTTGGTAGAGACCCCCTGTAAGCAGATAGAGAGCTGCATGCAATTGCTTAGATAAACGTGTTCCCCACTTAATTGCTTGGGCATTGAACATTTCGCCCTTAACCTGTGGCTGGAGCAGTTAGGAGGAGACAATCTGGAGGTGAATCAGTAGATGGCTGAATCCACATGGTGGTGGTCTGAGTTTGGGAGATTTTCCTGGAGATTCAAAGGAAAGATCTAAATTCTTCCAGTGGGGAGTGGTAAACATTTTATCGATGGGAGATGGAAAATAAATGGTCTGGTTAACCTTTCCCTCCCCCTCAAAACCCATTATTTGAAAACACAAAAAGGGAAGTGAAGGGAGAAATCCTCCCACTCCCATCCCCACTCACCTCCATAGCCACCTCCTCTTCCAAGAACCTAGCAGACAAGGTGCCAAGAAGTGTTAGGTACCAGCAGTGGTCTCAGGTACTCAGCATGATCTCATTCAAGGATCATGGTGAAAGGCATTCAAAGAGATTGTGGGGGCACAGGGATCCAGTTAAGGGGAACAAGTTTAAGGTTTGCCTGGTCCCCTAAAAATTACTGGCACTAGAGAAGATGAGCTTTGGGAACTATAGCTTAATGGATACAATGTGTTAAAAGCTTCAGTGAGTCATGGTGGGAAGAGGCTATGAGGGCAGCAAACACAGTCTTAGATGATGTTATTAATAGCACTACAGGCTCTAGATTTCCTGTGGTGGTGTTCTTGGCAAGACCAGCCCGGCCAAAGTGGATACTCTCAACCTGGAACAGAGGGTCTTGGAGATGCCAGCACGTGAGGTATGATGAGAGGGTAAAATGATAGGAGGTGTCCTTTGGAAGGACTGACTCCTTGACTTTAAAAGGGAGAACCCAAATCTGTAGGTGAAATCTTTCTGGCTACAAAGAGGGCCAAGGCCTCCTAAGGTCAAGGTCTCCTCGTCACTTGCAAAGATGTCGAAGAACATATTCAGACATTTCAAAGATGTCCTCATATCATTGGTTCCCACTCTGGAATTCTATCAATAAGGTGAGAGTTCCTCTAGTTGAAAAAGAGATCTAAAAAGACTTCCCTTTCTCATGTAATTTCTGTAACCTCCAGGACACACCCACCTCCCCCTTCCAGCTCTGTAATGAAGCCACAGCTGGTGCCAATTTGTGGAACTCCTTAAAGGCTATTCTCCCTTATATACCCCTGGACCAAGTTCCCATGCTCCCTCACCTGATTTCCTGCACTCACCTCCCACCTGGTGTGTTCACACCTGCAAGTGCCTTTTACCAACCCCTTTGCCAAAAGGCAGCCAGAGTGACCTTTCAAAGACCTATCAGTTCCTGGCATTTGTCTCCATAGAAATCTGCACTGATCTTCTAACAAATTCTCAGTCCTCCAAAGGCACCCATAATCCTCCCATTAGTCTCTTCATACCCCTCCAACTGACTGATGCCTGTTCTGCCCCATCTCTCTGCCCTTCAACCACACTGCCTCCTTCTTCCTGTGGAGACCTCTCATGCCACCTGCCTCCAAGCACAGGTGATTCCCATTGATGGGAAGACCCTCTTCTCTCCCCCATCTCCCCACTCCCGTTACTCCCATTTATTCGTGAGCTCACAAGCCCCATGGTACACACTCTCCATGCAGCCTGCTCTCTCTTTTCTAGCACTGGCCTCCGTTTCTAGCTGTGCTTGTGTCATGGATGTCCCTCCCCAGCCAGCCTCCAAGCTCTCCTTCCCTTTAGCTCCAACACCTGACACAGTGCCTGGCACGTAGTAAGCCCTCCTAGCTTCAAAGAGCCTCACTGAGGGACTGAAAGCATTTTTAAAATGTCACTACGTAGGCTCCAAACTGTAGGCAGAAAAAGCTTTGCCTGGATTGACATTTTAGAGACGTATTCGTCAAGTTGGATGTGTTCACTGACTTTGCCTTGTAAAATTAAAAAAAAAAAAAAAAAAGGACCTCTGTATCGCTTCGCATCTACCAAAGGCGCATGTATACTCCTAGACCACGTTATGAGCTTAATGGAAGGAGACAAGATGTTTTCGCTAAGAAAATGTATAAGACTGTTGAGGTCAAGTGGGAGGAAACAGTCCGTTTGTTGGAGCATTGCTATCTTACTCTATCACAGCCACTCTTAAAAATCTGACACGGGGTGAGTCAGAATTGTCTGTCGGAGATGAGTTAGATCTGGCTCATGTTCCTACAGACATGAAAGCCAAAAACAAAGAAGGAGGCTTTGAAAGCGTGGGTTGAGGAGGCGGTGTGGATCACTACGATGAGCTAAGTGCCCAGGGCCACCAGCAGACATGCTGGCCTGTGTCCTTCCTTTGTTCTGGGGTCCCTCTTGCACCATGTGGTGAGGTGGTGGCTGGGAGCAGCTCAGACAGTACCTGGTGGCATCTTACCTCTCCCACCCTCCTGTGGGCTCCAGTGGGCTCCAGTAGGTCCCAAGGGACAGCCTGCCTTCTTTGAAAAGCCCAGTAGCACTGGGAGCAGAAACTGGGACCAAAGAGTGAGCACCCTGTTTGACAAGCTGGACCAGCCACTTCTTCTTCAGATGCAGGGGGAGCCCTGGCATGCTGACTCCTCCCTTCTCCCTTTCCCCTTTCCTCTCTTCCTCCCTCTTTCTTTCCCCTCTCTCCTTCCCTGGTGGTGCCCTTTCCCAATGCCCTCTTCATCCCTTTTCCTTTCTACATACCTGTCTTCCTGAGTTTCTTCTCTTTCCTCCCCATTACTTCCCTTCATCTGAATCTCCTCTTTGGTCCCTTTGTCTCTGCTCTCTGCTCCTCCTCCCCTTCCCTGGCCCCTGTTCAGCTCCATACTGAATGCAGGCAGAGCTGGACTAACATGCTCACTTGCTAGCTCAGCCACCCTCCAGAGAAGTCACTCTTCGGTGGCCACCTTCCTGACCCCCTGGTTGCTTCTCCACTTGTTCAGATATTGCTCTGAAGTCTGAGGAGGACAGAGCGGGGCTGCCACAGAAGCAGGCCAGAGGAGAAACCAAACCATGTGTCCACACTGTCCCCCAGCACTGCTGCTCTGAGAGCTTTCGGAGTCCTCAAAGGGTTAGGATTTAGGGGCTTCTTCAGAACCGGGAGTGAAAACAAGCATAGGTCAAAAGAAAAGCGACGGCCCCCACACAAAAATAATAATCACAAATGAAAACTATGTTAACTCTGAGTCCCAAAGTCGAAAAATTGCCTTGAATCTGTCACTAGAAAGCACCCAAGGCCTCACTCTCTGGGTTCTGGGTGCCCTGGGAATGGCAGGAGGCTCTGACAGGCGCGTGGGAGTGCCGAACTATGGGGGCTAGCCTGCCCGCTGGCGGGGGTGAGGCGGTACCCCCTGTGGCACTGTCCTGGCCCGACCCCCTGCGGACACGGTGTGGCGCGGCATCCAGTGTGGTCCTGGTGCACTGGGGTTGGCGGGAGGCTGGGCCCCACCACCCCACACCCTGCTCTTGGCTCGTGTTTTCTGCTTCAGGTGAGGGCGCGTCGCGGTGTCACTTTACCTGTGAACAGAGGGTCCTCCAAAGAAGCCATGGGGCGGGGAGGGGCAGCAGGCGGCCTGAACGGGAATGGGACACCGCAGCGTCTGGGGCTAGGCTGGAGCGTGGGAGCGCAGGGGCAGCGAGTATGGTGGGTCCTGCAGTCCCGAATGGGCTGCAGCACAGCACCCTGGCGCTGCGCGCCCCTCCTTCCCGCCTGGGCAATTAGCAAAGCCCCTTCTCCAGGCCGCCCCCGACCCGCCCCCGCCCCCCTCCCTCCTGAGTCCTCTGAGAGCTCACTTCCAGCTTTGGAAATTAGCAAAGACCCTTCTCTGCGCCGGCCCCGCCCCCTCACTCCTCAGGCCTGAGCACTGGCATGCTACTGCATTGCCAGCACCTGGGCTGGGCAGCCTCCTAGCCTGGCTCCCTGAGCGGGTGTCCACGTGCAGCCTGGCTGCGAATAGATCATCTGTCTTAAACGCCGGCTGCACTCTTGGGTCAGTTTGCTGGCTTCCAGATTGCGCCCAAAGCCAGGAACCAGCTTCCCCAGCACAGGCCTGGGCTGAGATGCATGCCCTGGATCTGTCTGAGCAGTCTCCTTCAAACCAGGCAGGGATGGCACTTCGACCTGGATGTTTGGGTTTTCTGTTTGTTTTTTTTGGTCTTGGTTATTACATGACCTCCAGGGTAGGTGCTCCACAAAGGGAGTGAAAACAGGACGCCATATATAAGCATACAGCCATTCTAGAAAAATAGCTTGGGGTTCTCCTGGAAACGCTGCATTGGTCCTTGCACTATGGTTTAATAGAAAAGGGATTATGCACCAAGTTACTTAAATGAGCATAGGTTGAAATCGTTTACTGAGAGTAAATATTTTAAATAGTTATATTTTAACTAAATCTATCATCAATCATAAATCTATTACACGAAGGTTACAGGCAATTTAAAAGCAAGAGCACTCTCTTCAGGGTTTTAAATAACCCCTGTCTCTCTTGGCACATGAGAATGCAAAGATAGGAAATGGTTTGTAAAAGATTATATAATAGCTTTTACTAATTCTATTTATTTGACAGACAGAGATCACAAGTAGGCAGAGAGGCAGGCAGAGAGAAAGATGGGGAAGCAGGCTCCCCGTCAAGCAGAGAGCCTGATGAAGGGCTCGATCCCAGGACCCTGAGATCATGACCTGAGCCCAAGGCAGAGGCTTAACACACGGAGCCACCCAGGCGCCCCCAGATGAAATACATTTCTGACTTAGAAACTTCAGATAGAATTATTTTGTCCATGATGACAACTGAAGAAAATGTGTCATCCCTAAACCTAACCTTAAACCCTACCAACGCTGAAACCTAAGCTGACCTTAAAGCCCAAACTAGAACCCTGAATCCCAAACCTGGAATGGAACCCAAAGCCTGTACCTGAGCCCTGGATCCAAGCCCTGAACCACGAACCCAAACCCTAAACCAGACCTCCAAGTCATGAAACCTGAACCCAAATCTCAGCATGAAGTCAAACCCCAAATTTGACCTTGAACTTTATCCCATAAGCCCTGAGTCTTAAAGCCTAAATCATAAACTTAAAGCCCTAAACTATAACTCTGTTCCCTTGTCCTTCACTCTAAACCCTCACCCTAACACTAAACCCAAAGCCTGATCTAGAACTCTGACTAAAACCTGAACCTGTACCCAAATTCAAATGCTTCACCACACTTTGCTTAGGCACTTGCCATTGATGGATATTTGCAGTTTCTACCTTTTGATTCTTGTGAACATTGTTTGGGTTGGGGGCTAGGGTTAGGGTCTTGGATTAGGGTAGGGTCCAGGCTTGAGACCAAGTTGAGGTCAGAGTGTGGGTCTGCATCAGGGCCATGTTCAGTGACACTGTTTGGGTCAAGGACTGTTGTAATTCCACATTGTTTCCAATTCATTGTTCCTTAGCTATTTGGGGGGAAGTTGGGGGGTATTGGGCTCCATGCAGCTTGAATTTCCGGAATGAAATGGCATCAGCTGGACCCCAGGAGGGAGCAGGACCTTCCACTGAAGGGTGAGCTCCCACAGTCCTGCACTGCCTTGCACCGCCTGCAGAGGGCGCCAGACCCCAGCTCCGCCCTGAGCCAAGGCTGCACAGCCACAGCTGGGACCAGAGCCCCGCCTCTTCAGGACCCACTGTGGAGACTTCTGGAGAATGTGGGGCGCCTCCCACCCTGACAGGACAAGCTGAGGAGGGTGTGGCTCTGCATCCACACTGACCGGACCCGTTGTGGAGGACGCGCCCACACTGGCAGCAGTCCAACCTCCTAAGGACCAGATGCTGGAGGAGCTGAGGAGAAGCCGCCTGAGTGCACTGTCAAGGGGTTCGTGGTCTCAGGACCCCACAGAGGAAGGGCGCCCTGTGTAGACACTGGGGCTTCCGTCGTTTTGTGTGAGGAGACGTGGCCTCCTGCTGTGCTGTGCGCGGGGCTGTGGGGTCCCCCCTTTCTGGGCTCAGGTGCTCCTAGGTCCTCATCTGTGTTTGTGTGCTCACGGATTAGGTTCCTTGGGCTCCTCAGATGGTCTGCAGTCAGGGAGCGTCCCCCTGCTTCGGTGCTTGTGCTCTCCCCACCTCAGCCCTGCGGGGTCCTTCCCATGTCCACACCCACTCCAGGCTTGCACCGAGTCCGGAAATTCGGGAGCCAGAGTGAGGACTCTGTAGACGGTTTTGGGGAGAGTAGGTATTTTCCCAGTGTGGGTTCTTCCCTGAGCACAGTGCCTCCCCATCTCTGTGTGTACCCCTCCCTGTCTGTCGTCATTGTTGCAGGGCTGTCAGATGACAGGTCTGTCACCTTCTTGGTTCAGGGGCCTCCCGGGTATCTTGCTGTCTTGGATGCAGTTGTAAATGAGATCGTTCTCTGCAGTCTCTATTTGATGGTTCCTTCCGAGCACGTAGGAGTGCCACTAATTTGTGCATATTGATTTTGTTCCTTGCAAGTTCTTGTATTTATTTGTTCGATTGGCCTTAAACTCAATCTCCCAGTTATTTGACCAGCAGAATGTATTTAATTGGGAAGAGCAGAGAATGGCATTCTGGGCTGAGCAAGCTAAGGTCCCATCACAGGCAAGTGTGAGAAACAAAGGAGATTAACATTATTTCATGGAGGAGGAAGAAGTTGGGAAGGGTGCTTGAAGGAAAGTCCCTTGGAGAAAGGCAGGGTGATGGAGAATTCTCACCAGCTGAGCTGCAAAGCTCCTACAAAAAGTCAGGAGATGAACCTCCAGCTTCCCCTGTGGGGCCTAAAATTGGTGAGTCTCTCCTGTGGGGGATTGCAATGTGGAGTCTGTAATGGGCACTGAGCAGCAGGCGCCCCCTTCCAGCCTCCCCTTCTGGCATCCCCAGTCCACTTTACTGGGGCTTCCCTTCCTGCTTTTGCACAGTTCTAACCAGCTTGTGGTGGAACGTTGTGGAAAAACTGAAATTCCAATCCACTGCTTCTACTGCACCTGAGATACAGGGGCCCATGATTTAATTCTCCCACGAGTCTCTTGCTAACATGTGTCCTCTCCATGTTGGGTGACCTGGATCTGGGAGGGCTTGGCCTCCATCCCAAAGTCTGATGTTCTCTCTGCTTCCGTGTCATCGTGCTAACATGGATGTTTGGAAGATTCATTTCCTCTGTGGTGATTTCAAAGTGCAGTCAGCTTGTTATAGCAGCACAAATACGTGCTGTCTCCACACTCAGATTCCCCAGCCGTCATTTCTTTACCACGTTTGCCACTTCACACGGGATGCTTCAGTGTGTTTGATCCCACACCAGGACAATGTCCTGCAGAACCACCACATAACCTGAAATGAGGAGATCATTACAGAACCCATCCAAGGGTTAGTGTTAGGAACCAGGGACATGGCAGGACTGACCTGAAGACCCCATGGAGAGCTGTCTGGGTGGCTGAGTTGACAGTGGAGGTGAGGGTGAGTGTCTGGCTCTGGCTTTGTGTCCAGGAGTCAGCTCTGTGTGGGTGTGTCCTCAGCTAGGCATGCAGATTTCTGCTCCTCTGAATCCTTTCCGGAGTTCCAAATGGCACAGTTTCCTTCTGGGCAGCAGGCTGAGTCCTCTGGGATTGCCCATGTGTCCCCAAATTGTAGGGCACCTACTGCAAGGCCTTTGGGGTCACAATCCTGAGAACCGAACCAAACCAAAGGTTATGGTTAGGGCCCACCACATGGCAGGCCCGATCTGCCAGCACTCTGTCCATCTTTCTGGGGGAGGAAGCAGTCGAGGGATTTGTTCAGGGTGAGTGTCAAGCTCCAGGTTTGCATCCAGTGGCCTGCTGAATATGGGGTGTCCCAGGTAGGAATGCAGATTTCAGTTCCTCTGAATCCTTTCTGGAGTTCCAAATGGCATGGTTCCTTTCAGGGTGGCAGGGTGAGTCCTATGGTGTTCCTCACTGTCCCCAATCTCTGAGGCTTTAGAGCCAGGCCGTCGGGGACAGACCTCTCAGGACAGAATCTAGGCTTAAGAGTTTGTGCCTATGGGCATGGCTGCACTGATCTGAAAGCACTGTGGCGAGGATCACAGGGGTCTGAGTTGAGAGCATTGTTCAGGATCAGTATCAAGGTCTGGGTTTGTGTCCAGTGGACCGCTGAATGTGGGGGTGGTCTCAGATGTCCAAGACGATTTCCCCTACTCTGAATCCTTTCCAGCATTCCAAATAGCCTGGTTTCCTTCTGGGTGGCAAGCTGAAATCTCTGGGATTTCTCAGGTCTTGCCATTGCCCTTGCAAGGGCAAGATACTTTTTACAGTAAAAGAATTCACCAGATGAGCTGAACAGCAGAAAAGACACAGCTCAAGAGTTAATCAGTGAACAGGAATATCATGCCAAAAACTTCTTTGATAACACACTACAGAGCAAGGGAAGATAGGAGAGAAAGCTGAGATATAAAGGACAAACCCTCCAACTTTCCAACATCATTCCCTACTTGTTTATTTCCATTGCTGTCAGCTCATTCCCAGTCAAAAATAAGTCACATGAGCCAGCCTTTTTTCTTCCTGAGATTGGGGCACTGTAAAGCCCACCAGAGGGGCCAAGGGCACCCCTATACCTGCTGAGCTGAGCCCATTTGTACCCCAACCGTGAGGAGGTACCAGCCTGTCCCCCTGGTGCTCCATGGTCTGTGGCAGTCCTTCCTTCTGGACACTGCTTTGCTGCTCTATTTTCGATAACCCTGGTCTCAAACTAGGGATTGCTCCTGGAAGAGGAACTCAGGGAGATGAGGCTCAGGAGGGTCTCCCTGCCTGGAATCTTCGTGTGAGGAGTGCACAGCCAACAGATTTTGCCCAGGGACTTGCAAAATGCAGAGAGGCAGATTTCTTTCCTCTCTTTCTCTCTCTCTCTAGCCTCATACTAACCAGGAGTTCTTAGAACTTTCTTCAGTGACTTCTTTGTGTAGCTTGGCCACTTTTTCACAGAAAGGCCACTTGAGCATGATGAAACACACGTATAAGCAATTACATTAAAAAAAAAAACAATAAGCCAATGTACACAGACCTTTGACAGCAGCACAGGACGCTCAAGGGACCAGAGTCCCTACCTTGGGCAATAGTGGTAGAGGCCGGGTTCTGCCATGCAGGTCCCTAGACCTTTGGCAGTTTCCACGATTGCAAATCCAGACATGCAGAATCCTGAGGGACAACCTACTAACTGCAAAAGAGCAAAAATTCATCAGGATTCAGAGAGTGGAAATCCATTTGTACTGGAAAAGAAAGAAGTAGGCTTGCTGTGAATCCAGCAGGGAGGACAGGCATAGATAAAGGCTGGTGTATGGGTCACGGAAACTATTGTTTCTCAAGGGTCCTGCTGTCTCTGTAAAATGCTATGAGGACTGTCTCTTGGGGACCTCCTGCTTTCCTACCAGTGACACCCCCAGATTCTGCTTTGCTAGTCCCATGGATTCCTGGGGATACCCAGTTGATAAGCTATGCTGTCCTCATGACAACACTTGCTAATGGACTGAATGTTTGTGTCTTGTCCCAATTCAGATGTTGAAGCCCTGACCCTCAAGGAGTGCCATCAGGAGGTATGGGCTTTGAGAGGTGGTGAGGTCATGAGATTGGAACACTTGTGAATGAGATAAAAGCACTTCTGAGAAACGACCTGAGAGATTGTTCTGCCAGCTGTCATCCATGCAAGTCTACAACAGAAATATGGGCATTTGTAGATAATGAAGCAGTCTCTTGCTAGATATCAGATCTCCCAGGATCTTGCTTTTGGACTTCTCAGTCTCTAGAACTGCAAGGAATAGTACATGTTTTGCTGTTTCAGCCACCCAGTCTGTCATCATTTGTTGCAGCAACTTGAACTGAATAAAGCAGAGCCCAAGTCCTGGTTAATCCCTGCTTCTACTCATTTCCCCTCAGAAAGAGCTTCTAATCCAGAACTGACCTCTGCTTTCCATACACGTGCTTCAGACTCCTTCTGTGAGAGCCCAGACTTTGTAAAAGACTCCTCCCTCATGGCAACCAGCATTCTGTGACTCCTGAGGACTGTCCTCCCTGACTGTATTGAGTCAATCAAACTGATTTTGATTCTGGAGTCCCAGGATCAAGGACTGCATCAGGCTCCCAGCTTCATGGGGAGTCCGCTTCTCCCTCTGACCTTCTCCCCTCTCATGCTCTCTCTCTCACTCTCTCTCTCTCTCTCAAATAAATAAATAAAAATCTTTTAAAAATCTGATTTTAACAGACCATAAGCTTGTTCTTGCTGGTCTTTGGAAGATTAGGCATTAGCCCTTCGGAGAAAGTTCTGAATGGCTGCTTCATGAAGGGGTGAACTGTGTCCCCAAAGTCTCTTTTTGCTGCCTTCTAATCACAGATGCTGAGAAAAATCCTCCCAGGTGCTGGTTTTTCAAAGCACTTAATGCTTTGGCTTTGAAGTTCCTCACTTGACAATTCTGCTTTAATCAGTTTGTGACAAAACAGCCAATTGGTGGTGGATGCAAAGTGCACTGATAAAGTTAATATCAGGGAACAATTTTTTGAGTGTCATGCATGTGCACGTGTGTGCACACACATATCCATGTGCTAAGCATTATGGTAAATGTCTGACAAGAACTAAAACATCAAAAAGTCAGGATACCCCATTAGCTGATATTTTTATTATTCCTACATCCTAATCTATGAAAAACAGGGTCAGAGAATAAGAAGTGGCAAAAAGAATCAAGATTTGAGGCAGTTCGATTTCTCAGCCAGCCTTGATCAATAGGCATGTACACCTGTGTCTAGTTTCAGCTCTGTGTAACCTTGCCATAACCTTGGATAAGCCATTCATCTCTCAAGTTCAGGTTCTTGGTCCAAGGAGGGAAGGGGCACAGGTTGAGTACCTCCAGTGGGACTTCCTGGCAGGCTTGTTCATCCAAGCATTCCTGTTTCAGTTGGAGTAATTGAAGCCAGTCTTTGTTTTACCGAAGGCCAAGCTTATCCAGTGTGTCCATGCCACCAGCCAACAGCATTTGTCCATGCCATGTAACAACTGAGCAACATTCATAGGAATGGGGGGAGGAAAAGATGTCCACAGGTGTTGACAGATGTTCTGCATGGAGGAACAGGAGCTGGGGCCATCACCTGCTGTTTCTAGTGGCCTTCTCTGTCGAGTTAAAATAAATGGCAATTATTTGCAATGACAGGGGTGAAAGTAGAGGGTATTATGCCAAGCGAAATAAGTCAGTCAGAGAAAGACAATTATCATATGATCTCACTCATATGTGGAGTTCAAGAAACAAACCAGAATCATAGGGGAGTAAAGGAAAAAAATAAAACAAGATGAAGTCAAAGAGGGAGACAAACCAGAAGAGACTTTAAAAAAAAAGATTTTTATTTACTTATTTGACAAACAGAGATCACAAGTAGGCAGAGAGGCAGGAAGAGCGAGAGAGGAGGATGCAGACTCCCCAGGGAGCAGAGAGCCTGATGTGGGGCTCGATCCCAGGACCCTGAGATCATAACCTGAGTTGAAGGCAGAGGCTTTAACCCACTGAGCCAGCCAGGTACCCCTCAGAAGAGACTCTTAATCACAGTAAACAAACTGAGGGTTCTTGGAGGGGAGAGGGATGGGTGGATGGGGTAACTGGGTGATGGACATTAAGGAAGGCATGTGATACAGTGAGCACTGGGTGTTACAAAAGACTGATGAATCACTAACCTGTATGTCTGAAACTAGTATTATATGTTAATTAATTGTATTTAGATTAAAATTTTCTTTAAAAATAATTTTAAAATAAAATAAGTAACAATCCAATAATGATCAGAGTTATCCAGCAGGGAGTATCAGATCTAGAAGTCAGTTAAATTTAAGGGGCTTGCCGAAGTTTAGGAGAGTCACGCTAGGTCATTTTCCTGTGTGGGGAAGTCTTCAGGGGCAGTTCCAAAGACAAAGATTATTAATATTTCTCCTTCCCCCATTCCTCCTAGAGCCAAAGATGTTTCCTCCACTCACCCACTGGCCCTGTATGTAGGTGTTGCTTTCTCTCTACCAATCAAAAAATCAGTGAGTAACTATAACTTCACCTTTTCCAATATCCCCCTACCCCCGACCTTTGGTCTTTAATGGCCATGGGCAACAGGGACAAAGACATTTTTTAAAAACTTACAGAGATCTATTATGCTCTACTACCTTGGCCCGCATGGGCCACTGCAAAGGGATTCTGTGAACCGTGTACTCAGATGAATGGTCATTATCTTCAAAAAGGCAGGGGCAGTGATAGACACAGGAACCAAAAAAGCAAGAGTTAACGGACCATCAGAATAATGGAGTACCAACACTTTTATGTCCTTGGCTTGAATCCTCAAGGTTCAGTGTCTCAACAGAATTTTCATTTTGGTCTCATCTGCCTCACTTGTCCACCCCTGGGCCAGTTGGCAGTTATACTGAGAACCGGAAATTTTCCTTAGAAGAGAGAAAGAGTATTTGTCAGGTAAACCAAGGAAATGTCCATTACAGGAAGTTAGGCCTTTTGTCATGGTACTCCATTAGCACCCTCCTGACTGTTAGAGAAAAAAAAAAATATTGTGACACCCATTAAAGAGAGTAAGGAAGATTTTAATCAAGGGATGCTACTATGATGAGATTTTATTGTATAGTATGGGAGAGAAATCTGGCTCAGCTCAGACAAATGGAGATTTACAGCTAAAGAGCATGGTGGGGATCACTGAATGTAAAATTAAGATGGAACATCAAGGGTAAGGATGAAGGGATTCTGGCTAAACCATCTGGACAGTAATATTGTTGAAGGAAGGCTAGGGTCATAAACTATTGAGATCAGGGGATAAGGAATTTTTAAAAAGACTTATTAATACATTTTAAAGAGAGGGAGCAGGGGTAGGGGTAGAGGGAGAGGGAAAGAGAATTTTAATCAGACTCTTCACTGAGCATAGAGCCTGAGGTGAGGCTTAATCTCAGGACCGTGAGATCATGACCAGAGTAGAAACCAAGAGTCAAACGTTCAACCAGCTGCACCAACCAGGTGCCCTGGGAATAAGGGATTGGATCAGATATTAAGGGTTATAGATACTGAAGCACCTGGGTGGCTTAGTTGGTTAAATCTCTGGCTTTGGCTTGGTCATGATCTGATCCCAGGATCAAGCCTGGCATTGGGCTTGCTGCTCAGTGGGGAGTCTGGTTCTCTCTCTCCCTCTGCTATTCCCCCTGCTCAGGCTCTCTCTCTGTCAAAATAAATAAATCTTAAAAAAAAAAAAAAGTGGTAAGATACCAGGGGTGAGAGATAAGGAATTTGATCAGATATCAACAGTAGGATAGAAGATTGCTGAAAAATGACCAAGCAGATTTCTTGCTAAAACTGGGCTAAGTGGGCGGAGCCTAAGGTCAAGGTAGACAGAAAGAGGACTCAAAGGAACTTGACTCGAGTCTGGTCAAGGAGAAAATCTTCATCATCCATGACCATTGTATTTTCTGCAGTCACACATTTTACTAATTCTTTTATCAGACATTCAGTGAACGAGAAACATGAACGCAGCAGCAATAATATAACAAATGTAAGCGCTCTAGAAGAGACAAAGGCAGTATGGGAATCCACCTCATCAGATTTAGAATATGCATGACTCCATGACTGAATTACTACCACTGCTTGACTGTTGAGATTAAGATGTAGTACAGAGGATCAGAGGGAAGGGAGGGAAATCTGAATGGGAGTCATCAGAAAGGGAGACAAGCCATGAGGCACCTTTAACTATAGGAAACAGACTGAGAGTTGCTGGGGGGGAGGGGAGTGGGAGACATGGAGAAACTGGGTGATAGGCATTAAGGAGGACACGTGATGTGATGAGCACCAAGGGTTATCCACAACTGATGAGTTACTGAATTCTCTGAAACCAATGATGTACTATCTAATGGCTAATTGAATTTAAATATCTAAAAAAGGCACTTCAAAAAAAAAGATGTAGCATAACTCACAATATCCTTTGAGTGGAAGAATGTGCGGACTTTCCACACCTCTGCTGTCCAAGTCCCATGGCTAGTAGCCACATGTGGCTAATGACCACTTAAAAGGTGGCCAATTCAAATGGAGAAATGCTGTAAAAGCAGAATAAACACTGGCTTTCAAAGACATATTGTAACCAAAAGTCAGAGAGTATTGCCACCCTCACATCACAAACATCGCATGACTTCTACAGCTAATGAGAGTGGGACCCAAGATGAGAGAGGTCAACCTGAAAGTCCATGATGTCAGAAAGAACATGGAGAAGAAAGAGTCACAATCCTGGAGTGGATGGGCTGAAGACTGTCAGAATGCCTTTTTTTTTTTTTTTTGGTGATTCTGTATACGGACAAGGAGAATTCACTGGAGATGACATCTGTATGCCTCACATTTTCAAGGGAAAATTATGAAAACGCATATAGACCCACAGCCATAGTTTAATTATGTTTGAAATATATTCAGAACTACTCCAGTCAGTAAATTGCATATTTTCACATTTAGCTTCTCAATTTTCTCTTCGGCACCTCCCATTCTTGAAATCCCAACACAAATCACATCTCTTGCCTAAGGACCATAAACTACCTCACTATCAAAGGCTACAGTTCATTCATTCATTTGATTCATTCAAAGCAACCTAATCTTGAGTGATGTCTTAGGCGCTCTTCTAGGGACTGGTGACACGGTGAACAAAATAGGTAAAAATCTCACTTTCATGGAGCCTCTCTGGTATTTAGGGGAAAATCTTTCCTTATCAACATGAAAATACTTTTTATGGATGTTGCTTAGAATTTCAGTTTTTTTTTTTTCTTGACAGTATCTCAGGTGATCATCTTTGAGGTGGTTCTCCTGAAAATATTTTTGGGGGGTACTGACTCGACTTTCTGAGTCAGACACTTTCCTAAAGACAGGGGTCAAAGGAAAAGTGACAACTGTCACTCTTGCAGTAAGAACAGGGATCACAATGCTTGAAACAGATATGCTGCTCAGCTGTCAGAAAGTCCACAAGGCTCCAAATGTGTGTGGCCAACTAACGGAACCTGTAACTCAGAGGTTATCATCCTGAGAGCAATGGGAAATCCCTCTAGTTAAGGACTCTCCTTGACGGAAGCTTGACAATGGCCTTGATTTACTTACTATGATGTTTAGGTAATTATACACATTAAGAAAAGTGCACAAGGCACTTACATTTCCATGATACCATCAAAGATATTGTTGTTTTATTAAAATGTTACATCTAGAGTTGTAACGTATAGAGTAGTTAAGTCAATCACTATGAGGTACAGGTGAGACTATTGTAACAGCCATACTTCCATAAAAAAGAAAAATTTTTTGTGGTTTCTGATCTAGGAATCAGCCAGTGAATAATTCTATATCAGTGTCCAGTTACCGGGCTAAACATGTAATCTATTTATATTTCTGAGGGTAAGCAGAATTGTGATCACTGAGCCAGCTGTATTCTAGTAACTACTCATTTACCCAACATAACAGATATAAGAAGGTAAAAGGCTTCTAAGGAGACTGGTTACTTATATTTTGAACCACATTTTGGCAGGTATAACTTGCAACTTGTGCTTAGTGGTAAGATTTCTGATATTTACTTTCTCCTTCCTTTGGCAAGTCAAGTTAGTTAAAAAGTAATTAGAGTAGAGTCCATTGTTTTTCTTAAATGCTTACAGAGATATAGAACTCTCAAGTTTCTTTACTAGACAGGATTAGATCACATTAGTGATAAAGATCAGAATGATTTACATTGCTAAAACGAGAACTTCCTGTCAGTTTGGAGAAAGCTCATTTTTATAACCAACATATTGGCTGGGCTAGAGATTAATAAGTGCTATGGGTGGGGTGATGAATGTGATATATTCAATGACCTGTGGAATTTGTTCTGTAATTTCCCCACTCCTCTGGTCAGCAGAGCGTCTTCTTCAGTACCCAGCACTGCCCATAACTGCATTCAGAAAATCACTCTCCAAAAATGGTTATTTGTTTTGCCTTTTTTATAATTTTTTAAAACATTTGATTTATTTACATGTCAGAGAGAGGGAATGAGAGCACAAGCAGGGGGAGCAGGAGAGGGAAGGGGAGAAGCAGCAAGCTTCCTGCACAAGGGCTGAAGAAGACAGAATGGGAAGGGGACAAGAAGAATAGTGGGTTTCAGATTCTTGGGAACAGAGCCCACATCTATTTCTATGTTTATCTCACTGCTATAAACCCAGGTCACAGCAGAGTGCCTGCAGCAGAGTCATGGAAGTGCTCCAGAACTGATAACTATTGCTATTTATACTACTAACATTCCTCCACAAAGGGCCAAGTGTCATAGCTTCTCCCAGTTCCCCACACTGAACGCAATGAAGAATCAAACTATCGGGTGAAGGATGGCGAGGGGCATTTAACAGGACCCAGATCACAGGAGCCATATTGTATTGCAGGACCAGGGGTCTTACCAGTGACTAGGTATTCACTCCTCTTGAGAGGCTAGCTCCTTGGATCTCCCTCTTCAATCCTCTGAACCCATGTCTGGCATCAGAAACAAAAGTAAACATAACGTATCGCCCTTGTTTATTTTTTACTATTATTTGTTACAGAGGAAGAGAGAGATCACAAGCAAGGGGAGCTGCAGGCAGAGGGAAGGCAGGCCCCCCACTAGAGCCTGGTATGGGATCCAATCCCAGGACCCTGGGATCATGACCTGAACCAAAGGTAGATGCTTAACTGAGTAAGCTACCCAGGCGTCCCTTATTGTCCTTCTTTAAAATTTAATGTATTCTCTCTCCCTCTCTCTTTGTCCCCACTCTGTCACTCATACTCACACAATCACAGAGTCACAGACAATAGCAAGGCATTTCCCATTCTAATTCGCTAAGGCACTGTGAGCTTAAGCTCAACAGAATCACTTTGCCAGCTGCTGCTCTACCGTGCCCTGATCCCTTCTCTATCCCCAAGCTCGATCTGTAACTCAAGTGTCATGGTGGTGGCTCTTTCTGCCCTCCCTCCACAAGGCTGTCATCAGCACACTCTTCCCCGTGGCTCCACTCCCCAGCACTGGCTGCCTTTGGTCTACGGGTATGCCCTCTCCTAGAGCTTTTCCACTCTCCCTGAGGGGAAGACAACCCTTACTTCTCCCCGGTGGCTGTCACGTGTCCGCTATATATTGTGACGATCAGCCCGATTAAGAGATTGGGAACTAAAAGACTGGCTTCTGCTTATGGATCAAACTAACTCTGGGGCTTGGGACACATGACAGCAGCACATGGTGGTAGAACTGAGATGGTTAGGGAGTTAATCTGCATTTTCACATCTGGTCAGCAGCAGAACAAAGAAGACACCCCAGATCTCCTATCTCCCAGAACAGTACTCTTCAAATAACTTACAGCACCATCCTTCTCCAGCTTTGGAAGTGGCACTTTTCCAACCCCAAAGTCTTGATTCTAGGCAGCACCCCGAGAGATACTCCCTCCAGAATCACCCCTGGCTGGAAGTAGTGGTCGGCCAAGGCCTCCCAAATATCTTCCCTTCAGAGTTGCACTTGCATCAAACTCAAAACTGTGGCACGTACAGGACTTTCCTGTCGGCCTCTAGCTCTAATGACCTATTGGACTTCAGAGGTGCTCTTTTATACCCACTTACCTTATAACATCAACGTGTGACTCCTCTAGAATTCTCTCCATGGTTTTTCTCCTGTACTAATTGTTATGGACTGAATTGTGTCCCCACAAAAGTCATATGAAGAATTCCTAATCTCCGGTGTGACTGCATCTGGAGATAGGGCCTACCTAGAAGGAGGTACTGAAGGCTTGGTGAGGTCACAGGAGTCCTAATCTGCTAGGACTGGTGTCCTCATAAGGGTGAAACACATGAAAGCACTCCCCTTACCTCCCCTCTGGGGGTCCACAGAGAAGAGGTCATCTGAGGGCACAGTTGAAAAGGTAGTGATCTATAGACCAACAAGAAAAGGCTCACTGGAGACCAACCTTGCTGGCAACTTGATCTGGAACTTCTGGCCTCCAGATCTGTGAGAAAATACATTTCTGACATTAAAGCTCTCCAGCCTGTGTTTGTCTGTCCCCGACGGCCTGGCTCCAAAGCCTCAGAGAATGGGGACAGTGAGGAACACCATAGGACTCAACCTGCCACCCTGAAAGGAACCATGCCATTTGGAACTCCAGAAAGGATTCAGAGGAACTGAAATCAGCATTCCTACCTCTGGACACCCCCATATTCAGCAGGCCCCTGGATGCAAACCTGGAGCTTGACACTCAACCTGAACAAATCCCTCGACTGCTTCCTCCCCCAGAAAGATGGACAGAGTGCTAGCAGATCGGGCCTGCCATGTGGTGGTCCCTAACCATAACCTTTGGTTTGGTTTTCAAGATACTGACCCCAAAGGCCTTGCAGTAGGTGCCCTACAATTTGGGGACACATGGGCAATCCCAGAGGACTCAGCCTGCTGCCCAGAAGGAAACTGTGCCATTTGGAACTCCGGAAAGGATTCAGAGGAGCAGAAATCTGCATGCCTAGCTGAGGACACACCCACACAGAGCTGACTCCTGGACACAAAGCCAGAGCCAGACACTCACCCTCACCTCCACTGTCAACTCAGCCACCCAGACAGCTCTCCATGGGGTCTTCAGGTCAGTCCTGCCATGTCCCTGGTTCCTAACACTAACCCTTGGATGGGTTCTGTAATGATCTCCTCATTTCAGGTTATGTGGTGGTTCTGCAGGACATTGTCCTGGTGTGGGATCAAACACACTGAAGCATCCCGTGTGAAGTGGCAAACGTGGTAAAGAAATGACGGCTGGGGAATCTGAGTGTGGAGACAGCACGTATTTGTGCTGCTATAACAAGCTGACTGCACTTTGAAATCACCACAGAGGAAATGAATCTTCCAAACATCCATGTTAGCACGATGACACGGAAGCAGAGAGAACATCAGACTTTGGGATGGAGGCCAAGCCCTCCCAAATCCAGGTCACCCAACATGGAGAGGACACATGTTAGCAAGAGACTCGTGGGAGAATTAAATCATGGGCCCCTGTATCTCAGGTGCAGTAGAAGCAGTGGATTTGGAATTTCAGTTTTTCCACAACGTTCCACCACAAGCTGGTTAGAACTGTGCAAAAGCAGGAAGGGAAGCCCCAGTAAAGTGGACTGGGGATGCCAGAAGGGGAGGCTGGAAGGGGGCGCCTGGTGCTCAGTGCCCATTACAGACCCCACATTGCAATCCCCCACAGGAGAGACTCACCAATTTTAGGCCCCACAGGGGAAGCTGGAGGTTCATCTCCTGACTTTTTGTAGGATCTTTGCAGCTCAGCTGGTGAGAATTCTCCATCACCCTGCCTTTCTCCAAGGGACTTTTCTTCAAGCACCCTTCCCATCTTCTTCCTCCTCCATGAAATAATGTTCCTCTCCTTTGTTTCTCGCACTTGCCTGTGATGGGACCTTAGCTTGCTCAGCCCAGACTGCCATTCTCTGCTCTTCCCAATTTAAACCCATGCTGCTGGTCAAATAACTGGCAGATTGAGTTTAAGGCCAATTGAACTAATAAATTCAAGAATTTGCAAGGAACAAAATCAATATGCACAAATTAGTGGCACTCCTAGGTGCTCCGAAGGAACCATCAGAAAGAGACTGCGGAAAACGATCTCATTTACACCTGCATCCAAGACAGCAAGATACCTGGGAGGCCCCTGAACCAAGAAGGCGACAGACCTGTCCTCTGACAGCCCTGCAACAATGACGACAGACAGGGAGGGGTACACACAGAGATGGGGAGGCACTGTGCTCAGGGAAGAACCCACACTGGGAAAATACCTACTCTCCCCAAAACCGTCTACAGAGTCCTCACTCTGGCTCCCGAATTTCCGGACTCGGTGCAAGCCTGGAGTGGGTGTGGACACGGGAAGGACCCCGCAGGGCTGAGGTGGGGAGAGCACAAGCACCGAAGCAGGGGGACGCTCCCTGACTGCAGACCATCTGAGGAGCCCAAGGAACCTAATCCGCGAGCACACAAACACAGATGAGGACCTAGGAGCACCCGAGCCCAGAAAGGGGGGACCCCACAGCCCCGCGCACAGCACAGCAGGAGGCCACGTCTCCTCACACAAAACGACGGAAGCCCCAGTGTCTACACAGGGCGCCCTTCCTCTGTGGGGTCCTGAGACCACGAACCCCTTGACAGTGCACTCAGGCGGCTTCTCCTCAGCTCCTCCAGCATCTGGTCCTTAGGAGGTTGGACTGCTGCCAGTGTGGGCGCGTCCTCCACAACGGGTCCGGTCAGTGTGGATGCAGAGCCACACCCTCCTCAGCTTGTCCTGTCAGGGTGGGAGGCGCCCCACATTCTCCAGAAGTCTCCACAGTGGGTCCTGAAGAGGCGGGGCTCTGGTCCCAGCTGTGGCTGTGCAGCCTTGGCTCAGGGCGGAGCTGGGGTCTGGCGCCCTCTGCAGGCGGTGCAAGGCAGTGCAGGACTGTGGGAGCTCACCCTTCAGTGGAAGGTCCTGCTCCCTCCTGGGGTCCAGCTGATGCCATTTCATTCCGGAAATTCAAGCTGCATGGAGCCCAATACCCCCCAACTTCCCCCCAAATAGCTAAGGAACAATGAATTGGAAACAATGTGGAATTACAACAGTCCTTGACCCAAACAGTGTCACTGAACATGGCCCTGATGCAGACCCACACTCTGACCTCAACTTGGTCTCAAGCCTGGACCCTACCCTAATCCAAGACCCTAACCCTAGCCCCCAACCCAAACAATGTTCACAAGAATCAAAAGGTAGAAACTGCAAATATCCATCAATGGCAAGTGCCTAAGCAAAGTGTGGTGAAGCATTTGAATTTGGGTACAGGTTCAGGTTTTAGTCAGAGTTCTAGATCAGGCTTTGGGTTTAGTGTTAGGGTGAGGGTTTAGAGTGAAGGACAAGGGAACAGAGTTATAGTTTAGGGCTTTAAGTTTATGATTTAGGCTTTAAGACTCAGGGCTTATGGGATAAAGTTCAAGGTCAAATTTGGGGTTTGACTTCATGCTGAGATTTGGGTTCAGGTTTCATGACTTGGAGGTCTGGTTTAGGGTTTGGGTTCGTGGTTCAGGGCTTGGATCCAGGGCTCAGGTACAGGCTTTGGGTTCCATTCCAGGTTTGGGATTCAGGGTTCTAGTTTGGGCTTTAAGGTCAGCTTAGGTAGGGTTTAAGGTTCGGTTTAGGGATGACACATTTTCTTCAGTTGTCATCATGGACAAAATAATTCTATCTGAAGTTTCTAAGTCAGAAATGTATTTCATCTGGGGGCGCCTGGGTGGCTCCGTGTGTTAAGCCTCTGCCTTGGGCTCAGGTCATGATCTCAGGGTCCTGGGATCGAGCCCTTCATCAGGCTCTCTGCTTGACGGGGAGCCTGCTTCCCCATCTTTCTCTCTGCCTGCCTCTCTGCCTACTTGTGATCTCTGTCTGTCAAATAAATAGAATTAGTAAAAGCTATTATATGATCTTTTACAAACCATTTCCTATCTTTGCATTCTCATGTGCCAAGAGAGACAGGGGTTATTTAAAACCCTGAAGAGAAAGCTCTGGCTTTTAAATTGCCTGTAACCTTCGTGTAATAGATTTATGATTGATAATAGATTTAGTTAAAATATAACTATTTAAAATATTTACTCTCAGTAAACGATTTCAACCTATGCTCATTTAAGTAACTTGGTGCATAATCCCTTTTCTATTAAACCATAGTGCAAGGACCAATGCCGCGTTTCTGAGAGAACCCCAAGCTATTTTTTCTAGAATGGCTGTATGCTATATATGGCGTCCTGTTTTCACTCCCTTTGTGGAGCACCTACCCTGGAGGTCATGTAATAACCAATGACCAAAAAAACAAACCAAAAACCCAAACATCCAGGTCGAAGTGCCATCCCTGCCTGGAGTGGAGGAGACTGCTCAGACAGATCCCAGGCAGGCATCTCAGCCCAGGCCTGTGCTGGGGAAGCTGGTTCCTGGCTTTGGGCACAATCTGGAAGCCAGCAAACTGACCCAAGAGTGCAGTTGGCGTTTAGGACTGATGATCTTTTCGCAGCCAGGCTGCGCGTGGACACCCGCTCAGGGAGCCAGGCTAGGAGGCTGCCCAGGGCAGGCGCTGGCAATGCAGCAGCATGCCAGGGCTTAGCCCCGCACCCCAGCATGGGCTCCGGCCTCAGAAGTGAGGGGGCGGGGCCAGCGCAGAGAAGGGTCTTTGCTAATTTCCAAAGCTGGAAGTGAGCTCTCAGAGGACTCAGGAGGGAGGGGGGCGGGGGCGGCCGGGAGAGGGGCTTTGCTAATTGCCCAGGCGGGAAGGAGGGGCGCGCAGCGCCAGTGTGCTGTGCTGCAGCCCATTTGGGACTGCAGGACCCACCATACTCGCTGCCCCTGCACTCCCATGCTCCAGCCTAGCCCCTGAGGCCGCGGTGTCCTGTTCCCGTTCCCGCCGCCTGCTGCCCCTCCCCAACCCATGGCTTCTCTGGAGGACCCTCTGCTCACAGGTAAAGTGACACCATGACACGCCCTCACCTGAAGCAGAAAACGCAGTCCAGGAGCTGGGCGCAGCCTCCCGCCAACCCCAGGGCACCAGGACCACCCCAGACGCTGCGCCACACCCTGTCCGCAGGGGGTCAGGCCGGGACAGCGCCACAGGAGGTACCCCCCCCCCTGCCAGCGGGCAGGCTAGCCCCCATAGTTCTGCACCCCCACGCGCTTTTCAGAGCCTCCTGCCATTCCCAGGGCACCCAGAACCCAGAGAGTGAGGCCTTGAGTGTTCTCTAGTGACAGATTCAAGGCAATTTTTCGACTTTGGGACTCAGAGTTAACATAGTTTTCATTTGTGATTATTATTTTTGTGTGGGGGCCGTCGCTTTTCTTTTGACCTATGCTTGTTTTCACTCCCGGTTCTGAAGAAGCCCCTAAATCCTAACCCTTTGAGGACTCCGAAAGCTCTCAGAGCAGCAGTTCTGGGGGACAGTGTGGACACATGGTTTGGTTTCTCCTCTGGCCTGCTTCTGTGGCAGCCCCGCTCTGTCCTCCTCAGACTTCAGAGCAATATCTGAACAAGTGGAGAAGCAACCAGGGGGTCAGGAAGGTGGCCACCGAAGAGTGACTTCTCTGGAGGGTGGCTGAGCTAGCAAGTGAGCATGTTAGTCCAGCTCTGCCTGCATTCAGTATGGAGCTGAACAGGGGCCAGGGAAGGGGAGGAGGAGCAGAGAGCAGGGACAAAGGGACCAAAGAGGAGATTCAGATGAAGGGAAGTAATGGGGAGGAAAGAGAAGAAACTCTAGAAGACAGGTATGTAGAAAGGAAAAGGGATGAAGTGGGCATTGGGAAAGGGCACCACCAGGGAAGGAGAGAGGGGAAGAAAAGAGGGAGGAAAGAGGAAAGGGGAAAGGGAGAAGGGAGGAGTCAGCATGCCAGGGCTCCCCCTGCATATGAAGAAGAGGTGGCTGGTCCAGCTTGTCAAACAGGGTGCTCACTCTTTGGCCCCAGTTTCTGCTCCCAGTGCTACTGGGCTTTGCAAGGAAGGCAGGCTGTCCCTTGGGACATACTGGAGCCCACTGGAGCCCACAGGAGGGTGGGAGAGGTAAGATGCCACCAGGTCCTGTCCTGAGCTGCTCCCAGCCACCAGCCTCACCACATGGTGCAAGAGGGACCCCAGAACAAAGGACGGACACAGGCCAGCATGTCTGCTGGTGGCCCTGGGCACTTAGCTCATCGCAGTGAACCACACGGCCTCCTCAACCCACGCTTTCAAAGCCTCCTTCTTCGCTTCTGGCTTTCATGTCTGTAGGAACATGAGCCAGATCTAACTCATCTCCGACAGACAATTCTGACTCACCCCGTGTCAGATTTTTATGAGTGGCTGTGATAGAGTAAGATAGCAATGCTCCAACAAACGGACTGTTTCCTCCCACTTGACCTCAACAGTCTTATACATTTTCTTAGCGAAAACATCTTGTCTCCTTCCATTAAGCTCATAACGTGGTCTAATAGTATACATGCGCCTTCCTTAGATGCGAAGCGATACAGAGGTCCTTTTTTTTTTTTTTAAATTTTACAAGGTAAAGTCAGTGAACACATCCAACTTGACGAATACGTCTCTAAAATGTCAATCCAGGCAAAGCTTTTTCTGCCTACAGTTTCGAGCCTACGTGGTGACATTTTTAAAATGCTTTCAGTCCCTCAGTGAGGCTCTTAGAAGCTAGCCAGGGCTTACTACGTGCCAGGCACTGTGTCAGGTGTTGGAGCTAAAGGGAAGGAGAGCTTGGAGGCTGGCTGGGGAAGGACATCCATGACACAAGCACAGCTAGAAACGGAGGCCAGTGCTAGAAAAGAGAGAGCAGGCTGCATGGAGAGTGTGTACCATGGGGCTTGTGAGCTCACGAATAAGTGGGAGTAACTGGAGTGGGGAGATGGGGGAGAGAAGAGGGTCTTCCCATCAATGGGAATCACCTGTGCTTGGAGGCAGGTGGCATGAGAGGTCTCCACAGGAAGAAGGAGGCAGTGTGGTTGAAGGGCAGAGAGATGGGGCAGAACAGGCATCAGTCAGTTGGAGGGGTATGAATAGACTGATGGGAGGATTATGGGTGCCTTTGGAGGACTGAGAATTTGTTAGAAGATCAGTGCAGATTTCTATGGAGACAAATGCCAGGAACTGATAGGTCTTTGAAAGGTCACTCTGGCTGCCTTTTGGCAAAGGGGTTGGTAAAAGGCACTTGCAGGTGTGAACACACCAGGTGGGAGGTGAGTGCAGGAAATCGGGTGAGGGAGCATGGGAACTTGGTCCCGGGGTATATAAGGGAGAATAGCCTTTAAGGAGTTCCACAAATTGGCACCAGCTGTGGCTTCATTACAGAGCTGGAAGGGGGAGGTGGGTGTGTCCTGGAGGTTACAGAAATTACATGAGAAAGGGAAGTCTTTTTAGATCTCTTTTTCAACTAGAGGAACTCTCACCTTATTGATAGAATTCCAGAGTGGGAACCAATGATATGAGGACATCTTTGAAATGTCTGAATATGTTCTTCGACATCTTTGCAAGTGACGAGGAGACCTTGACCTTAGGAGGCCTTGGCCCTCTTTGTAGCCAGAAAGATTTCACCTACAGATTTGGGTTCTCCCTTTTAAAGTCAAGGAGTCAGTCCTTCCAAAGGACACCTCCTATCATTTTACCCTCTCATCATACCTCACGTGCTGGCATCTCCAAGACCCTCTGTTCCAGGTTGAGAGTATCCACTTTGGCCGGGCTGGTCTTGCCAAGAACACCACCACAGGAAATCTAGAGCCTGTAGTGCTATTAATAACATCATCTAAGACTGTGTTTGCTGCCCTCTTGGCCTCTTCCCACCATGACTCACTGAAGCTTTTAACACATTGTATCCATTAAGCTATAGTTCCCAAAGCTCATCTTCTCTAGTGCCATTAATTTTTAGGGGACCAGGCAAACCTTAAACTTGTCCCCCCTAATTGGATCCCTGTTCCCCCACAATCTATTTGAAAGCCTTTCACCATGATTCTTGAATGAGATCTGAGACCACTGCTGGTACCTAACACTTCTTGGCACCTTGTCTGTTAGGTTCTTGGAAGAGGAGATGGCTATGGAGGTGAGTGGGAATGGGAGTGGGAGGATTTCTCCCTTCACTTCCCTTTTTGTGTTTTCAAATAATGGGTTTTGAGGGGGCGGGAAAGTTTAACCAGACCATTTATTTTCCATCTCCCATCGATAAAATGTTTACCACTCCACACTGGAAGAATTTATATTTTTCCTTTGAATCTCCAGGAAAATCTCCCAAACCCAGACCACCACCATGTGGATTCAGCCATCTTCTGATTCACCTCCAAATTGTCTCCTCCTAACTGCTCAAGCCACAGGTTAAGGGCGAAATGTTCAATGCCCAAGCAATTAAGTGGGGAACACGTTTATCTAAGCAATTGCATGCAGCTCTCTATCTGCATACAGGGGGTCTCTCCCAAGCCTTTCCAACCTCCGCAAAAGAAGACAAAGCCCCAGCAGTCTGGGGTATATATCATTCATTCATTCCTGTGTTCAACACTCATGGCGGACCCCACCAAGACAGTGGGAGAGCAAGGACTGGAGAAATCCTGGAAGCTGAAGTCTGAGGAGGATTTCAAATTCAAGTCAGAGATGAAAGAAACATCTGGACTTGGTCCTCAGGTACATGCAGTATTCTGAACTGAGGCTAGAACCAGAGACCATTCTAATGAAAGGCCTCTACAGGTGGGCTCCAACTCAGTTTCGTGTATATTCATTCATGAAATAGCTCTTTGGGTCAACATGCAGAAGAAAACCATTTCAGAAAACTGACAATGAGGAGAGTAAAGGGAAGCCAGAAGGCTTGTGAATGGGGAGAGAGGAGGACCCAGGGCAGGAAACCAAGAATCCCTCCCTGCCCTCCTTGCTGCCAGGGAGGTCTGAGGGACTAGTTTCCACCTGGGATCCCAAGTCCAGAACAAAAGCAGCGGGGCCACGGCGGGGGAGGGAAGGGGGTCCTCAGCACGGGCGCATGGGGCTGCGGAAAGATGGGGGCTAGCGTGCCTGCTGGCGGGGGGCACCTCGCAAGGCGCTGTCCCCAGCCCGACCCCATGAGGACCCGGGTTTGGCGCAGCGTCCGGGGTGGTCCCGGTGCCCTGGGGTTCGTGGGAGGCTGGGCCTCCACAACTCCCCTCTTCGCCCCCAGGTCGGGTCCGCGCTTTCTGCTCCAGGTGAGGGCGCGGCGGGGTGTCACTTTACCCCTGTGCAGAGGGTGGTCCGGAGAAGCCTTGGGGCGGGGAGGGGCAGCAGGCAGCAGGAGCGGGACAGCGGAGCCTCACATGGGAGCGTACGGGCGGCGAGTCCGGTGGGTCCTGCAGTCCCGACTGAGCCACAGCACAGCACCGCGGCGCTGCCCGCCCCTCCTCCGCCAGCCCCTCCACCTCCTCCCAGACTCTCAGCCACATCCTCTGTGAGCTCACTTCCAGCTTAGGCAATTAGCAAAGCGCCTTCTCCCCGCCGCCCTCCACCCGCCCCCGCCCCCCTCCCTCCTGAGTCCTCCGCGAGCTCCCTTTTCGCTTTGGCAATTAGTAAAGCCCCTTCTCTGCCCTGCCCCCGCCCCCTCCCTCCTGAGGCCCCGCCCTGGCTGGGGCGCGGGGGAAGCCCCGGGGGCTGCAAGCTTGACCAGCGCTGGCGCTGGGCAGCCTCCTAGCCTGGCTCCTTGAGCGGGTGTCCACCCGCGGCCTGGCTGCAAAAAGATCATCAGTCCTGTTAACCCTGGCTGCACTCTCCCGTCAGTTTGCTGGCTTCCTGATTGCGCCCAAAGCCAGGAACCAGCTTCCCCAACACAGGCCTGGGCTGAGATGCCTGCCCAGGATCTGTTTGAGCAGTCTACTCATCTCCAGGCAGGGATGGCACTTCCACATGGATGTTTGGGTTTTTTTATTGTTTTTTGGTCATTGGTTATTATTACATGACCTCCAGGGTAGGTGCTCCACAAAGGGAGTGAAAACAGGATGCATGATATACCCCTCACCTCCCATGCTGTCTTTCTCTTAAATAATAAGCACTGCTGAACTATCTTAGATTCTGTACCTTCTCTCCAGCCATGAACCTATCACTGTCTTTAACTCTTGAAAACTTCATTAGACAAATTAATGTGGTGAAGGAAGCAATATGAGAAAGCCTATTAATCTGATGAGCATGGAACTGAACAAACCCTATAGATACTTTCCCTTTGATTTCTAGCCTATCAATACCTACAGTGAGTCACATACACTCAAGATTATTGTTTTTATTGTATACTTCATATATTCATTGATTTTGGACTCGTTATCATTTCGTTGAAGTGTTAAACTATGGTAATAAACAAACTTTTAATTAACTTTTCCTCCTAGGATACAAATATAACTTGCACTTGAGCTTTAGCTAATTTTATGTTCTAAAATTGCCAAAACAAAATGATCAAGGTTTCTAGATTATTTACTGTCTTTTCTACTATATAATATTGTTCTATCTCTTCTGTATAAAGAAAATGAATGCTTGGGGCTCTTGGGTGGCTCAGTGTGTTAAAGCCTCTGCCTTCTGCTCAGGTCATGATCCCAGAGTCCTGGGATAGAGCCCCACATCAGGCTCTCTGCTCAGCAGGGACCCTGCTTCCCTTCCTTTCTCTCTGCCTGCCTCTCTGTCTACTTGTGATCTCTGTCTGTCAAATAAATAAATAAAATCTTTAAAAAAAGAAAATGAATGCTTGATAACTAAATGAATGCTTTACTGAACAAATTAAATATGGCAATAGCATTTTATTTTATCATGCTTCACATATTAAACTATAATATTATATCACTAGTCTACAAATAATCTACTCGCATAGTCATTTGGAAGCTTTTAGCAAAAGAATTCTTCCTCCTGAGTGTAGTATAAAAGCCACAGAAATATACAGAAGACTCCTAGGATAGAAAGTTAAATCCAGTTATCCGTGATGCCTTGAGTAGGACCTGACCTATGTATGTCCTGGGATGCACTAGTAACTGTTACATGTGATAGGATTATATTTAATATATACAGTTTCATTTACTTCACAAAGGACATATAAATTTGAGAAAAAAATATTTGATGAATCTATAAAGTCTATATCTATTTGTAACTAATGTGGTAGAATTAAGATGTTAATTTGAAAAAAAATTCATTGAACACATACACATATTCAATTGTTTTTATATATATAAACAGCATTATTTATTTATGTAAATAAATGCATTGTCAGTAAAATCCATTTACTTATCAATCATAAGGGTAATTTTAAGTACTAAGAATAAGAAATATGTGAAAAGATAAGTGTTCAAGAGTGCAGTTTGTGGTAATTAATACAATATGATAGGCTCATAAAAATGATATATTACTTGAACTTAAAAGCTTCTATAATTAAGCGATGACCACTTGAAATTTGTAATTAGTCTTGCTGCAGTTTTTCCTTGCACTTATTGCCCTTCCCCAGAAGTTCATTAAGAATTTCTGTGAATGTCCTTATGTTTAATCTCATTCATAGATTCCACTGCTGCTCACAAAACAAAGCCAAAAAGAGAGGTAACTCTATGTGGCACTCCATCCACAAGCAATACATTCATAAATAATTAAAAAGCTCTCTACTTCATTTGTTACCCATTCAGCTGATAATTTAAATGAGTAACTGAGGCCATTTTATCAGCACTTTTAATAGAATGCGACTCAGAAACTTCACAGTGTTATTTAAGAAGAAATGCTCACGTGTTAAGGTTTTTATTTTTTTAAATCAACAAAATAATTTTCAAATATTAAAAGCAAATGTCTCCTTTTCCTCCAAGTTTCCTTGCTATGTCAAAGTTACAAATAAATACATTAAAATTGTATTTTGAGTAGTAGATAAAAACAAAAGTTTTGAAACTGTGGGTTGAGTGTCTGGGTTAACTTGTATAAATATCTGAACTCAATGTATTTAGACTTTATTAGATTTTTTTTTAGACTATTTAAAAATACATGCTGAGATAATGACAACATTATTTTATTCATTTTAATAAATAAATTATTTTATTTAATTATGTTTAGATATTTATTTATTAAATTAATGATTTAATATTTAATAATCTAAATTTGAAATATTTTAAATTCTAAAAATATTTATTTAATTAAATTGATATATTTAATATAAATATTTAATAAATTATTTAATCATTATTATAATTATGCAATACATTATGTATTGTGTAATAATTGCATTTTAATAAATAAATATATTTACATTAAATAAATTTATTTACATTATTTTATTTTATTTTATTTTATTTTATTTTATTTTATTTACTTGACAAAGAGAGGGAGAACGCAAGCAAAGGGAGCTGCAGGCAGAAGGAGAGGGAGAAGTAGGCTCCCAGCTGAGTAGAAAGTTCAACCTGGGGTTCCATCCCACGACCCTGGGATCACCACCTGAGTCGAAGGCAGATGCTTAAGTGACTGAGCCATCCAGATGCCCAAGGCTTTGTATTCTTCGCTTCTAAATATTGATGCTCCTTCATCTCTGGAGTTAGTAAATTGATGTTGAGAATTCATATCAAAGAATTGATAGTAGCTGTTAAACAGAAACATGTAATTTAGGGGGAAAAAAAGAGCAGAAGGAAGAGAAAGGCCAAAAGTAAAAAAGCACATTAATATAAAATTTAATTAGATAAAAAAGCTGATATGCCTGAAGGGGGCTAATAAAAGAGCTGCAAAGAGCTGATAGGATTAGGAAAATTGTCCGCTCCTGGTCATTTCATAATTTTAAACTATTCCTTATTAATAAATATACTTAGTTCCAGAAACACAAGCACATAAGAACATTTCCACCAAGTTTCCTCTAACAGCATTTACAAATTAGACGTTCAAACAATGCAGTTCATTACATGTTGCATCTGTATCTTAAAGTTTAAACACTTTCTGTGACACATTTTCTAACAATTAAAATTAAAAAAATATATATATATATACATATATATCTATGTATATATACATATACCTTATCCCTAAATGGAAAAAATATATATATAGAGAGAGAAACCTTATTTCTAAATGAAACCTTTCTTTGTTTATTAGCATAAATAGGTAAATTAGCAACAACAACAACAACAAACAGCTAATATTATAGAGGTAGGAACAATTGACCTTTTCATTCATTGCTATTTTCTAAAAATTCCTATTTT
This sequence comes from Mustela nivalis, assembly GCF_964662115.1. Classification (NCBI taxonomy): domain Eukaryota; kingdom Metazoa; phylum Chordata; class Mammalia; order Carnivora; family Mustelidae; genus Mustela; species Mustela nivalis. The sequence goes on along the minus strand of NW_028136504.1, from coordinate 1,569,630 downwards.
ATTTTTTTCTCAAGTCTGTCATAATAATTTTCTAAATCTCCTGCCTTATTCAATTTTTTTCTTTTAGTGGAAATCTCTATTTCATATTTATTTTCTCTTCCTCCACTCTTTGCTCTAATAATTCAATGTATTATTAGATTTTCTGTTTTTCTCTTTATCCAGATATATCTTTTCTTTCTTTCTTTCTTTTTTAAATAATTTGATTTGCTGGCATTTTACATCAGTACATGCTTTCTTATGGATGTTAGAAATGTCTGTGGAACTACTAGAAGAATAAACTTTTTTACCTTTAAGAAGTTTACAGTCTAGAGTGCCTGGGTGGCTCAGTTGGTTAAGTGTCTTCCTTCAGCTTAGGTCATGATGCCAGGGTACTAGGATCCAGTCCTGCATCAGCTGCCTGCTCAGCAAGGAGTCTGGTTCTTCCTCTCCCTCTGCCCCTCCCTCTCTCTCTCTAATAAATAAATAAAATCTTTAAAAAAAAGACTTACTGAAATCTGAGACTGAATTACTAAATTCAGTCTTAATAAGACAGCTAAACAAAGCAATGATCACAACTGGAAAATTTAGCGAGATCATGGTTTAACATTTTTGGTTGACACAGGACCTCTTTCAGTAACAACTTTCCCTAAATATCAATTTCTTTTTAAGGCAAAAAATTTGGACAAGAAATCCAGATCCTTCTGATCATTTTCATATCAATTTAAGGTGACATCCTCAGAGTATATAATCAAATATGTAATTATTCTATCTGTTGCCTTGTATATTGCCTGTATCTTTTTCAGACTCAAAGTTCCATTGAGGTAGAGTTTTTTTTTTTTTAAAGCAGAGATTTTTTTTAAAGTGTTTGATATATACAAGATGCTTAATAAGTGTTTACAAAGCCTATGTATTACAGAAGCCTTAAACAGGCTTTAAAATAATGTAGGTGATATTAGTGGTCATATCAAACAATTTTTAGGTTTCAGTCATGTAAATAACTACATTTCTCAGAGACAGAGAAACATACAAATGGTCTGGGTCCAGTAGGATAATGCTAGCATGTGTTGTAAATTCTTTTATATGACCTTATTCTTGCAAGAATTGGTTATGTGGCAGAAAAAAAGGTATCACTATCTTATACTTTATTATTTAAAGAGATTTATGGAAGTCTTAATTTCTTACACTACCCCTTTGTTTCAGTGGACCCAATTTCCGTGGTAATGGTGAGAGGAAAGTAGGCAATTTAGGCAGCAGCAAAAATCTCCTACAAGGCACTATAAAATAAGGCTTGTTCTAGATCATGGGTCTGTCCAAAGGGGAATGTTAAGGGGTAGAATGGATGATGGATGCATTGTGGACTTATAACTTTAAGATTAATACTGTTATGCCCCAATAATGGGTCTATGATTAAAGGAGCGAGACTGATGTAAAGCAAAGGTCAAGCAAAGCTTTATTTCATGCCAAGCATCAAGAATCTAACCGAACGTTTGGGGCCACACCTCTTATGAGAGAAGGCAACCCTTTGCTGTTTCACAGTCTAGCTTTTAAGGGCAAAGGCCATGCAGTCAGGCCTGGCCACGCACAGGTGACCAATGAGATTTTAACACACACAGGAAACTGCACAGTGAGGCTAGGTGACCAATTGAGGTTCAATTTACCCTAGTATAGACATTTGACCCAGCCTATTACACCTTGATTAGGATTGGTGCAAAAAAGGTTCCCAAAGGGCGGAGGAGTGGGGCATACTCCTTAGTATCTAGGGAGACAATATGCAAACACCGCCCCCCTCCCGCTGATTGATGTCTCCACCTGGCCTGACCCACCCTTGTATATGGGCTTTGTTACCTGGAGCTGATTTCCAGGACTTGTTTTTAAGTGAATCCCCTGGGGGAAGGGGAACAAGGACAGTTTAAGGGTTAACCTCAATGAAAGCCTCTTGCTAAAATATAAAAATATAAAATAGGTCCTTACATTACAACAACTCAGTAGGGAAAGTCCCAGTGTGGTGATAAAAGAAGTGAGGTAACTTGCATTGCACATTTTTTTTTAAAACGTGTAAGTTGTATTTTTCCGTGCCATTACATCATACTTTATCTTCATCTCTGTCTACTAGTTTAAAACTAGTTAAACAAACTCAACAATTTTTTTAAAAATATTTTATTTATTTATTTAAGAGCAAAAGCCAGAGAGAGAGAGAGAGAGAGCATGAGCAATATGGGGCTCGATGCCAGGACTCTTGAGATCCTGATCTGAGCCAAAGGCAGACACTTAACTGACTAAGCAAATGAGACTCCCACAAACTCAACAATTTTATAAAATTTTTATTTGTTGGGGTGCCTGGCTGGAACAGTCAGTAAAATATGTAAATCTTGATCGTGGGGTTGTACGTTTGAAATCCACCTTGGGTGTAGAGGTTTTATTTAAAAATAAAATCTTTAAAAATTTTTTTTCATTTTTTTATTTAAGCCATTGTATGGCAGTGTTGATTACTATATTGTACACCTGAAAGTAATATTAACCTTATTTTAACTAACTACAATTTAAATAAAAACTTTAAAAATAAAATAAAAATAATAATCATAAAAATAAAAAAGAGGAAAAATTATTTGGCAGGCAATTTTCTTAATTGCATTATTATTTATTATTATCATAGTCTGTGTGTGTCGGTGGGAAGTGGCTGGTATTACAGTGAGTTCCATATCTGTGTTACACTGAGTTCCATGTCTGTAGTCAGTCTTTTTTTTCTTTTAGTTTATTTTCAGGGATCCAAAATTCATTGTTTATGCACCACACCCAGTGCTTCATGTAATAAATTCCCTCCTTAATACCCACCACTGGGCTCACCCAACCACCTGCCACCCTCCTCTTCAAGACCCTCAGTTTGTTTCTCAGAGTCCACAGTCTCTCATGGTTTGTCTCTCCCTCCGATTTCCCCCAGCACACTTCTCTCCATCTCCCAGTGTCCTCCACGTTATTCCTTATGTATTGAGTCTTATAAAAACTTTTATTTCTTTCCCTATTCTGCTTTGCATATGCTTACCTTAGATGTTAAAATGTTATAAACCTCTCCTGCCTGGTCCATTTTCTCTCTCTTCTCTCATGATTTCTCATGCTCTCCCTGCCAACACCACATGCCTTACAATATCTGGATATGACTAATTTCTTCCTGAGCTACTTTATTCTACTCTGCCATATGGTTGCCCTTCCCTCTTCTGTACCATAACTTCTATCCCCTGCATTTGTGCTTTAACAATACCTAATTCTTTTCACTACATCTGTCTTTGAGGTCAATACTCAGTAGTGCAATCGCTGGGTCATAGGCTAGCTCTATTTTACTGGAAAGAAGGGCCATATGCACCCCAGTGTTCATAGCAGCAATGTCCACTATAGCCATTCTGTTGAAAGAGTCAAGATCCCCTACAACAGACAAACGGATAAAGAAGATGTGATCCAAGGATACAATGGAATATCACTCAGCCATCAGAAAGGATGAATACCCAACTTTTGCATCAACATGGATGGGACTGTAGGAGATTATGTTAAGTGAAATAAGCCAAGCAGTGAAAGTCAATCATCATATGGTTTCACTTATTTGTGGAACCTAAGGAATAGCATGGAGGACATTAGGAGAAGGAAAGGAAAAATGAAGTGGGGGTATTGGAGGGGGAAATGAAACATGAAAAACTATGGACTCCAAGAAACAAACTGAGGGTTTTAAAGATGAGAATGATGTGGGGATGGGTGAGCCTGGTGATGGGTATTAAGGAGGGCACATATTGCATGGGGCACTGGGTGTTTTACACAAACAATGAATCATGGAACACTACTTCAAAAACTAATGATGTATTGTATGGTAACTAACATAACATAATTTAAAAAAAAAAAGGAGGGGGACAATACCTAACACTCAATCTTTGCTAGTTTCTTGTTTACCTCCTTTTAAGAGTAAGCTCATTAGTGGGTTTTTTTTTTTTGGTTTTTTTTTTTTTTGTCTCAACTTAAAGAAGAAAAATAATACACATTATTTTGAAAACTTTTTGAACAGTGTACAAACGTTAGTCAAGTCCACAATGTCTCATCTCTTCTTCCTCCTAACATGGCTAAGTTGAAAAACCCTTTATCTGGGAAAAGATCATTGTCCAGCCACCTTGTGTAAGATTTTGGCTTTAGGTTAGATTATCCTTTCTTTCCTTTTCTGAAAATAAGTTGAAAATATTAATAGCCTCAGTTTTTCTTCCAAAATATGACTGCTTCTTTACCAAGTGCAAAAGCAACCCATTTTGACCATAGTAAACAGCTTGGACCTACTTTTTTTGGCTCACTGTTTTAGTGAGACAAGTGGAGTGAAGATGACACACCATTTCCAAATGTATTAATAATTGGTAGACCATACTTCTAAATTGAAGATTTGTTGCCATTAAACTACGACCAGACTCGCTATAATTACAGAGGTAAATTCTTTATATTTACTATATTTGAAATTACCATATAATACCAAAATAAAATTATGATTATGTGAAGAGGCTGTAATATTAAGAAGATGACTTTGAAATGATTGCTTATCTAAATGAAATTTCCCATTTTATAATCTTGTATAAGCTTCCGTTGTCATTTCCTATTTAAAATCTATTAGAAGGCACTCTTATTTTCCCTTAAGTGGGAAGTCAAATGTGGAACAAATTCATCCCAAAGGAACTGATTCTATGTTCCACTGAAGACAAGGTGGCTTCCATGTGGCATTTTGCCTCTTGCATATTGTTCATCTCCTACAACAAATGGGGGTATGCTCTTTAGTAAACTAATTCAACTCAATTAGAGGCATTGTCTTCAAGGGATAACATCATAGAGACTAGAATCAGAATCATACTTTTGGGAAAATTGGGCCCAGGATTTTTGTTTTGTTTTGTTTTGTTTTGTTTTAAGATTTTATTTATTTATTTGACAGACAGAGACCACAAGTAAGCAAATAGCGGGGGGGGGGGGGAAGCAGGCTCCCTGCTGAACAGAGAGCCTGATGCAGAGCTCGATCCCAGGGCTCTGAGATCATGGCCTGAGCCAAAGGCAGAGGCTTAACCCACTGAGCTACCCAGGTGCCCCTGGGCCCAGGTTTTGATGGCTTCTTTCCTCAATCTTATAAAACCTATTTGAACTCTACTGGATGCCAGAACTGCTTAAAAATATTTGGTCCCTTGTAATTTTAACCTTCCAGTATTCAATGCACCTGATCCATGTAATATCCTATAGTATTTTTGTCAAATGAAGACTCTCAAAGTGTGTTTCTTGGGAGACACTTTTCAATTGGTTGCTTACATTTCTGCATTTATTATTTGTTCTAGGCCATCCTTTGAAGATGGTTGTATTGAATAGACTTGGAAGACAGAAATAGTATCTTTTTTTTTAACTTAACCTGTTGTGTTTGCAAATATTATCTGCCTCTGTTTTGATTCTTCTTGTGGGAACTGAGGCTCAGAACTGATATATAACACCCATCCCTACACACACACAAACACACACACACACACACAAACACACACACACACACACACACACACACAAATAATGTTAATATTCTGGCTACCTCTATTGCTGTGAATAATAAACTATATTATTTCTGAAACATGAGTCTGCGTCTTCTATCAACACCCAAGAAACTACGGCAGACTCATACACCAGCTTTCAAATAAGGGAAAATAATTTCAGATGCTTTATATTTTTTGATAGTGTTACCTACTTCTGAACATATGACTGAGCACATATAAAGCTGGAGCCATGACCATTTAGAGCTTCTTCTGTGGAAGAACTATGCATTCACTAGTAAACAATAGTAGTTTCATCATTTTTTTTTTTTTCCTCCTGGACACCATTTCCTCTCTCAAACTGTTGCTCAAATTGGATGGAGTCTAAGGTCCTTTGAGGAAATTTTTGTTTAATGATTCAAAATAAAATAGGAAGAGTCTAAAGTGCTAAAAATACTTCTAGATAAAAGGTATAAGATCATGCCAGAAAGGATAGTAATTTTATCTAACAACTGCCTGTTCACCCCTTTTTTGTTCATTAACTAATCTCCAAATTCCTGACTAAATCCCTTTTGTAAGCCAGAATGTGAGCTAAAAACTGGGATTTTAAAAAATGTTCATTTGAAATCCAGTTAGTTAACATATATGGTTGTATTAGATTCATGTGTACAATATAACATATAGCACTCAGTGCTCATCATGACAAGTGCTCTAATTAACCCCCATCACTTATTTAATCCATCACTCCTTTCAGATCCCGTCAAGTAACCATCAGTTTGTTCTCTGTAATGAAATGTCTGTTTCTTGCTTTGTTTCTCTTTCTATGTCTTATTATTTCCCCTTTGCTTGTTTGTTTTGTTTCTTTTATTCCATATATGAGTAAAGGTATTTGTCTTTCTCTGACTGACTTATTTCACTTTTAGCATTATACTGTCTAGTTCCAACCATGTTATTGCAAATGGCAAGATTTCAGTCTTTTTTATGGCAGAATAATATTCCATTGTATATACATACCACTTATTCTTTATTTATTCATCAATTGATGGATACTTGGGCGCTTTCCATATCTTAGCTTTATAAATAATGCTGCTATAAACATAGGGGTGCTAGCATCCCTTTGAATAAGTTTTCTTATATTCATTGGGTAAATACACACCAACAGGTTTGTTGGATCAAAAAGGACTTCTATTTTTAAATTTTATGGAAATTCCATACTGTTTTCAAATATGGCTGTATCAGTTTGCATCACCACCAACAGTTCACAATTGTTACTTTTTCTTTTTTTTTTTAAGATTTTATTCATTTGACAGAGAGAGATCACAAGTAGAGAGAGAGAGAGGAGGGAGCAGGCTCCATGCCTGGCAGAGAGCCCGATGTGGGACTTGATCCCAGGACCCTGAGATCATGGCCTGAGCTGAAGGCAGAGTCTTAACCCACTGAGCCACCCAGGCAGCCCCCACAAGTGTTACTTTTTCACATCCTCTCCAACACCTTTTGTTTCTTGTAGTGTTAATTTTAGCCATTCTGACAGGTGTGAGGTGGTATCTCTTTCTAGTTTTGCTTTGCAATTTCCTGATGATACATGATGATGGACATCTTTTCATGTATCTACTGAACATTTGAATGTGTTCTTTGGGGAAACACTTGTTCATGTCTTCTATCCATGTTTTTATTGGATTATTTGTTTTTGGATGTTGACTAAAAACTGGATATTAAGTAACACACAAGACAGGGTTCCTTGAGCTTAAATTTTATTTGCATGAGTATCATTAACAGGAAAAAATATGCATATGGGTATGTACAAGTGTGTTTATGTATACATCTATCTATCTATCCTCTATCCCATGTCTTCTAATTGTGGTAAATCCTGTAAGGTGGGGAATGGGATATCTGAAGAAATATGCTTCTGGATATGCTGGGTAAGCAAATTTAATTGCACTCAGATGCATTGGATATAAGTGAATCACTCAAATGAGTTATTTAATATTATATAGAAACAAATTAAAAGTTTATGTAGTTGAAAATAATAGGTAGTTAAAATAATTTTTTTGTTTGTTTTTTTTGTGTCTTTTTTAGTTTATATATACTATGGTGTGAATGTTTATGTCTCCCAAAATCATATTATGAAATCTAACTCTGTAAGTGCTAGTATTAAAACATAGGGGCCTTTGGGAGGTGATTAGGTCATAAGTGGGATTACAGTCCTTTTAAAGGAGACCCCAGTGAGTTCTCTTGATTCATTCATCATGTACGTTTACAGTGAGAAGATAGCCATCTATGAGGAAGTGGGCTCTCCCTGGATCTGCCCATTCCTTAAACTTGAACTTCTCCATTCTAGAACTGTGAGAAATAAATTCCTGTTCTTTATAAGCTATTAAGTCTATATCATGTCCGTTATAGCAGCCTGCATGCAGAAGGACACTATGACCTAAAATGAGAGCAATAAATATAAAGTTTCAGTAAAGTCAGTTGGTACAATGTTTTTTTTTTAAATTAGAGAAGACATGCTGCTTCATGTTAAACCTTGATATTGTATATGTTTCTTGAAGGGCCACTTCTTACTCCTTTGTGTGTTTTCCACAAAGTCCAGGATGATGCCTTACATAAAGGTAATATTTTATAAATACTGTTGGAAATATATACTTCTCTAAAATCTTATTTTGCCTACAGATTACTTGGATCCACTTTGCCTTGTGTAGAATATTTGAAATATATTAAGAACAGAATGTCTCTCTAAATAACATTTAGAATCATCATTAGTTTATGACTCCTGACTGATTTGTTTATGCAGTGATACTTACTGCAAGAACACTGAAGTTTGTAATATAATTTTGAATTAATCACCAAGCTAGTTTATTTTAACTTATGAAAAATAATTTCTCATGTTGGTTTAATTCTGCTCTTATGTTATGGTCATGACATTTTCATTAAAATAAAGTAGAAAATAGAAGTAAATAATAAATGAAAAATAAAAATTAAAAAATAAAAAAATAAAAGCAAATCTCTTGTGAAATGTTAAACTTTTCTTACTTATTTTGTTTTGCTTTTCTTCTACCATGCTGGCAAAGCTGTATATTGCAGATAGGTACAATTTTATAGGTGCTAGGTTTGTTACTTTTGCTAAAATTTTCAAAATATAAGGAGTTGAATAGTCATGGATTGTTTATTAAACTCCTTATCTACACATATAAAAATAAAACAATGATGGTGACCTGGGTATTTCTAAAATTGTATTCTGTTTTTCCATATTATGGTTTACAATGTAATTAATAAAGATTCTGCATATATTAACATCATCCCATTCTATCTCATCTGTATGTCCATACAGAGCATGTATGATTTCTATTCATTGCTATGTTGTGGTGAAGAGATTGTCTGAAGTAGCCTATATTTATGCAGGTAGATCTTAAGCTACGGTGCTCTTGTTTATTTGCTTGTTCGTGATCAGTATGTTTGAAAGATGGTAACTATTGCATCAGGTGTGACGATTAAAAAATATTATTGGTGCCTGATACACTGTGATAAAATAGGTAAGTCAATTCATAATTTGTTAATTAAATTAGAAAAGAAATTCCTTTGGATTTGTTCTTTATTAAGAGTTTTTTTTTTTTTAACGAATGCCTTGGGATGTTTTTTGTGTAATATATATCACATGCCTCAACCTTTAAATTTGAATGTAGAAAAGAGTTATCAGAATGAGCCTAGAAAATATTGTTATGGGGGCGCCTGGGTGGCTCAGTGGGTTAAGCCGCTGCCTTCGGCTCAGGTCATAATCTCAGAGTCCTGGGATTGAGTCCCACATTGGGCTCTCTGCTCAGCAGGGTGCCTGCTTCTTCCTCTCTCTCTGCCTGCCTCTCTGCCTACTTGTGATCTCTCTCTGTCAAATAAATAAATAAAATTAAAAAAAAAAGAAAACATTGTTTTGAAATATTTTTGTTCTGTTGTATTATGTTAACTTAGGAAATAATGGTAGTTATTTTTATTAGCATTTCCTACTTTCCACATGCCCTTACAGATGAGATATCATGTTTTTCCTACTCTTTTTATCGTGGTTGTTATATTCTTCATGATCAATAACAATCAATGAAAATTCCTAACATTAATTTTCTTTGGGAAAGTGATATTTTAGCAGGAATCCATGACCTAAAATTTTAGCTGTTGTTCTTCCAGGAGATGAGACTATCAATGTTCCCGAAATTTCAAGAAATAGAACTTATTAATTGTGTTGGTTGATGTTTATTGTCTCTGAACTTAGAGGTGCATAATTCAATTTAAAATTTATTTTGGGGGCGCCTCGGTGGCTCAGTGGGTTAAAGCCTCTGCCTTTGGCTCAGGTCATGATCCCAGGGTCCTGGGATCGAGCCCCGCATCGGGCTCTCTGCCTAGCAGGGAGCCTGCTTCCTCTTCCCTCTCTCTCTGCCTGCCTCTCTGCCTACTTGTGATCTCTATCTGTCAAATAAAATAAATAAAATCTTAAAAAAAACGGAGTGGACCTTATGGGGGTGCTTATCTGAAATTGAGGGACATTATAAAAAAATAAAAAATAAAATTTATTTTGAATTGAAAACAAGATCTTACTGAAGTTTAGGCATCCCACTTTATATCAGGCCTCCAGTACATTCTAATTTATTTATAGAAAATATCATAAACATGAATGACACTTTTCCTATTGCATTTATATGAAACTGCAATGACTCAAAGATGTCAGATCTGAAAAGCACTACCTTTCTATAATTTCTGTTTCCTAGGAGGAATGGATATACCATTTTAGCTCAATTATCCAACAGTATTCAAAACCACCATGAATTTTAAAACATAGTTATTACATCCTAAAAATCAAGTATGAAAATGTATAAACAACCAAATCTCTATCTGTAAATGAAATACTCCCACACAGACGGGTTTTAAAACTTTCTAACTTAAGGAATTTGATAGCACAGACTCAGGGTAGTAGTTTCAGTGCCTACAGTATACTTTCAGGGAGAGAGTAATGTAAGCTCTGAGTCACTTTCTGCCTAGAGATGACCTAATAGTGGTTCTGGCATTGTTTGTTTGTTTTTGAAAATACGTTCCTGGGCGTCATTCAGAAAATGCAGAGTTTGGCATCTATATAAATTAAGGATGATCTTTTTGAACTTTTGTCTTTCATTACATCAAATTAACATAATTGTACAGAAATTCCACTAAATTAAGCATTGTTAGGAAATGTGTAAATTGGAGCTACTCAAATTAGTTGCTCTTTGAACTATGTGCTGTTGGTTCAGGATTAGATAAGGAGTTTGAAGGCAAACCTAAATCATTGCTTCCTTTTTTGAGAGATTCTCAGCATATTTTCTTAAAATTAGCTGAAATAAACAATGTGTTTAGTCGCAAAGTGATTTGCATTTTTGCACAAACTCCCTATCTCCTTGAGAATTATAACAGATATTTCATGAAACATCATTGATCTTTACTTTGTTACACTGCTGTAAAGTACATTTAGAGTTGCCAGTTAAAGGTGTTAGTGTTGAGATGAAATGTCATGCATTTTTCTTCACTTCCATGCAAATGAACACAGTAAATTATTAAGACACAATGAAGAAAAAAAAATTGACAATGAGTTCCGGATTTTAAAAATCACTTGCCATTCAATCCAAATTGTGAGTTTGATCGGTTACCGAACACTTTATAATGCACCCCCGGTAATTTTACAGAGATTACTTTTTTCTTACCAATTCTTGATTATTCTGTCTTGCAATGCAGAGAAAGCTAACTAATTTAAAATAAACTTCCGTTAATTTTGATTGTTATAAACTTAAAATTGATTAATTTCCATATAGAGAGTTTAAAATGTTCACAATTTACATTAAATATATATTCTGTGTATACCTTGGAAAAATTATACTGAAAATTGAAATTAAAATGATGTTGTATATAGCTGCAAGAAGCCGCCTGTCCCATTTCATCTTACTATATAAGTTGTGTCAGGTAATTTATAAAATCCCTGCTGCATAACAAATCTATTTTTTGTTGGAATGGGTAGTAATGTTTCTTCTTATTTCGAAATAAGAGTTGGTCTATGAGTGCCTCTGCAACTGTATTTTTCCTAAGTGGCTTCATGGTCCTGAACTGAGAAAGCTCAGAGCATTAAACATCAAAGTAATATATTTTGACACAATTAGACATCAAGGAAATGCAATTAAAATGACACTGAGAGGGCGCCTGGGTGGCTCAGTGGGTTAAGCCGCTGCCTTCGGCTCAGGTCATGATCTCAGGGTCCTGGGATCGAGTCCCGCATCGGGCTCTCTGCTCAGCAGGGAGCCTGCTTCCCCCTCTCTCTCTCTGCCTGCCTCTCCATCTACTTGTGATTTCTCTCTGTCAAATAAACAAATAAAATCTTTAAAAAAAATGACACTGAGATATCACTACACACTTACCAGAATGGCTAAAATAAAATATAATGACAAGCCCAAAAGAAAAAAATATACCATTTGATGATACACAATGGCAAGTTGTACCATAACTTAACCATCTCAGACTAGTGTAGTGTTAAATTTGTTTTTCTAAGCCATGTTTTGGGTCACTTACCACTTTTCAAGGATATAAAGTGCTATCATTTTACTTAAAACTGTGAAATTTGGTCAGATTTAAATTTCAATTTATGTTAAAACATTCTGTAAACTGTGTTAGACTTTGACATTTGTTCCCTCAGTTCAGTGAATAACACTATATCATATTCTGAAAAATACGCTAATTTTTATTTTGAAAAATATCCCTTTTTCCTCTTATGGTAATTATGAATATGAATTAATAGTAGAATTTGATATGGTCCAATATGACCATAAATACTTTATAGTATATTATCAAATTTAATAATGAATATAATGTACTTCTTTGGACAATTTTTAAAGACCAGTCTACTCTTAAAACAAAAAAAATGGAGATGCACTTCTTTAGTTCACACAAATTTCATTTTATTATATATAACCTCAGATAAATTTCAACAAATCATAATTTATTAAAATCATGTCTACTTAAAAATCTCATAGAAGAGTTAAACCATCAAAAATAAAAATAAACACACACAACACACACACATCACCCATGTATTGGCAAATCACAATTGCTGTAACAATACATTAGGCATTCCACAGTTAAGGGCTATCAAAATTTCCATCAGTGACAAAAAGATTTGTATCCAAATGGACTGATTTTCCAGAATCCAAGAAAAAGTCTCCTAGGATTTATTTAAAGGTAAATATTTGTACAAATACTTCTTAAATTTAGGATATTCAGAACATACGATTAAAGAATATTTGCAGTGCAGACTATATTCAATCCTTCCTTCAAAATGTGCCTTTGAGTACATAATTCTGTTTTCTCGATCTAAATTGAGCTGTCTTCCAAGGAAGTTTTCCAAAATGTGTGTCTCTGTGTGATAAATGTTCTAAGACCTAACATGCTTCATTGTATTTTTACTGTGCTCTCAAATTTAATCAATAATTTGGATTGATGTATAATACCTAGTTTCAAATATCTTTTCCATCTATAAAAACTCCCAGCTGTCTCTTTATATGCTATTACTATTGAGAATTGTGCTGTCAGTATTATTCTTGTACATTTTAGATGATCTGTTCTTCTCTTGGGCATCATTTATGCTCTTCTCTGTTTTTGATATTCTTAAAACTCACCATAATGTATACGAGTGGTTTTTAGTGTGTGTAGTTTTTGTTTTGTTTTGTTTTGTTTCTGATATCTCGTGTTTGGCATCATTTTAAGTCTGGTATCTTTTATCTTTCTTTAATTCTCCAAAATTTATCTCAGTACTTATTTAAATATTTTCTTTATTTTTTTTTCTCTTCTGCTGTATTTGGGCAGAAGTCATTAATTTGTTTGTTTGTTTTTCCCAACTCATTTATTCATTTTACAGCTATATTCATCTTAGTCTCCATTTATTGTATTCTTTATTTCAACAATTTTCACTTAATTTATATTCACAGTATAGTATCTTTCTTTTCCTTGTATATGTATATCATTATTTTATCATATACTTTTAAGCTATTTTTAAAAATATTTTATTTATTTATTTGACAGTGAGAGATCACAAGTAGGCAGAGAGGTGGGCAGAGAGAGAGGAAGAGAAGCAGGCTACCTGCTGAGCAGAAAGCCTGATGTGGGGCTTGATCCCAGGACCCTGAGATCATGACCTGAACGGAAGGCAGCGGCTTAACCCACTGAGCCACCCAGGCGCTCCTTTTAAGCTATTTTTTAAAAGTACAGTCATTCTTTTTTTTTTTAAGATTTTATTTATTTATTTATTTGACAGAGAGAGATCACAAGTAGACAGAGGGCAGGCAGAGAGAAAGAGAGGGAAGCAGACTCCCTGCTGAGCAGAGAGCCTGATGCAGGACTTGATCCCAGGACCCTGAGATTATGACCTGAGCTGAAGGCAGTGGCTTAATCCACTGAGCCACCTAGGCGCCCCTAAGCTATTTTTTTAATTCCTGTTCCCATAACACTTGGATTGGCATATAAAGTTAACCACATCATATTTTTTAGGTAAGTAATTGTACTTTTTATGTGCATAGTTATTTTGGTCCATGAGTTCAGCTCTTCTTAGGATCATCAAATCTCTGTAAAGTCTGGGTATGCTAGGATTTTCTAAGCAACAATAAAATACATTGAAACCTGGTAGCTTAATTATAATAATGTTTTCTTTCTCAATCATTCACAATAGTATTCCATTCTGAGTAGCTTCCTTCTATTTTGCAGCTATAGTGTTTGGAAAAACTTGAATTATGATATTACTGTGATAATGTGAATTAGTCAGGGTTTTTCAGAGAATCGGGAAGAGAAAAAAAGGAAGATATTCTCCAGGGCCAACTCTAGAAGTGACTATTAAAACATCTGTCCAAATTCAATTGAACAAAACTCAGAAATGCCATCTCCAGTGAAATACAAAAAAGATTATATATAGTTCTGGGCACACACATCTCATTTGACCCAATGATGTATATCAATGAAAGACTGAAGGCCAATCACCACTCCATGGGAGAATTTAAAAATAAATTTACTAATGAGGCCAAGAATTCAGAATCACAAATACTTCAGAACTAATAAAAACTGCCTTCACTTGATGTTATTCTATAAGATAAATCCTACGGTCAAGTTTCAATTTTAAATTCTTAAATCCTTATGAAGAAGCATCATTTGGAGGGAGCAGTTTTCATAATTTATCATCCATCAGCCTTTTTTAAAAGATTTTATTTATTTATTGGACACAGAGAGAGAGAAAGAGAGCGAGAGAGAGAGATCACAAGTAAGCAGAGAGGCAGGCAAGCAGGGAGGGAAGCAGGCTTCCTTTTGAGCAGTGCCCGATGTGGGGCTGGATCCCAGGACCCAGAGACCATGACTTGAGATGAAGGCAGAGGCTTAACCCACCACCCACGTGATGAGAGAGCCACTCAGGTGCCCCTCATCCATCAGTCTTAATTGATTGGAGGAAAATGTGTGGAGGAATAATGCCTTAGGGAGCTAATCTCTCTAAAGAATTTTCAAGTCTTTACCCCTTCAAGGTTTTGTACAGTTCTGATAGCCTCTAAACATCCAGCGGATTTCTACAGTGACAGGCCTGTTAAAACCTGTCTTCAAACCAGGAATAGAGCTTGAAACATACCAGTCAAGGGCAACTTTGAGTATTTTAAGGCGTTTATCATCATTTCTTTGTTTTTGGTTAATATCTGAAATAGTTCCATATTACACTTGCATAATTTCTCCAGAGCTGACTTTGAAGGAGGCATTCAGTTCCAGCTAGTTCCATATTTTGGCAAGAACTATACTTCTATATTAAAAAAAAAACATATTTTAGGGCGCCTGGGTGGCTCAGTGGGTTAAAATCTCTGCCTTCGGCTCAGGTCATGATTCCAGGTTCCTGGGATTGAGTCCCACAGTGGGCTCTCTTCTCAGCTGGGAGCATGCTTCCATTCCTCTCTCTCTGGCTGCCTCTCTGCCTTCCTATGATCTCTGTCAAGTAAATAAATAAAATTTAAAAAAAAACATATTTTATACCAGTTATTCATGTTTATTAACTAAGATATCACAATACAAATAATACAAACAGTTGCTCTTTATTAATACCTTCAACCAAGATAAAAAAATATGTCATATTTTCTCCAAAAATTTTATATCATCTGATAGGTCAGATATATATATAAAATTACATTTAAAGTTTAAAAAATATCAGCAAATATTTTCATTTAAATGCCAATTTGAAAAGAAATCTACTTTTCCAAACACGACTTTTTATCCTATTTATTTTGAATTTTGTCAACAACTGATAAAATGTTTAGCGAGACTATAAATGTTAGATCGAAAAAAATGATTAATAGATGTAGGTTCAAATTATTATGTTCCATTAAAAATGATTTAGTCTTTGATGAACATCTGTTTGGTAATATGTTGTATCCAGATATAGTAAATTAAAGACATATATAAAATTATAGGGAAATGACATCTTCCGTTCCATTATGAGTAGAGCTTTTAAAATGCTATTTGCCACAACCTGTCATCTTGTCATTATGTAGCATTATGTAGCAATTAAAAAATGTATACTCTTCACTTAGAAGTCTTTTGGAAATCTAAAATATGACTTTCTATGGTTTGTGTCTCCATATTGCTTTATTGCCAGTTAAAACAAATCCACATGCTTTGATTCAAAGGTAATAAATTCCTCTTATTTGGAAAAAGGATGTTTATTTTTGTTCTCTCACCCTTAGCAGGTGGTTTCATTTTAGCACACTTCAGAGTTATAATTTCATGCTTATTAAAAACATTTATTTTGATCTACATAGATGAATGAAACTTTTATTTTATTAAATTATTTGCCAAAAAATCTGTGAGTTTTTAAAATGTATTTCATTTGAAGGGTTATTTTAGAGCATTCAAAGAGGATCTAAGAGTGTGGTATTATGCAGTTTTTAAGTAGGTATGAAATGGTTAATTATAGGATTGTTTCTTTAGGCTTATGTATATTGTCCATTATATGCTATAAAATATTTTGAAAGTAAATTTAAAGTATGTTTTATGTAGTTTATTTTTTGGAAAAAATATTGAAATGACTTATGAAATTCAGTATACTCTCAACATTAATTTATTTTGAAATTTACCAGTTGTCTACTGAACTATTATATGGCAGATATTACTTCAGACTACACTGGTAAATGAAATACTTGGCTTTGTAGAACTTTTATTTTAATGGGTGAGACAACTCAAAGCTATAAACCTTAATAAAAATGGCATAGTGCATTCAAAAAGGAAGAGTACAATGGGGAAAAAGAAAAATTCGATCAGGGTGAGAAAAATCAAGGTTGCTAGGCAGGGGATGGGGAGTTAAATCTTTTAATAGAAAGATCAGGGTACTTACAATGAAGCTGACAATTGAACAAATGTATGGAAAGGTGATGAATTTGCGCAGAACTATCAGCAATAAGGTCACTCCAGACAAAGGAATTGGCTATCTTGAAGGCCATAAGGTTGGATCATGCCTGGCATATCTGAGGAATAGCAAGGAGGCCACTGTGAGTGACTGAAGAGTAGCAGGGAAAGAGGTCACAGAGGTTAAATGAGTGGCTAGATCATGTAAAAGCTTAGAAGTCATTGTAAAACTCTGGCTTTTATATTTGGAAACTTACTGTGTGATAGAATTTCTGCTAATAACTGAGAGTTCAATTGTCCATAAACTTTCAAGGACTCTTATTCTAGTAAGACAGAATAAAGAGAAAGAGTTCATATTTTCACATGGTGTAACAAATGCTCGGAGATACAAGTGTAGGAAGCTATGGGAGCACAGAAGAAGGCACTAAAATCACACCATATATTTGATGACTGTGACTATATATAAATTTGTATTTTCTAGATTTTTTGTAGTCATGGAATCACACAGTATATACTATTCATGGCCTGGATTTTCTTTTCTCAGCATCATTACTTTGAGAATCTCCAATTGTCTTTGCTCTATTGATGGACATTGATGAACATTTCCACTGTTTTCAATTCTTAAAAATAAAGCTGATATGAAATTCACATACAAGTCCTTGTATGAACATAGGGTTTGTTTTTCTTGGTTAAATGCCTAGAATAAAATGGCTATTTGTGTAACTGCAACATATTTTTCATTTAAAAATTTTTGAAACTATTTTCCAAAGTGGTTGTATCATGATATATGCCAACAACAGTTTAGATTTTTTGTTGCTTCTCAATCTAGCTCAGACCAAGTACAATTAGCCTTTATAATTTTAGCCATTCTAATAGATATGTAAGCATGTCTCATTATGATTTTAATTTGTATTTCTTTAATGTTTAAATGTTGAGAAATTGGCCATGTGCTTATAAGCCATCCATATACTTTTGGTGACATGTCTCTTCCATTATTTCCTTCACATGTAAAATTGGATACTCTGTTTGGTTATTAGTAAGGTTTTTTATTTTTATTCATTTTTAAATAATCAGAGTACATGTCCATTATCAGATATTTAATTTGCAAATCCCTTCTCCATCTTTACGGATTCTCAATGGAGCTTTGATAGCTGTGTCTTTCAAGAAATATGCTACTTCTTTCCTGGTACACGGAGGTATGACTAGAACATTATCAATGTTGACCTTTGCAAAGAAAATCATGGCTTAAGATATATGTAGTCTGCAGTTGTTGGGAGTGTTCACCATCCTTGCCTCTAACTCATCTCTCACTGCCCACACATTCAGGTATAGGGGAATATTGATTGACAAAATATTAATTGCCAAATAACACTAGTTAGAGAATAAGAAAAATGCAGGCACCTGATTATATAATATTCCTTAAATAAAATATGTTTTTATAAGTGCTATTGGAAGTAAATTCCTCAATACTTTAATCACACAGAATGATGGAATCCTAGATTTTTTTTCCTTGTATTTACTAAGAAAATGATCATGCCTCAAGTATATTAAAATGGAATAGGGAAAATTAAAAATTGCTTTAAGTCGATTTGCGTGTGTTGTGCGTATGTGAGAGAGAAAGTGAGAGAGAAAGAGAAAGAGAGAAAAAGAGAAAGGGAAAGACAGAGAGGTGGCTGCAGTGAACTGATGAGTTGCAGGATAGATTTTAAAGTTTTGTCTTTTGCTTTCTACATTTCCTTTTCCTTAGGTTCAAGAGAACAATCAGTAATATCTCAGATGCCTGCTTGTAACATCAGCAGAAAGTGTTAGAGGTTCCTAGAAAATTAAAGAAGAGATATAGTTTTCCTGACATAAGAAAAGTCATTTTTTGTCCCCAGCTATTTTCAATGATCTATACCCCACCTGTGTACTTGCCCCAGCACACTTCTTCCAAAAATTCCTGGGAGGTTCTTACAAAGAAATGCAAAAACCTCACTCCTAAGGATTTTGAGGGAACAAGGCAATGGGAAAACTAACAGTCACCACCAGACCAGGAAATAGCCTAAGCTATTGAGACAATAAATCAGTGGTAAAACTCCTAGTGCTATTTCAAAAGCAATCAAGGCCTTTCATTCCTTGTCCCAGAAAATGAGCCCAAGACCCCATCTAGTTTCTATCTGCTCTTGAAGCCTGCAGAGTTCCTTTCCCTTGTCCAACAGTTACCTCTGCTTTATTCTAACGTTGAAGTTTCTGCCCTCGGTGGAATACAAGCTTCATTCAGGTGAACATGCAATACATATTGCACAAATACATATGTGGATGTGCATGCATCCACAACCTTATGACCAACCATACACGGGATAATAAAACTCTCCCTTCTGAGTATTCATCTTAAATACTAAATAAAAATCTCTCTCCTGTTCAAACAGTCAAGGCTTTGGAACTTATTCCCTGTGAACTCCTTGTATGTTGTAAACAAAGATTCCTTTGTTTGACAACTCCACCTGTTTCTGTGATTCACCAAAGACTGACCTCAGTTAGTTCAGTTACTGTAATGTAATATCAAGCATATCTAGTTAGTTGATCATTTTGTTCAAGTCTTACATATCTTACCAATATGATGACCATTTGTCTATGTAATCTTAAAATAAGGGTGTTGAAATTATTTTCCATTTGTCGTCCAAGGTAGAAGTTATGATTTTTGTTCTTAGTTTTTCCCTATATATCCCCAAATCTGTTGTTACGTATTAAAATTCAAGAATTATTATACTCCCGGGGCGCCTGGGTGGCTCAGTGGGTTAGGCCGCTGCCTTAGGCTCAGGTCATGATCTCAGGGTCCTGGGATCGAGTCCTGCATCGGGCTCTCTGCTCAGCAGGGAGCCTGCTTCCTCCTCTCTCTCTCTCTCTGCCTGCCTTCTGCCTACTTGTGATCTCTCTCTGTCAAATAAATAAATAAAATCTTAAAAAAAAAAGAATTATTATACTCCCTGATGAATTCATCCTTTTACTCTTCTGTAATTTTGACTTGATCTTTATGTCTAATAATGAAATTTGCTTTAAAATCACTTTTCATTATCTTGATATAACCACCAAAGTTATAGTGTGATTAGAGTTAATATAGCATATTTTTTCTTTTACTTTTTAAAGCACTTCTATATTGAATCCTGACAAAGAAACAAAACAACTTTTTAACTCTGGAAGCATCTTTCTAAATTATCTTTTTTTTTTTTTTTTTTTAATGAAGCAGTAGCAATTTTTGTTAAGGGACCTAAACTGAAAGTAGGTTTAGAAATTTATTTATTTTTTTATTTATTTAGTAAAAGATTTTATTTTATTTATTGACAGCAAGAGAGAGAGAGAGAGAGAGAAGAAGCACACAAACAGGGGGAATCATGTGCAAAGGGAGAGGAAGAAGCAAGCTTCTTGGGGTGCAAGTAGTCCCATGCAGGGCTGGATACCTGTACACTGGAATCATGACCTCAGCCAAAGGCAAACATCTGCTTAAACAACTAAGTCATCCAGGCACCCCTAGAAAATTTAAAAAAAAAAAAAGACCTTTTAAAAACATTTTGTTTCTTTCTTGTTTTTTTTTTAATATTTTATTTATTTGACAGACAGAGAGACAGGAAGAGGAACTATAAGCAGGGCAGAGGGAAAAGGAGAAGCAGGTTTCCCACTGAGCAGAGAGCCTGATGTGGGGCTCCATCCCAGGACCCTGGGATCATGACCTGAAAAGAAGGGACACTTCTTGGAGGAAGCCACCCAGACACCTCTTTTCTTTGTTTTTAATATATGGCAATTGATGCTTCCCAGCCACGAGGAGCATATTACCCATTGATTAAATCTCTGATAACAACCTATTTAAAAAGGTGTGTAAATATATACTTACTCAGATTTATACACTTTGTGTTTTCTTCATAGTTTGGGGCTGGACCCCATGGTCACAACACTGCTTCCAGTCTTTGCCTTCCCATCTTTTGATACCAGGTATTTGGTCAGCAAAGCAAATTAGTATCAAAATTAATAAGCCCTTGGCACCATATCTCTGGAGCAGGGCTTGCTCTTAGCCAAGGCCCAGAGCAGTTGACCTCCCCTCGCTAGTGCTATAGCCCCAAGGACTAGGTCCCTGCCACCAGAACTCAGTCTTACATGTTATGCTAAGCAGACAAAACCAAACCAGGAAAGCTCCAACAGCTTTCACTGGCCTGCCTCATCTCCAACTCTCTCGACGTCTAGGCAGTACCAGATGACAGGGAGGGGTCTTGGTCCAACATATGGGAGGGAAGGAAGTAGCCACGAGCAAGTACCTGCCTCTCTGTTCCTTTCTTTCATGAGCAGGTTGTAAGGAGGAGGAAGAGGAAGGGGAAGAGAGGTGAACTTCAAGGGGTGAAGGCCTCAGGTAGGCAGCTGGCTCCTGCCAGTAGGAAAGGGACAAAGGAGAAGGCAGTGAGTCTTGCAGGGAGGGTGGGGGGTAAGGGTTACAGCTTATGACGGAATCTGGACAGGAGTAATAGGGATACTAGTCATTTGAGTCCACCATTGGCAAGCTGGGCTGGGTGTCAGGGCAGATAGGCCTCCCTGGGCAACGGCACATGAGAGAAGGTGGAATTCTTCTCTGAGGAGCAGGTGAAGCTTTGGGTGTTGGGAAAGCATAGACAGTATTGTTCCAGGGCCAAGGACAGGTCCGGGTACTCCTGGTTGGAGGTCAAGGCCACAGTATGATCCAGGTCTTCTACCAGCAGCTTGAAGGTACCACATGCCAGCCACCCCTCATTATTGTGTATAACTCTCTGGTGCACTTATTGGCTTATCCATCAAATGACTCCTTCAGCAGCTTAAAAACCACCTCCACAGGCACTCCAGGATATGGGAGGCTTCCAGAGTGAAAATTTTGCACAGGATCACCCCCAAAAGACCAGAAGTCACTCTGGTGGATGTAGATCTGGTCAAACATGGCCTTAGGGACCATCCACTTCACAGGCAGTCCACTGTTGGTTCTCATTTTATAGTAACTGATGTGGTGATATCTCTGGCAAGGCTGAAGTCTGAGATCTTCATCATGTTGTCCTTTGTCACCAGCACTTCCCTGGTGGCCAGGTCTTGGTGTATGCACTTCTTGGAGGCAAGGTACTCCATGCCTCAGGCTACCTGGTAGGCAAAGAATACCGGGTGCTTGGAGGAGAGTTGCTCTGCTGCATTGTGGCTGATATTGTAACAGTACTCCAGGTCAGGAGGCCTCTGGGCCTGCAGGTACTCCTGTATGTTGTCTTTGGAGGCATATTCCATGATAGTGTACGAAGGACCATCCTGTGTGCAGGACCCAGCAGGTTGATGGTGTCCTTGTGCTGTCCAATCATCTTCATCATCTCCATTTCTGAGATTAGGTTTGACAGGTCTTTCTCTGCTGCATCTGACTTCAACATCTTCACAGACACTTTAGTCAAATGGTTGGATTTGTCTTTGTCCAGCCCAATGGCCTCCTCCAACACCACTTGCCCAAAGTAGGCCTCTCTTAGGGGTCTGCCTAAACTGCCTACAACCAGCCTGCCTCAAGGCAGTTATGAACTCTAGATTATCCTCAAAAACATTAAACCACAAGCTAAAAATTCTCTTCACTAGGTCTCTGTCGCAGGTCTAATTTTCTTATCTTTCATCATTTATCTTTTTCCTAATTCTTATTTTCAGTATAGTTTATTTGGCTTCCAGGTGTTTCCCCGGGTTTCTGTATGCTGTTTCATAGGGAAGAATTATCCTGTCATAAAATTATTTCTTGAGCATTCATTACATCTCTCAGTTAAAATGGGTTCTTTTATGGTTTTGATTCATTTGAGTTTTCTCAAAATGGGAAGAATTTTCAAAATGGTGCTTTCCTCAAGGTTCAGAGTATGTCTTAGCCTCATCTTTACTCTTTTTGAAATTCACTTTTCAAATTCTTGTCCCTCTTTTTATCTTTTTAAATTAAAATGTTTTATTTTTACTATTTTTTTATTTGAGTGTAGTTGATAGTCAGTGTTACATTGGTTTCAGGTTTTCAATATCTCCATACATTATTCTATGATCACTACAAATATAGCCGCCATCTGTCACCATGTAACACTATTATAATATCATTGACTATATTCTCTACACTGTCCCATATCTCTTTTTAAAATCTCTGATTTTTATGTTTTCTGTTATTCCAGTTTTCGACCATCATTTTACTTGGTTACTTTAATAAAATATGCCTGATTACACACTCTATGCTGAAAACTATAGCATTTGATTTATAGTAGTCTTTTTCTTCTTCTTCTTCTTCTTCTTCTTCTTCATTAACATATAATGTATTATTAGCCCCAGGGGTACAGGTCTGTGAATCACCAGGTTTACACACTTCACAGCACTCACCACAGCACATACCCTCCCCAATGTTCATAACCCCACCACCCTCTCCCTAACCTCCCCACCCCCCCCCCGGCAACTCTCAGTTTGTTTTGTGAGATTAAGAGTCTCTTATGGTTTGTCTCCCTCCCGATCCCATCTTGTTTCATTTACTCTTTTCCTGTTCCCCAAACCCCCCACATTGCACCTCCATTTCCTCATATCAGGGAGATCATATGATAGTGCCTTTCTCTGGTTGACTTATTTTGCTAAGCATAATACCCTCCAGTTCCATCCATGTCAACGCAAATGGCAAGATTTCATTTCTTTTGATGGCTGAGTAGTATTCCATTGTGTGTGTATATATATATATATATATATATATATATATATATATATATATATCATTTATTTGTTGATGGACATCTATGTTCTTTCCATAGTTTGCCTATTGTGGATATTACTGCTATAAACATTTGGTGCACGTGCCCCTTTGGATCATATAGCAGTCTTCTTTACCTCTATCAGAACCCCAGGAAGCTTTATTTATTTATTTACTCACATAAACAGATGATCCAACACAACGTTTTTTGATGTTCCAATGTATTATAATGTCTTACCGCTTAACACTATGCTTACTGCTCTCTTTCACTGTCTGACTAAATCCTCATCATCACTATGCCATTTAATGAGAAAGAACATTTGAACTCAGAGTTCTCTCCATATCAGGGAATGAAGACTCCACCCTTCTGTTTGTGCAGGTAAAATAAATGTTGATGTCTGTCCTGCACATACCCCATCCTGTTCACCAGAATATTCACCATCAAAATATATACACAATGAAAACCATACCTCACCACTTCTATTACCACCCAGCATGCTAAAAACACCATCATATGTTCCTGAATTATTGACTTGATTGATAACCCCACTTCCACACAAACTGCACTCCTTTCTCCATGCAAATTTATTTTGGTACAGCAATTTAACCTAAAAATCAAGTCAGATGATTTTATTCTGCTGTTGAGGGTCTTTTGGTATCTTCCCCTTTCATATTAAATAAAAACTGAAGGCGTTTTAATGTACTAGAAGGTCATACATCAATACGTTCTTCCTCTCTCCACCACTATGAACTCCTCATTGGCCTCCTTGCTTTTCCTCAAAAGTAACAGACAAGCTGTTCACACAAAGTCTATATACTTACTTGCTCTGCCTAGAGCAATCTTTTCCTTTAATATTTGTATAACACTCTCCTTCACTTCCTGGGTCTTTGTGCAAATAACATCTCATAAATGAGATATAACCACCCAACACAAAATAAAATTAACTTTCATCCCAGCATTCTCCAATGGCTTTTACCTTTCTTGTATTTCTTTGTATCACTTATCACCATCAACCATCAATCATTATTCTATTACTGGTTTATTTTCTTATTTGAGACAGAGAGAGAGAGAATTGGGAGGGTGCGCAGAGGAAGAAGAAAACACCCCACTGCCTAGAAAGCCTGCTGGGGAGTTACATCCCAGGACCCTGAGATCATGACCCAAGCCAAAGGCAGTCACTCAATGGACTGAGCCACCCAGGTGCCCCTCTATTATTGGTTTATTTCACTATTATATTTCAAAAGAATGTAAGCTCTTTGTGGTCAGGTATTTTATATGTTTTATTAATTGAAGTATTCTCAGAAAAGTAGCTGGCAGATTGTAAGGGCTCACTAAACTGTATTTTGTTGTTATTATTGGGCTCCTTTATGGGCTTTACCTCTTACGCTAGAAGTCTATCCTTCAGATGTAAGCGATAAGAATAGAGCCCTGCTGCCTGTTCAAATGTGTAAAAAGCCTGTATTAAGTGGATATTTTAAAAGCTAAATGAATGGCTTAATATTTGTATATAGGGGGAAAGGGAACATTTTTTCCACAGTTTAGAAGTGGAGTTCTTTTATAGAGTTCTTGTACAAGCCTACACTATGGAACGATAATGGGCAGTTGTACATTACAATTATACAAACACTTTGGTAATTTATATCCTTTTTTAGTTATTCTTGACTGGATCATTTAATTCCTTAGGAGCATTATAGCATTTCAACTTTTCATGTTCAATAAACTTATTGGGGTTGCTACCTTTTTTATTCAAATGGAGAAATAGTCATGATTTAATCTAAATAAAGTGTTATTGATTGTGTTGTTTTCTAGGAATGAGTCGCACATGCTAGTTTAAAAGTTTTGTTAAAGTCCCAAGTCTGTCACTGATAAAAGCCTTTTGTAGATTAGTAACTTGATCAAAACGGAAAAGTTATGTAACACCAATTGTTATACTATCTTTGTTTCCATCTTGCATTGTAATAACACCCATCTTAACTCTATTTAAGACAAATCATTGCCAGATGGATTTCTGGCATTGATTGCAGGATATGAAATCTAGTATAACTAAAAGTTTTTGGTTTTAGTAGCATATAAATCAATTTAGAAAAATATATGTATTTGAATATAAGATAAAGTTTTAAATTATTTGGCAATAATAAACTAAACTTTTTTTTTGTAAATTTTTATTTTCTAAAATTTCATTGAGCTCTCTTGCAATAAGAAACAAGTTACAAAAAATTAAGGTTTATTTACCCCAATTCAAAATTATTAGGAATATAATCATAGAGGTTGAAGTATTTAAAATATTGAACCCAAAATGTTTTATTAGGTAAATTCATGAATGCTGAGCATTCACTGTTAAAATATACTAATAACATTGATAGACTTGTAGAAGCCTAAAATCAAATATTTATTAAATATTTATATCCATATCTTTTCATAGCTTGGTAATTCATTTCTCTAGCATTAAATAATATTCCATTGTTTGCATGTACTACACTTTCTTTGACCTTTCACTTATGGAAGGATATCTTGGTTGCTTCCAAGCTTTTGTCAGTTATGAATAAAACTACTATAGACATCTTTGTGGGTATAGATTTCATCTTCTTTGGATAAATACCAAGAGCTGCTACTGCTGAATCATCTGGCAAGAATATGTTTAGTTTTGTAAGAAACTGCCAAGTTGTTTTCCATTCTTTATTCTCAATACACATGGAAGAACATTCCTGTTGCTCCACATCCTCACCAACATTTCGTGTTCTGTTGTCAGTGCTCTGTATTCTGGGTATGTACTGGTGTCTCTTTTTTGTTTTAATTTGCATTTTCCTGATGACATGTGATGTGAAGCATCTTTTTATATGCTTATTTGCCATCTGTAATATTTTCTTTTGTGAGGTATCTGCTAAGGTCTTTGGCTCATTTTTAATCAGGTTTTTCCCCCATTGTTGAGTTTTAAGGGGTCTTTGTGTATTTTTGATTAACAGTCCTTTGCCAGATGTGTATTTTGCAAATTTTTTTTCATAGTCTGTGCTTTGCCTTTTCATTCTCTTGGCATTGTGTTTCACAGAGTAGACATTTTTAAATTCAGTGCTTGTGTTTTTTAGCTAAAGTTATTGCGAAAACCAAGGTCATTTAAATTTTCTTCTATATTACCTTCTACATGTTTCATGTTTAGGTTTATAATCCAATCTGAGTTAATTTTTGTGAAGAGTGTAGGATATCTGCCTGGATTTATTTTATTTTATATTTTTAGATTTAGCTTCACCATTGCTACAGAACCATTTGTTTAAAAGATTGTATTTTGCTCTCTTGTATTGCTTTTGCTTTTCTATTATATATAAAATATAATTGATAATATATATTCTGTTGCTTTAATCTAGTCTTTCTGTGGTATTACAATATCATGCTTACAATTATCGTTATGGTAAACTTTTTTTAAAGATTTTATTTATTTATTTGACAGAGAGAGAGATCACAAATGGGCAGAGAGACAGCCAGAGAGAGAGATGAGGAGAAGCAGGCTCCCTGCTGAGCAGAGAACCCAATGCGGGACTCGATCCCTGGCCCCTGGGATCATGACCTGAGCCGGAAGGCAGAGGCTTAACCCACTGAGCCACCCAGGCGCCCAATCGTTATGGTAAACTTTGAAGTCAGTCCTCAGTCTTTGTTCTCCTTCAACACTATGTTGACTATTGTGAGTCTTTGCCTCTCCATA
Organism: Mustela nivalis; assembly: GCF_964662115.1. Classification (NCBI taxonomy): domain Eukaryota; kingdom Metazoa; phylum Chordata; class Mammalia; order Carnivora; family Mustelidae; genus Mustela; species Mustela nivalis. Next base: position 1,542,310 of record NW_028136504.1, on the reverse strand, counting down.
TAAACTTTAAAATAAGTTTGTTAATATTAAAAAAAAAGAACTTGCTGGTATGCATTAATTGTATAGATAAACTTGGAAACCAGTGACCTCTTGAGCTTAGCAGGAGATAGACCATGGACATCAGTTGTCACAGTGGTGCCTCTGGCAGAACCTATTGCAAATCCCTAGGCAAAATGACACCTCAAGGATCTGAGAGAATGTCTAAGAAGTACTTGATACATCCCTTGGGTATGGTTTATTGAAGTGTCCACCTGTCTGAAAGCTGGGGAATCTAGATAAGGGAGGGAAAATTAGTTATGATAAAACATATCAACAAACATCAATAAATTTTGTAAAACTAATTGTCATGGCTCATATACAATATGACCAACAGAGGGACCATCAGAAGGAAAGCATCAGTTATGTTTATTGTGAAATTTTTTATTCAAAATAAAGCAATGTGAGGGGAAGACACAATGAGAAAATTACCAGCTTTTAAATGGTAAACATCTTACAAAATGGAATAGGTTTTATATTCTAAGTAGTATATTGAAAAGTAAAACATTGGGGCGCCTGGGTTGCGCAGTGGGTTGGGCTGCTGCCTTCAGCTCGGGTCATGATCTCAGGGTCCTTGGATTGAGCCCCGCATCTGGCTCTCTGCTCCGCAGGGAGCCTGCTTCCCCCCCCCCCTCTCTCTCTGCCTGCCTCTCTGCCTACTTGTGATCTCTGTCTCTCAAATAAATATATAAAATCTTTAAAAAAAAAGAAAAGAGAAGTAAAACATTAAAAAATAAAATTTCAATGAAAAAAATTATTTAATTTTAAAAAAAGGTTAAAAATAGCAGAACCATTTTTCTTATAACTGGAAAATACACTGTATATACATCTATCAAAATAACTTGTCATGGGGGAGCCTGGGTGGCTCAGTAGGTAAAAGCATCTGCCTTCGGCTCAGGTCATGATCCTAGGATCCTTGGATCGAGGCCCACATCGGGCTCTCAGCTCAGCAGGGAGCCTGCTTCCTCCTCTCTCTCTCTGCCTGACTCTGCCTAATTGTGATCTCTGTCAAATAAATAAATAAAAACTTTTATAATAAATATTTGAAAAAATAACTTGTCATGTGTGAAATCAGGAGCATATGGAAAAAAATAATATCTGAGGACAATACTTCTGCCATGTTTTGTGCCTTGCTAATATTTTTAAACAGTCAGGCAACTTTTAGCCTTATTGAAATACCTGCTAAGATACCTGCAGTGCCTTTTGGAGCCCTATGACTATAAAAATTAATTGCAAATATTCAAAATGTTTACTATGGTGTCACTATTTAGGGCCACCACCAAGTATGTTTCAGAAGTAAGCATAACTGTTACTCTTCCATAAGGCAAAAGGGCATATTTTCAGGAGTACCAGGAGGTGAATCAAGTAATGATTTTTGTCTATAAAATAATTCACTTTTCAATCTAACATTCCTCATTCCACATTATAATAATAAAAACTAGGAGGAGACTAAAACAAACAAACAACTACAACTACAACAACCAGCTTTTCCCACAGTGGAAAAGTAAATATAACCTTAGGAGTAGCCTGAAATTTATTTTTAAATATTTTTAAGATAAACGTTTTTGTTAGAAAACCATATATTTTATATTACTAAGAAATAACAGGCAACGTTTTATGAACTTCTAAAAAGTCTAGTTACTTGTATTTATCTATTAACTCATCTCTTTATGAAGTAGAACATGATCACACCTCTTGTATCTACCCAAGTTTGTATGCTTTGGTTGTTTTATGTTTGCTATTTCCTTGCTTAATTTTTACAATATTTGATACATAATAGTATCTTTAAGTCCATCTATGGTTTCACAGAATTTGTTTGAACTTCATAAAAATGTACCATACTTTTTGCACTGTCCTTGTTTTACTTCTCTATTAGCTTTCCAAGTTTTATTCACTTTAGAGTGTGTAGCTATCATTTATTTTTACTCCTCCATAATGCTATGTTTACAAATTTGTATTTATCTGTACTTTTAAAAATATCTTAATTATATACCATTTCTCATCTCACGTAACACTCATGTTACTTCTACACTTATCAGATATTATGTAACGGAAAACCACAACTCAGCAACAATAGAACACCATTTTTCAAAATTAAATGGCTTACCAGAATTCTTTAATTCTATCCTTTATTTGTATTAGATGACCCTTTATTCTGGTATTTGGCATTGTTCATATGGAGGAAAGCTTATAAGTTGATATTCCATAAATAGAAGGATTTATTATGATTGATTAATTATTTTCATTTAGAATGCATAGAATATGGTTGATTTAATATTTCTTTCTTACTCTCTGCCTGGAACATAGTGCTATCTATACAATAGCCACTAAAATATTAAGTTAATTACCTAGACTTTAAACTGCATATTAATAGGAATAGCATACAGAACTCTTCTCAGATTGGGACACCTGGGTGGCTCAGTCAGTTAAACGCCTGAGCCTTTAGCTCGGGTCATGATCTTAGGGTCCTGGGACTCAGTTCTGCAACAGATTTCCTGCTTAGCCGGGAGTTTGCTTCTCCCTCATCCTGCTGCTCCCCCTGCTTGTGCTCTCTCTCACTCTCTCTCTTACAAATAAATAAGATTAAAAAAATAAATTCTTCTCAGATAGCTAATATAGAATATCGTCTTTGTATTCATCAAAGGGAAAGTGCCATATAATAATGAAATCCAGACTACTTCAAATTCACTTTTTAACCAGTAAGAAAGTACTGGAAACAAGCCAAAAATGTCTTCAATGAATTAAAGAAATAGATTGATTTTCAATATCTTAATGTTTCTAATGTTAAATTGCAAGATTTTTATACTAGATATCAGTGTAAATATTCATTATACAAGGATATTCTAAAAATAAACCCGAGAAAACTACTTGATATATATGATGACAAAAACGAGTTTGACCAATGTCAGTTTGGGTAAAATTTACAACACCTACCACCTGAAACTCTTGTTCTATATGGTGCCATCTTGTGATGCTGGGCAGTGGCAGTGAGCCACAGCTCCCAGTCAGCTAGAAGATTACAGGGGTGAACACCTGATATTCTTACAAGCATTCTATATATAGAATATATATATAGAATATATATATTCTTCTTTTTTTAATGTAATATTTAATAAATTGCATGTGATATTTGATACTTTGTTATAAAATAGGCTTTGCTTAAGATGATTTTGCCCAAATGCAGGCAAATGTAAGTGTTCTGAGTATGTTTAAATAAGCTTAAGGTAAGCTATGATATTTGATTGTTTAGGGGTATTAAATGCATTTTCAATTTTTTATGTGTTTCTCTGTACATAGCCCCCTTGTAAGCTGAGGAACATCTCTATATGTATATGTAGCCTTGGTATGGCTTACATATTATTGGCATGAAACATCTAGAACAGTACGTGTGCCATAGAATTGTCTACAACATCAAACAAGTTTCTTGAAAACTTGTGCCAAAGGGGTTATGTCTTTAAGGATTCTTATTTCAGAAGGGTTCTCTCAAACGTAAGATTTTTCAGAAGTTAAGTGAAAATCTGACCAAACTAAACATTTTTCCATTTTCCCTAGTGAGCAAAGATAGCTAAAATCTATCTGCCATTTTCAACACTGTACTCAACGATTGTAATTCTAATTTAAGAACAGATTATTTATATCAAAACCACATGTTGGCCTAATCTTATACAATATTCATAAGTCACACTCAGACCCTTGGACACTTTTATTTGTTGAGTCTATATGGTACTACGGACATTCATCTTTTTTGACCTCATAGCTTCATGTATGTCTATACTTTTGAAAATACATGCATCATAGTTCCATTGTAAAATGTCTGGGTTATAAAATGTGCTATGCTATCAAAATGGTAATAAGAACATACAAATGACCTGATGTAATGAACTGGACCAGATTGCCAGATATCACATTGCATACCAGAAAGATTCAGTGGTAAGTTTTAAAATGGCCAGCTATACACTGACTGAATTATAACTCATTTAGCTTCTTTCTTTGTGTACAGTATTATACATTAGTCAGTATTATAGTAGATAAGTACTTTGGACAGATGTAAATATGCTGTAATAAAAAATGTTTTTCTTCTTTCTTTTAGTCCTTTTTACTTGTAAGACTAGCCACAAATACCACGCCTCCCCCAAAATAATTTGCAATCCAAATTTATCTCTAAATGAATTTATTGCACAGAAAAATATGTATATATATATATATATATATATATATATATACACTTACAGAAGACATGTTCAAAAATAGTTACACAACAGCAGGGCCCTAAATGTAAGCAGTATAGTTGTTTTGTTTTGTTTTGTTTTGTTTCTTTTAAAAAAAGAGGTTATGTGAAATATTAGGATTTTATTTCCAGGCGTAGTATTTCAAGACAGTTAACTACACCTATGGTGTCAACAGCCTCTTGTTGGCAGTATGATTTTATTGGCTCCATGGAATAACAGCAAGAATTTACTATTGCTTCTTTCTTTTATGACACACACAGAATAAAAAAATTGACACATTTGCTCAAGACCAACCAGAATCCTTTTAACCTATCAAAATTGATGGGAGGCCTTCACTGCCAAAGTCACTGCTGGGTTTTCACAATTCATTGCAGACAATGTGCTACTCCCATTATGATAAAGGAGAGAAGAGTCATAATCAGGGAAGAAAGCTAGATTAATACTTGTAATTATCATTGAATTATTTAGCCTGCTATAGGATTATTATTATTAGTGCCATTTGATAATTTTCTCTCATTATATTAAACACAACTGTGAGTAATTACCCTACCTAATATTTCTCTGTATTGGCTGACTAGCTAGCAAACATTCATGAAAATATCCATTAGCCACACATATAAAATGCTGCATTATGATGCTGTTGAATCAGAACATACCACTACCTGATCCTGTAGCTCTTTGAGGATTTGCAAATCAATTAATTCTATCTTTGTTGGATTCTTCCCATACAATTAGAAAATTTATAATCGAGTCCATGAACATTATTAGTTTTACCATTTTAAACCAGCAATCACACTTTGATTTTTACAACAAAAGCAGAAATATAAACACACACATTTGGATCAGTTTTCTCTTAGTCTGTCTGGACTTCAAAATCCTATTCCTCAAGATGATGCACACCAAAGTTCTGGATTAAACAAGAAATTAGATGGCACCTGAACACTTGGTTTAATATTCTCAAAAGGACTATGCAACTTCTTTCTTACATTAAGACATTGTTTTACAAAGATCCACACTTTTATAATGTTAGTATTTTTAATAATCAATAAAGTCAATTAATCATGATTAAAAATCAAACATAAAAATTTCTACTTTTTGCTTTTGCCCCCTCCATTTAGAACTTATTTATAGCCTGATAATTCAAAGGTCCCTATGTTTATGAAAATCTGGACAGAAATAGCTCTAAGATCCCATTCAGAACTTGATATTAATCTAAGTCTTTTGGCTCCATTTATCCTGAGAGCAAAGATTAGGACAAAGGATTTGAGTACTGTTAGTTTATCTGGGAGATTATCCAAGGTAGAAAAGAATGGGAAAGTGATACAGTGAAGAAGCAACTTTGTCAAAGAGGTACATTGTTGATATAATTGTTGTGGATAGAAAATGAAGGCTTGCTTTTACTGAAAGGTCCTGAGAAACTTCTTTAAGTTGTCCTCATGAAGACCTGAAAACTGACAATTTTACCTATGGTTCTTATTTCCACTTCACTGAGAGCTGTCCTCAGAGGACATTAACTCTCCTACACTTTTGGGTTGTGTTGGAGACATTCCAAAATGAGAGAGAGAACATGAGATCCTATCAGTGTTAAGTAACTGCAATTTCCCATGGAACTATCCACCACAGGTTTGGCTATAATCAGGAGTTGGGCCTTGATATCAGAGGGATTTGAGGCAGTATCATTTTAGGTTAATCATTATATCTGAAAATTCCAAAAACTTCAACTGATGAAACTTTGATTATAAACCTATAAATATAACAATAAATCTACAGTATTCAAATTATTTTCATAGAAATACACAAACAAAGCATCAATTGACTAATATTTAAATGTTACAAAATACTGAACTGAAAGAATTTGGTCATATAACAACGTGTAAGAAGTAGAACTTAGGTTTAGGTTAGAAGTCAGGATGCATTTGGGACTCAGTTAAGAAATTGAATGGAGGGACGCCTGGGTGGCTCAGTGGGTTAAGCCGCTGCCTTCGGCTCAGGTCATGATCCCAGGGTCCTGGGACCGAGCCCCAAATCAGGCTCTCTGCTCAGCAGGGAGCCTGCTTCCTCCTCTCTCTCTGCCTGCCTCTCTGCCTGCTTTTCATCCCTCTCTGTCAAATAAATAAATAAAATCTTAAAAAGAAATTGAATGGATGTCTGACTATCTTATAGGTTTGCTAAAAATCAGTGACTTTGTGTTCACGTGTGGCTATGCAGGAATTTTTAACTTTCTCTAAGAAGTTATTAGATTTGATTATATAATGGCAGTAAAGAATGGGGAAAAGCAAAGTACAAACCCCATAAAGACAAAGACACTGAGTATGAGAAAAGAGTAATAGATAAGAAGAATCAATGCATTTGAGGAAAATGGGAATTGAAATACACAATGATTGTTGATTTTTTTAGATGGAGAAAACAAAACTAGCTTGCAAGAAGGAAATAACAGAAGACATGCTGTGATGTGATACAGAATCCTGGAAAAGGCAGTAACGTGGAATAAAGGAGTAGGGAGAGCATATCAGGTAATTTGGATAGGAAGGAGTTAGGAGATAATTGCTTGATAAATTTTATATGGCCCACTTAAATGCACAGATTTCTCTTCTTTAATTTATATGGAGAACAGGGTGTCCTTTCTCTTCCCTTTCAGAGCACCCGAGGTGTACTCTTTCAGACTGAAAACCTAAAAAGCTCAGGACTCAGTTGCTTAAGCACAGCTGAGAGGACATATTTCAATTAAGATTTACAGTTTGCTGTAGGTAGTAGACTGTCAAAAGTGGTTTAACCATATTTTTCATTTAACAAGAAGACTACAGAGAGTGTTTTCTGGTGTTGGTTCAGAGTCTTAAGAAAGTCAAGTGAACTATCTTAGAGGTTTTCGTGGCTTTTCATTCACAGTTGCAAAAATGTAATGTGTTGGTTCAGAGTCTTAAGAAAGTCAAGTGAACTATCTTAGAGGTTTTCATGGCTTTTTATTCACAGTTGCAAAAATTGCTGTTGGAGTTCTCACTATTAAGCCCACATTTCTGGCAGAAAGATAGAGGTAAAAGAGAATGATATCTTGTACGACTGATACTTTGTCATAAGGTTACAATGTAACTAGAAAAGAGACAATAAAATATTTGATGTTGTTTTAAGTTTCCTTGTTGTCAATCCCTCAGTGCTTTCTGATATTAAAGGAAAGAGTAGATGGATATTGACCTGGCAACTATCAACACCTGTCAGTCTCTCTTGGATAACCAATATCTCTATAATCTCTTCTTCCCAGTAAAAAAAATAAAATATATTCATAACCCACACTGTGCCATCTCAAGTTACTGCACCAAGATAAAATTACAATGATTTTCAGTTGTTCCAAATGGACAGAATAACCTTCCTTATGATATCATGTCTTATAAGATAGATAATTGGCTTGCTACCAATATACCCAGATGTGACTGTGGAAGAGACAGGAAAAAAAATAATAATATTTATTTATTCCTTGGGTTGACCCTGTTTACACAGATGCATTACTATTAGAAAAGGTTGGTTTGGGACATTGGAATGAATTTACTTAATGGGTCTGTATGTAATTGGGTTGGAGGAAATTTTTAATTTCTACAAAAATTATTAGAATTCGATCTTATTCTCTTTTGTTGATTTTCACATGTTAACAAAGCCAACGTTTTTGTCTAGCAGACAAGATCTTAAATCCTAACAAAACTCAATTTTTTCCTTTTTTTTTAAAGTTTGAGAGCCTCATGTTCTCTCATGCTGCTTTAAATACAACTCAAAAAAACAAAAGGAGCTAAATGGGGCAGTAAGACCAGACTTTTTATTTTATTTTATTTATCTTATTTTTAATTAAAAAATTAAAGATTGTATTTATTTATTTGAGAGAGAGAGAGAGCATGAGTGGGGCAGGGGGATGTAGCTGCAGAGAGAGACTGAGAAATATACTCCCTAATGAGCAGGAAGCCCGAAATGGGGCTCGATCCCAGGATCCTGACTGAGATCATGACCAGAGACAAAGGCAGATACATGTGCAAAATCCCTTTTTTTCTGGGAAACAATACTTTACAAGAGATGTTTGAAAAAGTACTGGGGAATCAACTTTAATCGGAGATACAAAAATTTAATTGACTTTTGTAAAGCTACAGGGATCCAAATGATGGGAATCCCAGCCCGTTTAGGTTGTGGACCACAGAGTATTCTTCTCTGTAATATTTTATTTTCTTCCATGTCTACTAACTCCAGTCCAAGTTCACTGATCTCTTTTTAGATAGTGCAAAACATGGCAAAGAATACCAAACAAGTGCCCAATATTCTACATTTATTACATCATTTCTAACATATAGAAGTGTGTTATCAAGGCTGGTTCTGTGAACGAACCTAGTTATGCTAAAGTGTGTTTCGTTCTCCAAGAAATTAAATGCATGGTTATCACACAATTATAAAATACTTGTGTCAAGAATTTTTATTCAAAAATTAATAAGAGAAGCAGATATTAAAACTAGTTCACATGGTTATTTGGGATATAAGCAGAGTTGTGCAGCAGAAGTGCTCTGGGCCCATAATTTGGGTTATAGAATTTATGTTTTCTAATGAAAAATCACTAACTTGCATTATTGTTAACAAGAATCCTGTGCATTACCATCAGTTTTCTACATTATAACCTCTTGCTCTACAGTTTGTAAATAACTTTGTCAATAGCAAGCTAATAAATGGGGTGACTCCAATGGATTGAGATAATCTCTAGAGTTTCTGCTACATAATGAACAGGACTCCATTGAAAGGACACCTAAGAGTTTATTTTGCCCCAAAATTTGATCACTTTTTTCACTGTCCTTACCTATTTTCCAAACCTAGTCCTTTTGCTTCACCTTTCAGTCTACGGACAACCCTGTATCTGACTGACTTGTTAATTCTGGGAATGTCTTGCAGATTAATTTGCTTGCCCGAGGTGGTTCCTCTAATTGATGTCTAAGAACCCTAATTAGTTAAGAAAACTTTTTTTTAACATTTTCATTGCTATTTATTATTATTATTATTATTGCTAATATCTCTATTATAAATAATTCACAAGGGCATCTTTCTGACAAAAGACAAAGAGCTGGCTACTAGTAGAAAAAGTACATTTGACTCTGTCAGTGAAAGTGGTAAAGGGATTTGAGAAAATAAGGCAAAGCAGTGGAATTATGTGTTAAAACTTTAAATATTATAGACACATTTACTTAATTTCTAATACTGTTGTTGCTTATAATTAAATAAGATGTTTTCCATGAACCACGCATTACAGCAAATATATTGTTTATACAGATTAAATTTTCATCAAAAGGGACGCCTGGGTGGCTCAGTTGGTTAAGCAGCTGCCTTTGGCTCAGGTCATGATCCCAGCGTCCTGGGATCGAGTCCCGCATCGGGCTCCTTGCTCGGCCGGGAGCCTGCTTCTCCCTCTGCCTCTGCCTGCCATTCTGTCTGCCTGTGCTTGCTCTCTCGCCCACTCTCTCTGATAAAGAAATAAAATCTTAAAATAAATAAATAAATTTTCATCAAAAAATTGTAAGTGTATTTTATTGTAGGATATGATAAGCATTTTGCAGATGAGAAAAGTGAAATTTAGAAAAGTATGTCTTTTCAAATCCCTCATACAATATCTGGCCTAGATAGAAGGATATACTATCACAATTGAGGAAGATAATTGAGATTACTTAAAATGATAAACTTTACTGTATAGGGTTTTTTACAAGTTTGCCACAGATTCAGATTCTTTTAAAATATATATCTATTTTGTGTAAAGAGAATGCACTGAGAAGTAAAAAGAAAGTGATATATCAGTGCTACCAACTAATGGCTATAATATCATCACCTTATTTATGAACAATGAAACAGTGTGCAATATTTAAATAAATTTAAATAAATTCCTATTTATTTTATATATTTATAAATTTAAATAAATTTCTATTTATTTATTATTAAAGAAATTCCTCTAACAAACAGTATGTTTTGAAGGTTGCTAGCAGGAAAGTGTTGTACGACATGGAAGTAATCAGAAAATGTGATCTAAAATTCTGCTTTCAAGGGCGCCTGGGTGGCTCAGTGGGTTAAAATTCTGCTTTCAAGAAGCTATCACAGTAAGTACTGAGCATTAGCTATTATATGCTATGGATGAATAACTGAAATCTACATTTGAAACTAATGGTACACTATATGTTACCTAATTGAATTTTAAAAAGTTAATAAAAAAACCACTATTTTATAAAACAATATTCCCAACAGGCTCTTTTGCTTTAAAATACTCACTTTGTAATGAGAGTCATTACTTTTGTCTAGCCAATTCTTACAGCACTGTTTATCCCTTCCCTGCTTTATCCCTTCCCAGTATCAATAAAGGCTCACTTGGGTTACCTAGAAGCCATGAGAAAGCTTGTAATAGATCTGGCTGGTTTTCACCAGCAATTTGACCACCATGTGCACAGGGAAGTCTATTGATAAAGGCTTTATTGCAATAAGTTGCAAATACATGGATGATTTTGAATTCTCTTTCTTGAGGTCTTGTTTCATGATAATAAATTTAGGGTGGCTTATTGGAATGGATGTTATTAACATATCTTCATAGTTATAAGCACATGGAATTGTAAAATAGATGAACGAATGTGGCATTACTGACAACTGTCCTCATTTTGAAATCAAATTACAGTGTACTAAGATGAGGAAGCAAAGCAGATTTGGGATTATGAGTGAAATAATTTAAAAAAGTCTTGGGGTATGATCAGACTATTGGGTAATTCAGTAGAAAAATGTCAACTGATTGAGATTCTGTGTTCCCTGATTTCAGAGAGAAGTTAAGATAAATAAGTAACACGAGGAGACTAGGAAGCCAAACATAAGTGATAATTTTGTGCCAGGGTGTGTTTACATCTGTTTATCTTCTTGCTTTACCACTAAGGTTGCTCCTAGAGGAGAGTTTAAATATGTGTTGGAGCTAATCTCTGTGGATTACACAAGAAACCACATCCTACAGCTCTCCCTGAAACACCCCTTATGATTTCAATGTAATTTGGTTTTTGCATTTTTAGAAATAACAAAATACTTTGCAAACTCATCTACTTTATTACCATCACAAGTGAGTCAGCTGACTCCACATTTTAACACAGTGACAGTCACAGAGAATGGAGGAATGAGTAGAGTTATCAATATATGTGCTTTTAAGAAGTATGACAGGGTAGCAGCTATTTCCAGGAACCAAAACATGGGTCAGCAGCTGTGCAGGAAAAGTGATGGAATAAATGACTCATTTCAGAGGAGTTCTATAACATATTAGTTCTATAATGTATCTTCAGCCCCCAATTACCCGCTTTGATCTAAAGATAAGGATTTACAGTTAAGGTCCCATTTATGATTTGACTGGTGTGGTCTGAATCATTTTTACTATTGTTTTGACTATTACTTGAAACCTATAGTAGTACTTGGGATATGTGTTGTGTATTCTGTGAACATGTGCTATTTTTAGATTAGATAATTTCTGTCTCGAACCCCTGTTCATTTCTTTGTTTTTGTTTATTTGATAGTGGTTTCAGAAAATGGATATATCTGAAAAATTGCAAAGCCACTATTAAAACAAGTTATTATTATATATAGCATGGAATTGCACATTCCTCCTTTGAATCCGACAGAGCTTCACCATATCCTTAACAATTTGGGAAAAACATGCTATTATTTTTCTTTATAAAATTTCTCCTGTTAGGCTGTGATGGTTGTCATCAGCAGTAACTCCTCTGAAGGCTTTGTCAAAAGAGTTGAAAAAATTGGAAAGGTGTGTGAATGAAGCTGTTTGCTGAATATAAAGAAAAGAGCATTGAAGTACAATTCACACTCTTACTTCTCCTTCTATGCTTTCAGATGTTTGACATTTGAAAATTTTGCTTCTAGAAGAGATGCCCTATATAATTCTTACTTTAAGGAGCAAGTTGCTTTTATAATTTTTTTATTATTCTACCATTCCAGTATTTCCATTTAAATTAAATTCAATACCATTTTAAAAAAATCAAAAGTGCAGCCAGTATTCAATTCCTGGGCTAAATAATTTTAGAAAGCTTTGTGTTATTGAACCTACAGGGTTTTTCTGTAGTTTTAACTCTTTCTTTCTGTGATTTTTCCCATTAGTCACGTAAGTGACTGCAATATAACAGACATTGAGGATAAAGAAGGACTGAATAGAACAATCCTTGGCCTCATGAAGTTGAGAATCTAGCAAGGGAGTCAAACAATTCAATTATTCAGTGACAATTTATTGAGTGCCTGGCCTAAAATGAGCACAACAAAACCCCAGGCCAGAGGAATCATTTTAATGGGAGAGATAGATAATAGGTAAGCCAACTTTAAAAAAAAAAATCGTACTGCTTTTTCTTTAATAGAGATGCATATTTGAACTAAATAAGCACATTTTTAAAAGAGCAGTGATTGAGAAGAGGTTTTTTAACTGAGTGGTCCGAAAGGGCCTCCCTGAAAAAGTCTGTTTTGAACAGATTTCTGAATAATATCAGCTAGGAAGCTGCGTAAAAATCTCAGGGATGGGTGATTTTTCCAGTCGAAAAACTGTAAAGGCTCCAAAGTCACAATAGAGCTATAAGTTTCTCTAATAAAGTAACTTCTGACAAAGAATGAGAAGAAATAACTAACCCAGGTTTGAAAGAAAAGGGACAGACTTTCTATGGAATTCATATTTAATTAAAGCTCTAAAGGACAAAAATACAATAGAGCAAAATTCTGGTCACGCTGATATACCTAACGAAAGTTCATAAACAAGGTGTGGGTAGCAAAGAGTGTGTGGGAATGTTGGTAAGAACAGTGGGGAAGAGTCATCCCTGAACATGTTCTTAAATGAAGCAATTCTTGTGTTGTATTAAAGGTTAAATTGGAGTTTGCCTAAGTGATTAGAGAAGGATGCCTCAGCTTATGGAAGTTCAAAGCCATAAAGATGTGATAAACTACTGCAGATATTTTCATGTATATTTGTTGTTGCTTCTAGTAATGGTGATCTAAAAACTCCTACTTAAGACAACTAAAAATCCAGACAAAATAGCTTTTAAAGTTAAAAATATCAGAATGATTATAAAAATAAGTGAGGGATTACTGGGCCAAAATACGAAATACAATGAGAGCCTAGAGATATATGCCCTGAAGCCATTTTAGCTATGAGAGCATTTGAAACTGCTAAAACACACTGAGCTGTGTTGTTCATAGACTCTTGATACTAGAGAAACAAATCCAGCAGCAATCAAATTTGAGGACTTTGGTACAACCCAAATTTAAGTTGAGATCCCCAAAGCACAAGGAGAAGCAGAAATAAGACTATAGCCTACCTTGCCTTCTGTGTAAACTGAGAAAGCCAATCACTGAATTTGGAGTATGATTGTCTTGTAGAGTCTCAGATATAAGAGAAAATCCTACCAAGGAGGACCATACCGTTATTATAGCTCTTAATTATCCCTACTCAATAAGAGTTTCAAATATAATGTCTTGAACATAGCAAAATGTAACAAAGCACACAAAGAAAAACCATTAACAAGATTGGATAGACAAAATGGGATTAAGTATGATGTTAAAATGATCAATAAAGATTGTAAAATGGCTTGATTACTCTGCTCAAAGAAATGAGAGGGGAAGCAAATTGAACAAAAAGCTGACACTAAAAATGATATTGAGAAAGGTTTTATAAATGAACCAAATGGATACTCTAGAACTTTAAAGATATGACAGCTAATTTAAGATACCACAGGGGTGCCTGGGTGGCTCACTTAATTAAACCTCCAATTCTTTTTCCTTTTTTTTTAACACCTTAATTTTATTTTATCTCTTTCAATTTGGCTCAGGTCATGATGTCATGGTTGTGAAATAGAGCCCAGAGTTGGGCTCTGTGCTGAGCCTGGAGCCTGCTTAAGATTCTTTTCCCTTCTTTTTCTATCCCTCCCTGCACTCTCACTTGCTCACTCTCTCTTGCTTGCAAATAAATAGATAGATAGATAGATAATAGACAAAGCAAAATAAAAGCAGATTATGAAAATAAATATAAAGATTTTGAAATGAAAACAAGTTCAAAATAAAATAGAGAAGACCTACACAGCTAAAAGTTCATTCAGAAAATCTACTATTAAAGAAGTCAGTATGACACAGTGTTAAGATATCAAAAGATTTGAGCATGTACTTTACAGAAAGGGTAATCCAAATGGCCACTCATATGTAAAAACTGTTTATCTTTATTATGAATCTGGAATTAAATTAAATTAAATTAAAAATAAATTAAAACCTAAAATGACATACTATTACACACTTACCATATTGGGCAACAGTAAAATTGCCTTGCAAGAATGTGAAAGAATGAAAGTGCCCATAATAAAAACATTTGAGGTAAGTTGGACAATATTTAGAAAACTTAAAAATAAAAATAAAAATTTGGTCCATTCCTAGAAATACAACATGGAACTAAATGAATATTTTCACCAGGATATGCAAACAGATGATTATAGCTATTTCATTCATAACGGCAGATCAGTAGTGGTCTATTTGCACAATGTTACATTAAATAAGAGAGAATATTAACAAACTGGGAGGAGGGGCTAGGTTGTTATCAGAAACAGATCTTCTATGGTGCTGATTATGTTCTATTTCTCAAAATCTTTAAGTTAAAAAAGTTTTCAAATTTATATCTAGATAGATAGATGATAGATAGACAGATATCCCAGAAGCTGCAATGCTAGGCTAAGACCAGGCTTTAAAGGGCTTTTCTATACTCTACTAAATACTTGAAACCATTCATTATATCATAGCTCATTGTTCAAATCTCCATTTGTTTCCTCAGGTTCCTAATATTTACCTTAAGGTGACCTGATTCAGACTTTTGATCACCTTTGTCTAAATATTTCTATTTTAACAAAGTGCTTTTTAACACTGAGAGACTAAAACTTAGAAAAATACTCTGATTGTTATCTCACTAGGGTGGAAAATATATAGTTACCCATTAACTAATGATATCCATGTCTACATTAGATCCGTGGCATTTTTAATTCTTGGGAGCTTTTGGTTAAATGAAATTTTTAAGCTTCCTTTAAAGGAAGCTTTAAGCCATCACCACATGAATAAAATTAAAGAACCAAATGAAAACAGGCCAAGTATTTACAGAGTAATAGAATGTGCAGTGGAAAGAGTACAATTCTGAAATCATAAAGCCTAAATTAGTGTGATGCATTTTTGCTACCCATGTAATCATAAACCAGTTATCCAAATGTGTTAGCCTCAGTTTTTTCACCCATGAAATGGTGATGATAATACTTATTATGCAGCGTTGTTGTGTGGATGTGATGAAGCATGGAGCATGAGAGTCTCATATTCCATGCTAAAATGATAGCTATTTTTATACTTATAATAATTCTAGTAATAGTAATTAAATTGTTCAAAATGGTAATATTCATTTATATTGAGGCATTGTATTGACTATTATTAGACACATTTACCAACATAAATTTCATTTTACTTTACCCCCTCTGAGGATATATATTCCCTAATTCAATATGAATCTCCTTATGAATAATAATTATCATAATAAATATGCTGATTTTTCTTCTATTTGTTTTTAAGGAGGTATCCTTTACTGTTGAACATAAAGAAACTTAAGCAAGTCTGTCTTATTCAAACTTTGCATGCTGCTTTCTTTTTTTTTTTTTTTTTTTTTTAAAGATTTTATTTATTTATTTGACAGAGAGAAATCACAAGTAGATGGAGAGGCAGGCAGAGAGAGAGAGGGAAGCAGGCTCCCTGCTGAGCAGAGAGCCCGATGCGGGACTCGATCCCAGGACCCTGAGATCATGACCTGAGCCGAAGGCAGCGGCTTAACCCACTGAGCCACCCAGGCGTCCCAATGCATGCTGCTTTCTTATGAAACTAGATTATAGAGTTGTATGAAATAAATTCATGCAGTTAAGACATTGATGTTTGGAACACTGGGTGGTCAGTTTAGTATTTCAAAAGAAGATTTTAAATTTAAACCTTAAAACTGAGCTCTTTCAGCCTTTTTTATAGACCATCCTTCATGCTTCATAAGTACTCCTCCATTGTAAACTAAGTAATAGTTTTTGTCACAGTGTATATAACAAAAATGGATTTTATATTCTATTATTTCAGAGTTAGTTGCAGTTTCTACTGCCTTACTTCCTTTTTTGAAAAATAGATTAATTCTACAAAAAGTTTTTTCCAGCTTTATTGAAAAAAATCGACATATTTGTAAATTTAAGAAATGATTTCTTATAACATTGCAAACTTTTAACATTGTGTAAATTTTGTACAATTTGATAAATTGGTATACATCTTTATTGCAATGTAATCTACACAAAAATGTTAATACATCTACTATCTCGTATAGTTGCCACTGTTTTTTATGCATGTATCGTAAGGAATTTTAAGATCTACTCTCTTAGCAACTTTTATGTATATAGTATAGTAGAGATAAACTTCAGAGGTCTTGTGGGTTTTGTTCCAGACTGCCTCAATAAAGTGATTATCTCAATAAACTAAGTCAAATTATTATATTTTTTGGTTTCCCAGTGCATATAAAAAATTATGTTTCCCAGTGCATATAAAAAATAAAAACTATACTGCACTGTTCAAAAGCATTAGGTTTTTAAAGAAAATCAATGTATATACCTTAAGTACACTAGTTCTGAGTTTTCAGTGGGTCATAATTACTGATCACAGATCACCATAACAAATACAATAATAATGAAAAAACTTGATATATTGCAAGAATTACCAACATGTGACAAAGAGACACAAAATGAACAAATGTTGTTAGAAAAATGGTGGCAGCAGACCTCTTTTATACAAGATTACTATAAACTTTCAACTTGTAAGAATGTGATATATGCAAAGTTTATTAAAGGGAAGCACAATAAATAAAAAGTATGTATATCTTATTAACTATGATCATCATGCTGTACATTAGATCCCCAGAACTTTTTCATATTATAGTTGCAAGTTTGCACCCTTGGACCACCTTACTCCACCCCAGGTTCACCCCTTGTCAACTCAACTCTAAGTTTCCATTAGTTTTCCTTTTCCTCAGATTCTGTATGTAAGGGATATCATAATACATAAATTAAAAAAATATATAAAATCTTTGAAATATTTCACTTAGAATAATACCTTCAAGATCCATCCATGCTGTTGTAAATGGCAGTATTTCTTAATTTTTCATGGTTAAGTAGTATTCCGTAGTATATATTTACCATACTTATTTTACTCATTCATCCATTAATGGATACTGAAGTTATTTCCATCTCTTGCTTAGAGTTAATAATTTTATAATAAACATAAGAGTGCAGATATGTCTTTGAACAGTGAACTTTGTTTTCTTTAGATAGATACCTAGAAGTGGGATTACTGAATCATATGGTAATTTTACTTTTAATATGAATAATCTCCATACTGTTTTCCATACAAATTTATATCTCTATTACAGTGCATAAGTTCCCCGTTTTCTCCAATATTTACCAAAATTGGTTAGTTTCAATTTTTTGGTAGTATATATTCTAATATCTTAATGCGTTTTTCAGAGGTAAACAACAACAACAACAACATAAGGACTTTGCCCTGAGATTTTTACGTTGAGCACTTTTTAATGCTCCTGTTGGTCATTTATATAACTTTTTGGAAAAAAAAGTCTATTGAGATCCTTTTGCTATTTTTTTAATCATATATTTTTTTTCTATTTGTATCTGTTGGTTATTAACCTCTTTTCAGATATAAGATTCGTAAGTATTTTCTTACATTCTGTGGATTGTGTTTTCATTCTCTCTCCCTTTTTTTGGCAATGCAGAAACGTTAGTTTGATGTAATACCATTTATTTATTTTTGCTTTTTTTGCTTGTGTTTTTGGTCTGGTATCCAAAAAACTATTGGCAAGACCAATGTCAAGGAGAATTTTTCCTATGTTTTCCTTTAGGAAATTTAGTTTCATGCATCACCTTTAAGTCTTTAATCTATTTCAAGTTCAGACTTATGAGTGATATAAGGTTCCCTTTTCATACTGTTTATGTGACTATTCAGTTTTAAATATCATTTATTGAACAGGCTATCTTTCCCCATTACATATGTTGGCCCCTGTCAAATATTAGGTGACTGTATGAAAGGATTTATTTCTGGACTCTCAATTCTGTTCTACTTGTTTATTGGTCTGTTTTTATGCCAGTATACTTTATTGTTTTGAGCATGAGGGCTTTGTAGTATAGTTTCAAATCAAGAAGTGTAATCTCCCTTCTTCATTCTTTCTCAGAACTGCTTTGATTATTTGTTGTCTTTCATGGTCTCATATAAACTTTAGGATTCTTTACTTACTTCTGTAAAACAATAATATTGGATTTTTTTAAAGATTTTTAATTTATTTATTTGACAGAGAGAGATGACAAGCAGGCAGAGAGGCAGGCAGAGAGAGAAGAGGAAGCAGGCTTCCTGCTGAGCAGAGAGCCTGATGCGGGGCTCGATCCCAGGACCCTGGGATCATGACCAGGTTCACCCCTTGTCAACTCAACTCTAAGTTTCCATTAGTTTTCCTTTTCCTCAGATTCTGTATGTAAGGGATATCATAATACATAAATTAAAAAAATATATAAAATCTTTGAAATATTTCATCAAGCATAATACCCTCTAGTTCCATCCACGTCATCACAAATAGCAGGATTTCATTTCTTTTGATGGCTGCATAGTATTCCATTGAACATATATACCACATCTTATTTATTGATTCATCTGTTGAAGGACATTTAGTTTCTTTCCATAGTTTAACTATTGTGGACATTGCTGCTATAAACATTTGGGTGCATGTGCCCCTTCAGAATGCCACGTTTGTATCTGTAGGGTATATACCCAGTACTACAAGCACTGGGTCATAGGGTAGTTCTATTTTCAGCTTTTTGAGGCACGTCCACGCTGTTTTCCAGAGTGGTTGCACCAGCTTGCATTCCCACATACAGTGTAGGAGGGTTGCCCTTTCTCCACATCCTCGCCAGCATCTGTCATTGACGGACTTGTTCATTTTAGCCATTCTGAACGGTGTGAGGTGGTATCTCATTCTGGTTTTGATTTGTATTTCCCTGATGCCGAGTGATGTGGAGCATTTTTTCATGTGTCTGTTGGCCATTTGGATGTATTCTTTGCAGAAATGTCTGTTCATGTCCTCTGCCCATTTCTTCATTGGATTATTTGTTTTTAGGGTGTTGAGTTTGATAAGCTCTTTATAGATTTTGGATACTGGCCCTTTATCTGGTATGTCATTTGCAAATATCTTCTCCCAGATAACTTCTGACAGTGATCTTTTGGCTTTGTTAACTGTTTCCTTTGCAGTGCAAAAGCTTTTGGATCTGATGAAATCCCAATAGTTCATTCTTGCCCTTGCTTCCCTTGCCTTTCGCGATGTTCCTAGGAAGAAGTTGCTGCTGCTGAGGTCAAAGAAGTTGCTACCTGTTCTCTCCTCAAGGACTATGATGGATTCCTTTCTCACATTATGCTTCTTCATCCATTTCCAGTCGATTATAATGTATGGTGTTAGGATGGTCCAATTTCATTTTCTGCATGTGGCTGTTCAATTTTCCAGACCCCAAGGCCAATGGCTCCTTCTCTTCCCCAGGGACAGTGTGCTGTGCCTTCCCCACACTTGCTCCTGGGGAGCGCAGTGACAGACGTGTGCAACCATGCATCTCTCCCATGCAGAGGGGATGCCCAGGCAAAGAGGATTTCGCTCCATGCGGGTTTATTACACCGTGCTGTGGAGACTAGCTCCGGCAAGCAGCAGGCAGCATCCCACAGACCCGACTCTGATTTCCCAAAGAATGCTGTGCTTTCCCAGAGGGGATGCCCGGGCAAAGAGGCTTTCGCTCTATGCGGGTTTCTCCAAAAGTGCTGTGAATACTAGGCTAAGGCAAGCAACAAAAGCAGCCCACAGAACCGACTCTGATTTCCCAGCGACGGCCATGCTTTGCAGAGGTTTTCAGCTTGGCGCGAACCGCACTTCGCTACTGCTTCCTCAGCAAGGCTGTGGTCGTTTGCTCTGTCGCGGCAGGAAAGAAGAGCCGCGGGAGAGCTGGTGCCTCTTGGTCCTTGCTTTCCCGGGCTCCAAGTTCGCGCCCGGGGTTCACCTTGCTAAGCCGAACTAAGCAGACACAGTCACAACCCTGCAGCAGCGTGCGTGGCCTAGCATGGCACTCTATGCCTATTACCATCTCCTGGCGTAGGTAAGGCTTTGCCTTTTGCTCCGGCGCTCGGGCAGACTCGGGGTCTAGGCCAGTGCCTTCACCATAGGAGAGAGGAGGCGACAGGATTCCTGCACCGGGCCCGAGCACTGGGATGGGGAACAGTGGGGACTGTCTCCACTCTTTCCCCGGCACACCCCCTGCCACCCACAATGCTGCCATATCTTGATGGAAGACGGCATCTGACTGCACGTTTCTCCATGGGGTTGTTTCTGCGAGTTCCGGGTATGGCAACTGGTGGCAAGCCCAAGTCTGCCCTTGGGACAGGTGGCCAAAAAAATGCTTTCCCCTTGGGACCAGAGGCACAGGACAGGCCTGCCTTCTGCCTAGACTCCTTCCTCAGAGTGGAGCACGCACCCATGCCCTTGTCGTCCCCTCATGTCTCCTTAGCAGCCAGGCTTCAATCTCTCCGCACAGGGAGCAGAGGACACTTGTCTTCTCATGGCCTGCTATTCGTGCCTCGGCAGGCTATTCTGACTCCCGAGCGTTTCCAGACCCCTCGGCCAAGGGATCCTTCTCTTCCCCGGGGGCGGCGTGCTGTGCCTTCCCCAAAATTGCTCCTGGGGAGCGCGGTGACAGACGTGTGCAACCATGCTTCTCTCTCAGGCAGAGGGGATGCTAGGGCAAAGAGGATTTCGCTCCATGCGGGTATCTTCCACCATGTTGCCGAGACTCGCTCAGGCAAGCAGCAGCAGCATCCCCAAACCCAACTCAGATTTCCCAATGAATGCTGTGCTTTCCTAAGGGAGAGGTCCAGGCAAAGAGGCTTTCGCTGTATGCGGGTTTCTCCCACCGCGAGACTGGGCTCAGGGAAGCAGCAGCAGGCCTGACAACATTTCTCTGCGAATGCTGTGCTTTCGCAGAGGCTTTGGTTGGAGCGAACCGCACTTCGCTGCTGCTTCCTCAGCAAGGCTTTGGTCGTTCGCTCTTTCGCAGCAGGGACGAAGAGCCGCGGGAGAGCTGGTGCCTCTTGGGCCTTGCTTTCGCGGGCTCCAAGTTCGCGCCTGGGTTTCACTTTGCTAAGCCGAACTAGGCAGACACAGTCACAACCCTGCAGCAGCGTGCGTGGCCTAGCATGGCACTCTATGCCTAATTCCATCTCCTGGCCTAGGTAAGGCTTTGCCTTTTGCTCCGGCGCTCGGGCAGACTCGGGGTCTAGGCCAGTGCCTTCACCACAGGAGAGAAGAGGCAACAGGATCCTGCACACGGCCCGGGCACTGGGATGGGGAACTGTGGGGGACTGTCTCCACTCTTTCCCTGCCGCACCCCCTGTCTCCTACAATGCTGCCACATCTTGGTGGAAGATGGCATCTGACTGACCGTTTCTCCATGGGGTTGTTTCTGCAAGTTCCAGGTATGGCACCTGGTGGCAAGCCCAATTCTGCCCTTGGGACAGGTGGCCAAAGAGATGCTTTCCCCTTGGGACAAGAGGCACAGGACAGGCCTGCCTTCTGCCCAGACTCCTTCCTCAGAGTGGAGCACGCGACCCTGCCTAGTCATCCCCTCATGTCTCCTTAGCAGCCAGGCTCCCATCTCTCTGCACAGGGAGCGGGTGACACATGTCTGGCCACCGGCCAGCATTTCGTGCCGCGGAAGGCTATCCTGTCCCGAGCGTTTCCCGACCCCAAGGCCAAGGGATCCTTCTCTTCCCCGGGGGCGGCGTGCTGTGCCTTCCCCACACTTGCTCCTGGGGAGCGTGGTGACAGACGTGAGCAACCATCCTTCTCTCTCAGGCAGAAAGGATGCTAGGGCAAAGAGGATTTCGCTCCATGCGGGTATCTTCCAACATGCTGCGGAGACTCGCTTAGGCAAGCAGCAGCAGCATCCCCAAACCCAACTCTGATTTCCCAACGAATGCTGTGCTTTCCAAGGGGCGATGCCAAGGCAAAGGGGCTTTCGCTGTATGCGGGTTTCTCCCACCGCGAGAGTGGGCTCAGGCACGCAGCAGCAGCCCCCAAAACATTTCTCGGGGAATGCTGTCCTTTCGCAGAGGCTTTGGTTTGGAGCAAACAGCACTTCGCCACTGCTTCCTCAGCAAGGCTTCTGTCGCGTCAGGGAAGAAGAGCTGCGGGAGAGCTGGTGCCTCTTGGGCCTTGCTTTCCCTGGCTCCATGTTCGCGTCCTGGGTTCACCCTGACAGGCCGAACTAAGCAGACACAGTCACAACCGTGCAGTAGCGCGCTTAGCCTAGGATGGCACTCCATGCACACTACCATCTCCCGGTGTAGGCATCGCTTGGCCTTTTACTCTGGCGCTCAGGCCGACTCGCGGACTAGGCCTGTGCTTTCCCCACAGGAAAGGAGAGGTGACAGGATCCCTGCACACCGCCCGTGCACTGAATAGGGAGCTTTGGGGGACTGTCACCACTCCTTCCCCTTAAAACCCGGGCCTCCTCCAAGCTTCTACATCCCGGAGGAAGACGGCATCTGATGGCCAGGTCTTTCTGGGAGTTGTTTCTCGAGTTCAGGGTAGGCGCCTGGTGGCAAGCTCATGGCTCCACCACGGTCAGGTGGCCAAGGAGCTGCTGTCTCCTTGGGCCCAAAGTCTCAGGACAGGCAAGCTTTCTGCCCAGACTCCTTCCTCAGAGTGGAGCTCTTTCCCCTGCCCTAATCTCCCCCTCGTGTCTCCTTAGCAGCCCGGCTTCCTTCGCTCTGCAGTGACAGATGTGTCCCTTTCCTTAAGGCTCTTTCCACAGGCACCACCGCGCTTCTCTCTCAGGCAGAGCGGATGCCCAGGCAAAGAAGATTTCGCTCCATGCGGGTTTATTCCACCGTGCAGTGGAGACTAGCTCCGGCAAGCAGCAGGCAGCATCCCAAGACCCGACTCTGATTTCCCAGAGAATGCTGTGCTTTCCCAGAGAGGATGCCCCGGCAAAGAAGCTTTCACTCTATGCGGGTTTCTCCCATCGTGCTGCGAATACTAGGCTAAGGCAAGCAACAAAACTAGCCCACAGAACCGACTCTGATTTCCCAGCGACTGCTATGCTTTCGCAGAGGTTTTCTGCTTGGCGCAAACTGCACTTCGCTGCTGCTTCCTCAGCAAGGCTTTGGTCTTTCGCTCTGTCGCGGCAGGAAAGAAGAGCCGCGGGAGAGCTGGTGCCTCTTGGGCCTTGTTTCCCCGGGGTCCAAGTTCGCGCCCGGAATTCACCTTGCTAAGCCAAACTAAGCAGACACAGTCACAACCCTGCAGCAGAGTGCGTGGCCTAGCATGACACTCTATGCCTATTAACATCTCCTAGCGTATGTAAGGCTTTGCCTTTTGCTCCGGCGCTCGGGCAGACTCGGGGTCAAGGCCAGTGCCTTGACCACAGGAGAGAGGAGGCGACAGGATCCCTGCACAGGGCCCGAGCACTGGGATGGGGAACGGTGGGGACTGTCTCCACTCTTTCCCCGGCACACCCCCGGCCACCCACAATGCTGCCATATCTTGGTGGAAGACGGCATCTGACTGCACGTTTCTCCATGGGGTTGTTTCTGCGAGTTCCGGGTATGGCACCTGGTGGCAAGCCCAAGTCTGCCCTTGGGTCAGGTGGCTAAAGAGATGCTTTCCCCTTGGGACAAGAGGCACAGGACAGGCCTGCCTTCTGCCCAGACTCCTTCCTCAGAGTGGAGCACGCACCCATGCCCTTGTCTTCCCCTCATGTCTCCTTAGCAGCCAGGCTTCAATCTCTCCGCACAGGGAGGAGAGGACACTTGTCTTCTCTTGGCCTGCTGTTCGTGCCTCGGCAGGCTATTCTGCTTCCCGAGCTTTTCCAGACCCCAAGGCCAAGGGATCCTTCTCTTCCCCGGGGGCGGCGTGCTTTGCCTTCCCCAAAATTGCTCCTGGGGAGCGCGGTGACAGACGTGAGCAACCATGCTTCTCTCTCAGGCAGAAAGGATGCTAGGGCAAAGAGGATTTCGCTCCATGCGGGTATCTTCCACCATGTTGCCGAGACTCGCTCAGGCAAGCAGCAGCAGCATCCCCAAACCCAACTCTGATTTCCCAACGAATGCTGTGCTTTCCTAAGGGAGAGGTCCAGGCAAAGAGGCTTTCGCTGTATGCGGGTTTCTCCCACCGCAAGACTGGGCTCAGGGAAACAGCAGCAGCCCGCACAACATTTCTCAGCGAATGCTGTGCTTTCGCAGAGGCTTTGGTTTGGAGCGAACAGCACTTCGCCGCTGCTTCCTCTGCAAAGCTTCAGTCGAGTCAGGGAAGAAGAGCTGCGGGAGAGCTGTTGCCTCTTGGGCCTTGCTTTCCCTGGCTCCATGTTCGCGCCCGGATTTCACTTTGCTAAGCCGAACTAGGCAGACACAGTCACAACCCTGCAGCAGCGTGCGTGGCCTAGCATGGCACTCTATTCCTAATTCCATCTCCTGCTCTGGTAAGGCTTTGCCTTTTGATCCGGTGCTCGGGCAGACTCGGGGTCAAGGCCAGTGCCTTCACCACAGGAGAAAGGAGGCACCAGGATCCCTGCACACGGCCCGGGCACTGGGATGGGGAACTGTGGGGCCTGTCTCCACTCCTTCCTCGCCGCACCCCCTGTCACCCACAATGCTGCCACATCTTGGTGGAAGATGGCATCTGAGTGACCGTTTCTCCATGGGGTTGTTTCTGCAAGTTCCAGGTATGGCACCTGGTGGCAAGCCCAAGTCTGCCCTTGGGACAGGTGGCCAAGGAGATGCTGTCCCCTTGGTAACAGAGGCACAGGACAGGCCTGCCTTCTGCCCAGACTCCTTAGAGTGGAGCACGCGCCCCTGCCCTAGTCGTCCCCTCATGTCTCCTTAGCAGCCAGGCTTCCATCTCTCCGCACAGGGAGCGGGTGACACATGTCTGGCCACCGGCCTGCATTTCGTGCCGCGGCAGGCTATCCTGTTCCCGAGCTTTTCCCGACCCCAAGGCCAAGGGATCCTTCTCTTCCCCGGGGGCGGCGTGCTGTGCCTTCCCCACACTTGCTCCTGGGGAGCGTGGTTACAGACGTGAGCAACCATGCTTCCTCTCAAGCAGAAAGGATGCTAGGGCAAGAGGATTTCGCTCCATGCGGGTATCTTCCAACATGCTGCGGAGACTCGCTAAGGCAAGCAGCAGCAGCATCCCCAAACCCAACTCTGATTTCCCAACGAATGCTGTGCTTTCCAAGGGGAGATGCCCAGGCAAAGGGCTTTCGCTGTATGCGGGTTTCTCCCACCGCGAGAATGGGCTCAGGCACGCAGCAGCAGCCCCCAAAACATTTCTCGGGGAATGCTGTCCTTTCGCAGAGGCTTTGGTTTGGAGCAAACAGCCCTTCGCCACTGCTTCCTCAGCAAGGCTTCTGTCGCGTCTGGGAAGAAGAGCTGCGGGAGAGCTGGTGCCTCTTGGGCCTTGCTTTCCCTGGCTCCATGTTCGCGTCCTGGGTTCACCCTGCCAGGCCGAACTACGCAGACACAGTCGCAACCGTGCAGTAGCGCGCTTAGCCTAGGATGGCACTCCATGCACACTACCATCTCCCGGTGTAGGCATCGCTTGGCCTTTTACTCTGGCGCTCAGGCCGACTCGCGGACTAGGCCTGTGCTTTCCCCACAGGAAAGGAGAGGTGACAGGATCCCTGCACACCGCCCGTGCACTGAATAGGGAGCTTTGGGGGACTGTCACCACTCCTTCCCCTTAAAACCCGGGCCTCCTCCAAGCTTCTACATCCCGGAGAAAGACGGCATCTGATGGCCAGGTCTTTCTGGGAGTTGTTTCTCGAGTTTAGGGTAGGCGCCTGGTGGCAAGCCCATGGCTCCACCACGGTCAGGTGGCCAAGGAGCTGCTGTCTCCTTGGGCCCAAAGGCTCAGGACAGGCAAGCTTTCTGCCCAGACTCCTTCCTCAGAGTGGAGCCCTTTCCCCTGCCCTAATCTTCCCCTCGTGTCTCCTTAGCAGCCCGGCTTCCTTCGCTCTGCAGGGACAGATGTGTCCCTTTCCTTAAGGCTCTTTCCACAGGCACCACCGCGCTTCTCTCTCAGGCAGAGCGGAAGCCCAGGCAAAGAGAATTTCGCCCCATGCGGGTTTATTCCACCGTGCAGGGGAGACTAGCTCCGGCAAGCAGCAGGCAGCATCCCACAGACCCGACTCTGATTTCCCAGAGAATGCTGTGCTTTCTCAGAGGGGATGCCCCGGCCAAGAAGCTTTCGCTCTATGCGGGTTTTCCCATTGTGCTGCGAATACTAGGCTAAGGCAAGCAACAAAAGCAGCCCACAGAACCGACTCTGATTTCCCAGCGACTGCTATGCTTTCGCAGAGGTTTTCAGCTTGGCGCAAACCGCACTTCGCTTCTGCTTCCTCAGCAAGGCTTTGGTCGTTCGCTCTGTCGCGGCTGGAAAGAAGAGCCGCGGGAGAGCTGGTGCCTCTTGGGCCTTGTTTTCCCGGGCTCCAAGTTCGCGCCCGGGGTTCACCTTGCTAAGCCGATCTAAGCAGACACAGTCACAACCCTGCAGCAGCGTGCGTGGCCTAGCATGACACTCTATGGCTATTACCATCTCCTGGCGTAGGTAAGGCTTTGCCTTTTGCTCCGGCGCTCGGGCAGACTCGGGGTCAAGGCCAGTGCCTTCACCACAGGAGAGAGGAGGCAACAGGATCCCTGCACAAGGCCCGAGCACTGGGATGGGGAACAGTGGGGACTTTCTCCACTCTTTCCCCGGCACACCCCGGCCACCCACAATGCTGCCACATCTTGGTGGAAGACGGCATCTGACTGCACGTTTCTCCATGGGGTTGTTTCTGCGAGTTCCGGGTATGGCACCTGGTGGCAAGCCCAAGTCTGCCCTTGGGACAGGTGGCCAAGGAGATGGTGTCCCCTTGGTAACAGAGGCACAGGACAGGCCTGCCTTCTGCCCAGACTCCTTAGAGTGGAGCACGCGCCCCTGCCCTAGTCGTCCCCTCATGTCTCCTTAGCAGCCAGGCTTCCATCTCTCCGCACAGGGAGCGGGTGACACATGTCTGGCCACCGGCCTGCATTTCGTGCCGCGGCAGGCTATCCTGTTCCCGAGCGTTTCCCGACCCCAAGGCCAAGGGATCCTTCTCTTCCCCGGGGGCGGCGTGCTGTGCCTTCCCCACACTTGCTCCTGGGGAGCGTGGTGACAGACGTGAGCAACCATGCTTCTCTCTCAGGCAGAAAGGATGCTAGGGCAAAGAGGATTTCGCTCCATGCGGGTGTCTTCCAACATGCTGCGGAGACTCGCTAAGGCAAGCAGCAGCAGCATCCCCAAACCCAACTTTGATTTCCCAAAGAATGCTGTGCTTTCCAAGGGGAGATGCCAAGGCAAAGGGGCTTTCGCTGTATGCGGGTTTCTCCCACCGCGAGAATGGGCTCAGGCACGCAGCAGCAGCCCCCAAAACATTTCTCGGGGAATGCTGTCCTTTCGCAGAGGCTTTGGTTTGGAGCAAACAGCCCTTCGCCACTGCTTCCTCAGCAAGGCTTCTGTCGCGTCTGGGAAGAAGAGCTGCGGGAGAGCTGGTGCCTCTTGGGCCTTGCCCTCCCTGGCTCCATGTTCGCGTCCTGGGTTCACCCTGCCAGGCCGAACTACGCAGACACAGTCGCAACCGTGCAGTAGCGCGCTTAGCCTAGGATGGCACTCCATGCACACTACCATCTCCCGGTGTAGGCATCGCTTGGCCTTTTACTCTGGCGCTCAGGCCGACTCGCGGACTAGGCCTGTGCTTTCCCCACAGGAAAGGAGAGGTGACAGGATCCCTGCACACCGCCCGTGCACTGAATAGGGAGCTTTGGGGGACTGTCACCACTCCTTCCCCTTAAAACCCGGGCCTCCTCCAAGCTTCTACATCCCGGAGGAAGACGTCATCTGATGGCCAGGTCTTTCTGGGATTTGTTTCTCGAGTTTAGGGTAGGCGCCTGGTGGCAAGCCCATGGCTCCACCACGGTCAGGTGGCCAAGGAGCTGCTGTCTCCTTGGGCCCAAAGGCTCAGGACAGGCAAGCTTTCTGCCCAGACTCCTTCCTCAGAGTGGAGCCCTTTCCCCTGCCCTAATCTTCCCCTCGTGTCTCCTTAGCAGCCCGGCTTCCTTCGCTCTGCAGGGACAGATGTGTCCCTTTCCTTAAGGCTCTTTCCACAGGCACCACCGCGCTTCTCTCTCAGGCAGAGCGGAAGCCCAGGCAAAGAGAATTTCGCCCCATGCGGGTTTATTCCACCGTGCAGGGGAGACTAGCTCCGGCAAGCAGCAGGCAGCATCCCACAGACCCGACTCTGATTTCCCAGAGAATGCTGTGCTTTCCCAGAGGGGATGCCCCGGCCAAGAAGCTTTCGCTCTATGCGGGTTTTCCCCATTGTGCTGCGAATACTAGCTAAGGCAAGCAACAAAAGCAGCCCACAGAACCGACTCTGATTTCCCAGCGACTGCTATGCTTTCGCAGAGGTTTTCAGCTTGGCGCAAACCGCACTTCGCTTCTGCTTCCTCAGCAAGGCTTTGGTCGTTCGCTCTGTCGCGGCTGGAAATAAGAGCCGCGGGAGAGCTGGTGCCTCTTGGGCCTTGTTTTCCCGGGCTCCAAGTTCGCGCCCGGGGTTCACCTTGCTAAGCCGATCTAAGCAGACACAGTCACAACCCTGCAGCAGCGTGCGTGGCCTAGCATGACACTCTATGGCTATTACCATCTCCTGGCGTAGGTAAGGCTTTGCCTTTTGCTCCGGCGCTCGGGCAGACTCGGGGTCAAGGCCAGTGCCTTCACCACAGGAGAGAGGAGGCAACAGGATCCCTGCACAAGGCCCGAGCACTGGGATGGGGAACAGTGGGGACTTTCTCCACTCTTTCCCCGGCACACCCCGGCCACCCACAATGCTGCCACATCTTGGTGGAAGACGGCATCTGACTGCACGTTTCTCCATGGGGTTGTTTCTGCGAGTTCCGGGTATGGCACCTGGTGGCAAGCCCAAGTCTGCCCTTGGGACAGGTGGCCAAGGAGATGGTGTCCCCTTGGTAACAGAGGCACAGGACAGGCCTGCCTTCTGCCCAGACTCCTTAGAGTGGAGCACGCGCCCCTGCCCTAGTCGTCCCCTCATGTCTCCTTAGCAGCCAGGCTTCCATCTCTCCGCACAGGGAGCGGGTGACACATGTCTGGCCACCGGCCTGCATTTCGTGCCGCGGCAGGCTATCCTGTTCCCGAGCGTTTCCCGACCCCAAGGCCAAGGGATCCTTCTCTTCCCCGGGGGCGGCGTGCTGTGCCTTCCCCACACTTGCTCCTGGGGAGCGTGGTGACAGACGTGAGCAACCATGCTTCTCTCTCAGGCAGAAAGGATGCTAGGGCAAAGAGGATTTCGCTCCATGCGGGTGTCTTCCAACATGCTGCGGAGACTCGCTTAGGCAAGCAGCAGCAGCATCCCCAAACCCAACTCTGATTTCCCAAAGAATGCTGTGCTTTCCAAGGGGAGATGCCAAGGCAAAGGGGCTTTCGCTGTATGCGGGTTTCTCCCACCGCGAGAATGGGCTCAGGCACGCAGCAGCAGCCCCCAAAACATTTCTCGGGGAATGCTGTCCTTTCGCAGAGGCTTTGGTTTGGAGCAAACAGCCCTTCGCCACTGCTTCCTCAGCAAGGCTTCTGTCGCGTCTGGGAAGAAGAGCTGCGGGAGAGCTGGTGCCTCTTGGGCCTTGCTTTCCCTGGCTCCATGTTCGCGTCCTGGGTTCACCCTGCCAGGCCGAACTACGCAGACACAGTCGCAACCGTGCAGTAGCGCGCTTAGCCTAGGATGGCACTCCATGCACACTACCATCTCCCGGTGTAGGCATCGCTTGGCCTTTTCCTCGTGTCTCCTTAGCAGCCCGGCTTCCTTCGCTCTGCAGGGACAGATGTGTCCCTTTCCTTAAGGCTCTTTCCACAGGCACCACCGCGCTTCTCTCTCAGGCAGAGCCGGAAGCCCAGGCAAAGAGAATTTCGCCCCATGCGGGTTTATTCCACCGTGCAGGGGAGACTAGCTCCGGCAAGCAGCAGGCAGCATCCCACAGACCCGACTCTGATTTCCCAGAGAATGCTGTGCTTTCCCAGAGGGGATGCCCCGGCCAAGAAGCTTTCGCTCTATGCGGGTTTTTCCCATTGTGCTGCGAATACTAGGCTAAGGCAAGCAACAAAAGCAGCCCACAGAACCGACTCTGATTTCCCAGCGACTGCTATGCTTTCGCAGAGGTTTTCAGCTTGGCGCAAACCGCACTTCGCTTCTGCTTCCTCAGCAAGGCTTTGGTCGTTCGCTCTGTCGCGGCTGGAAAGAAGAGCCGCGGGAGAGCTGGTGCCTCTTGGGCCTTGTTTTCCCGGGCTCCAAGTTCGCGCCCGGGGTTCACCTTGCTAAGCCGATCTAAGCAGACACAGTCACAACCCTGCAGCAGCGTGCGTGGCCTAGCATGACACTCTATGGCTATTACCATCTCCTGGCGTAGGTAAGGCTTTGCCTTTTGCTCCGGCGCTCGGGCAGACTCGGGGTCAAGGCCAGTGCCTTCACCACAGGAGAGAGGAGGCAACAGGATCCCTGCACAAGGCCCGAGCACTGGGATGGGGAACAGTGGGGACTTTCTCCACTCTTTCCCCGGCACACCCCGGCCACCCACAATGCTGCCACATCTTGGTGGAAGACGGCATCTGACTGCACGTTTCTCCATGGGGTTGTTTCTGCGAGTTCCGGGTATGGCACCTGGTGGCAAGCCCAAGTCTGCCCTTGGTACAGGTGGCCAAGGAGATGGTGTCCCCTTGGTAACAGAGGCACAGGACAGGCCTGCCTTCTGCCCAGACTCCTTAGAGTGGAGCACGCGCCCATGCCCTAGTCGTCCCCTCATGTCTCCTTAGCAGCCAGGCTTCCATCTCTCCGCACAGGGAGCGGGTGACACATGTCTGGCCACCGGCCTGCATTTCGTGCCGCGGCAGGCTATCCTATTCCCGAGCGTTTACCGACCCCAAGGCCAAGGGATCCTTCTCTTCCCCGGGGGCGGCGTGCTGTGCCTTCCCCACACTTGCTCCTGGGGAGCGTGGTGACAGACGTGAGCAACCATGCTTCTCTCTCAGGCAGAAAGAATGCTAGGGCAAAGAGGATTTCGCTCCATGCGGGTGTCTTCCAACATGCTGCGGAGACTCGCTTAGGCAAGCAGCAGCAGCATCCCCAAACCCAACTCTGATTTCCCAAGAATGCTGTGCTTTCCAAGGGGAGATGCCAAGGCAAAGGGGCTTTCGCTGTATGCGGGTTTCTCCCACCGCGAGAATGGGCTCAGGCACGCAGCAGCAGCCCCCAAAACATTTCTCGGGGACTGCTGTCCTTTCGCAGAGGCTTTGGTTTGGAGCAAACAGCACTTCGCCACTGCTTCCTCAGCAAGGCTTCTGTCGCGTCTGGGAAGAAGAGCTGCGGGAGAGCTGGTGCCTCTTGGGCCTTGCTTTCCCTGGCTCCATGTTCGCGTCCTGGGTTCACCCTGCCAGGCCGAACTACGCAGACACAGTCGCAACCGTGCAGTAGCGCGCTTAGCCTAGGATGGCACTCCATGCACACTACCATCTCCCGGTGTAGGCATCGCTTGGCCTTTTACTCTGGCGCTCAGGCCGACTCGCGGACTAGGCCTGTGCTTTCCCCACAGGAAAGGAGAGGTGACAGGATCCCTGCACACCGCCCGTGCACTGAATAGGGAGCTTTGGGGGACTGTCACCACTCCTTCCCCTTAAAACCCGGGCCTCCTCCAAGCTTCTACATCCCGGAGGAAGACGGCATCTGATGGCCAGGTCTTTCTGGGAGTTGTTTCTCGAGTTTAGGGTAGGCGCCTGGTGGCAAGCCCATGGCTCCACCACGGTCAGGTGGCCAAGGAGCTGCTGTCTCCTTGGGCCCAAAGGCTCAGGACAGGCAAGCTTTCTGCCCAGACTCCTTCCTCAGAGTGGAGCCCTTTCCCCTGCCCTAATCTCCCCCTCGTGTCTCCTTAGCAGCCCGGCTTCCTTCGCTCTGCAGGGACAGATGTGTCCCTTTCCTTAAGGCTCTTTCCACAGGCACCACCGCGCTTCTCTCTCAGGCAGAGCCGGAAGCCCAGGCAAAGAGAATTTCGCCCCATGCGGGTTTATTCCACCGTGCAGGGGAGACTAGCTCCGGCAAGCAGCAGGCAGCATCCCACAGAACCGACTCTGATTTCCCCTCATGTCTCCTTAGCAGCCAGGCTTCAATCTCTCCGTACAGGGAGGAGAGGACACTTGTCTTCTCATGGCCTGCTGTTCGTGCCTCGGCAGGCTATTCTGCTTCCCGAGCGTTTCCAGACCCCAAGGCCAAGGGATCCTTCTCTTCCCTGGGGCGGCGTGCTGTGCCTTCCCCACACTTGCTCCTGGGGAGCGTGGTGACAGACGTGAGCAACCATGCTTCTCTCTCAGGCAGAAAGGATGCTAGGGCAAAGAGGATTTCGCTCCATGCGGGTATCTTCCAACATGCTGCGGAGACTCGCTTAGGCAAGCAGCAACAGCATCCCCAAACCCAACTCTGATTTCCCAAAGAATGCTGTGCTTTCCAAGGGGAGATGCCCAGGCAAAGGGGCTTTCAATGTATGCGGGTTTCTCCCACCGCGAGACTGGGCTCAGGCACGCAGCAGCAGCCCCCAAAACATTTCTCGGGGAATGCTGTCCTTTCGCAGAGGCTTTGGTTTGGAGCAAAAAGCCCTTAGCCACTGCTTCCTCAGCAAGGCTTCTGTCGCGTCAGGGAAGAAGAGCTGCGGGAGAGCTGATGCCTCTTGGGCCTTGCTTTCCCTGGCTCCATGTTCGCGCCCGGATTTCACTTTGCTAAGCCGAACTAGGCAGACACAGTCACAACCCTGCAGCAGCGTGCGTGGCTTAGCATGGCACTCTATTCCTAATTCCATCTCCTGCTCTGGTAAGGCTTTGCCTTTTGCTCCGGTGCTCGGGCAGACTCAGGGTCAAGGCCAGTGCACCCATGCCCTTCTCTTCCCCTCATGTCTCCTTAGCAGCCAGGCTTCAATCTCTCCGCAAAGGGAGGAGAGGACACTTGTCTTCTCATGGCCGGCTGTTGGTGCCTCGGCAGGCTATTCTGCTTCCCGAGCGTTTCCAGACCCAAGGCCAAGGGATCCTTCTCTTCCCCGGGGGCGGCGTGCTGTGCCTTCCCCACACTTGCTCCTGGGGAGCGCGGTGACAGACGTGAGCAACCATGCTTCTCTCTCAGGCAGAAAGGATGCTAGGGCAAAGAGGATTTCGCTCCATGCGGGTATCTTCCAACATGCTGCGGAGACTCGATTAGGCAAGCACCAGCAGCATCCCCAAACCCAACTCTGATTTCCCAACGAATGCTGTGCTTTCCAAGGGGAGATGCCCAGGCAAAGGGGCTTTCGCTGTATGCGGGTTTCTCCCACTGCGAGACTGGGCTCAGGCACGCTGCAGCAGCCCCCAAAACATTTCTCGGGGAATGCTGTCCTTTCGCAGAGGCTTTGGTTTGGAGCAAACAGCCCTTCGCCACTGCTTCCTCAGCAAGGCTTCTGTCGCGTCTGGGAAGAAGAGCTGCGGGAGAGCTGGTGCCTCTTGGGCCTTGCTTTCCCTGGCTCCATGTTCGCGTCCTGGGTTCACCGAACTACGCAGACACAGTCACAACCGTGCAGTAGCGCGCTTAGCCTAGGATGGCACTCCATGCACACTACCATCTCCCGGTGTAGGCATCGCTTGGCCTTTTACTCTGGCGCTCAGGCCGACTCGCGGACTAGGCCTGTGCTTTCCCCACAGGAAAGGAGAGGTGACAGGATCCCTGCACACCGCCCGTGCACTGAATAGGGAGCTTTGGGGGACTGTCACCACTCCTTCCCCTTAAAACCCGGGCCTCCTCCAAGCTTCTACATCCCGGAGGAAGACGGCATCTGATGGCCAGGTCTTTCTGGGAGTTGTTTCTCGAGTTTAGGGTAGGCGCCTGGTGGCAAGCCCATGGCTCCACCACGGTCAGGTGGCCAAGGAGCTGCTGTCTCCTTGGGCCCAAAGGCTCAGGACAGACATGCTTTCTGCCCAGACTCCTTCCTCAGAGTGGAGCCCTTTCCCCTGCCCTAATCTTCCCCTCGTGTCTCCTTAGCAGCCCGGCTTCCTTCGCTCTGCAGGGACAGATGTGTCCCTTTCCTTAAGGCTCTTTCCACAGGCACCACCGCGCTTCTCTCTCAGGCAGAGCGGATGCCCAGGCAAAGAGAATTTCGCCCCATGCGGGTTTATTCCACCGTGCAGGGGAATCTAGCTCCCGCAAGCAGCAGGCAGCATCCCACAGACCCGACTCTGATTTCGCAAAGAATGCTGTGATTTCCCAGAGGGGATGCCCTGGCAAAGAAGCTTTCGCTCTATGCGGGTTTTTCCCATCGTGCTGCGAATACTAGGCTAAGGCAAGCAACAAAAGCAGCCCACAGAACCGACTCTGATTTCCCAGCGACTGCTATGCTTTCGCAGAGGTTTTCAGCTTGGCGCAAACCGCACTTCGCTTCTGCTTCCTCAGCAAGGCTTTGGTCGTTCGCTCTGTCGCGGCAGGAAAGAAGTGCCGCGGGAGAGCTGGTGCCTCTTGGGCCTTGTTTTCCAGGGCTCCAAGTTCGCGCCCGGGGTTCACCTTGCTAAGCCGAACTAAGCAGACACAGTCACTACCCTGCAACAGCGTGCGTGGCCTAGCATGACACTCTATGCCTGTTACCATCTCCTGGCGTAGGTAAGGCTTTGCCTTTTGCTCCGGCGCTCGGGCAGACTCGGGGTCAAGGCCAGTGCCTTCACCACAGGAGAGAGGAGGCAACAGGATCCCTGCACAAGGCCCGAGCACTGGGATGGGGAACAGTGGGGACTTTCTCCACTCTTTCCCCGGCACACCCCGGCCACCCACAATGCTGCCACATCTTGGAGGAAGAGGGCATCTGACTGCACGTTTCTCCATGGGGTTGTTTCTGCGAGGTCCGGGTATGGCACCTGGTGTCATGCCCAAGTCTGCCCTTGGGACAGGTGGCCAAAAAAATGCTTTCCCCTTGGGACAAGAGGCACAGGACAGGCCTGCCTTCTGCCCAGACTCCTTCCTCAGAGTGGAGCACGCACCCATGCCCTTGTCTTCCCCTCATGTCTCCTTAGCAGCCAGGCTTCAATCTCTCCGCACAGTGAGCAGAGGACACTTGTCTTCTCATGGCCTGCTGTTCGTGCCTCGGCAGGCTATTCTGCTTCCCGAACGTTTCTAGACCCCAAGGCCAAGGGATCCTTCTCTTCCCCGGGGGCTGCGTGCTGTGCCTTCCACAAAATTGCTCCTGGGGAGCGCGTTGACAGACGTGTGCAACCATGGTTCTCTCTCAGGCAGAAAGGATGCTAGGGCAAAGAGGATTTCGCTCCATGCGGGTATCTTCCACATGCTGCGGAGACTCGCTTAGGCAAGCAGCAGCAGCCTCCCCGAAACCAAATCTGATATCCTGTCGCCTCTTCTCTCCTGTGGTGAATGCACTGGCCTAGACCCCGATTCTGCCGAGCGCCGGAGCAAAAGGCAAAGCCTTACCTACGCCAGGATATGGTAATAGGCATAGAGTGTCATGCTAGGCCACGCACGCTGCTGCAGGGTTGTGACTGTGTCTGCTTATTTCGGCTTAGCAAGGTGAACCCCGGGCGCGAACTTGGAGCCCGGGAAAACAAGGCCGCGACAGAGCGAAAGACCAAAGCCTTGCTGAGGAAGCAGAAGCGAAGTGCGGTTTGCGCCAAGCTGAAAACCTCTGCGAAAGCATAGCAGTCGCTGTGAAATCAGAGTCGGTTCTGTGGGCTGCTTTTGTTGCTTGCCTTAGCCGAGTATTCGCAGCACGATGGGAGAAACCCGCATAGAGCGAAAGCTTCTTTGCCGGGGCATCCCCTCTGGGAAAGCACAGCATTCTCTGGGAAATCAGAGTCGGGTCTGTGGGATGCTCCCTGCTGCTTGCCGGAGCTAGTCTCCCCTGCACGGTGGAATAAACCCGCATGGGGCGAAATTCTCTTTGCCTGGGCATCCGCTCTGCCTGAGAGAGAAGCGCGGTGGTGCCTGTGGAAAGAGCCTTAAGGAAAGGGACACATCTGTCCCTGCAGAGCGAAGGAAGCCGGGCTGCTAAGGAGACACGAGGGGAAGATTAGGGCAGGGGAAAGGGCTCCACTCTGAGGAAGGAGTCTGGGCAGAAAGCATGCCTGTCCTGAGCCTTTGGGCCCAAGGAGACAGCAGCTCCTTGGCCACCTGACCGTGGTGGAGCCATGGGCTTGCCACCAGGCGCCTACCCTAAACTCGAGAAACAACTCCCAGAAAGACCTGGCCATCAGATGCCGTCTTCCTCCGGGATGTAGAAGCTTGGAGGAGGCCCGGGTTTTAAGGGGAAGGAGTGGTGACAGTCCCCCAAAGCTCCCTATTCAGTGCACGGGCGGTGTGCAGGGATCCTGTCACCTCTCCTTTCCTGTGGGGAAAGCACAGGCCTAGTCCGCGAGTCGGCCTGAGCGCCAGAGTAAAAGGCCAAGCGATGCCTACACCGGGAGATGGTAGTGTGCATGGAGTGCCATCCTAGGCTAAGCGCGCTACTGCACGGTTGTGACTGTGTCTGCGTAGTTCGGCCTGGCAGGGTGAACCCAGGACGCGAACATGGAGCCAGGGAAAGCAAGGCCCAAGAGGCACCAGCTCTCCCGCAGCTCTTCTTCCCAGACGCGACAGAAGCCTTGCTGAGGAAGCAGTGGCGAAGGGCTGTTTGCTCCAAACCAAAGCCTCTGCGAAAGGACAGCATTCCCCGAGAAATGTTTTGGGGGCTGCTGCTGCGTGCCTGAGCCCATTCTCGCGGTGGGAGAAACCCGCATACAGCGAAAGCCCCTTTGCCTTGGCATCTCCCCTTGGAAAGCACAGCATTCTTTGGGAAATCAGAGTTGGGTTTGGGGATGCTGCTGCTGCTTGCCTAAGCGAGTCTCCGCAGCATGTTGGAAGACACCCGCATGGAGCGAAATCCTCTTTGCCCTAGCATCCTTTCTGCCTGAGAGAGAAGCATGGTTGCTCACGTCTGTCACCACGCTCCCCAGGAGCAAGTGTGGGGAAGGCACAGCACGCCGCCCCCGGGGAAGAGAAGGATCCCTTGGCCTTGGGGTCGGGAAACGCTCGGGAACAGGATAGCCTGCCGCGGCACGAAATGCAGGCCGGTGGCCAGACATGTGTCACCCGCTCCCTGTGCGGAGAGATGGAAGCCTGGCTGCTAAGGAGACATGAGGGGACGAGTAGGGCAGGGGCGCGTGCTCCACTCTGAGGAAGGAGTCTGTGCAGAAGGCAGGCCTGTCCTGTGCCTCTTGTCCCAAGGGGAAAGCATCTCTTTGGCCACCTGTCCCAAGGGCAGACTTGGGCTTGCCACCAGGTGCCATACCTGGAACTTGCAGAAACAACCCCATGGAGAAACGGTCAGTCAGATGCCATCTTCCACCAAGATGTGGCAGCATTGTAGGAGACAGGGGGTGCGGCGGGGAAGGAGTGGAGACAGTCCCCCACAGTTCCCCATCCCAGTGCCCGGGCCGTGTGCAGGGATCCTGTTGCCTCTTCTCTCCTGTAGTGAAGGCACTGGCCTCGACCCCGAGTCTGCCCGAGCGCCGGAGCAAAAGGCAAAGCCTTACCTAGGCCAGGAGATGGAATTAGGCATAGAGTGCCATGCTAGGCCACGCACGCTGCTGCAGGGTTGTGACTGTGTCTGCCTAGTTCGGCTTAGCAAAGTGAAACCCAGGCGCGAACTTGGAGCCCGCGAAAGCAAGGCCCAAGAGGCACCAGCTCTCCCGCGGCTCTTCGTCCCTGCTGCGAAAGAGCGAACGACCAAAGCCTTGCTGAGGAAGCAGCAGCGAAGTGCGGTTCGCTCCAACCAAAGCCTCTGCGAAAGCACAGCATTCGCTGAGAAATGTTGTCAGGCCTGCTGCTGCTTCCCTGAGCCCAGTCTCGCGGTGGGAGAAACCCGCATACAGCGAAAGCCTCTTTGCCTGGACCTCTCCCTTAGGAAAGCACAGCATTCGTTGGGAAATCAGAGTTGGGTTTGGGGATGCTGCTGCTGCTTGCCTGAGCGAGTCTTGGCAACATGGTGGAAGATACCCGCATGGAGCGAAATCCTCTTTGCCCTAGCATCCCCTCTGCCTGAGAGAGAAGCATGGTTGCACACGTCTGTCACCGCGCTCCCCAGGAGCAATTTTGGGGAAGGCACAGCACGCCGCCCACGGGGAAGAGAAGGATCCCTTGGCCGAGGGGTCTGGAAACGCTCGGGAGTCAGAATAGCCTGCCGAGGCACGAATAGCAGGCCATGAGAAGACAAGTGTCCTCTGCTCCCTGTGCGGAGAGATTGAAGCCTGGCTGCTAAGGAGACATGAGCGGACGACAAGGGCATGGTGCGTGCTCCACTCTGAGGAAGGAGTCTGGGCAGAAGGCAGGCCTGTCCTGTGCCTCTGGTCCCAAGGGGAAAGCATTTTTTTGGCCACCTGTCCCAAGGGCAGACTTGGGCTTGCCACCAGTTGCCATACCCGGAACTCGCAGAAACAACCCCATGGAGAAACGTGCAGTCAGATGCCGTCTTCCATCAAGATATGGCAGCATTGTGGGTGGCAGGGGGTGTGCCGGGGAAAGAGTGGAGACAGTCCCCACTGTTCCCCATCCCAGTGCTCGGGCCCGGTGCAGGAATCCTGTCGCCTCCTCTCTCCTATGGTGAAGGCACTGGCGTAGACCCCGAGTCTGCCCGAGCGCCGGAGCAAAAGGCAAAGCCTTACCTACGCCAGGAGATGGTAATAGGCATAGAGTGCCATGCTAGGCCACGCACGCTGCTGCAGGGTTGTGACTGTGTCTGCTTAGTTCGGCTTAGCAAGGTGAACCCCGGGCGCGAACATGGAGCCCGGGAAAGCAAGGACCAAGAGGCACCAGCTCTCCCGCGGCTCTTTTTTCCTGCCGGGACAGAGCAAACGACCACAGCCTTGCTGAGGAAGCAGCAGTGAAGTGCGTTTCACGCCAAGCTGAAAACCTCTGCGAAAACATGGCCGTCGTTGGGAAATCAGAGTCGGTTCTGTGGGCTGCTTTTGTTGCTTGCCTTAGCCTAGTATTCACAGCACTTTTGGAGAAACCCGCATAGAGCGAAAGCCTCTTTGCCCGGGCATCCCCTCTGGGAAAGCACAGCATTCTTTGGGAAATCAGAGTCGGGTCTGTGGGATGCTGCCTGCTGCTTGCCAGAGCTAGTCTCCACAGCACGGTGTAATAAACCCGCATGGAGCGAAATCCTCTTTGCCTGGGCATCCCCTCTGCATGGGAGAGATGCATGGTTGCACACGTCTGTCACTGCGCTCCCCAGGAGCAAGTGTGGGGAAGGCACAGCACACTGTCCCTGGGGAAGAGAAGGAGCCATTGGCCTTGGGGTCTGGAAAATTGAACAGCCACATGCAGAAAATGAAATTGGACCATCCTAACACCATACATTATAATCGACTGGAAATGGATGAAGAAGCATAATGTGAGAAAGGAATCCATCATAGTCCTTGAGGAGAGAACAGGTAGCAACTTCTTTGACCTCAGCAACAGCAACTTCTTCCTAGGAACATCGCGAAAGGCAAGGGAA
Source organism: Mustela nivalis (assembly GCF_964662115.1). Classification (NCBI taxonomy): domain Eukaryota; kingdom Metazoa; phylum Chordata; class Mammalia; order Carnivora; family Mustelidae; genus Mustela; species Mustela nivalis. The sequence goes on along the minus strand of NW_028136504.1, from coordinate 1,502,279 downwards.
GCAAGGGCAAGAATGAACTATTGGGATTTCATCAGATCCAAAAGCTTTTGCACTGCAAAGGAAACAGTTAACAAAGCCAAAAGATCACTGTCAGAAGTTATCTGGGAGAAGATATTTGCAAATGACATACCAGATAAAGGGCCAGTATCCAAAATCTATAAAGAGCTTATCAAACTCAACACCCTAAAAACAAATAATCCAATGAAGAAATGGGCAGAGGACATGAACAGACATTTCTGCAAAGAATACATCCAAATGGCCAACAGACACATGAAAAAATGCTCCACATCACTCGGCATCAGGGAAATACAAATCAAAACCAAAATGAGATACCACCTCACACCGTTCAGAATGGCTAAAATGAACAAGTCCGTCAATGACAGATGCTGGCGAGGATGTGGAGAAAGGGCAACCCTCCTACACTGTATGTGGGAATGCAAGCTGGTGCAACCACTCTGGAAAACAGCGTGGACGTGCCTCAAAAAGCTGAAAATAGAACTACCCTATGACCCAGTGCTTGTAGTACTGGGTATATACCCTACAGATACAAACGTGGCATTCTGAAGGGGCACATGCACCCAAATGTTTATAGCAGCAATGTCCACAATAGTTAAACTATGGAAAGAAACTAAATGTCCTTCAACAGATGAATGAATAAATAACATGTGGTATATATGTTCAATGGAATACTATGCAGCCATCAAAAGAAATGAAATCCTGCTATTTGTGATGACGTGGATGGAACTAGAGGGTATTATGCTTGGAGAAATAAATCAATCTGAGAAAGACAACTATCATATGATCTCCCTGATATGATGAAGTGGAGATGCAACATAGGCAGTTTCGGGCGTACGAAAAGAAAAATAAAAAAAAGATGGTATTAGGAGGGAGACAAACCATAAAAGACTGAATCTCACAAAACAGACTGAGGGTTGCTGGGGGGAGGTGTGTTGGGAGAGGATGGTGGGGGTATGGACATTGGAGAGGGCAGGTGCTATGGTGAGTGATGGTGAGTGCTGTGAAATGTGTAAACCTGGTGATTCACAGACCTGTACCCCTAGGGATTAAAACACATTATATAAAAAATTTTAAAAAATAATTTAAAAAACCCATTAAAGAAAAAACACAGATTCCAAGCCCAGAGCTAATCTCATATTCAATCAAAACTTTTGAAAGTTTTCCCCTTAACGATCAGAAGAAAGACAAGTGTGTCCATTTTCACTACTCTCATTTGACACAGTAGTGGATGTCCTAGCCAGAGAAACAAGGAACACAAAGAAACAAGAGTCTCCAAAAAAAAAAAAAGGAAGAAGTAAAATTTTCTTTTTTTGGATAACATGAACTTACATGTTAAAAAATCCTAAAAAATTCACAAAAAATTTGAATAAACAAATTTAGTAAAATTACCAAATACAAGATCAATATATAAAAGAAAAGAATTTTGTTTTGTTTCTTTTTTTTATGGACTGCTTCCCAGTTTGTCATGTCATCCTTGTTCAGTGATCACGCTAATCTTCTCTGCATCATTCCAATTTTAGTATATGTGCTGCCAAAGTAAGCACAAGACAGGAGCATTTTAACATTCTAATGATGAACTATCTGAAAAAATAAAGAAAACAATCTAATTCACAATAGCATCAAAAATAATAAAATACTTAGGAATAGATTTAACTAAGAAGATGAAACATCTGTACTCCATAAACTATGACATTGATAAAGAAATTGAAGGTGACAGAAATGGAAAGATAGCTCATATTTATGAATGGTAAGAATTAACATTGTTAAAATGTCCATACTACCGTAAACCATCTGTAAATCCAATTCCTATCAAAAATCCAATGTTAGGGGCGCCTGGGTGGCTCAGTGGGTTAAGCCGCTGCCTTTGGCTCTGGTCATGATCCCAGGGTCCTGGGATCGAGCCCCGCATCAGGCTCTCTGCTCAGCAGGAAGCCTGCTTCCTCTTATCTCTCTGCCTGCCTCTCTGCCTGCTTGTCATCTCTCTCTGTCAAATAAATAAATTAAAAATCTTTAAAAAAATCCAATATTATTGTTTTACAGAAGTAAGTAAATAATCCTAAAGTTTATATGAGACCATGAAAGACAACAAATAATCAAAGCAGTTCTGAGAAAGAATGAAGAAGGGAGATTACACTTTTTGATTTGAAACTATACTACAAAGCCCTCATGCTCAAAACAATAAAGTATACTGGCATAAAAACAGACCAATAAACAAGTAGACAGAATTGAGAGTCCAGAAATAAATCCTTTCATACAGTCACCTAATATTTGACAGGGGCCAACATATGTAATGGGGAAAGATAGCCTGTTCAATAAATGATATTTAAAACTGAATAGTCACATAAACAGTATGAAAAGGGAACCTTATATCACTCATAAGTCTGAACTTGAAATAGATTAAAGACTTAAAGGTGATGCATGAAACTAAATTTCCTAAAGGAAAACATAGGAAAAATTCTCCTTGGCATTGGTCTTGCCAATAGTTTTTTGGATACCAGACTAAAAACACAAGCAAAAAAAGCAAAAATAAATAAATGGTATTACATCAAACTAACGTTTCTGCATTGCCAAAAAAAGGGAGAGAGAATGAAAACACAATCCACAGAATGTAAGAAAATACTTACGAATCTTATATCTGAAAAGAGGTTAATAACCAACAGATACAAATAGAAAAAAATATATGATTAAAAAAATAGCAAAAGGATCTCAATAGACTTTTTTTTTCAAAAAAGTTATATAAATGACCAACAGGAGCATTAAAAAGTGCTCAACGTAAAAATCTCAGGGCAAAGTCCTTATGTTGTTGTTGTTGTTGTTTACCTCTGAAAAACACAGCAAGATATTAGAATATATACTACCAAAAAATTGAAACTAACCAATTTTGGTAAATATTGGGGAAAACGGGGAACTTATGCACTGTAATAGGGATATAAATTTGTATGGAAAACAGTATGGAGATTATTCATATTATTAAAAGTAAAATTACCATATGATTCAGTAATCCCACTTCTAGGTATCTATCTAAAGGAAACGAAGTCACTGTTCAAAGACATATCTGCACTCTTATGTTTATTATAAAATTATTAACTCTAAGCAAGAGATGGAAATAACTTCAGTATCCATTAATGGATGAATGAGTAAAATAAGTATGGTAAATATATACTACGGAATACTACTTAACCATGAAAAATTAAGAAATACTGCCATTTACAACAGCATGGATGGATCTTGAAGGTATTATACTAAGTGAAATATTTCAAAGATTTTATATATTTTTTAATTTTATGTATTATGATATCCCTTACATACAGAATCTGAGGAAAAGGAAAACTAATGGAAACTTAGAGTTGAGTTGACAAGGGGTGAACCTGGGGTGGAGTAAGGTGGTCCAAGGGTGCAAACTTGCAACTATAATATGAAAAAGTTCTGGGGATCTAATGTACAGCATGATGATCATAGTTAATAAAATATACATACTTTTTTTATTGTGCTTCCCTTTATTAAACTTTGCATATATCACATTCTTACAAGTTGAAAGTTTATAGCAATCTTGTATAAAAAAAGTCTGCTGCCACCATTTCTCTAACAACATTTGTTCATTTTGTGTCTCTCTGTCACATGTTGGTAATTCTTGCAATATTTCAAGTTTTTTACATTATTATTGTATTTGTTATGGTGAACTGTGATCAGTAATTATGACCCACTGAAAACTCAGAACTAGTTTACTTAAGGTATATACATTGTTTTTCTTTAAAAACATAATGCTTTTGAACAGTACAGTATAGTGTCTATTTTTTATATGCACTGGGAAACCATAAAAAATAATAATTTGACTTAGTTTATTGAGATAATCACTTTATTAAGGCAGTCTGGAACAAAACCCACAAGACCTCTGAAGTTTATCTCTACTATACTATATACATAAAAGTTGCTAAGAGAGTAGATCTTAAAATTCCTTACGATACATGCATAAAAATCAGTGGCAACTATACGAGATAGTAGATGTATTAACATTTTTGTGTAGATTATATTGCAATAAAGATGTATACCAATTTATCAAATTGTACAAAATTTACACAATGTTAAAAGTTTGCAATGTTATAAGAAATCATTTCTTAAATTTACAAATATGTCGATTTTTTTCAATAAAGCTGGAAAAAACTTTTTGTAGAATTAATCTATTTTTCAAAAAAGGAAGTAAGGCAGTAGAAACTGCAACTAACTCTGAAATAATAGAATATAAAATCCATTTTTGTTATATACACTGTGACAAAAACTATTACTTAGTTTACAATGGAGGAGTACTTATGAAGCATGAAGGATGGTCTATAAAAAAGGCTGAAAGAGCTCAGTTTTAAGGTTTAAATTTAAAATCTTCTTTTGAAATACTAAACTGACCACCCAGTGTTCCAAACATCAATGTCTTAACTGCATGAATTTATTTCATACAACTCTATAATCTAGTTTCATAAGAAAGCAGCATGCAAAGTTTGAATAAGACAGACTTGCTTAAGTTTATGTTCAACAGTAAAGGATACCTCCTTAAAAACAAATAGAAGAAAAATCAGCATATTTATTATGATAATTATTATTCATAAGGAGATTCATATTGAATTAGGGAATATATATCCTCAGAGGGGGTAAAGTAAAATGAAATTTATGTTGGTAAATGTGTCTAATAATAGTCAATACAATGCCTCAATATAAATGAATATTACCATTTTGAACAATTTAATTACTATTACTAGAATTATTATAAGTATAAAAATAGCTATCATTTTAGCATGGAATATGAGACTCTCATACTCCATGCTTCATCACATCCACACAACAACGCTGCATAATAAGTATTATCATCACCATTTCATGGGTGAAAAAACTGAGGCTAACACATTTAGATAACTGGTTTATGATTACATGGGTAGCAAAAATGCATCACACTAATTTAGGCTTTATGATTTCAGAATTGTACTCTTTCCACTGCACATTCTATTACTCTGTAAATACTTGGCCTGTTTTCATTTGGTTCTTTAATTTTATTCATGTGGTGATGGCTTAAAGCTTCCTTTAAAGGAAGCTTAAAAATTTCATTTAACCAAAAGCTCCCAAGAATTAAAAATGCCACGGATCTAATGTAGACATGGATATCATTAGTTAATGGGTAACTATATATTTTCCACCCTAGTGAGATAACAATCAGAGTATTTTTCTAAGTTTTAGTCTCTCAGTGTTAAAAAGGACTTTGTTAAAATAGAAATATTTAGACAAAGGTGATCAAAAGTCTGAATCAGGTCACCTTAAGGTAAATATTAGGAACCTGAGGAAACAAATGGAGATTTGAACACTGAGCTATGATATAATGAATGGTTTCAAGTATTTAGTAGAGTATAGAAAAGCCCTTTAAAGCCTGGTCTTAGCCTAGCATTGCAGCTTCTGGGATATCTGTCTATCTATCATCTATCTATCTAGATATAAATTTGAAAACTTTTTTAACTTAAAGATTTTGAGAAATAGAACATAATCAGCACCATAGAAGATCTGTTTCTGATAACAACCTAGCCCCTCCTCCCAGTTTGTTAATATTCTCTCTTATTTAATGTAACATTGTGCAAATAGACCACTACTGATCTGCCGTTATGAATGAAATAGCTATAATCATCTGTTTGCATATCCTGGTGAAAATATTCATTTAGTTCCATGTTGTATTTCTAGGAATGGACCAAATTTTTATTTTTATTTTTAAGTTTTCTAAATATTGTCCAACTTACCTCAAATGTTTTTATTATGGGCACTTTCATTCTTTCACATTCTTGCAAGGCAATTTTACTGTTGCCCAATATGGTAAGTGTGTAATAGTATGTCATTTTAGGTTTTAATTTATTTTTAATTTAATTTAATTTAATTCCAGATTCATAATAAAGATAAACAGTTTTTACATATGAGTGGCCATTTGGATTACCCTTTCTGTAAAGTACATGCTCAAATCTTTTGATATCTTAACACTGTGTCATACTGACTTCTTTAATAGTAGATTTTCTGAATGAACTTTTAGCTGTGTAGGTCTTCTCTATTTTATTTTGAACTTGTTTTCATTTCAAAATCTTTATATTTATTTTCATAATCTGCTTTTATTTTGCTTTGTCTATTATCTATCTATCTATCTATTTATTTGCAAGCAAGAGAGAGTGAGCAAGTGAGAGTGCAGGGAGGGATAGAAAAAGAAGGGAAAAGAATCTTAAGCAGGCTCCAGGCTCAGCACAGAGCCCAACTCTGGGCTCTATTTCACAACCATGACATCATGACCTGAGCCAAATTGAAAGAGATAAAATAAAATTAAGGTGTTAAAAAAAAAGGAAAAAGAATTGGAGGTTTAATTAAGTGAGCCACCCAGGCACCCCTGTGGTATCTTAAATTAGCTGTCATATCTTTAAAGTTCTAGAGTATCCATTTGGTTCATTTATAAAACCTTTCTCAATATCATTTTTAGTGTCAGCTTTTTGTTCAATTTGCTTCCCCTCTCATTTCTTTGAGCAGAGTAATCAAGCCATTTTACAATCTTTATTGATCATTTTAACATCATACTTAATCCCATTTTGTCTATCCAATCTTGTTAATGGTTTTTCTTTGTGTGCTTTGTTACATTTTGCTATGTTCAAGACATTATATTTGAAACTCTTATTGAGTAGGGATAATTAAGAGCTATAATAACGGTATGGTCCTCCTTGGTAGGATTTTCTCTTATATCTGAGACTCTACAAGACAATCATACTCCAAATTCAGTGATTGGCTTTCTCAGTTTACACAGAAGGCAAGGTAGGCTATAGTCTTATTTCTGCTTCTCCTTGTGCTTTGGGGATCTCAACTTAAATTTGGGTTGTACCAAAGTCCTCAAATTTGATTGCTGCTGGATTTGTTTCTCTAGTATCAAGAGTCTATGAACAACACAGCTCAGTGTGTTTTAGCAGTTTCAAATGCTCTCATAGCTAAAATGGCTTCAGGGCATATATCTCTAGGCTCTCATTGTATTTCGTATTTTGGCCCAGTAATCCCTCACTTATTTTTATAATCATTCTGATATTTTTAACTTTAAAAGCTATTTTGTCTGGATTTTTAGTTGTCTTAAGTAGGAGTTTTTAGATCACCATTACTAGAAGCAACAACAAATATACATGAAAATATCTGCAGTAGTTTATCACATCTTTATGGCTTTGAACTTCCATAAGCTGAGGCATCCTTCTCTAATCACTTAGGCAAACTCCAATTTAACCTTTAATACAACACAAGAATTGCTTCATTTAAGAACATGTTCAGGGATGACTCTTCCCCACTGTTCTTACCAACATTCCCACACACTCTTTGCTACCCACACCTTGTTTATGAACTTTCGTTAGGTATATCAGCGTGACCAGAATTTTGCTCTATTGTATTTTTGTCCTTTAGAGCTTTAATTAAATATGAATTCCATAGAAAGTCTGTCCCTTTTCTTTCAAACCTGGGTTAGTTATTTCTTCTCATTCTTTGTCAGAAGTTACTTTATTAGAGAAACTTATAGCTCTATTGTGACTTTGGAGCCTTTACAGTTTTTCGACTGGAAAAATCACCCATCCCTGAGATTTTTACGCAGCTTCCTAGCTGATATTATTCAGAAATCTGTTCAAAACAGACTTTTTCAGGGAGGCCCTTTCGGACCACTCAGTTAAAAAAACCTCTTCTCAATCACTGCTCTTTTAAAAATGTGCTTATTTAGTTCAAATATGCATCTCTATTAAAGAAAAAGCAGTACGATTTTTTTTTTTTAAAGTTGGCTTACCTATTATCTATCTCTCCCATTAAAATGATTCCTCTGGCCTGGGGTTTTGTTGTGCTCATTTTAGGCCAGGCACTCAATAAATTGTCACTGAATGATTGAATTGTTTGACTCCCTTGCTAGATTCTCAACTTCATGAGGCCAAGGATTGTTCTATTCAGTCCTTCTTTATCCTCAATGTCTGTTATATTGCAGTCACTTACGTGACTAATGGGAAAAATCACAGAAAGAAAGAGTTAAAACTACAGAAAAACCCTGTAGGTTCAATAACACAAAGCTTTCTAAAATTATTTAGCCCAGGAATTGAATACTGGCTGCACTTTTGATTTTTTTAAAATGGTATTGAATTTAATTTAAATGGAAATACTGGAATGGTAGAATAATAAAAAAATTATAAAAGCAACTTGCTCCTTAAAGTAAGAATTATATAGGGCATCTCTTCTAGAAGCAAAATTTTCAAATGTCAAACATCTGAAAGCATAGAAGGAGAAGTAAGAGTGTGAATTGTACTTCAATGCTCTTTTCTTTATATTCAGCAAACAGCTTCATTCACACACCTTTCCAATTTTTTCAACTCTTTTGACAAAGCCTTCAGAGGAGTTACTGCTGATGACAACCATCACAGCCTAACAGGAGAAATTTTATAAAGAAAAATAATAGCATGTTTTTCCCAAATTGTTAAGGATATGGTGAAGCTCTGTCGGATTCAAAGGAGGAATGTGCAATTCCATGCTATATATAATAATAACTTGTTTTAATAGTGGCTTTGCAATTTTTCAGATATATCCATTTTCTGAAACCACTATCAAATAAACAAAAACAAAGAAATGAACAGGGGTTCGAGACAGAAATTATCTAATCTAAAAATAGCACATGTTCACAGAATACACAACACATATCCCAAGTACTACTATAGGTTTCAAGTAATAGTCAAAACAATAGTAAAAATGATTCAGACCACACCAGTCAAATCATAAATGGGACCTTAACTGTAAATCCTTATCTTTAGATCAAAGCGGGTAATTGGGGGCTGAAGATACATTATAGAACTAATATGTTATAGAACTCCTCTGAAATGAGTCATTTATTCCATCACTTTTCCTGCACAGCTGCTGACCCATGTTTTGGTTCCTGGAAATAGCTGCTACCCTGTCATACTTCTTAAAAGCACATATATTGATAACTCTACTCATTCCTCCATTCTCTGTGACTGTCACTGTGTTAAAATGTGGAGTCAGCTGACTCACTTGTGATGGTAATAAAGTAGATGAGTTTGCAAAGTATTTTGTTATTTCTAAAAATGCAAAAACCAAATTACATTGAAATCATAAGGGGTGTTTCAGGGAGAGCTGTAGGATGTGGTTTCTTGTGTAATCCACAGAGATTAGCTCCAACACATATTTAAACTCTCCTCTAGGAGCAACCTTAGTGGTAAAGCAAGAAGATAAACAGATGTAAACACACCCTGGCACAAAATTATCACTTATGTTTGGCTTCCTAGTCTCCTCGTGTTACTTATTTATCTTAACTTCTCTCTGAAATCAGGGAACACAGAATCTCAATCAGTTGACATTTTTCTACTGAATTACCCAATAGTCTGATCATACCCCAAGACTTTTTTAAATTATTTCACTCATAATCCCAAATCTGCTTTGCTTCCTCATCTTAGTACACTGTAATTTGATTTCAAAATGAGGACAGTTGTCAGTAATGCCACATTCGTTCATCTATTTTACAATTCCATGTGCTTATAACTATGAAGATATGTTAATAACATCCATTCCAATAAGCCACCCTAAATTTATTATCATGAAACAAGACCTCAAGAAAGAGAATTCAAAATCATCCATGTATTTGCAACTTATTGCAATAAAGCCTTTATCAATAGACTTCCCTGTGCACATGGTGGTCAAATTGCTGGTGAAAACCAGCCAGATCTATTACAAGCTTTCTCATGGCTTCTAGGTAACCCAAGTGAGCCTTTATTGATACTGGGAAGGGATAAAGCAGGGAAGGGATAAACAGTGCTGTAAGAATTGGCTAGACAAAAGTAATGACTCTCATTACAAAGTGAGTATTTTAAAGCAAAAGAGCCTGTTGGGAATATTGTTTTATAAAATAGTGGTTTTTTTATTAACTTTTTAAAATTCAATTAGGTAACATATAGTGTACCATTAGTTTCAAATGTAGATTTCAGTTATTCATCCATAGCATATAATAGCTAATGCTCAGTACTTACTGTGATAGCTTCTTGAAAGCAGAATTTTAACCCACTGAGCCACCCAGGCGCCCTTGAAAGCAGAATTTTAGATCACATTTTCTGATTACTTCCATGTCGTACAACACTTTCCTGCTAGCAACCTTCAAAACATACTGTTTGTTAGAGGAATTTCTTTAATAATAAATAAATAGAAATTTATTTAAATTTATAAATATATAAAATAAATAGGAATTTATTTAAATTTATTTAAATATTGCACACTGTTTCATTGTTCATAAATAAGGTGATGATATTATAGCCATTAGTTGGTAGCACTGATATATCACTTTCTTTTTACTTCTCAGTGCATTCTCTTTACACAAAATAGATATATATTTTAAAAGAATCTGAATCTGTGGCAAACTTGTAAAAAACCCTATACAGTAAAGTTTATCATTTTAAGTAATCTCAATTATCTTCCTCAATTGTGATAGTATATCCTTCTATCTAGGCCAGATATTGTATGAGGGATTTGAAAAGACATACTTTTCTAAATTTCACTTTTCTCATCTGCAAAATGCTTATCATATCCTACAATAAAATACACTTACAATTTTTTGATGAAAATTTATTTATTTATTTTAAGATTTTATTTCTTTATCAGAGAGAGTGGGCGAGAGAGCAAGCACAGGCAGACAGAATGGCAGGCAGAGGCAGAGGGAGAAGCAGGCTCCCGGCCGAGCAAGGAGCCCGATGCGGGACTCGATCCCAGGACGCTGGGATCATGACCTGAGCCAAAGGCAGCTGCTTAACCAACTGAGCCACCCAGGCGTCCCTTTTGATGAAAATTTAATCTGTATAAACAATATATTTGCTGTAATGCGTGGTTCATGGAAAACATCTTATTTAATTATAAGCAACAACAGTATTAGAAATTAAGTAAATGTGTCTATAATATTTAAAGTTTTAACACATAATTCCACTGCTTTGCCTTATTTTCTCAAATCCCTTTACCACTTTCACTGACAGAGTCAAATGTACTTTTTCTACTAGTAGCCAGCTCTTTGTCTTTTGTCAGAAAGATGCCCTTGTGAATTATTTATAATAGAGATATTAGCAATAATAATAATAATAATAAATAGCAATGAAAATGTTAAAAAAAAGTTTTCTTAACTAATTAGGGTTCTTAGACATCAATTAGAGGAACCACCTCGGGCAAGCAAATTAATCTGCAAGACATTCCCAGAATTAACAAGTCAGTCAGATACAGGGTTGTCCGTAGACTGAAAGGTGAAGCAAAAGGACTAGGTTTGGAAAATAGGTAAGGACAGTGAAAAAAGTGATCAAATTTTGGGGCAAAATAAACTCTTAGGTGTCCTTTCAATGGAGTCCTGTTCATTATGTAGCAGAAACTCTAGAGATTATCTCAATCCATTGGAGTCACCCCATTTATTAGCTTGCTATTGACAAAGTTATTTACAAACTGTAGAGCAAGAGGTTATAATGGAGAAAACTGATGGTAATGCACAGGATTCTTGTTAACAATAATGCAAGTTAGTGATTTTTCATTAGAAAACATAAATTCTATAACCCAAATTATGGGCCCAGAGCACTTCTGCTGCACAACTCTGCTTATATCCCAAATAACCATGTGAACTAGTTTTAATATCTGCTTCTCTTATTAATTTTTGAATAAAAATTCTTGACACAAGTATTTTATAATTGTGTGATAACCATGCATTTAATTTCTTGGAGAACGAAACACACTTTAGCATAACTAGGTTCGTTCACAGAACCAGCCTTGATAACACACTTCTATATGTTAGAAATGATGTAATAAATGTAGAATATTGGGCACTTGTTTGGTATTCTTTGCCATGTTTTGCACTATCTAAAAAGAGATCAGTGAACTTGGACTGGAGTTAGTAGACATGGAAGAAAATAAAATATTACAGAGAAGAATACTCTGTGGTCCACAACCTAAACGGGCTGGGATTCCCATCATTTGGATCCCTGTAGCTTTACAAAAGTCAATTAAATTTTTGTATCTCCGATTAAAGTTGATTCCCCAGTACTTTTTCAAACATCTCTTGTAAAGTATTGTTTCCCAGAAAAAAAGGGATTTTGCACATGTATCTGCCTTTGTCTCTGGTCATGATCTCAGTCAGGATCCTGGGATCGAGCCCCATTTCGGGCTTCCTGCTCATTAGGGAGTATATTTCTCAGTCTCTCTCTGCAGCTACATCCCCCTGCCCCACTCATGCTCTCTCTCTCTCTCAAATAAATAAATACAATCTTTAATTTTTTAATTAAAAATAAGATAAATAAAATAAAATAAAAAGTCTGGTCTTACTGCCCCATTTAGCTCCTTTTGTTTTTTTGAGTTGTATTTAAAGCAGCATGAGAGAACATGAGGCTCTCAAACTTTAAAAAAAAAGGAAAAAATTGAGTTTTGTTAGGATTTAAGATCTTGTCTGCTAGACAAAAACGTTGGCTTTGTTAACATGTGAAAATCAACAAAAGAGAATAAGATCGAATTCTAATAATTTTTGTAGAAATTAAAAATTTCCTCCAACCCAATTACATACAGACCCATTAAGTAAATTCATTCCAATGTCCCAAACCAACCTTTTCTAATAGTAATGCATCTGTGTAAACAGGGTCAACCCAAGGAATAAATAAATATTATTATTTTTTTTCCTGTCTCTTCCACAGTCACATCTGGGTATATTGGTAGCAAGCCAATTATCTATCTTATAAGACATGATATCATAAGGAAGGTTATTCTGTCCATTTGGAACAACTGAAAATCATTGTAATTTTATCTTGGTGCAGTAACTTGAGATGGCACAGTGTGGGTTATGAATATATTTTATTTTTTTTACTGGGAAGAAGAGATTATAGAGATATTGGTTATCCAAGAGAGACTGACAGGTGTTGATAGTTGCCAGGTCAATATCCATCTACTCTTTCCTTTAATATCAGAAAGCACTGAGGGATTGACAACAAGGAAACTTAAAACAACATCAAATATTTTATTGTCTCTTTTCTAGTTACATTGTAACCTTATGACAAAGTATCAGTCGTACAAGATATCATTCTCTTTTACCTCTATCTTTCTGCCAGAAATGTGGGCTTAATAGTGAGAACTCCAACAGCAATTTTTGCAACTGTGAATAAAAAGCCATGAAAACCTCTAAGATAGTTCACTTGACTTTCTTAAGACTCTGAACCAACACATTACATTTTTGCAACTGTGAATGAAAAGCCATGAAAACCTCTAAGATAGTTCACTTGACTTTCTTAAGACTCTGAACCAACACCAGAAAACACTCTCTGTAGTCTTCTTGTTAAATGAAAAATATGGTTAAACCACTTTTGACAGTCTACTACCTACAGCAAACTGTAAATCTTAATTGAAATATGTCCTCTCAGCTGTGCTTAAGCAACTGAGTCCTGAGCTTTTTAGGTTTTCAGTCTGAAAGAGTACACCTCGGGTGCTCTGAAAGGGAAGAGAAAGGACACCCTGTTCTCCATATAAATTAAAGAAGAGAAATCTGTGCATTTAAGTGGGCCATATAAAATTTATCAAGCAATTATCTCCTAACTCCTTCCTATCCAAATTACCTGATATGCTCTCCCTACTCCTTTATTCCACGTTACTGCCTTTTCCAGGATTCTGTATCACATCACAGCATGTCTTCTGTTATTTCCTTCTTGCAAGCTAGTTTTGTTTTCTCCATCTAAAAAAATCAACAATCATTGTGTATTTCAATTCCCATTTTCCTCAAATGCATTGATTCTTCTTATCTATTACTCTTTTCTCATACTCAGTGTCTTTGTCTTTATGGGGTTTGTACTTTGCTTTTCCCCATTCTTTACTGCCATTATATAATCAAATCTAATAACTTCTTAGAGAAAGTTAAAAATTCCTGCATAGCCACACGTGAACACAAAGTCACTGATTTTTAGCAAACCTATAAGATAGTCAGACATCCATTCAATTTCTTTTTAAGATTTTATTTATTTATTTGACAGAGAGGGATGAAAAGCAGGCAGAGAGGCAGGCAGAGAGAGAGGAGGAAGCAGGCTCCCTGCTGAGCAGAGAGCCTGATTTGGGGCTCGGTCCCAGGACCCTGGGATCATGACCTGAGCCGAAGGCAGCGGCTTAACCCACTGAGCCACCCAGGTGTCCCTCCATTCAATTTCTTAACTGAGTCCCAAATGCATCCTGACTTCTAACCTAAACCTAAGTTCTACTTCTTACACGTTGTTATATGACCAAATTCTTTCAGTTCAGTATTTTGTAATATTTAAATATTAGTCAATTGATGCTTTGTTTGTGTATTTCTATGAAAATAATTTGAATACTGTAGATTTATTGTTATATTTATAGATTTATAATCAAAGTTTCATCAGTTGAAGTTTTTGGAATTTTCAGATATAATGATTAACCTAAAATGATACTGCCTCAAATCCCTCTGATATCAAGGCCCAACTCCTGATTATAGCCAAACCTGTGGTGGATAGTTCCATGGGAAATTGCAGTTACTTAACACTGATAGGATCTCATGTTCTCTCTCTCATTTTGGAATGTCTCCAACACAACCCAAAAGTGTAGGAGAGTTAATGTCCTCTGAGGACAGCTCTCAGTGAAGTGGAAATAAGAACCATAGGTAAAATTGTCAGTTTTCAGGTCTTCATGAGGACAACTTAAAGAAGTTTCTCAGGACCTTTCAGTAAAAGCAAGCCTTCATTTTCTATCCACAACAATTATATCAACAATGTACCTCTTTGACAAAGTTGCTTCTTCACTGTATCACTTTCCCATTCTTTTCTACCTTGGATAATCTCCCAGATAAACTAACAGTACTCAAATCCTTTGTCCTACTCTTTGCTCTCAGGATAAATGGAGCCAAAAGACTTAGATTAATATCAAGTTCTGAATGGGATCTTAGAGCTATTTCTGTCCAGATTTTCATAAACATAGGGACCTTTGAATTATCAGGCTATAAATAAGTTCTAAATGGAGGGGGCAAAAGCAAAAAGTAGAAATTTTTATGTTTGATTTTTAATCATGATTAATTGACTTTATTGATTATTAAAAATACTAACATTATAAAAGTGTGGATCTTTGTAAAACAATGTCTTAATGTAAGAAAGAAGTTGCATAGTCCTTTTGAGAATATTAAACCAAGTGTTCAGGTGCCATCTAATTTCTTGTTTAATCCAGAACTTTGGTGTGCATCATCTTGAGGAATAGGATTTTGAAGTCCAGACAGACTAAGAGAAAACTGATCCAAATGTGTGTGTTTATATTTCTGCTTTTGTTGTAAAAATCAAAGTGTGATTGCTGGTTTAAAATGGTAAAACTAATAATGTTCATGGACTCGATTATAAATTTTCTAATTGTATGGGAAGAATCCAACAAAGATAGAATTAATTGATTTGCAAATCCTCAAAGAGCTACAGGATCAGGTAGTGGTATGTTCTGATTCAACAGCATCATAATGCAGCATTTTATATGTGTGGCTAATGGATATTTTCATGAATGTTTGCTAGCTAGTCAGCCAATACAGAGAAATATTAGGTAGGGTAATTACTCACAGTTGTGTTTAATATAATGAGAGAAAATTATCAAATGGCACTAATAATAATAATCCTATAGCAGGCTAAATAATTCAATGATAATTACAAGTATTAATCTAGCTTTCTTCCCTGATTATGACTCTTCTCTCCTTTATCATAATGGGAGTAGCACATTGTCTGCAATGAATTGTGAAAACCCAGCAGTGACTTTGGCAGTGAAGGCCTCCCATCAATTTTGATAGGTTAAAAGGATTCTGGTTGGTCTTGAGCAAATGTGTCAATTTTTTTATTCTGTGTGTGTCATAAAAGAAAGAAGCAATAGTAAATTCTTGCTGTTATTCCATGGAGCCAATAAAATCATACTGCCAACAAGAGGCTGTTGACACCATAGGTGTAGTTAACTGTCTTGAAATACTACGCCTGGAAATAAAATCCTAATATTTCACATAACCTCTTTTTTTAAAAGAAACAAAACAAAACAAAACAAAACAACTATACTGCTTACATTTAGGGCCCTGCTGTTGTGTAACTATTTTTGAACATGTCTTCTGTAAGTGTATATATATATATATATATATATATATATATATATATGCATATTTTTCTGTGCAATAAATTCATTTAGAGATAAATTTGGATTGCAAATTATTTTGGGGGAGGCGTGGTATTTGTGGCTAGTCTTACAAGTAAAAAGGACTAAAAGAAAGAAGAAAAACATTTTTTATTACAGCATATTTACATCTGTCCAAAGTACTTATCTACTATAATACTGACTAATGTATAATACTGTACACAAAGAAAGAAGCTAAATGAGTTATAATTCAGTCAGTGTATAGCTGGCCATTTTAAAACTTACCACTGAATCTTTCTGGTATGCAATGTGATATCTGGCAATCTGGTCCAGTTCATTACATCAGGTCATTTGTATGTTCTTATTACCATTTTGATAGCATAGCACATTTTATAACCCAGACATTTTACAATGGAACTATGATGCATGTATTTTCAAAAGTATAGACATACATGAAGCTATGAGGTCAAAAAAGATGAATGTCCGTAGTACCATATAGACTCAACAAATAAAAGTGTCCAAGGGTCTGAGTGTGACTTATGAATATTGTATAAGATTAGGCCAACATGTGGTTTTGATATAAATAATCTGTTCTTAAATTAGAATTACAATCGTTGAGTACAGTGTTGAAAATGGCAGATAGATTTTAGCTATCTTTGCTCACTAGGGAAAATGGAAAAATGTTTAGTTTGGTCAGATTTTCACTTAACTTCTGAAAAATCTTACGTTTGAGAGAACCCTTCTGAAATAAGAATCCTTAAAGACATAACCCCTTTGGCACAAGTTTTCAAGAAACTTGTTTGATGTTGTAGACAATTCTATGGCACACGTACTGTTCTAGATGTTTCATGCCAATAATATGTAAGCCATACCAAGGCTACATATACATATAGAGATGTTCCTCAGCTTACAAGGGGGCTATGTACAGAGAAACACATAAAAAATTGAAAATGCATTTAATACCCCAAAACTATCAAATATCATAGCTTACCTTAAGCTTATTTAAACATACTCAGAACACTTACATTTGCCTGCATTTGGGCAAAATCATCTTAAGCAAAGCCTATTTTATAACAAAGTATCAAATATCACATGCAATTTATTAAATATTACATTAAAAAAAGAAGAATATATATATTCTATATATATATTCTATATATAGAATGCTTGTAAGAATATCAGGTGTTCACCCCTGTAATCTTCTAGCTGACTGGGAGCTGTGGCTCACTGCCGCTGCCCAGCATCACAAGATGGCACCATATAGAACAAGAGTTTCAGGTGGGGACGCCTGGGTGGCTCAGTTGGTTAAGCAGCTGCCTTCGGCTCAGGTCATGATCCCAGCGTCCTGGGATCGAGTCCCACATCGGGCTCCTTGCTCCGCAGGGAGCCTGCTTCTGACACTGCCTTCCACTCTGTCTGCCTATGCTCGCTCTCGCTCACTCTCTCTCTGACAAATAAATAAATAAAATCTTTAAAAAAAAAAAAAGAGTTTCAGGTGGTAGGTGTTGTAAATTTTACCCAAACTGACATTGGTCAAACTCGTTTTTGTCATCATATATATCAAGTAGTTTTCTCGGGTTTATTTTTAGAATATCCTTGTATAATGAATATTTACACTGATATCTAGTATAAAAATCTTGCAATTTAACAGTAGAAACATTAAGATATTGAAAATCAATCTATTTCTTTAATTCATTGAAGACATTTTTGGCTTGTTTCCAGTACTTTCTTACTGGTTAAAAAGTGAATTTGAAGTAGTCTGGATTTCATTATTATATGGCACTTTCCCTTTGATGAATACAAAGACGATATTCTATATTAGCTATCTGAGAAGAATTTATTTTTTTAATTTTATTTATTTGTAAGAGAGAGAGTGAGAGAGAGCACAAGCAGGGGGAGCAGCAGGATGAGGGAGAAGCAAACTCCCGGCTAAGCAGGAAATCTGTTGCAGAACTGAGTCCCAGGACCCTAAGATCATGACCCGAGCTAAAGGCTCAGGCGTTTAACTGACTGAGCCACCCAGGTGTCCCAATCTGAGAAGAGTTCTGTATGCTATTCCTATTAATATGCAGTTTAAAGTCTAGGTAATTAACTTAATATTTTAGTGGCTATTGTATAGATAGCACTATGTTCCAGGCAGAGAGTAAGAAAGAAATATTAAATCAACCATATTCTATGCATTCTAAATGAAAATAATTAATCAATCATAATAAATCCTTCTATTTATGGAATATCAACTTATAAGCTTTCCTCCATATGAACAATGCCAAATACCAGAATAAAGGGTCATCTAATACAAATAAAGGATAGAATTAAAGAATTCTGGTAAGCCATTTAATTTTGAAAAATGGTGTTCTATTGTTGCTGAGTTGTGGTTTTCCGTTACATAATATCTGATAAGTGTAGAAGTAACATGAGTGTTACGTGAGATGAGAAATGGTATATAATTAAGATATTTTTAAAAGTACAGATAAATACAAATTTGTAAACATAGCATTATGGAGGAGTAAAAATAAATGATAGCTACACACTCTAAAGTGAATAAAACTTGGAAAGCTAATAGAGAAGTAAAACAAGGACAGTGCAAAAAGTATGGTACATTTTTATGAAGTTCAAACAAATTCTGTGAAACCATAGATGGACTTAAAGATACTATTATGTATCAAATATTGTAAAAATTAAGCAAGGAAATAGCAAACATAAAACAACCAAAGCATACAAACTTGGGTAGATACAAGAGGTGTGATCATGTTCTACTTCATAAAGAGATGAGTTAATAGATAAATACAAGTAACTAGACTTTTTAGAAGTTCATAAAACGTTGCCTGTTATTTCTTAGTAATATAAAATATATGGTTTTCTAACAAAAACGTTTATCTTAAAAATATTTAAAAATAAATTTCAGGCTACTCCTAAGGTTATATTTACTTTTCCACTGTGGGAAAAGCTGGTTGTTGTAGTTGTAGTTGTTTGTTTGTTTTAGTCTCCTCCTAGTTTTTATTATTATAATGTGGAATGAGGAATGTTAGATTGAAAAGTGAATTATTTTATAGACAAAAATCATTACTTGATTCACCTCCTGGTACAGCAGATGGAACTCCTGAAAATATGCCCTTTTGCCTTATGGAAGAGTAACAGTTATGCTTACTTCTGAAACATACTTGGTGGTGGCCCTAAATAGTGACACCATAGTAAACATTTTGAATATTTGCAATTAATTTTTATAGTCATAGGGCTCCAAAAGGCACTGCAGGTATCTTAGCAGGTATTTCAATAAGGCTAAAAGTTGCCTGACTGTTTAAAAATATTAGCAAGGCACAAAACATGGCAGAAGTATTGTCCTCAGATATTATTTTTTTCCATATGCTCCTGATTCCAGACATGACAAGTTATTTTTTCAAATATTTATTATAAAAGTTTTTATTTATTTATTTGACAGAGATCACAATTAGGCAGAGTCAGGCAGAGAGAGAGAGGAGGAAGCAGGCTCCCTGCTGAGCTGAGAGCCCGATGTGGGCCTCGATCCAAGGATCCTAGGATCATGACCTGAGCCGAAGGCAGATGCTTTTACCTACTGAGCCACCCAGGCTCCCCCATGACAAGTTATTTTGATAGATGTATATACAGTGTATTTTCCAGTTATAAGAAAAATGGTTCTGCTATTTTTAACCTTTTTTTAAAATTAAATAAATTTTTCAATATCTATGCCCCCAACGTGGGAGCAGCCAACTATATAAACCAATTAATAACAAAATCAAAGAAACATATCAACAATAATACAATAATAGTAGGGGACTTTAACACTCCCCTCACTGAAATGGACAGGTCATCCAAGCAAAAGATCAGCAAGGAAATAAAGGCCTTAAATGACACACTGGACCAGATGGACATCACAGATATATTCAGAACATTTCATCCCAAAGCAACAGAATACACATTCTTCTCTAGTGCACATGAAATTTTATTTTTTAATGTTTTACTTCTCTTTTCTTTTTTTTAAAGATTTTATATATTTATTTGAGAGACAGAGATCACAAGTAGGCAGAGAGGCAGGCAGAGAGAGAGGGGGGGGGAAGCAGGCTCCCTGCGGAGCAGAGAGCCAGATGCGGGGCTCAATCCAAGGACCCTGAGATCATGACCCGAGCTGAAGGCAGCAGCCCAACCCACTGCGCAACCCAGGCGCCCCAATGTTTTACTTTTCAATATACTACTTAGAATATAAAACCTATTCCATTTTGTAAGATGTTTACCATTTAAAAGCTGGTAATTTTCTCATTGTGTCTTCCCCTCACATTGCTTTATTTTGAATAAAAAATTTCACAATAAACATAACTGATGCTTTCCTTCTGATGGTCCCTCTGTTGGTCATATTGTATATGAGCCATGACAATTAGTTTTACAAAATTTATTGATGTTTGTTGATATGTTTTATCATAACTAATTTTCCCTCCCTTATCTAGATTCCCCAGCTTTCAGACAGGTGGACACTTCAATAAACCATACCCAAGGGATGTATCAAGTACTTCTTAGACATTCTCTCAGATCCTTGAGGTGTCATTTTGCCTAGGGATTTGCAATAGGTTCTGCCAGAGGCACCACTGTGACAACTGATGTCCATGGTCTATCTCCTGCTAAGCTCAAGAGGTCACTGGTTTCCAAGTTTATCTATACAATTAATGCATACCAGCAAGTTCTTTTTTTTTAATATTAACAAACTTATTTTAAAGTTTATATGGAGAGGCAAAGACTCACAATAGTCAACATAGTGTTGAAGGAGAACAAAGACTGAGGACTGACTTCAAAGTTTACCATAACGATTGGGCACCTGGGTGGCTCAGTGGGTTAAGCCTCTGCCTTCCGGCTCAGGTCATGATCCCAGGGGCCAGGGATCGAGTCCCGCATTGGGTTCTCTGCTCAGCAGGGAGCCTGCTTCTCCTCATCTCTCTCTCTGGCTGTCTCTCTGCCCATTTGTGATCTCTCTCTCTGTCAAATAAATAAATAAAATCTTAAAAAAAAGTTTACCATAACGATAATTGTAAGCATGATATTGTAATACCACAGAAAGACTAGATTAAAGCAACAGAATATATATTATCAATTATATTTTATATATAATAGAAAAGCAAAAGCAATACAAGAGAGCAAAATACAATCTTTTAAACAAATGGTTCTGTAGCAATGGTGAAGCTAAATCTAAAAATATAAAATAAAATAAATCCAGGCAGATATCCTACACTCTTCACAAAAATGAACTCAGATTGGATTATAAACCTAAACATGAAACATGTAGAAGGTAATATAGAAGAAAATTTAAATGACCTTGGTTTTCGCAATAACTTTAGCTAAAAAACACAAGCACTGAATTTAAAAATGTCTACTCTGTGAAACACAATGCCAAGAGAATGAAAAGGCAAAGCACAGACTATGAAAAAAAATTTGCAAAATACACATCTGGCAAAGGACTGTTAATCAAAAATACACAAAGACCCCTTAAAACTCAACAATGGGGGAAAAACCGGATTAAAAATGAGCCAAAGACCTTAGCAGATACCTCACAAAAGAAAATATTACAGATGGCAAATAAGCATATAAAAAGATGCTTCACATCAAAGGTCATCAGGAAAATGCAAATTAAAACAAAAAAGAGACACCAGTACATACCCAGAATCCAGAGCACTGACAACAGAACATGAAATGTTGGTGAGGATGTGGAGCAACAGGAATGTTCTTCCATGTGTATTGAGAATAAAGAATGGAAAACAACTTGGCAGTTTCTTACATAACTAAACATATTCTTGCCAGATGATTCAGCAGTAGCAGCTCTTGGTATTTATCCAAAGAAGATGAAATCTATACCCACAAAGATGTCTATAGTAGTTTTATTCATAACTGACAAAAGCTTGGAAGCAACCAAGATATCCTTCCATAAGTGAAAGGTCAAAGAAAGTGTAGTACATGCAAACAATGGAATATTATTTAATGCTAGAGAAATGAATTACCAAGCTATGAAAAGATATGGATATAAATATTTAATAAATATTTGATTTTAGGCTTCTACAAGTCTATCAATGTTATTAGTATATTTTAACAGTGAATGCTCAGCATTCATGAATTTACCTAATAAAACATTTTGGGTTCAATATTTTAAATACTTCAACCTCTATGATTATATTCCTAATAATTTTGAATTGGGGTAAATAAACCTTAATTTTTTGTAACTTGTTTCTTATTGCAAGAGAGCTCAATGAAATTTTAGAAAATAAAAATTTACCAAAAAAAAGTTTAGTTTACTATTGCCAAATAATTTAAAACTTTATCTTATATTCAAATACATATATTTTTCTAAATTGATTTATATGCTACTAAAACCAAAAACTTTTAGTTATACTAGATTTCATATCCTGCAATCAATGCCAGAAATCCATCTGGCAATGATTTGTCTTAAATAGAGTTAAGATGGGTGTTATTACAATGCAAGATGGAAACAAAGATAGTATAACAATTGGTGTTACATAACTTTTCCGTTTTGATCAAGTTACTAATCTACAAAAGGCTTTTATCAGTGACAGACTTGGGACTTTAACAAAACTTTTAAACTAGCATGTGCGACTCATTCCTAGAAAACAACACAATCAATAACACTTTATTTAGATTAAATCATGACTATTTCTCCATTTGAATAAAAAAGGTAGCAACCCCAATAAGTTTATTGAACATGAAAAGTTGAAATGCTATAATGCTCCTAAGGAATTAAATGATCCAGTCAAGAATTACTAAAAAAGGATATAAATTACCAAAGTGTTTGTATAATTGTAATGTACAACTGCCCATTATCGTTCCATAGTGTAGGCTTGTACAAGAACTCTATAAAAGAACTCCACTTCTAAACTGTGGAAAATATGTTCCCTTTCCCCCTATATACAAATATTAAGCCATTCATTTAGCTTTTAAAATATCCACTTAATACAGGCTTTTTACACATTTGAACAGGCAGCAGGGCTCTATTCTTATCGCTTACATCTGAAAGATAGACTTCTAGCGTAAGAGGTAAAGCCCATAAAGGAGCCCAATAATAACAACAAAACACAGTTTAGTGAGCCCTTACAATCTGCCAGCTACCTTTCTGAGAATACTTCAATTAATAAAACATATAAAATACCTGACCACAAAGAGCTCACATTCTTTTGAAATATAATAGTGAAATAAACCAATAATAGAGGGGCACCTGGGTGGCTCAGTCCATTGAGTGACTGCCTTTGGCTTGGGTCATGATCTCAGGGTCCTGGGATGTAACTCCCCAGCAGGCTTTCTAGGCAGTGGGGTGTTTTCTTCTTCCTCTGCGCACCCTCCCAATTCTCTCTCTCTCTGTCTCAAATAAGAAAATAAACCAGTAATAGAATAATGATTGATGGTTGATGGTGATAAGTGATACAAAGAAATACAAGAAAGGTAAAAGCCATTGGAGAATGCTGGGATGAAAGTTAATTTTATTTTGTGTTGGGTGGTTATATCTCATTTATGAGATGTTATTTGCACAAAGACCCAGGAAGTGAAGGAGAGTGTTATACAAATATTAAAGGAAAAGATTGCTCTAGGCAGAGCAAGTAAGTATATAGACTTTGTGTGAACAGCTTGTCTGTTACTTTTGAGGAAAAGCAAGGAGGCCAATGAGGAGTTCATAGTGGTGGAGAGAGGAAGAACGTATTGATGTATGACCTTCTAGTACATTAAAACGCCTTCAGTTTTTATTTAATATGAAAGGGGAAGATACCAAAAGACCCTCAACAGCAGAATAAAATCATCTGACTTGATTTTTAGGTTAAATTGCTGTACCAAAATAAATTTGCATGGAGAAAGGAGTGCAGTTTGTGTGGAAGTGGGGTTATCAATCAAGTCAATAATTCAGGAACATATGATGGTGTTTTTAGCATGCTGGGTGGTAATAGAAGTGGTGAGGTATGGTTTTCATTGTGTATATATTTTGATGGTGAATATTCTGGTGAACAGGATGGGGTATGTGCAGGACAGACATCAACATTTATTTTACCTGCACAAACAGAAGGGTGGAGTCTTCATTCCCTGATATGGAGAGAACTCTGAGTTCAAATGTTCTTTCTCATTAAATGGCATAGTGATGATGAGGATTTAGTCAGACAGTGAAAGAGAGCAGTAAGCATAGTGTTAAGCGGTAAGACATTATAATACATTGGAACATCAAAAAACGTTGTGTTGGATCATCTGTTTATGTGAGTAAATAAATAAATAAAGCTTCCTGGGGTTCTGATAGAGGTAAAGAAGACTGCTATATGATCCAAAGGGGCACGTGCACCAAATGTTTATAGCAGTAATATCCACAATAGGCAAACTATGGAAAGAACATAGATGTCCATCAACAAATGAATGATATATATATATATATATATATATATATATATATATATATATATACACACACACAATGGAATACTACTCAGCCATCAAAAGAAATGAAATCTTGCCATTTGCGTTGACATGGATGGAACTGGAGGGTATTATGCTTAGCAAAATAAGTCAACCAGAGAAAGGCACTATCATATGATCTCCCTGATATGAGGAAATGGAGGTGCAATGTGGGGGGTTTGGGGAACAGGAAAAGAGTAAATGAAACAAGATGGGATCGGGAGGGAGACAAACCATAAGAGACTCTTAATCTCACAAAACAAACTGAGAGTTGCCGGGGGGGGGGGTGGGGAGGTTAGGGAGAGGGTGGTGGGGTTATGAACATTGGGGAGGGTATGTGCTGTGGTGAGTGCTGTGAAGTGTGTAAACCTGGTGATTCACAGACCTGTACCCCTGGGGCTAATAATACATTATATGTTAATGAAGAAGAAGAAGAAGAAGAAGAAGAAGAAGAAGAAGAAGAAGAAGAAGAAGAAGAAGACTACTATAAATCAAATGCTATGGTTTTCAGCATAGAGTGTGTAATCAGGCATATTTTATTAAAGTAACCAAGTAAAATGATGGTCGAAAACTGGAATAACAGAAAACATAAAAATCAGAGATTTTAAAAAGAGATATGGGACAGTGTAGAGAATATAGTCAATGATATTATAATAGTGTTATATGGTGACAGATGGCGGCAATATTTGTAGTGATCATAGAATAATGTATGGAGACATTGAAAACCTGAAACCAATGTAACACTGACTATCAACTACACTCAAATAAAAAAATAGTAAAAATAAAACATTTTAATTTAAAAAGATAAAAAGAGGGACAAGAATTTGAAAAGTGAATTTCAAAAAGAGTAAAGATGAGGCTAAGACATACTCTGAACCTTGAGGAAAACACCATTTTGAAAATTCTTCCCATTTTGAGAAAACTCAAATGAATCAATACCATAAAAGAACCCATTTTAACTGAGAGATGTAATGAATGCTCAAGAAATAATTTTATGACAGGATAATTCTTCCCTATGAAACAGCATACAGAAACCCGGGGAAACACCTGGAAGCCAAATAAACTATACTGAAAATAAGAATTAGGAAAAAGATAAATGATGAAAGATAAGAAAATTAGACCTGCGACAGAGACCTAGTGAAGAGAATTTTTAGCTTGTGGTTTAATGTTTTTGAGGATAATCTAGAGTTCATAACTGCCTTGAGGCAGGCTGGTTGTAGGCAGTTTAGGCAGACCCCTAAGAGAGGCCTACTTTGGGCAAGTGGTGTTGGAGGAGGCCATTGGGCTGGACAAAGACAAATCCAACCATTTGACTAAAGTGTCAGTGAAGATGTTGAAGTCAGATGCAGCAGAGAAAGACCTGTCAAACCTAATCTCAGAAATGGAGATGATGAAGATGATTGGACAGCACAAGGACACCATCAACCTGCTGGGTCCTGCACACAGGATGGTCCTTCGTACACTATCATGGAATATGCCTCCAAAGACAACATACAGGAGTACCTGCAGGCCCAGAGGCCTCCTGACCTGGAGTACTGTTACAATATCAGCCACAATGCAGCAGAGCAACTCTCCTCCAAGCACCCGGTATTCTTTGCCTACCAGGTAGCCTGAGGCATGGAGTACCTTGCCTCCAAGAAGTGCATACACCAAGACCTGGCCACCAGGGAAGTGCTGGTGACAAAGGACAACATGATGAAGATCTCAGACTTCAGCCTTGCCAGAGATATCACCACATCAGTTACTATAAAATGAGAACCAACAGTGGACTGCCTGTGAAGTGGATGGTCCCTAAGGCCATGTTTGACCAGATCTACATCCACCAGAGTGACTTCTAATCTTTTGGGGGTGATCCTGTGCAAAATTTTCACTCTGGAAGCCTCCCATATCCTGGAGTGCCTGTGGAGGTGGTTTTCAAGCTGCTGAAGGAGTCATTTGATGGATAAGCCAATAAGTGCACCAGAGAGTTATACACAATAATGAGGGGTGGCTGGCATGTGGTACCTTCAAGCTGCTGGTAGAAGACCTGGATCATACTGTGGCCTTGACCTCCAACCAGGAGTACCCGGACCTGTCCTTGGCCCTGGAACAATACTGTCTATGCTTTCCCAACACCCAAAGCTTCACCTGCTCCTCAGAGAAGAATTCCACCTTCTCTCATGTGCCGTTGCCCAGGGAGGCCTATCTGCCCTGACACCCAGCCCAGCTTGCCAATGGTGGACTCAAATGACTAGTATCCCTATTACTCCTGTCCAGATTCCGTCATAAGCTGTAACCCTTACCCCCCACCCTCCCTGCAAGACTCACTGCCTTCTCCTTTGTCCCTTTCCTACTGGCAGGAGCCAGCTGCCTACCTGAGGCCTTCACCCCTTGAAGTTCACCTCTCTTCCCCTTCCTCTTCCTCCTCCTTACAACCTGCTCATGAAAGAAAGGAACAGAGAGGCAGGTACTTGCTCGTGACTACTTCCTTCCCTCCCATATGTTGGACCAAGACCCCTCCCTGTCATCTGGTACTGCCTAGACGTCGAGAGAGTTGGAGATGAGGCAGGCCAGTGAAAGCTGTTGGAGCTTTCCTGGTTTGGTTTTGTCTGCTTAGCATAACATGTAAGACTGAGTTCTGGTGGCAGGGACCTAGTCCTTGGGGCTATAGCACTAGCGAGGGGAGGTCAACTGCTCTGGGCCTTGGCTAAGAGCAAGCCCTGCTCCAGAGATATGGTGCCAAGGGCTTATTAATTTTGATACTAATTTGCTTTGCTGACCAAATACCTGGTATCAAAAGATGGGAAGGCAAAGACTGGAAGCAGTGTTGTGACCATGGGGTCCAGCCCCAAACTATGAAGAAAACACAAAGTGTATAAATCTGAGTAAGTATATATTTACACACCTTTTTAAATAGGTTGTTATCAAAGATTTAATCAATGGGTAATATGCTCCTCGTGGCTGGGAAGCATCAGTTGCCATATATTAAAAACAAAGAAAAGAGGTGTCTGGGTGGCTTCCTCCAAGAAGTGTCCCTTCTTTTCAGGTCATGATCCCAGGGTCCTGGGATGGAGCCCCACATCAGGCTCTCTGCACAGTGGGAAACCTGCTTCTCCTTTTCCCTCTGCCCTGCTTATAGTTCCTCTTCCTGTCTCTCTGTCTGTCAAATAAATAAAATATTAAAAAAAAAACAAGAAAGAAACAAAATGTTTTTAAAAGGTCTTTTTTTTTTTTTAATTTTCTAGGGGTGCCTGGATGACTTAGTTATTTAAGCAGATGTTTGCCTTTGGCTGAGGTCATGATTCCAGTGTACAGGGATCCAGCCCTGCATGGGACTACTTGCACCCCAAGGAGCTTGCTTCTTCCTCTCCCTTTGCACATGATTCCCCCTGTTTGTGTGCTTCTTCTCTCTCTCTCTCTCTCTCTCTTGCTGTCAATAAATAAAATAAAATCTTTTACTAAATAAATAAAAAAATAAATAAATTTCTAAACCTACTTTCAGTTTAGGTCCCTTAACAAAAATTGCTACTGCTTCATTAAAAAAAAAAAAGATAATTTAGAAAGATGCTTCCAGAGTTAAAAATCTGTTTTGTTTCTTTGTCAGGATTCAATATAGAAGTGCTTTAAAAAGTAAAAGAAAAAATATGCTATATTAACTCTAATCACACTATAACTTTGGTGGTTATATCAAGATAATGAAAAGTGATTTTAAAGCAAATTTCATTATTAGACATAAAGATCAAGTCAAAATTACAGAAGAGTAAAAGGATGAATTCATCAGGGAGTATAATAATTCTTTTTTTTTTTTTAAGATTTTATTTATTTATTTGACAGAGAGAGATCACAAGTAGGCAGAGAGGCAGGCAGAGAGAGAGAGAGAGGAGGAAGCAGGCTCCCTGCTGAGCAGAGAGCCCGATGCAGGACTCGATCCCAGGACCCTGAGATCATGACCTGAGTCTAAGGCAGCGGCCTAACCCACTGAGCCACCCAGGCGCCCCGGGAGTATAATAATTCTTGAATTTTAATACGTAACAACAGATTTGGGGATATATAGGGAAAAACTAAGAACAAAAATCATAACTTCTATCTTGGACGACAAATGGAAAATAATTTCAACACCCTTATTTTAAGATTACATAGACAAATGGTCATCATATTGGTAAGATATGTAAGACTTGAACAAAATGATCAACTAACTAGATATGCTTGATATTACATTACAGTAACTGAACTAACTGAGGTCAGTCTTTGGTGAATCACAGAAACAGGTGGAGTTGTCAAACAAAGGAATCTTTGTTTACAACATACAAGGAGTTCACAGGGAATAAGTTCCAAAGCCTTGACTGTTTGAACAGGAGAGAGATTTTTATTTAGTATTTAAGATGAATACTCAGAAGGGAGAGTTTTATTATCCCGTGTATGGTTGGTCATAAGGTTGTGGATGCATGCACATCCACATATGTATTTGTGCAATATGTATTGCATGTTCACCTGAATGAAGCTTGTATTCCACCGAGGGCAGAAACTTCAACGTTAGAATAAAGCAGAGGTAACTGTTGGACAAGGGAAAGGAACTCTGCAGGCTTCAAGAGCAGATAGAAACTAGATGGGGTCTTGGGCTCATTTTCTGGGACAAGGAATGAAAGGCCTTGATTGCTTTTGAAATAGCACTAGGAGTTTTACCACTGATTTATTGTCTCAATAGCTTAGGCTATTTCCTGGTCTGGTGATGACTGTTAGTTTTCCCATTGCCTTGTTCCCTCAAAATCCTTAGGAGTGAGGTTTTTGCATTTCTTTGTAAGAACCTCCCAGGAATTTTTGGAAGAAGTGTGCTTGGGCAAGTACACAGGTGGGGTATAGATCATTGAAAATAGCTGGGGACAAAAAATGACTTTTCTTATGTCAGGAAAACTATATCTCTTCTTTAATTTTCTAGGAACCTCTAACTCTTTCTGCTGATGTTACCAGCAGGCATCTGAGATATTACTGATTGTTCTCTTGAACCTAAGGAAAAGGAAATGTAGAAAGCAAAAGAAAAAACTTTAAAATCTATCCTGCAACTCATCAATTCACTGCAGCCACCTCTCTGTCTTTCCCTTTCTCTTTTTCTCTCTTTCTCTTTCTCTCTCACTTTCTCTCTCACATACGCACAACACACGCAAATCGACTTAAAGCAATTTTTAATTTTCCCTATTCCATTTTAATATACTTGAGGCATGATCATTTTCTTAGTAAATACAAGAAAAAAAAATCTAGGATTCCATCATTCTGTGTGATTAAAGTATTGAGGAATTTACTTCCAATAGCACTTATAAAAACATATTTTATTTAAGGAATATTATATAATCAGGTGCCTGCATTTTTCTTATTCTCTAACTAGTGTTATTTGGCAATTAATATTTTGTCAATCAATATTCCCCTATATCTGAATGTGTGGGCAGTGAGAGATGAGTTAGAGGCAAGGATGGTGAACACTCCCAACAACTGCAGACTACATATATCTTAAGCCATGATTTTCTTTGCAAAGGTCAACATTGATAATGTTCTAGTCATACCTCCGTGTACCAGGAAAGAAGTAGCATATTTCTTGAAAGACACAGCTATCAAAGCTCCATTGAGAAACTGTAAAGATGGACAAGCGATTTCCAAATTACATATCTGATAATGGACATCTACTCTGATTATTTAAATATGAATAAAAATAAAAAACCTTACTAATAACCAAACAGAGTATCCAATTTTACATGTGAAGGAAATAATGGAAGAGACATGTCACCAAAAGTATATGGATGGCTTATAAGCACATGGCCAATTTCTCAACATTTAAACATTAAAGAAATACAAATTAAAATCATAATGAGACATGCTTACATATCTATTAGAATGGCTAAAATTATAAAGGCTAATTGTACTTGGTCTGAGCTAGATTGAGAAGCAACAAAAAATCTAAACTGTTGTTGGCATATATCATGATACAACCACTTTGGAAAATAGTTTCAAAAATTTTTAAATGAAAAATATGTTGCAGTTACACAAATAGCCATTTTATTCTAGGCATTTAACCAAGAAAAACAAACCCTATGTTCATACAAGGACTTGTATGTGAATTTCATATCAGCTTTATTTTTAAGAATTGAAAACAGTGGAAATGTTCATCAATGTCCATCAATAGAGCAAAGACAATTGGAGATTCTCAAAGTAATGATGCTGAGAAAAGAAAATCCAGGCCATGAATAGTATATACTGTGTGATTCCATGACTACAAAAAATCTAGAAAATACAAATTTATATATAGTCACAGTCATCAAATATATTGGTGTGATTTTAGTGCCTTCTTCTGTGCTCCCATAGCTTCCTACACTTGTATCTCCGAGCATTTGTTACACCATGTGAAAATATGAACTCTTTCTCTTTATTCTGTCTTACTAGAATAAGAATCCTTGAAAGTTTATGGACAATTGAACTCTCAGTTATTAGCAGAAATTCTATCACACAGTAAGTTTCCAAATATAAAAGCCAGAGTTTTACAATGACTTCTAAGCTTTTACATGATCTAGCCACTCATTTAACCTCTGTGACCTCTTTCCCTGCTACTCTTCAGTCACTCACAGTGGCCTCCTTGCTATTCCTCAGATATGCCAGGCATGATCCAACCTTATGGCCTTCAAGATAGCCAATTCCTTTGTCTGGAGTGACCTTATTGCTGATAGTTCTGCGCAAATTCATCACCTTTCCATACATTTGTTCAATTGTCAGCTTCATTGTAAGTACCCTGATCTTTCTATTAAAAGATTTAACTCCCCATCCCCTGCCTAGCAACCTTGATTTTTCTCACCCTGATCGAATTTTTCTTTTTCCCCATTGTACTCTTCCTTTTTGAATGCACTATGCCATTTTTATTAAGGTTTATAGCTTTGAATTGTCTCACCCATTAAAATAAAAGTTCTACAAAGCCAATTATTTCATTTACCAGTGTAGTCTGAAGTAATATCTGCCATATAATAGTTCAGTAGACAACTGGTAAATTTCAAAATAAATTAATGTTGAGAGTATACTGAATTTCATGTCATTTCAATATTTTTTTCCAAAAAATAAACTACATAAAACATACTTTAAATTTACTTTCAAAATATTTTATAGCATATAATGGACAATATACATAAGCCTAAAGAAACAATCCTATAATTAACCATTTCATACCTACTTAAAAACTGCATAATACCACACTCTTAGATCCTCTTTGAATGCTCTAAAATAACCCTTCAAAGGAAATACATTTTTAAAACTCACAGATTTTTTGGCAAATAATTTAATAAAATAAAAGTTTCATTCATCTATGTAGATCAAAATAAATGTTTTTAATAAGCATGAAATTATAACTCTGAAGTGTGCTAAAATGAAACCACCTGCTAAGGGTGAGAGAACAAAAATAAACATCCTTTTTCCAAATAAGAGGAATTTATTACCTTTGAATCAAAGCATGTGGATTTGTTTTAACTGGCAATAAAGCAATATGGAGACACAAACCATAGAAAGTCATATTTTAGATTTCCAAAAGACTTCTAAGTGAAGAGTATACATTTTTTAATTGCTACATAATGCTACATAATGACAAGATGACAGGTTGTGGCAAATAGCATTTTAAAAGCTCTACTCATAATGGAACGGAAGATGTCATTTCCCTATAATTTTATATATGTCTTTAATTTACTATATCTGGATACAACATATTACCAAACAGATGTTCATCAAAGACTAAATCATTTTTAATGGAACATAATAATTTGAACCTACATCTATTAATCATTTTTTTCGATCTAACATTTATAGTCTCGCTAAACATTTTATCAGTTGTTGACAAAATTCAAAATAAATAGGATAAAAAGTCGTGTTTGGAAAAGTAGATTTCTTCTCAAATTGGCATTTAAATGAAAATATTTGCTGATATTTTTTAAACTTTAAATGTAATTTTATATATATATCTGACCTATCAGATGATATAAAATTTTTGGAGAAAATATGACATATTTTTTGATCTTGGTTGAAGGTATTAATAAAGAGCAACTGTTTGTATTATTTGTATTGTGATATCTTAGTTAATAAACATGAATAACTGGTATAAAATATGTTTTTTTAAAAATTTTATTTATTTACTTGACAGAGATCATAGGAAGGCAGAGAGGCAGCCAGAGAGAGAGGAATGGAAGCATGCTCCCAGCTGAGAAGAGAGCCCACTGTGGGACTCAATCCCAGGAACCTGGAATCATGACCTGAGCCGAAGGCAGAGATTTTAACCCACTGAGCCACCCAGGCGCCCTAAAATATGTTTTTTTTTTAATATAGAAGTATAGTTCTTGCCAAAATATGGAACTAGCTGGAACTGAATGCCTCCTTCAAAGTCAGCTCTGGAGAAATTATGCAAGTGTAATATGGAACTATTTCAGATATTAACCAAAAACAAAGAAATGATGATAAACGCCTTAAAATACTCAAAGTTGCCCTTGACTGGTATGTTTCAAGCTCTATTCCTGGTTTGAAGACAGGTTTTAACAGGCCTGTCACTGTAGAAATCCGCTGGATGTTTAGAGGCTATCAGAACTGTACAAAACCTTGAAGGGGTAAAGACTTGAAAATTCTTTAGAGAGATTAGCTCCCTAAGGCATTATTCCTCCACACATTTTCCTCCAATCAATTAAGACTGATGGATGAGGGGCACCTGAGTGGCTCTCTCATCACGTGGGTGGTGGGTTAAGCCTCTGCCTTCATCTCAAGTCATGGTCTCTGGGTCCTGGGATCCAGCCCCACATCGGGCACTGCTCAAAAGGAAGCCTGCTTCCCTCCCTGCTTGCCTGCCTCTCTGCTTACTTGTGATCTCTCTCTCTCGCTCTCTTTCTCTCTCTCTGTGTCCAATAAATAAATAAAATCTTTTAAAAAAGGCTGATGGATGATAAATTATGAAAACTGCTCCCTCCAAATGATGCTTCTTCATAAGGATTTAAGAATTTAAAATTGAAACTTGACCGTAGGATTTATCTTATAGAATAACATCAAGTGAAGGCAGTTATTATTAGTTCTGAAGTATTTGTGATTCTGAATTCTTGGCCTCATTAGTAAATTTATTTTTAAATTCTCCCATGGAGTGGTGATTGGCCTTCAGTCTTTCATTGATATACATCATTGGGTCAAATGAGATGTGTGTGCCCAGAACTATATATAATCTTTTTTGTATTTCACTGGAGATGGCATTTCTGAGTTTTGTTCAATTGAATTTGGACAGATGTTTTAATAGTCACTTCTAGAGTTGGCCCTGGAGAATATCTTCCTTTTTTTCTCTTCCCGATTCTCTGAAAAACCCTGACTAATTCACATTATCACAGTAATATCATAATTCAAGTTTTTCCAAACACTATAGCTGCAAAATAGAAGGAAGCTACTCAGAATGGAATACTATTGTGAATGATTGAGAAAGAAAACATTATTATAATTAAGCTACCAGGTTTCAATGTATTTTATTGTTGCTTAGAAAATCCTAGCATACCCAGACTTTACAGAGATTTGATGATCCTAAGAAGAGCTGAACTCATGGACCAAAATAACTATGCACATAAAAAGTACAATTACTTACCTAAAAAATATGATGTGGTTAACTTTATATGCCAATCCAAGTGTTATGGGAACAGGAATTAAAAAAATAGCTTAGGGGCGCCTAGGTGGCTCAGTGGATTAAGCCACTGCCTTCAGCTCAGGTCATAATCTCAGGGTCCTGGGATCAAGTCCTGCATCAGGCTCTCTGCTCAGCAGGGAGTCTGCTTCCCTCTCTTTCTCTCTGCCTGCCCTCTGTCTACTTGTGATCTCTCTCTGTCAAATAAATAAATAAATAAAATCTTAAAAAAAAAAGAATGACTGTACTTTAAAAAAATAGCTTAAAAGGAGCGCCTGGGTGGCTCAGTGGGTTAAGCCGCTGCCTTCCGTTCAGGTCATGATCTCAGGGTCCTGGGATCAAGCCCCACATCAGGCTTTCTGCTCAGCAGGTAGCCTGCTTCTCTTCCTCTCTTTCTGCCCACCTCTCTGCCTACTTGTGATCTCTCACTGTCAAATAAATAAATAAAATATTTTTAAAAATAGCTTAAAAGTATATGATAAAATAATGATATACATATACAAGGAAAAGAAAGATACTATACTGTGAATATAAATTAAGTGAAAATTGTTGAAATAAAGAATACAATAAATGGAGACTAAGATGAATATAGCTGTAAAATGAATAAATGAGTTGGGAAAAACAAACAAACAAATTAATGACTTCTGCCCAAATACAGCAGAAGAGAAAAAAAAATAAAGAAAATATTTAAATAAGTACTGAGATAAATTTTGGAGAATTAAAGAAAGATAAAAGATACCAGACTTAAAATGATGCCAAACACGAGATATCAGAAACAAAACAAAACAAAACAAAAACTACACACACTAAAAACCACTCGTATACATTATGGTGAGTTTTAAGAATATCAAAAACAGAGAAGAGCATAAATGATGCCCAAGAGAAGAACAGATCATCTAAAATGTACAAGAATAATACTGACAGCACAATTCTCAATAGTAATAGCATATAAAGAGACAGCTGGGAGTTTTTATAGATGGAAAAGATATTTGAAACTAGGTATTATACATCAATCCAAATTATTGAT
This sequence comes from Mustela nivalis, assembly GCF_964662115.1. Classification (NCBI taxonomy): domain Eukaryota; kingdom Metazoa; phylum Chordata; class Mammalia; order Carnivora; family Mustelidae; genus Mustela; species Mustela nivalis. The sequence continues at coordinate 1,466,988 of NW_028136504.1, read as the reverse complement.
TAAATTTGAGAGCACAGTAAAAATACAATGAAGCATGTTAGGTCTTAGAACATTTATCACACAGAGACACACATTTTGGAAAACTTCCTTGGAAGACAGCTCAATTGAGATCGAGAAAACAGAATTATGTACTCAAAGGCACATTTTGAAGGAAGGATTGAATATAGTCTGCACTGCAAATATTCTTTAATCGTATGTTCTGAATATCCTAAATTTAAGAAGTATTTGTTCAAATATTTACCTTTAAATAAATCCTAGGAGACTTTTTCTTGGATTCTGGAAAATCAGTCCATTTGGATACAAATCTTTTTGTCACTGATGGAAATTTTGATAGCCCTTAACTGTGGAATGCCTAATGTATTGTTACAGCAATTGTGATTTGCCAATACATGGGTGATGTGTGTGTGTTGTGTGTGTTTATTTTTATTTTTGATGGTTTAACTCTTCTATGAGATTTTTAAGTAGACATGATTTTAATAAATTATGATTTGTTGAAATTTATCTGAGGTTATATATAATAAAATGAAATTTGTGTGAACTAAAGAAGTGCATCTCCATTTTTTTTGTTTTAAGAGTAGACTGGTCTTTAAAAATTGTCCAAAGAAGTACATTATATTCATTATTAAATTTGATAATATACTATAAAGTATTTATGGTCATATTGGACCATATCAAATTCTACTATTAATTCATATTAATAATTACCATAAGAGGAAAAAGGGATATTTTTCAAAATAAAAATTAGCGTATTTTTCAGAATATGATATAGTGTTATTCACTGAACTGAGGGAACAAATGTCAAAGTCTAACACAGTTTACAGAATGTTTTAACATAAATTGAAATTTAAATCTGACCAAATTTCACAGTTTTAAGTAAAATGATAGCACTTTATATCCTTGAAAAGTGGTAAGTGACCCAAAACATGGCTTAGAAAAACAAATTTAACACTACACTAGTCTGAGATGGTTAAGTTATGGTACAACTTGCCATTGTGTATCATCAAATGGTATATTTTTTTCTTTTGGGCTTGTCATTATATTTTATTTTAGCCATTCTGGTAAGTGTGTAGTGATATCTCAGTGTCATTTTTTTTTTAAAGATTTTATTTGTTTATTTGACAGAGAGAAATCACAAGTAGATGGAGAGGCAGGCAGAGAGAGAGAGGGGGAAGCAGGCTCCCTGCTGAGCAGACAGCCCGATGCGGGACTCGATCCCAGGACCCTGAGATCATGACCTGAGCCGAAGGCAGCGGCTTAACCCACTGAGCCACCCAGGCGCCCTCTCAGTGTCATTTTAATTGCATTTCCTTGATGTCTAATTGTGTCAAAATATATTACTTTGATGTTTAATGCTCTGAGCTTTCTCAGTTCAGGACCATGAAGCCACTTAGGAAAAATACAGTTGCAGAGGCACTCATAGACCAACTCTTATTTCGAAATAAGAAGAAACATTACTACCCATTCCAACAAAAAATAGATTTGTTATGCAGCAGGGATTTTATAAATTACCTGACACAACTTATATAGTAAGATGAAATGGGACAGGCGGCTTCTTGCAGCTATATACAACATCATTTTAATTTCAATTTTCAGTATAATTTTTCCAAGGTATACACAGAATATATATTTAATGTAAATTGTGAACATTTTAAACTCTGTATATGGAAATTAGTCAATTTTAAGTTTATAACAATCAAAATTAACGGAAGTTTATTTTAAATTAGTTAGCTTTCTCTGCATTGCAAGACAGAATAATCAAGAATTGGTAAGAAAAAAGTAATCTCTGTAAAATTACCGGGGGTGCATTATAAAGTGTTCGGTAACTGATCAAACTCACAATTTGGATTGAATGGCAAGTGATTTTTAAAATCTGGAACTCATTGTCAATTTTTTTTTCTTCATTGTGTCTTAATAATTTACTGTGTTCATTTGCATGGAAGTGAAGAAAAATGCATGACATTTCATCTCAACACTAACACCTTTAACTGGCAACTCTAAATGTACTTTACAGCAGTGTAACAAAGTAAAGATCAATGATGTTTCATGAAATATCTGTTATAATTCTCAAGGAGATAGGGAGTTTGTGCAAAAATGCAAATCACTTTGCGACTAAACACATTGTTTATTTCAGCTAATTTTAAGAAAATATGCTGAGAATCTCTCAAAAAAGGAAGCAATGATTTAGGTTTGCCTTCAAACTCCTTATCTAATCCTGAACCAACAGCACATAGTTCAAAGAGCAACTAATTTGAGTAGCTCCAATTTACACATTTCCTAACAATGCTTAATTTAGTGGAATTTCTGTCCAATTATGTTAATTTGATGTAATGAAAGACAAAAGTTCAAAAAGATCATCCTTAATTTATATAGATGCCAAACTCTGCATTTTCTGAATGACGCCCAGGAACGTATTTTCAAAAACAAACAAACAATGCCAGAACCACTATTAGGTCATCTCTAGGCAGAAAGTGACTCAGAGCTTACATTACTCTCTCCCTGAAAGTATACTGTAGGCACTGAAACTACTACCCTGAGTCTGTGCTATCAAATTCCTTAAGTTAGAAAGTTTTAAAACCCGTCTGTGTGGGAGTATTTCATTTACAGATAGAGATTTGGTTGTTTATACATTTTCATACTTGATTTTTAGGGTGTAATAACTATGTTTTAAAATTCATGGTGGTTTTGAATACTGTTGGATAATTGAGCTAAAATGGTATATCCATTCCTCCTAAGAAACAGAAATTATAGAAAGGTAGTGCTTTTCAAATCTGACATCTTTGAGTCATTGCAGTTTCATATAAATGCAATAGGAAAAGTGTCATTCATGTTTATGATATTTTCTATAAATAAATTAGAATGTACTGGAGGCCTGATATAAAGTGGGATGCCTAAACTTCAGTAAGATCTTGTTTTCAATTCAAAATAAATTTTATTTTTTATTTTTTTATAATGTCCCTCAATTTCAGATAAGCACCCCCATAAGGTCCACTCCGTTTTTTTTAAGATTTTATTTATTTTATTTGACAGATAGAGATCACAAGTAGGCAGAGAGGCAGGCAGAGAGAGAGGGAAGAGGAAGCAGGCTCCCTGCTAGGCAGAGAGCCCGATGCGGGGCTCGATCCCAGGACCCTGGGATCATGACCTGAGCCAAAGGCAGAGGCTTTAACCCACTGAGCCACCCAGGCGCCCCCAAAATAAATTTTAAATTGAATTATGCACCTCTAAGTTCAGAGACAATAAACATCAACCAACACAATTAATAAGTTCTATTTCTTGAAATTTCGGGAACATTGATAGTCTCATCTCCTGGAAGAACAACAGCTAAAATTTTAGGTCATGGATTCCTGCTAAAATATCACTTTCCCAAAGAAAATTAATGTTAGGAATTTTCATTGATTGTTATTGATCATGAAGAATATAACAACCACGATAAAAAGAGTAGGAAAAACATGATATCTCATCTGTAAGGGCATGTGGAAAGTAGGAAATGCTAATAAAAATAACTACCATTATTTCCTAAGTTAACATAATACAACAGAACAAAAATATTTCAAAACAATGTTTTCTTTTTTTTTTAATTTTATTTATTTATTTGACAGAGAGAGATCACAAGTAGGCAGAGAGGCAGGCAGAGAGAGAGGAAGAAGCAGGCACCCTGCTGAGCAGAGAGCCCAATGTGGGACTCAATCCCAGGACTCTGAGATTATGACCTGAGCCGAAGGCAGCGGCTTAACCCACTGAGCCACCCAGGCGCCCCCATAACAATATTTTCTAGGCTCATTCTGATAACTCTTTTCTACATTCAAATTTAAAGGTTGAGGCATGTGATATATATTACACAAAAAACATCCCAAGGCATTCGTTAAAAAAAAAAAACTCTTAATAAAGAACAAATCCAAAGGAATTTCTTTTCTAATTTAATTAACAAATTATGAATTGACTTACCTATTTTATCACAGTGTATCAGGCACCAATAATATTTTTTAATCGTCACACCTGATGCAATAGTTACCATCTTTCAAACATACTGATCACGAACAAGCAAATAAACAAGAGCACCGTAGCTTAAGATCTACCTGCATAAATATAGGCTACTTCAGACAATCTCTTCACCACAACATAGCAATGAATAGAAATCATACATGCTCTGTATGGACATACAGATGAGATAGAATGGGATGATGTTAATATATGCAGAATCTTTATTAATTACATTGTAAACCATAATATGGAAAAACAGAATACAATTTTAGAAATACCCAGGTCACCATCATTGTTTTATTTTTATATGTGTAGATAAGGAGTTTAATAAACAATCCATGACTATTCAACTCCTTATATTTTGAAAATTTTAGCAAAAGTAACAAACCTAGCACCTAGAAAATTGTACCTATCTGCAATATACAGCTTTGCCAGCATGGTAGAAGAAAAGCAAAACAAAATAAGTAAGAAAAGTTTAACATTTCACAAGAGATTTGCTTTTATTTTTTTATTTTTTAATTTTTATTTTTCATTTATTATTTACTTCTATTTTCTACTTTATTTTAATGAAAATGTCATGACCATAACATAAGAGCAGAATTAAACCAACATGAGAAATTATTTTTTCATAAGTTAAAATAAACTAGCTTGGTGATTAATTCAAAATTATATTACAAACTTCAGTGTTCTTGCAGTAAGTATCACTGCATAAACAAATGAGTCAGGAGTCATAAACTAATGATGATTCTAAATGTTATTTAGAGAGACATTCTGTTCTTAAAATATTTCAAATATTCTACACAAGGCAAAGTGGATCCAAGTAATCTGTAGGCAAAATAAGATTTTAGAGAAGTATATATTTCCAACAGTATTTATAAAATATTACCTTTATGTAAGGCATCATCCTGGACTTTGTGGAAAACACACAAAGGAGTAAGAAGTGGCCCTTCAAGAAACATATACAATATCAAGGTTTAACATGAAGCAGCATGTCTTCTCTAATTAAAAAAAAAAAAAAAACATTGTACCAACTGACTTTACTGAAACTTTATATTTATTGCTCTCATTTTAGGTCATAGTGTCCTTCTGCATGCAGGCTGCTATAACGGACATGATATAGACTTAATAGCTTATAAAGAACAGGAATTTATTTCTCACAGTTCTAGAACGGAGAAGTTCAAGATTAAGGAATGGGCAGATCCAGGGAGAGCCCACTTCCTCATAGATGGCTATCTTCTCACTGTAAACGTACATGATGAATGAAGCAAGAGAACTCTCTGGGGTCTCCTTTAAAAGGACTGTAATCCCACTTATGACCTAATCACCTCCCAAAGGCCCCTATGTTTTAATACTAGCACTTACAGAGTTAGATTTCATAATATGATTTTGGGAGACATAAACATTCACACCATAGTATATATAAACAAAAAAAGACACAAAAACAACAAACAAAAAATTATTTTAACTACCTATTATTTTCAACTACATAAACTTTTAATTTGTTTCTATATAATATTAAATAACTCATTTGAGTGATTCACTTATATCCAATGCATCTGAGTGCAATTAAATTTGCTTACCCAGCATATCCAGAAGCATATTTCTTCAGACTATTCCATTCCCCACCTTACAGGATTTACCACAATTAGAAGACATGGGATAGAGGATAGATAGATAGATGTATACATAAACACACTTGTACATACCCATATGCATATTTTTTCCTGTTAATGATACTCATGCAAATAAAATTTAAGCTCAAGGAAACCTGTCTTGTGTGTTACTTAATATCCAGTTTTTAGTCAACATCCAAAAACAAATAATCCAATAAAACCATGGATAGAAGACATGAACAAGTGTTTCCCCAAAGAACACATTCAAATGTTCAGTAGATACATGAAAAGATGTCCATCATCATGTATCATCAGGAAATTGCAAAGCAAAACTAGAAAGAGATACCACCTCACACCTGTCAGAATGGCTAAAATTAACACTACAAGAAACAAAAGGTGTTGGAGAGGATGTGAAAAAGTAACACTTGTGGGGGCTGCCTGGGTGGCTCAGTAAGTTAAGCCTCTGCCTTCAGCTCAGGCCATGATCTCAGGGTCCTGGGATCAAGTCCCACATCGGGCTCTCTGCCAGGCATGGAGCCTGCTCCCTCCTCTCTCTCTCTCTACTTGTGATCTCTCTCTGTCAAATGAATAAAATCTTAAAAAAAAAAAAAAAGAAAAAGTAACAATTGTGAACTGTTGGTGGTGATGCAAACTGATACAGCCATATTTGAAAACAGTATGGAATTTCCATAAAATTTAAAAATAGAAGTCCTTTTTGATCCAACAAACCTGAATATAAGAAAACTTATTCAAAGGGATGCTAGCACCCCTATGTTTATAGCAGCATTATTTATAAAGCTAAGATATGGAAAGCGCCCAAGTATCCATCAATTGATGAATAAATAAAGAATAAGTGGTATGTATATACAATGGAATATTATTCTGCCATAAAAAAGACTGAAATCTTGCCATTTGCAATAACATGGTTGGAACTAGACAGTATAATGCTAAAAGTGAAATAAGTCAGTCAGAGAAAGACAAATACCTTTACTCATATATGGAATAAAAGAAACAAAACAAACAAGCAAAGGGGAAATAATAAGACATAGAAAGAGAAACAAAGCAAGAAACAGACATTTCATTACGGAGAACAAACTGATGGTTACTTGACGGGATCTGAAAGGAGTGATGGATTAAATAAGTGATGGGGGTTAATTAGAGCACTTGTCATGATGAGCACTGAGTGCTATATGTTATATTGTACACATGAATCTAATACAACCATATATGTTAACTAACTGGATTTCAAATGAACATTTTTTAAAATCCCAGTTTTTAGCTCACATTCTGGCTTACAAAAGGGATTTAGTCAGGAATTTGGAGATTAGTTAATGAACAAAAAAGGGGTGAACAGGCAGTTGTTAGATAAAATTACTATCCTTTCTGGCATGATCTTATACCTTTTATCTAGAAGTATTTTTAGCACTTTAGACTCTTCCTATTTTATTTTGAATCATTAAACAAAAATTTCCTCAAAGGACCTTAGACTCCATCCAATTTGAGCAACAGTTTGAGAGAGGAAATGGTGTCCAGGAGGAAAAAAAAAAAAAGATGAAACTACTATTGTTTACTAGTGAATGCATAGTTCTTCCACAGAAGAAGCTCTAAATGGTCATGGCTCCAGCTTTATATGTGCTCAGTCATATGTTCAGAAGTAGGTAACACTATCAAAAAATATAAAGCATCTGAGATTATTTTCCCTTATTTGAAAGCTGGTGTATGAGTCTGCCGTAGTTTCTTGGGTGTTGATAGAAGACGCAGACTCATGTTTCAGAAATAATATAGTTTATTATTCACAGCAATAGAGGTAGCCAGAATATTAACATTATTTGTGTGTGTGTGTGTGTGTGTGTGTGTGTGTGTTTGTGTGTGTGTAGGGATGGGAGTTATATATCAGTTCTGAGCCTCAGTTCCCACAAGAAGAATCTAAAGAGAGGCAGATAATATTTGCAAACACAACAGGTTAAGTTAAAAAAAAAGATACTATTTCTGTCTTCCAAGTCTATTCAATACAACCATCTTCAAAGGATGGCCTAGAACAAATAATAAATGCAGAAATGTAAGCAACCAATTGAAAAGTGTCTCCCAAGAAACACACTTTGAGAGTCTTCATTTGACAAAAATACTATAGGATATTACATGGATCAGGTGCATTGAATACTGGAAGGTTAAAATTACAAGGGACCAAATATTTTTAAGCAGTTCTGGCATCCAGTAGAGTTCAAATAGGTTTTATAAGATTGAGGAAAGAAGCCATCAAAACCTGGGCCCAGGGGCACCTGTGTAGCTCAGTGGGTTAAGCCTCTGCCTTCGGCTCAGGCCATGATCTCAGAGCCCTGGGATCGAGCTCTGCATCAGGCTCTCTGTTCAGCAGGGAGCCTGCTTCCCACGCCCCCCCCCCCCCCGCTATTTGCTTACTTGTGGTCTCTGTCTGTCAAATAAATAAATAAAATCTTAAAACAAAACAAAACAAAACAAAACAAAAATCCTGGGCCCAATTTTCCCAAAAGTATGATTCTGATTCTAGTCTCTATGATGTTATCCCTTGAAGACAATGTCTCTAATTGAGTTGAATTAGTTTACTAAAGAGCATACCCCCATTTGTTGTAGGAGATGAACAATATGCAAGAGGCAAAATGCCACATGGAAGCCACCTTGTCTTCAGTGGAACATAGAATCAGTTCCTTTGGGATGAATTTGTTCCACATTTGACTTCCCACTTAAGGGAAAATAAGAGTGCCTTCTAATAGATTTTAAATAGGAAATGACAACGGAAGCTTATACAAGATTATAAAATGGGAAATTTCATTTAGATAAGCAATCATTTCAAAGTCATCTTCTTAATATTACAGACTCTTCACATAATCATAATTTTATTTTGGTATTATATGGTAATTTCAAATATAGTAAATATAAAGAATTTACCTCTGTAATTATAGCGAGTCTGGTCGTAGTTTAATGGCAACAAATCTTCAATTTAGAAGTATGGTCTACCAATTATTAATACATTTGGAAATGGTGTGTCATCTTCACTCCACTTGTCTCACTAAAACAGTGAGCCAAAAAAAGTAGGTCCAAGCTGTTTACTATGGTCAAAATGGGTTGCTTTTGCACTTGGTAAAGAAGCAGTCATATTTTGGAAGAAAAACTGAGGCTATTAATATTTTCAACTTATTTTCAGAAAAGGAAAGAAAGGATAATCTAACCTAAAGCCAAAATCTTACACAAGGTGGCTGGACAATGATCTTTTCCCAGATAAAGGGTTTTTCAACTTAGCCATGTTAGGAGGAAGAAGAGATGAGACATTGTGGACTTGACTAACGTTTGTACACTGTTCAAAAAGTTTTCAAAATAATGTGTATTATTTTACTTCTTTTAGTTGAGACAAAAAAAAAAAAAAACCAAAAAAAAACCACTAATGAGCTTACTCTTAAAAGGAGGTAAACAAGAAACTAGCAAAGATTGAGTGTTAGGTATTGTCCCCCTCCTTTTTTTTTTTAAATTATGTTATGTTAGTTACCATACAATACATCATTAGTTTTTGAAGTAGTGTTCCATGATTCATTGTTTGTGTAAAACACCCAGTGCCCCATGCAATATGTGCCCTCCTTAATACCCATCACCAGGCTCACCCATCCCCACATCCTTCTCATCTTTAAAACCCTCAGTTTGTTTCTTGGAGTCCATAGTTTTTCATGTTTCATTTCCCCCTCCAATACCCCCACTTCATTTTTCCTTTCCTTCTCCTAATGTCCTCCATGCTATTCCTTAGGTTCCACAAATAAGTGAAACCATATGATGATTGACTTTCACTGCTTGACTTATTTCACTTAACATAATCTCCTACAGTCCCATCCATGTTGATGCAAAAGTTGGGTATTCATCCTTTCTGATGGCTGAGTGATATTCCATTGTATCCTTGGATCACATCTTCTTTATCCGTTTGTCTGTTGTAGGGGATCTTGACTCTTTCAACAGAATGGCTATAGTGGACATTGCTGCTATGAACACTGGGGTGCATATGGCCCTTCTTTCCAGTAAAATAGAGCTAGCCTATGACCCAGCGATTGCACTACTGAGTATTGACCTCAAAGATACAGATGCAGTGAAAAGAATTAGGTATTGTTAAAGCACAAATGCAGGGGATAGAAGTTATGGTACAGAAGAGGGAAGGGCAACCATATGGCAGAGTGGAATAAAGTAGCTCAGGAAGAAATTAGTCATATCCAGATATTGTAAGGCATGTGGGGTTGGCAGGGAGAGCATGAGAAATCATAAGAGAATAGAGAGAAAATGGACCAGGCAGGAGAGGTTTATAACATTTTAACATCTAAGGTAAGCATATGCAAAGCAGAATAGGGAAAGAAATAAAAGTTTTTATAAGACTCAATACATAAGGAATAACGTGGAGGACACTGGGAGATGGAGAGAAGTGTGCTGGGGGAAATCGGAGGGAGAGACAAACCATGAGAGACTGTGGACTCTGAGAAACAAACTGAGGGTCTTGAAGAGGAGGGTGGCAGGTGGTTGGGTGAGCCCAGTGGTGGGTATTAAGGAGGGAATTTATTACATGAAGCACTGGGTGTGGTGCATAAACAATGAATTTTGGATCCCTGAAAATAAACTAAAAGAAAAAAAAGACTGACTACAGACATGGACCTCAGTGTAACACAGATATGGAACTCACTGTAATACCAGCCACTTCCCACCGACACACACAGACTATGATAATAATAAATAATAATGCAATTAAGAAAATTGCCTGCCAAATAATTTTTCCTCTTTTTTATTTTTATGATTATTATTTTTATTTTATTTTTAAAGTTTTTATTTAAATTGTAGTTAGTTAAAATAAGGTTAATATTACTTTCAGGTGTACAATATAGTGATCAACACTGCCATACAATGGCTTAAATAAAAAAATGAAAAAAAAATTTTTAAAGATTTTATTTTTAAATAAAACCTCTATACCCAAGGTGGATTTCAAACGTACAACCCCACGATCAAGATTTACATATTTTACTGACTGTTCCAGCCAGGCACCCCAACAAATAAAAATTTTATAAAATTGTTGAGTTTGTGGGAGTCTCATTTGCTTAGTCAGTTAAGTGTCTGCCTTTGGCTCAGATCAGGATCTCAAGAGTCCTGGCATCGAGCCCCATATTGCTCATGCTCTCTCTCTCTCTCTCTCTCTGGCTTTTGCTCTTAAATAAATAAATAAAATATTTTTTTAAAAATTGTTGAGTTTGTTTAACTAGTTTTAAACTAGTAGACAGAGATGAAGATAAAGTATGATGTAATGGCACGGAAAAATACAACTTACACGTTTTAAAAAAAAAATGTGCAATGCAAGTTACCTCACTTCTTTTATCACCACACTGGAACTTTCCCTACTGAGTTGTTGTAATGTAAGGACCTATTTTATATTTTTATATTTTAGCAAGAGGCTTTCATTGAGGTTAACCCTTAAACTGTCCTTGTTCCCCTTCCCCCAGGGGATTCACTTAAAAACAAGTCCTGGAAATCAGCTCCAGGTAACAAAGCCCATATACAAGGGTGGGTCAGGCCAGGTGGAGACATCAATCAGCGGGAGGGGGGCGGTGTTTGCATATTGTCTCCCTAGATACTAAGGAGTATGCCCCACTCCTCCGCCCTTTGGGAAACTTTTTTGCACCAATCCTAATCAAGGTGTAATAGGCTGGGTCAAATGTCTATACTAGGGTAAATTGAACCTCAATTGGTCACCTAGCCTCACTGTGGAGTTTCCTGTGTGTGTTAAAATCTCATTGGTCACCTGTGCGTGGCCAGGCCTGACTGCATGGCCTTTGCCCTTAAAAGCTAGACTGTGAAACAGCAAAGGGTTGCCTTCTCTCATAAGAGGTGTGGCCCCAAACGTTCGGTTAGATTCTTGATGCTTGGCATGAAATAAAGCTTTGCTTGACCTTTGCTTTACATCAGTCTCGCTCCTTTAATCATAGACCCATTATTGGGGCATAACAGTATTAATCTTAAAGTTATAAGTCCACAATGCATCCATCATCCATTCTACCCCTTAACATTCCCCTTTGGACAGACCCATGATCTAGAACAAGCCTTATTTTATAGTGCCTTGTAGGAGATTTTGGCTGCTGCCTAAATTGCCTACTTTCCTCTCACCATTACCACGGAAATTGGGTCCACTGAAACAAAGGGGTAGTGTAAGAAATTAAGACTTCCATAAATCTCTTTAAATAATAAAGTATAAGATAGTGATACCTTTTTTTCTGCCACATAACCAATTCTTGCAAGAATAAGGTCATATAAAAGAATTTACAACACATGCTAGCATTATCCTACTGGACCCAGACCATTTGTATGTTTCTCTATCTCTGAGAAATGTAGTTATTTACATGACTGAAACCTAAAAATTGTTTGATATGACCACTAATATCACCTACATTATTTTAAAGCCTGTTTAAAGCTTCTGTAATACATAGGCTTTGTAAACACTTATTAAGCATCTTGTATATATCAAACACTTTAAAAATCTCTGCTTAAAAAAAAAAAAAACTCTACCTCAATGGAACTTTGAGTCTGAAAAAGATACAGGCAATATACAAGGCAACAGATAGAATAATTACATATTTGATTATATACTCTGAGGATGTCACCTTAAATTGATATGAAAATGATCAGAAGGATCTGGATTTCTTGTCAAAATTTTTTGCCTTACAAAGAAATTGATATTTAGGGAAAGTTGTTACTGAAAGAGGTCCTGTGTCAACCAAAAATGTTAAACCATGATCTCGCTAAATTTTCCAGTTGTGATTATTGCTTTGTTTAGCTGTCTTCTATTAAGACTGAATTTAGTAATTCAGTCTCAGATTTCAGTAAGTCTTTTTTTTAAAGATTTTATTTATTTATTAGAGAGAGAGAGGGAGGGGCAGAGGGAGAGGAAGAACCAGACTCCTTGCTGAGCAGGCAGCTGATGCAGGACTGGATCCTAGTACCCTGGCATCATGACCTAAGCTGAAGGAAGACACTTAACCAACTGAGCCACCCAGGCACTCTAGACTGTAAACTTCTTAAAGGTAAAAAAGTTTATTCTTCTAGTAGTTCCACAGACATTTCTAACATCCATAAGAAAGCATGTACTGATGTAAAATGCCAGCAAATCAAATTATTTAAAAAAGAAAAAAAGAAAGAAAAGATATATCTGGATAAAGAGAAAAACAGAAAATCTAATAATACATTGAATTATTAGAGCAAAGAGTGGAGGAAGAGAAAATAAATATGAAATAGAGATTTCCACTAAAAGAAAAAAATTGAATAAGGCAGGAGATTTAGAAAATTATTATGACAGAATTGAGAAAAAAATAAAATAGGAATTTTTAGAAAATAGCAATGAATGAAATGGTAAATTGTTCCTACCTCTATAATATTAGCTGTTTGTTGTTGTTGTTGCTAATTTACCTATTTAATCTAATAAACAAAGAAAGGTTTCATTTAGGGATAAGGTTTCTCTCTCTATATATATATTTTTTCCATTTAGGGATAAGGTATATATATATATATACATAGATATATATGTATATATATATTTTTTAATTTTAATTGTTGGAAAATGTGTCACAGAATGTGTTTAAACTTTAAGATACAGATGCAACATGTAATGAACTGCATTGTTTGAACGTCTAATTTGTAAATGCTGTTAGAGGAAACTTGGTGGAAATGTTCTTATGTGCTTGTGTTTCTGGAACTAAGTATATTTATTAATAAGGAATAGTTTAAAATTATGAAATGACCAGGAGTGGACAATTTTCCTAATCCTATCAGCTCTTTGCAGCTCTTTTATTAGCCCCCTTCAGGAATATCAGCTTTTTTATCTAATTAAATTTTATATTAATGTGCTTTTGACTTTTGGCCTTTCTCTTCCTTCTGTTCTTTTTTTTCCCCTAAATTACATGTTTCTGTTTAACAGCTACTATCAATTCTTTGATATGAATTCTCAACATCAATTTACTAACTCCAGAGATGAAGGAGCATCAATATTTAGAAGCGAAGAATACAAAGCCTTGGGCATCTGGATGGCTCAGTCACTTAAGCATCTGCCTTCGACTCAGGTGGTGATCCCAGGGTTGTGGGATGGAACCCCAGGTTGAACTTTCTACTCAGCTGGGAGCCTACTTCTCCCTCTCCTTCTGCCTGCAGCTCCCTTTGCTTGCGTTCTCCCTCTCTTTGTCAAGTAAATAAAATAAAATAAAATAAAATAATGTAAATAATACATTTATTTATTTATTAAAATGCAATTATTACACAATACATAATGTATTGCATAATTATAATAATGATTAAATAATTTATTAAATATTTATATTAAATATATCAATTTAATTAAATAAATATTTTTAGAATTTAAAATATTTCAAATTTAGATTATTAAATATTAAATCATTAATTTAATAAATAAATATCTAAACATAATTAAATAAAATAATTTATTTATTAAAATGAATAAAATAATGTTGTCATTATCTCAGCATGTATTTTTAAATAGTCTAAAAAAAAATCTAATAAAGTCTAAATACATTGAGTTCAGATATTTATACAAGTTAACCCAGACACTGAACCCACAGTTTCAAAACTTTTGTTTTTATCTACTACTCAAAATACGATTTTAATGTATTTATTTGTAACTTTGACATAGCAAGGAAACTTGGAGGGAAAGGAGACATTTGCTTTTAATATTTGAAAATTATTTTGTTGATTTAAAAAAATAAAAACCTTAACACGTGAGCATTTCTTCTTAAATAACACTGTGAAGTTTCTGAGTCGCATTCTATTAAAAGTGCTGATAAAATGGCCTCAGTTACTCATTTAAATTATCAGCTGAATGGGTAACAAATGAAGTAGAGAGCTTTTTAATTATTTATGAATGTATTGCTTGTGGATGGAGTGCCACATAGAGTTACCTCTCTTTTTGGCTTTGTTTTGTGAGCAGCAGTGGAATCTATGAATGAGATTAAACATAAGGACATTCACAGAAATTCTTAATGAACTTCTGGGGAAGGGCAATAAGTGCAAGGAAAAACTGCAGCAAGACTAATTACAAATTTCAAGTGGTCATCGCTTAATTATAGAAGCTTTTAAGTTCAAGTAATATATCTTTTTCATGAGCCTATCATATTGTATTAATTACCACAAACTGCACTCTTGAACACTTATCTTTTCACATATTTCTTATTCTTAGTACTTAAAATTACCCTTATGATTGATAAGTAAATGGATTTTACAGACAATGCATTTATTTACATAAATAAATAATGCTGTTTATATATATAAAAACAATTGAATATGTGTATGTGTTCAATGAATTTTTTTTCAAATTAACATCTTAATTCTACCACATTAGTTACAAATAGATATAGACTTTATAGATTCATCAAATATTTTATTCTCAAATTTATATGTCCTTTGTGAAGTAAATGAAACTGTATATATTAAATATAATCCTATCACATGTAACAGTTACTAGTGCATCCCAGGACATACATAGGTCAGGTCCTACTCAAGGCATCACGGATAACTGGATTTAACTTTCTATCTTAGGAGTCTTCTGTATATTTCTGTGGCTTTTATACAACAATCAGGAGGAAGAATTCTTTTGCTAAAAGCTTCCAAATGACTATGCGAGTAGATTATTTGTAGACTAGTGATATAATATTATTGTTTAATATGTGAAGCATGATAAAATAAAATGCCATTGCCATATTTAATTTGTTCAGTAAAGCATTCATTTAGTTATCAAGCATTCATTTTCTTTTTTTAAAGATTTTATTTATTTATTTGACAGACAGAGATCACAAGTAGACAGAGAGGCATGCAGAGAGAAAGGAAGGGAAGCAGGGTCCCTGCTGAGCAGAGAGCCTGATGTGGGGCTCTATCCCAGGACTCTGGGATCATGACCTAAGCAGAAGGCAGAGGCTTTAACACACTGAGCCACCCAAGAGCCCCAAGCATTCATTTTCTTTATACAGAAGAGATAGAACAATATTATATAGTAGAAAATACAGTAAATAATCTAGAAACCTTGATCATTTTGTTTTGGCAATTTTAGAACATAAAATTAGCTAAAGCTCAAGTGCAAGTTATATTTGTATCATAGGAGGAAAAGTTAATTAAAAGTTTGTTTATTACCATAGTTTAACACTTCAACGAAATGATAACGAGTCCAAAATCAATGAATATATGAAGTATACAATAAAAACAATAATCTTGAGTGTATGTGACTCACTGTAGGTATTGATAGGCTAGAAATCAAAGGGAAAGTATCTATAGGGTTTGTTCAGTTCCATGCTCATCAGATTAATAGGCTTTCTCATATTGCTTCCTTCACCACATTAATTTGTCTAATGAAGTTTTCAAGAGTTAAAGACAGTGATAGGTTCATGGCTGGAGAGAAGGTCCAGAATCTAAGATAGTTCAGCAGTGCTTATTATTTAAGAGAAAGACAGCATGGGAGGTGAGGGGTATATCATGCATCCTGTTTTCACTCCCTTTGTGGAGCACCTACCCTGGAGGTCATGTAATAATAACCAATGACCAAAAAACAATAAAAAAACCCAAACATCCATGTGGAAGTGCCATCCCTGCCTGGAGATGAGTAGACTGCTCAAACAGATCCTGGGCAGGCATCTCAGCCCAGGCCTGTGTTGGGGAAGCTGGTTCCTGGCTTTGGGCGCAATCTGGAAGCCAGCAAACTGACGGGAGAGTGCAGCCAGGGTTAACAGGACTGATGATCTTTTTGCAGCCAGGCCACGGGTGGACACCCGCTCAAGGAGCCAGGCTAGGAGGCTGCCCAGCGCCAGCGCTGGTCAAGCTTGCAGCCCCCGGGGCTTCCCCCGCGCCCCAGCCAGGGCGGGGCCTCAGGAGGGAGGGGGCAGGGGCGGGGCAGAGAAGGGGCTTTGCTAATTGCCAAAGCGAAAAGGGAGCTCGCGGAGGACTCAGGAGGGAGGGGGGCGGGGGCGGGTGGAGGGCGGCGGGGAGAAGGCGCTTTGCTAATTGCCTAAGCTGGAAGTGAGCTCACAGAGGATGTGGCTGAGAGTCTGGGAGGAGGTGGAGGGGCTGGCGGAGGAGGGGCGGGCAGCACCGCGGTGCTGTGCTGCGGCTCAGTCGGGACTGCAGGACCCACCGGACTCGCCGCCCGTACGCTCCCATGTGAGGCTCCGCTGTCCCGCTCCTGCTGCCTGCTGCCCCTCCCCGCCCCAAGGCTTCTCCGGACCACCCTCTGCACAGGGGTAAAGTGACACCGCGCCGCGCCCTCACCTGGAGCAGAAAGCGCGGACCCGACCTGGGGGCGAAGAGGGGGGTTGTGGAGGCCCAGCCTCCCGCGAACCCCAGGGCACCGGGACCACCCCGGACGCTGCGCCAAACCCGGGTCCTCATGGGGTCGGGCTGGGGACAGCGCCTTGCGAGGTGCCCCCCGCCAGCAGGCACGCTAGCCCCCATCTTTCCGCAGCCCCATGCGCCCGTGCTGAGGACCCCCTTCCCTCCCCCGCCGTGGCCCCGCTGCTTTTGTTCTGGACTTGGGATCCCAGGTGGAAACTAGTCCCTCAGACCTCCCTGGCAGCAAGGAGGGCAGGGAGGGATTCTTGGTTTCCTGCCCTGGGTCCTCCTCTCTCCCCATTCACAAGCCTTCTGGCTTCCCTTTACTCTCCTCATTGTCAGTTTTCTGAAATGGTTTTCTTCTGCATGTTGACCCAAAGAGCTATTTCATGAATGAATATACACGAAACTGAGTTGGAGCCCACCTGTAGAGGCCTTTCATTAGAATGGTCTCTGGTTCTAGCCTCAGTTCAGAATACTGCATGTACCTGAGGACCAAGTCCAGATGTTTCTTTCATCTCTGACTTGAATTTGAAATCCTCCTCAGACTTCAGCTTCCAGGATTTCTCCAGTCCTTGCTCTCCCACTGTCTTGGTGGGGATCCGCCATGAGTGTTGAACACAGGAATGAATTAATGATATATACCCCAGACTGCTGGGGCTTTGTCTTCTTTTGCTGAGGTTGGAAAGGCTTGGGAGAGACCCCCTGTATGCAGATAGAGAGCTGCATGCAATTGCTTAGATAAACGTGTTCCCCACTTAATTGCTTGGGCATTGAACATTTCGCCCTTAACCTGTGGCTTGAGCATTTAGGAGGAGACAATCTGGAGGTGAATCAGAAGATGGCTGAATCCACATGGTGGTGGTCTGGGTTTGGGAGATTTTCCTGGAGATTCAAAGGAAAGATATAAATTCTTCCAGTGTGGAGTGGTAAACATTTTATCGATGGGAGATGGAAAATAAATGGTCTGGTTAAACTTTCCCGCCCCCTCAAAACCCATTATTTGAAAACACAAAAAGGGAAGTGAAGGGAGAAATCCTCCCACTCCCATTCCCACTCACCTCCATAGCCATCTCCTCTTCCAAGAACCTAACAGACAAGGTGCCAAGAAGTGTTAGGTACCAGCAGTGGTCTCAGATCTCATTCAAGAATCATGGTGAAAGGCTTTCAAATAGATTGTGGGGGAACAGGGATCCAATTAGGGGGGGACAAGTTTAAGGTTTGCCTGGTCCCCTAAAAATTAATGGCACTAGAGAAGATGAGCTTTGGGAACTATAGCTTAATGGATACAATGTGTTAAAAGCTTCAGTGAGTCATGGTGGGAAGAGGCCAAGAGGGCAGCAAACACAGTCTTAGATGATGTTATTAATAGCACTACAGGCTCTAGATTTCCTGTGGTGGTGTTCTTGGCAAGACCAGCCCGGCCAAAGTGGATACTCTCAACCTGGAACAGAGGGTCTTGGAGATGCCAGCACGTGAGGTATGATGAGAGGGTAAAATGATAGGAGGTGTCCTTTGGAAGGACTGACTCCTTGACTTTAAAAGGGAGAACCCAAATCTGTAGGTGAAATCTTTCTGGCTACAAAGAGGGCCAAGGCCTCCTAAGGTCAAGGTCTCCTCGTCACTTGCAAAGATGTCGAAGAACATATTCAGACATTTCAAAGATGTCCTCATATCATTGGTTCCCACTCTGGAATTCTATCAATAAGGTGAGAGTTCCTCTAGTTGAAAAAGAGATCTAAAAAGACTTCCCTTTCTCATGTAATTTCTGTAACCTCCAGGACACACCCACCTCCCCCTTCCAGCTCTGTAATGAAGCCACAGCTGGTGCCAATTTGTGGAACTCCTTAAAGGCTATTCTCCCTTATATACCCCGGGACCAAGTTCCCATGCTCCCTCACCCGATTTCCTGCACTCACCTCCCACCTGGTGTGTTCACACCTGCAAGTGCCTTTTACCAACCCCTTTGCCAAAAGGCAGCCAGAGTGACCTTTCAAAGACCTATCAGTTCCTGGCATTTGTCTCCATAGAAATCTGCACTGATCTTCTAACAAATTCTCAGTCCTCCAAAGGCACCCATAATCCTCCCATCAGTCTATTCATACCCCTCCAACTGACTGATGCCTGTTCTGCCCCATCTCTCTGCCCTTCAACCACACTGCCTCCTTCTTCCTGTGGAGACTTCTCATGGCACATGCCTCCAAGCACAGGTGATTCCCATTGATGGGAAGACCCTCTTCTCTCCCCCATCTCCCCACTCCAGTTACTCCCACTTATTCGTGAGCTCACAAGCCCCATGGTACACACTCTCCATGCAGCCTGCTCTCTCTTTTCTAGCACTGGCCTCCGTTTCTAGCTGTGCTTGTGTCATGGATGTCCCTCCCCAGCCAGCCTCCAAGCTCTCCTTCCCTTTAGCTCCAACACCTGACACAGTGCCTGGCACGTAGTAAGCCCTGGCTAGCTTCTAAGAGCCTCACTGAGGGACTGAAAGCATTTTAAAAATGTCACCACGTAGGCTCGAAACTGTAGGCAGAAAAAGCTTTGCCTGGATTGACATTTTAGAGACGTATTCGTCAAGTTGGATGTGTTCACTGACTTTACCTTGTAAAATTTAAAAAAAAAAAAAAGGACCTCTGTATCGCTTCGCATCTAAGGAAGGCGCATGTATACTATTAGACCACGTTATGAGCTTAATGGAAGGAGACAAGATGTTTTCGCTAAGAAAATGTATAAGACTGTTGAGGTCAAGTGGGAGGAAACAGTCCGTTTGTTGGAGCATTGCTATCTTACTCTATCACAGCCACTCATAAAAATCTGACACGGGGTGAGTCAGAATTGTCTGTCGGAGATGAGTTAGATCTGGCTCATGTTCCTACAGACATGAAAGCCAGAAACGAAAAAGGAGGCTTTAAAAGCGTGGGTTGAGGAGGCGGTGTGGTTCACTGCGATGAGCTAAGTGCCCAGGGCCACCAGCAGACATGCTGGCCTGTGTCCGTCCTTTGTTCTGGGGTCCCTCTTGCACCATGTGGTGAGGCTGGTGGCTGGGAGAAGCTCAGGACAGGACCCGGTGGCATCTTATTTCTCCCACCCTCCTGTGGGCTCCAGTGGTCTCCAGTAGGTCCCAAGGGACAGCCTGCCTTCCTTGAAAAGCCCAGTAGCACTGGGAGCAGAAACTGGGGCCAAAGAGTGAGCACCCTGTTTGACAAGCTGGACCAGCCACCTCTTCTTCAGATGCAGGGGGAGCCCTGGCATGCTGACTCCTCCCTTCTCCCTTTCCCCTTTCCTCTTTCCTCCCTCTTTTCTTCCCCTCTCTCCTTCCCTGGTGGTGCCCTTTCCCAATGCCCACTTCATCCCTTTTCCTTTCTACATACCTGTCTTCTAGAGTTTCTTCTCTTTCCTCCCCATTACTTCCCTTCATCTGAATCTCCTCTTTGGTCCCTTTGTCCCTGCTCTCTGCTCCTCCTCCCCTTCCCTGGCCCCTGTTCAGCTCCATACTGAATGCAGGCAGAGCTGGACTAACATGCTCACTTGCTTGCTCAGCCAACCTCCAGAGAAGTCACTCTTCGGTGGCCACCTTCCTGACCCCCTGGTCGCTTCTCCACTTGTTCAGATATTGCTCTGAAGTCTGAGGAGGACAGAGCGGGGCTGCCACAGAAGCAGGCCAGAGGAGAAACCAAACCATGTGTCCACACTGTCCCCCAGCACTGCTGCTCTGAGAGCTTTCGGAGTCCTCAACAGGGTTAGGATTTAGGGGCTTCTTCAGAACCGGGAGTGAAAACAAGCATAGGTCAAAAGAAAAGCGACGGCCCCCACACAAAAATAATAATCACAAATAAAAACTATGTTAACTCTGAAGTCCCAAAGTCGAAGAATTGCCTTGAATCTGTCACTAGAAAGCACCCAAGGCCTCACTCTCTGGGTTCTGGGTGCCCTGGGAATGGGAGGTGGCTCTGACATGCACGTGGGGATGAAGAACTATGAGGGCTAGCCTGCCCGCTGGCAGGGGGGGGGTACCTCCTGTGGCGCTGTCCTGTCACGACCCCCTGCGTAGGGGGTGTGGCGCGGCGTCCTGGGTGGTCCTGGTGCCCTGGGGTTGCTGGAAGCCTGGGCCCCGACCACTCCACCCCCCCCCCCCCCCCCCCGCTCCTGTCCTGCGTTTTCTGCTTCAGGTGAGGGCGCGTCGAGGTGTCACTTTACCTGTGAGCAGAGGGTCCTCCAGAGAAGCCATGGGGCAGGGAGGGGCAGCAGGCAGCAGGAATGAGAACGGGACACCGTGGCCTCTGGGGCTAAGCTGGAGCGTGGGAGCGCAGGGGCAGCGAGTATGGTGGGTCCTGCAGTCCCGAATGGGCTGCAGCACAGCACCCTGGAGCTGTGTGCCCCTCCTTCCCGCCTGGGCAATTAGCAAAGCCCCTTCTCCTGGCCCCCCCCGCCCCGCCCCCGCCCCCCTCCCTCCTGAGTCCTCTGAGAGCTCACTTCCAGCTTTGGAAATTAGCAAAGACCCTTCTCTGCGCCGGCCCTGCCCCCTCACTCCAGGGGCCTGAACCCTGGCTGGGGTGCAGGGCTATGCCCTAGCATGCTGCCCCATTGCCAGCGCCTGCGCTGGGCAGACTCATAGCCTGGCTTTCTGAGCGGGTGTCCACGGGCAGCCTGGCTGCGAAAAGATCATCAGTCCTAAAGGCCAGCTGCACTCTTGGGTCAGTTTGCTGGCTTCCAGATTGCGCCCAAAGCCAGGAACCAGCTTCCCCAGCACAGGCCTGGGCTGAGATGCCTGCCTGGGATCTGTCTGAGCAGTCTCCTCCACTCCAGGCAGGGATGGCACTTCAACCTGGATGTTTGGGTTTTTGGTTTGTTTTTTTGGTCATTGGTTATTACATGACCTCCAGGGTAGGTGCTCCACAAAGGGAGTGAAAACAGGACGCCTGATATATATGCATATGGCCATTCTAGAAAAATAGCTTGGGGTTCTCTCGGAAACGCGGCATTGGTCTTTGCACTATGGTTTAATAGAAAAGGGATTATGCACCAAGTTACTTAAATGAGCATAGGTTGAAATCGTTTACTGAGAGTAAATATTTTAAATAGTTATATTTTAACTAAATCTATCATCAATCATAAATCTATTACACGAAGGTTACAGGCAATTTAAAAGCAAGAGCACTCTCTTCAGGGTTTTAAATAATCCCTGTCTGTCTTGGCACATGAGAATGCAAAGATAGGAAATGGTTTGTAAAAGATCATATAATAGCTTTTACTAATTCTATTTATTTGACAGACAGAGATCACAAGTAGGCAGAGAGGCAGGCAGAGAGAAAGATGGGGAAGCAGGCTCCCCGCCAAGCAGAGAGCCTGATGAAGGGCTCGATCCCAGGACCCTGAGATCATGACCTGAGCCCAAGGCAGAGGCTTAACACACGGAGCCACCCAGGCGCCCCCAGATGAAATACATTTCTGACTTAGAAACTTCAGATAGAATTATTTTGTCCATGATGACAACTGAAGAAAATGTGTCATCCCTAAACCTAACCTTAAACCCTACCAACACTGAAACCTAAGCTGACCTTAAAGCCCAAACTAGAACCCTGAATCCCAAACCTGGAATGGAACCCAAAGCCTGTACCTGAGCCCTGGATCCAAGCCCTGAACCACGAACCCAAACCCTAAACCAGACCTCCAAGTCATGAAACCTGAACCCAAATCTCAGCATGAAGTCAAACCCCAAATTTGACCTTGAACTTTATCCCATAAGCCCTGAGTCTTAAAGCCTAAATCATAAACTTAAAGCCCTAAACTATAACTCTGTTCCCTTGTCCTTCACTCTAAACCCTCACCCTAACACTAAACCCAAAGCCTGATTAGAACTCTGACTAAAACCTGAACCTGAACCCAAATTCAAACCCTTCACCACACTTTGCTTATGCACTTGCCTTTGATGGATATTTGCAGTTTCTACCTCTTGATTCTTGTGAACATTGTTTGGGTTGGGGGCTAGGGTTAGGGTCTTGGATTAGGGTAGGGTCCAGGCTTGAGACCAAGTTGAGGTCAGAGTGTGGGTCTGCATCAGGGCCATGTTCAGTGACACTGTTTGGGTCAAGGACTGTTGTAATTCCACATTGTTTCCAATTCATTGTTCCTTAGCTATTTGGGGGGAAGTTGGGGGGTATTGGGCTCCATGCAGCTTGAATTTCCGGAATGAAATGGCATCAGCTGGACCCTGGGAGGGAGCAGGACCTTCCACTGAAGGGTGAGCTCCCACAGTCCTGCACTGCCTTGCACTGCCTGCAGAGGGCGCCAGACCCCAGCACCCGCCCTGAGCCCAGGCTGCATAGCCACAGCTGTGACCTGAGCCCTGCCTTTTCAGGACCCACTGTGGAGACTTCTGGAGAATGTGGGGCGCCTCCCACCCTGACAGGACAAGCTGAGGAGGGTGTGGCTCTGCATCCACACTGACCGGACCCGTTGTGGAGGACGCGCCCACACTGGCAGCAGTCCAACCTCCTAAGGACCAGACGCTGGAGGAGGTGAGGAGAAGTCCCTTAGTGGACTGTCAAGGGGTTCGTGGTCTCAGGACCCCACAGAGGAAGGGCGCCCTGTGTAGACACTGGGGCTTCCGTCGTTTTGTGTGAGGAGACGTGGCCTCCTGCTGTGCTGTGCGCGGGGCTGTGGGGTCCCCCCTTTCTGGGCTCGGGTGATCCTTGGTCCTTGTCTGTGTTTGTGTGCTCGCGGATTCGGTTCCTTGGGCTCCTCAGATGGTCTGCAGTCAGGGAGCGTCCCCCTGCTTTGGTGCTCGTGCTCTCCCCACCTCAGCCCTGTGGGGTCCTTCCCGTGTCCACACCCACTCCAGGCTTGCGCCTAGTCCGGAAATTCGGGAGCCAAAGTGAGGACTCTGTAGCCGGTTTTGGGGAGAGTAGGTATTTTCCCAGTGTGGGTTCTTCCCTGAGCACAGTGCCTCCCCATCTCCGTGTGTACCCCTCCCTGTCTGTCGTCATTGTTGCAGGGCTGTCACTTTCTTGGTTCAGGGGCCTCCTGGGTATCTTGCTATCTTGGATGCAGGTTTAAATGAGATCGTTCTCAGCAGTCTCTTTCTGATGGGTCCTTCCGAGCACCTAGGAGTGCCACTAATTTGTGCATATTGATTTTGTTCCTTGCAAGTTCTTGAATTTATTAGTTCGATTGGCCTTAAACTTAATCTGCCAGTTATTTGACCAGCAGCATGGGTTTAATTGGGAAGAGCAGAGAATGGCAGTCTGGGCTGAGCAAGCTAAGGTCCCATCACAGGCAAGTGCGAGAAACAAAGGAGAGGAACATTATTTCATGGAGGAGGAAGAAGTTGGGAAGGGTGCTTGAAGGAAAGTCCCTTGGAGAAAGGCAGGGTGATGGAGAATTCTCACCAGCTGAGCTGCAAAGCTCCTACAAAAAGTCAGGAGATGAACCTCCAGCTTCCCCTGTGGGGCCTAAAATTGGTGAGTCTCTCCTGTGGGGGATTGCAATGTGGGGTCTGTAATGGGCACTGAGCACCAGGCGCCCCCTTCCAGCCTCCCCTTCTGGCATCCCCAGTCCACTTTACTGGGGCTTCCCTTCCTGCTTTTGCACAGTTCTAACCAGCTTGTGGTGGAACGTTGTGGAAAAACTGAAATTCCAAATCCACTGCTTCTACTGCACCTGAGATACAGGGGCCCATGATTTAATCCTCCCACGAGTCTCTTGCTAGCCCCACCTGTCCGTTACTCATTTTGAGAGTTGATATTACCAAAGTACTGTAATTCTAAAAATTTCTGAATTAGCTGTATTATTTCTTTTTAGGTATGAAGTTAACTTCCAATTATATGAATTTAATATTTTGGTCATTGTTTTCTAATTTTATTGCCTTATTCTTGGAAAATATAGCCTGATATTTAACTCTAGGAATTTATTGGCATATACTTCTGGCCTAAATAATGGCCTGTTTGTGAAAATGTTCAACTTATGCTTATATACTTACTGAAGACTCTTGTTTTGGGGTCAGGATGGCTACATTTATTAATAGATCAGGACTATTAGATTCTCTAAATTTTGATGTCTCTTAATTTAATCTAATTAAATTATCAGTTAATGAAAGAAGTTAAATTTTTTATGTACTACTGCATCTAAACTTATCAAAGTCTTTGCTATAATTAGACAAGTATGTCATCCTGTTTTTATACCAAGTCTCACATTAAAAAAATCATACTATCTGAAATATTATTTATTTTTATTATTATTTATTTTTTTTAAAAGATTGTATTTATTGGGGTACCTGAGTTAAGTGTCTACCTATAGCTCAGGTCATAATACCCGGGTCCTGGGATAGAGCCCCGCAGGGGGTTCCCTGCTCAGTGGCGTGCTTCTCCCTCTCCCTCTGTTATTCCCTCTGCTGTGTGCATGTTTTTCTTTTCTCACTCTCTCTCAAATAAATAAGTAAAATTTAAAGATTATCTCTCTCAAATAAATAAGTCAAATTTTTTTTCTCAATGGGAGGGAGAAGCAGACTCTCCACTGAGCAGGGAGCCTGATGCAGGGCTCAATACCAGGACCCTGGGATCATCACCTGAGATGAAGGCAGACACTTGAACCTACTAAGTCACCCAGGCACTCCAGCTGTTTATTTATTTATTTATTTTTATTATGCATATGTTTTATCTCTCTTTTCTACAAGTCTTTTTTTTGATCTTTTTACTTTTTTCATAAAACTGAATTATTTCAAGATGACTTGGTCATCCTCTTTTCCCCAACCTCAAAGATCATAGAGTATATTTTAACTGTTAAAATAATATTAGTATTTAAGTGCTGCCTACACAAATTAAGGCAAATTATCTGTGGTCTGTATTCCTGAAAATATTTTTTTTATTATGCCTTCCTATGCCAATGACATTTTATAAGGATCTAAATGTTTCCATTTGTGATTTTTTTTCAAGATAATAAAGCTATTACTTCATTCTTTTTTATATCTGATGTTATTTAAAAAATTTCTGTCAGTCTGATTCTTGTTTCTTTATTAATGAATTATTTTTTTTCTCTCTAACACTTGTGATTTTTTTTGTGTGTCTTTGGTATGTATGCCCTAGTTTGGGATTCATAGAGTCAACTCTAGTTATGAATATTTTCTTTCTTTTCTTGTATGTAAGTTTTAATCCAGTGTCTTGACTATTTTATGCTTGAGAAATAGATGTACATTAATATTCAAATATTTCTTTCCTTTTTCTTCTTTCATTTAAAAAAAGTCATTTATTTTATTTTATTTAAAAATATTTATTTATTTATTTGGAGTAGAGAGAGAGGGTCATGAAGAGTGGCTGATTATATACTTTCAATTTGGGAGGAGGTTAGGGATAGCACAAGCCTCCAAGGTATTTTATAAACAAGGTTTCCAGGACCTTGAGGGGGCTAGCTATTGTTAGGGAAAGGTCATTTATTACTATTTAGTAAAAACTCAGGGAAGAGACTCTTCTGATGTGTATCAGTGGGTATATGCTTGGGAGATGATTGCCAATGTATATCTTGAGGGCAGGGGTGGGGAGTAGAGATAAAGAAGTTTCCAAAGTAATTTTTACATGTGAAAGTAGATTTTCAGTATCCTGGGGGGTGGACTAAGAATGCTTTTTGCCCTGAGTGGATGTGTCCACATGGAAGCAGCTGAGTCCCCAGAGGAGCTTCAAGGACTTGTCAACAGGCTATGAGTAGTAAGGAAATCTAATTTCTTCTCTAGCTTTTGTTCCACACACATCACCTACATCTTACACCTCTTTTATATTGATAATTTTAATGCTTTGCTGGTATCCAGATGACTATATCCTTAAGTGACTTCTTATCTCTATTGAATCCATTATGTATTCTATCCATTGTATTCTTAATTCAACTAGATTACATATATTTAATCTATTAGTACCACTAGGTTCTTATTCTTGTTTTTATTTCAAAATCTTTCCTTATTTCCTTACATTATTTATTGGGTATATTTTAAATCCCTGAAATACTCACTTATTATATATAAGCTGTCAACCGTATTCTTATTTTGAGGTAGCTATATCTTTTTGGGTTTTAGGACATCATACCAACAATGCCAAATAATTTTCAGACAACAGCAGGATCTCCAAGAATTCAACTAAATTCTGACACTATCTACCTGAACATAGTGTAAGATTTCATCAGTTAATGGATCAGTCCTCCAAGACTATCTCCAACCCCACCTCAGATGCCAGTCTCACTGTAGGCCCCAGGTTATTACCTGTGCTTGTGACTGAGCAACTACAGGTTGGAGGTCCCAGTGGCCTACTTCTTACGTTCTTTTAATTTGCTACAGGGACTCACAAAACTCAGAAAAATACTTACTTTATGTTTGCCAGCTTATTAAAAGATATAATAGAAGATTTAAATCAATAGATAGATAAAGAAGTGCACAGGGCAAGGTATGGAGAATGGGCACAGAGCTTCTATTACCTTCTGTAAGACTGCCACTCTTCCTGCCTTTTCATACATTTCACAAACTAAAAGCTTTCTGAACCCAGTCCTTTCAGCTTTTCTGTGGAGGCTTCATGACATAGTCATGACTGACTAAATCGTTGTCATTTGCTGATCTAATCTCCAGATCCTCTTCCCTCCCCAGATAATCCTGTATTGGGAGGAAGGGGAGGCAAAAAGTTGTGAAGGCTTTCACCAAGTGGTTGGTCCTTCAGGCAAACAGCCCTTGCCTTGAGTGAGGTCTGAAGGTCACTTCATTAACAGAACAAAACACACCTCTCTCACCCTTATCACAGGAAATCCCAAGAGTTTTAGGAGCTGTGAGTCAGTAGCCATGGTTGAAAACCAAATATTCAGATGACCAAAATATATTTCTTGTAAACCACTATATTACACTACATGCTTAAGTATTTAATTATGTGATCTTTTAAACTAATATTTTTCTAAGAGTATAAACTGTTCTGGCAGTAATCTGGATTGGGGAGTGATGTATTGCCAAATTTCTGTCGTTTTAGTCCAGGAAGTCAAAGAGAAAGAACAGGAGAGCCCCTTAGGGCAGGAAGTTCAAAGTAACAATGTTAACTACTACTACCTTTTCTTGATTTTTTTTTTTTTAAACAAGCAAATCTTCTCTTCAGAGTTGCAGTTTAAAGCCAAGAACATGCAGAATTGGGAGAAAAAATAGTTAAATTTGGAGACTTGCAGAGGTAGAATCAGAGTAGTGAAAGCCATTACAGCAACTGAACTAACTGAGGTCAGTCTTTGGTGAATCACAGAAACAGGTGGAGTTGTCAAACAAAGGAATCTTTGTTTACAACATACAAGGAGATCACAGGGAATAAGTTCCAAAGCCTTGACTGTTTGAACAGGAGAGAGATTTTTATTTAGTATTTAAGATGAATACTCAGAAGGGAGAGTTTTATTATTCCGTGTATGGTTGGTCATAAGGTTGTGGATGCATGCACATCCACATATGTATTTGTGCAATATGTATTGCATGTTCACCTGAATGAAGCTTGTATTCCACCGAGGGCAGAAACTTCAACGTTAGAATAAAGCAGAGGTAACTGTTGGACAAGGGAAAGGGACTCTGCAGGCTTCAAGAGCAGATAGAAACTAGATGGGGTCTTGGGCTCATTTTCTGGGACAAGGAATGCAAGGCCTTGATTGCTTTTGAAATAGCACTAGGAGTTTTGCCACTGATTTATTGTCTCAATAGCTTAGGCTATTTCCTGATCTGGTGGCGACTGTTAGTTTTCCCATTGCCTTGTTCCCTCAAAATCCTTAAGG
Organism: Mustela nivalis; assembly: GCF_964662115.1. Taxonomy (NCBI): domain Eukaryota; kingdom Metazoa; phylum Chordata; class Mammalia; order Carnivora; family Mustelidae; genus Mustela; species Mustela nivalis. The sequence goes on along the minus strand of NW_028136504.1, from coordinate 1,438,267 downwards.
AGTGAGGTTTTTGCATTTCTTTGTAAGAACCTCCCAGGAAGTTTTGGAAGAAGTGTGCTTGGGCAAGTACACAGGTGGGGTATAGATCATTGAAAATAGCTGGGGACAAAAAATGACTTTTCTTATGTCAGGAAAACTATATGTCATCTTAATTTTCTGGGAACCTCTAATTCTTTCTGCTGATGTTACCAGCAGGCTTCTGAGATATTACTGATTGTTCTCTTGTACCTAAGGAAAAAGAAATGTAGAAAGCAAAAGACAAAACTTTAAAATCTATCCTCCAACTCATCAATTCACTGCAGCCACCTCTCTGTCTTTCCCTTTCTCTTTTTCTTTCTCTTTCTCTCTCACTTTCTCTCTCACATACGCACAACACACGCAAATCATCTTAAAACAATTTTTAATTTTCCCTATTCCATTTTAATATACTTGAGGCATGATCATTTTCTTAGTAAATACAAGAAAAAAAAATCTAGGATTCCATCATTCTGTGTGATTAAAGTATTGAGGAATTTACTTCCAATAGCACTTATAAAAACACATTTTATTTATGTAATATTATATAATCAGGTGCCTGCATTTTTCTTATTCTCTAACTAGTGTTATTTGGCAATTAATATTTTGTCAATCAATATTCCCCTATATCTGAATGTGTGGGCAGTGAGAGATGAGTTAGAGGCAAGGATGGTGAACACTCCCAACAACTGCAGACTACATATATCTTAAGCCATGATTTTCTTTGCAAAGATCAACATTGATAATGTTCTAGTCATACCTCCGTGTACCAGGAAAGAAGTAGCATATTTCTTGAAAGACACAGCTATCAAAGCTCCATTGAGAAACTGTAAAGATGGACAAGCGATTTCCAAATTACATATCTGATAATGGACATCTACTCTGATTATTTAAATATGAATAAAAATAAAAAAACCTTACTAATAACCAAACAGAGTATCCAATTTTACATGTGAAGGAAATAATGGAAGAGACATGTCACCAAAAGTATATGGATGGCTTATAGGCACATGACAAATTTCTCAACATTTAGACATTAAAGAAATACAAATTAAAATCATAATGAGACATGCTTACATATCTATTAGAATGGCTAAAATTATAAAGGCTAATTGTACTTGGTCTGAGCTAGATTGAGAAGCAACAAAAAATCTAAACTGTTGTTGGCATATATCATGATACAACCACTTTGGAAAATAGTTTGAAAATTTTTTTAAATGCAAAATATGTTGCAGTTACAAAAATAGCCATTTTACTTCTAGGCATTTAACCAAGAGAAACAAGCCCTATGTTCATACAGGGACTTGTATATGAATTTCATAGCAGCTTTATTTTTAAGAATTGAAAACAGTGGAAATGTTCATCAATGTCCATCCATAGAGCAAAGAAAAATTATGATCTATTCATTAAAGAGATTACTATTCAACATCAAAATGAACTATTTACAATTGGAGATTCTCAAAGTAATGATGCTGAGAAAAGAAAAGCCAGGCAATGAATAGTATATACAGTGTGATTCCATGACTATAAAAAATCTAGAAAATACAAATTTATATATAGTCACAGTCATCAAATATATTGGTGTGATTTTAGTGCCTTCTTCTGTGATCCTATAGCTTCCTACACTTGCATCTCTGAGCATTTGTTACACCATGTGAAAATATGAACTCTTTCTCTTCATTCTGTCTTACTAGAATAAGAGTCCTTGAAATTTTATGGACAATTGAACTCTCAGTTATTAGCAGAAATTCTATCACACAGTAAGTTTCCAAATATAAAAGCCAGAGTTTTACAATGACTTCTAAGCTTTTACATGATCTAGCCACTCATTTAACCTCTGTGACCTCTTTCCCTGCTACTCTTCAGTCACTCACAGTGGCCTCCTTGCTATTCCTCAGATATGCCAGGCATGATCCAACCTTATGGCCTTCAAGATAGCCAATTCCTTTGTCTGGAGTGACCTTATTGCTGATAGTTCTGCGCAAATTCATCACCTTTCCATACCTTTGTTCAATTGTCAGCTTCATTGTAACTACCCTGATCTTCCTATTAAAAATTTTAACTCCCCATCCCCTGCCTAGCAACCTTGATTTTTCTCACCCTGATCGAGTTTTTCTTTTTCCCCATTGTACTCATCCTTTTTGAATGCACTATGCAATTTTTATTAAGGTTTATAGCTTTGAATTGTCTCACCCATTAAAATAAAAGTTCTACAAAGCCAAGTATTTCATTTACCAGTGTAGTCTGAAGTAATATCTGCCATATAATAGTTCAGTAGACAACTGGTAAATTTCAAAATAAATTAATGTTGAGAATATACTGAATTTCACAAGTCATTTCAATATTTATTTCCAAAAAATAAACTATGTAAAACATACCTTAAATTTACTTTCAAAATATTTTACAGCATATAATGGACAATATACATAAGCCTTAAAGAAACAATCCTATAAATAACCATTTCATACCTACTTAAAAACTACATAATACCACACTCCTAGATCCTCTCTGAACGCTCTAAAATAACCCTAAAGGAAATACATTTTTAAAAATAACAGATTTTTTGTCAAATAATTTAATAAAATAAAAGTTTCATTCATCTATGTAGATCATAATAAATGTTTTTAATAAGCATGAAATTATAACTCTGAAGTGTGCTAAAATGAAACCACCTGCTAAGGGTGAGAGAATAAAAATAAACATCATGTTTCCAAATAAGAGGAATTTATTACCTTTGAATCAAAGCATGTGGATTTGTTCAAACTGGCAATAAAGGAATATGGAGACACAAACCATAGAAAGTCATTTTTTAGATTTCTAAAAGACTTCGAAGTGAAGAGTATACATTCACTTCTCACTTATTGCTCCTACATATTCATGAATTTGAGAGAAAATATAGGCCCTGTGTGTCTTAGCATCTAATGGGATATTTTTTGATATTTACATGCTTACACATAGTATGTGTTATAGTCTTCTCTTTTACATGCTGTAAAAAGGTTAACCCCTTTTCTGCAGAGATCTGAAAATGTGAAACAGTGCCTGAGTAGCTGAATTCATCTAATTCAAATTTCTTGCAGGTCTAAGACCTATTGTTTTTCACTTGACTGCCTCCTTTTTCATCTGTCAATTGGTTACAAATTCTGGTACTGAAGAGAATACATTGGGGCTGGTGGCTCAGTGTGTTAAAGCCTCTGCCTTCAGTTCAGGTCATGATCTCAGGATCCTGGGATCGAGCTCCACATCGGGACATAATGTAACGACAGATAGTTTATATGGGAGCCCTTTGGGTACTCTGGTGGATGAATGTTTTTAAATTAGTTTTTCATGGACATGGGGAGTTAGAGACGAGAAGGGAGGTGGGGGAAATTGGAAGGGGAGCTGAATCATGAGAGACTATGGACTCTGAAAAACAATCTGAGGGTTTTGAAGGGGCGGGGGATTTGGAGGTTGGGGTACCAGGTGTTGGGTATCATAGAGGGCACTGCTTGCATGGAGCACTGGGTGTGGTGCAAAAAGAATGAATACTGTTATGCTGAAAATAAATAAAAAATTAATTTAAAAAATATTAGTTTTTCGTAAACTACAAAAAAAAAAAAAAAGAAAAGCGCTCCCATTTATAGCGTACACTTTATGGTTCACAAGGCACGTGCCAACAATAAAAATAATAATGGGTTACCGTTACACTTCATAGAAAAGGAGGTACAGGGAAATTGAATGAAAGGGAATAACAAAGTAGGTTCATAAGTCAATCTTCCTTGTAAAAAAATTAACGTGAAAGTGCGTTTCTGCCACCTCTCTCCTGTGTGACATTTTATCGATGGGAGATGGAAAATAAATGGTCTGGTTAACCTTTCCCTCCCCCTCAAAACCCATTATTTGAAAACACAAAAAGGGAAGTGAAGGGAGAAATCCTCCCACTCCCATCCCCACTCACCTCCATAGCCACCTCCTCTTCCAAGAACCTAGCAGACAAGGTGCCAAGAAGTGTTAGGTACCAGCAGTGGTCTCAGATCTCATTCAAGAATCATGGTGAAAGGCATTCAAAGAGATTGTGGGGGCACAGGGATCCAATTAAGGGGGACAAGTTTAAGGTTTGCCTGTTCCCCTAAAAACTAATGGCACTAGAGAAGATGACCTTTGGGAACTATAGCATAATGGATACAATGTGTAAAAAGCTTCAGTGAGTCATGGTGGGAAGAGGCCAAGAGGGCAGCAAACACAGTCTTAGATGATGTTATTAATAGCACTACAGGCTCTAGATTTCCTGTGGTGGTGTTCTTGGCAAGACCAGCCCGGCCAAAGTGGATACTCTCAACCTGGAACAGAGGGACTTGGAGATGCCAGCACGTGAGGTATGATGAGAGGGTAAAATGAAAGGAGGTGTACTTTGGAAGGACTGACTCCTTGACTTTAAAAGGGAGAACCCAAATCTGTAGGTGAAATCTTTCTGGCTACAAAGAGGGCCAAGGCCTCCTAAGGTCAAGGTCTCCTCGTCACTTGCAAAGATGTCGAAGAACATATTCAGACATTTCAAAGATGTCCTCATATCATTGGTTCCCACTCTGGAATTCTATCAATAAGGTGAGAGTTCCTCTAGTTGAAAAAGAGATCTAAAAAGACTTCCCTTTCTCATGTAATTTCTGTAACCTCCAGGACACACCCACCTCCCCCTTCCAGCTCTGTAATGAAGCCACAGCTGGTGCCAATTTGTGGAACTCCTTAAAGGCTATTCTCCCTTATATACCCCGGGACCAAGTTCCCATGCTCCCTCACCCGATTTCCTGCACTCACCTCCCACCTGGTGTGTTCACACCTGCAAGTGCCTTTTACCAACCCCTTTGCCAAAAGGCAGCCAGAGTGACCTTTCAAAGACCTATCAGTTCCTGGCATTTGTCTCCATAGAAATCTGCACTGATCTTCTAACAAATTCTCAGTCCTCCAAAGGCACCCATAATCCTCCCATCAGTCTATTCATACCCCTCCAACTGACTGATGCCTGTTCTGCCCCATCTCTCTGCCCTTCAACCACACTGCCTCCTTCTTCCTGTGGAGACCTCTCATGGCACCTGCCTCCAAGCACAGGTGATTCCCATTGATGGGAAGACCCTCTTCTCTCCCCCATCTCCCCACTCCAGTTACTCCCACTTATTCGTGAGCTCACAAGCCCCATGGTACACACTCTCCATGCAGCCTGCTCTCTCTTTTCTAGCACTGGCCTCCGTTTCTAGCTGTGCTTGTGTCATGGATGTCCCTCCCCAGCCAGCCTCCAAGCTCTCCTTCCCTTTAGCTCCAACACCTGACACAGTGCCTGGCACGTAGTAAGCCCTGGCTAGCTTCTAAGAGCCTCACTGAGGGACTGAAAGCATTTTAAAAATGTCACCACGTAGGCTCGAAACTGTAGGCAGAAAAAGCTTTGCCTGGATTGACATTTTAGAGACGTATTCGTCAAGTTGGATATGTTCACTGACTTTACCTTGTAAAATTAAAAAAAAAAAAGGACCTCTGTATCGCTTCGCATCTAAGGAAGGCGCATGTATACTATTAGACCACGTTATGAGCTTAATGGAAGGAGACAAGATGTTTTCGCTAAGAAAATGTATAAGACTGTTGAGGTCAAGTGGGAGGAAACAGTCCGTTTGTTGGAGCATTGCTATCTTACTCTATCACAGCCACTCATAAAAATCTGACACGGGGTGAGTCAGAATTGTCTGTCGGAGAGGAGTTAGATCTGGCTCATGTTCCTACAGACATGAAAGCCAGAAGCGAAGAAGGAGGCTTTGAAAGCGTGGGTTGAGGAGGCCGTGTGGTTCACTGCGATGAGCTAAGTGCCCAGGGCCACCAGCAGACATGCTGGCCTGTGTCCGTCCTTTGTTCTGGGGTCCCTCTTGCACCATGTGGTGAGGCTGGTGGCTGGGAGCAGCTCAGGACAGGACCTGGTGGCATCTTACCTCTCCCATCCTCCTGTGGGCTCCAGTGGGCTCCAGTAGGTCCCAAGGGACAGCCTGCCTTCCTTGCAAAGCCCAGTAGCACTGGGAGCAGAAACTGGGGCCAAAGAGTGAGCACCCTGTTTGACAAGCTGGACCAGCCACCTCTTCTTCAGATGCAGGGGGAGCCCTGGCATGCTGACTCCTCCCTTCTCCCTTTCCCCTTTCCTCTTTCCTCCCTCTTTTCTTCCCCTCTCTCCTTCCCTGGTGGTGCCCTTTCCCAATGCCCACTTCATCCCTTTTCCTTTCTACATACCTGTCTTCTAGAGTTTCTTCTCTTTCCTCCCCATTACTTCCCTTCATCTGAATCTCCTCTTTGGTCCCTTTGTCCCTGCTCTCTGCTCCTCCTCCCCTTCCCTGGCCCCTGTTCAGCTCCATACTGAATGCAGGCAGAGCTGGACTAACATGCTCACTTGCTAGCTCAGCCACCCTCCAGAGAAGTCACTCTTCGGTGGCCACCTTCCTGACCCCCTGGTTGCTTCTCCACTTGTTCAGATATTGCTCTGAAGTCTGAGGAGGACAGAGCGGGGCTGCCACAGAAGCAGGCCAGAGGAGAAACCAAACCATGTGTCCACACTGTCCCCCAGCACTGCTGCTCTGAGAGCTTTCGGAGTCCTCAAAGGGTTAGGATTTAGGGGCTTCTTCAGAACCGGGAGTGAAAACAAGCATAGGTCAAAAGAAAAGCGACGGCCCCCACACAAAAATAATAATCACAAATGAAAACTATGTTAACTCTGAGTCCCAAAGTCGAAAAATTGCCTTGAATCTGTCACTAGAGAACACCCATGGCCTCACTCTCTGGGTTCTGGGTGCCCTGGGAATGGCAGGAGGCTCTGAAAAGCGCGTGGGGGTGCAGAACTATGGGGGCTAGTCTGCCCGCTGGCAGGGGGGGAGTACCTCCTGTGGCGCTGTCCCCGGCCTGACCCCCTGCGGACAGGGTGTGGCGCAGCGTCTGAGGTGGTCCTGGTGCCCTGGGGTTGGCGGGAGGCTGCGCCCAGCTCCTGGACTGCGTTTTCTGCTTCAGGTGAGGGCGTGTCCTGGTGTCACTTTACCTGTGAGCAGAGGGTCCTCCAGAGAAGCCATGGGTCGGGGAGGGGCAGCAGGCGGCGGGAACGGGAACAGGACACCACGGCCTCAGGGGCTAGGCTGGAGCATGGGAGTGCAGGGGCAGCGAGTATGGTGGGTCCTGCAGTCCCAAATGGGCTGCAGCACAGCACACTGGCGCTGCGCGCCCCTCCTTCCCGCCTGGGCAATTAGCAAAGCCCCTCTTCCGGCCGCCCCCGCCCCCCTCCCTCCTGAGTCCTCTGAGAGCTCACTTCCAGCTTTGGAAAAAAGCAAAGACCCTTCTCTGCGCTGGCCCCGCCCCCTCACTTCTGAGGCCGGAGCCCATGCTGGGGTGCGGGGCTAAGCTCCCAGTGGAGCATCTCAACAGGAAAAGGTCCACCCAAGGGAAGCTCAAAGTGATACGTGCCAGGCACTGTGTCAGGTGTTGGAGCTAAAGGGAAGGAGAGCTTGGAGGCTGGCTGGGGAGGGACATCCATGACACAAGCACAGCTAGAAACGGAGGCCAATGCTAGAAAAGAGAGAGCATGCTGCATGGAGAGTGTGTACCATGGGGCTTGTGAGCTCATGAATAAGTGGGAGTAACTGGAGTGGGGAGATGGGGGAGAGAAGAGGGTCTTCCCATCAATGGGAATCACCTGTGCTTGGAGGCAGGTGCCATGAGAGGTCTCCACAGGAAGAAGGAGGCAGTGTGGTTGAAGGGCAGAGAGATGGGGCAGAACAGCCATCTCCATTCCTGTGTGTTCATAGGCTTCCAACGTTTAGATACACCCTTGTTCGTGGTGTATATGTTGGCAATTCTTCCAGGTTTCTGTTGTTTTGATGCTCCATCAAGACAAAACAACTTCCGCTTATCTTTTGTCTCTCGAAGGCATAAAATGACTCTCGCTGACTTATGCACAAACACTTTGGCTCTCTTCTCCTTGGGAATAGCATAACCTATGTCTTCCCTGTTTCTTCACTTGCAAGCTATGAGTATCTTTATAGTCGAAGGAAATCTCCTATGGTCAACAGAAGGACGAGCTAGTTTAATATTTGCTGTTTTCTTATGGATGTTTTCTACCTTTTTTTTTTTTTTAATTTGGAATTTCAACCACTCTTACAAACTGTTTGTATTGACGGGAGACTTTAGTCCTGATACTGAATGTATTATTGATAGGTAATAGTTCACTTTCTCATTTCGGTTGGCTTCTGACTTGGATTCTATTTGCCTTTCACCTATATGGTATTTTCTTGGGGTTGCTTCATTGGTACGATTCCTCGCTTCCTTCCCATATTTTGCATGTCTTATCTTTGTGTGTTTGCATGTGCATGTGTTAATGCTGTGTGGTGTGTGTGTGTTTCACATCACAATTATTATTAAAATACGAGAGAATGGAATTCGGTCTCTTGTGGGTAGCAATTCAATTTGACATGCCTTGAAATCTCACATTCCATCAGTTTCAGGAAATCTCCTGCAAGGAATGTCATCTCTTGTCCTCTTCAAGTAACACGTGTTCTCACAAAACTGCTTTCCAAAGAACAGCACCATTTGAATTTCTCATTAGAGTCATACTGTTTGTACCAATACCCTTTCTTTTTCGTATGATTCTTGAGTGTCATGAGTTAGTGAAATCGTCTGTCTGATGTCGTTCTGAGAATGATAGATGTGACAAAGCCCAATGCTCTCCGCAAGACTGCCATAAGAGACAAGTGGAAGAATTCCTTCTTGCTTATGTCTCAGTACGAATTGCGGTGACATGGAGGAGAGTGAGATGGTAGTAGTGTCTAATAACCTCATGCTTGTCTTCAGCTATGAAGGCAACAGGAAGATGAACACAACAACTGCATTGGGGTGGAAATTGACCTGAAGCCTACAAGATAAACTCCACAGCGAAAGAAAACGGAAGTTGCAGAGATGATGGGAGAAGGTTGGAGACATGGCTCAGGGGATATTTGGTTGGTTAGTGGATCAGAGGGCTGGATCCCATGAAGAGTACCAAGGCACAGGAGAGCAGGGCACACTGGGAACCCACAAGGAACCTGTTTCCCAGTGCCGTTGACTGTGAGACGCAGAGGGTCTGAAGGGCACGAGTACTTTACAACACAAGTGTTGAAGGCTGAAGTTTTCCTATCAGCAGGCTTGGCACACATCAACTTGAAGGAACACCATCTTTTTCCTGCATATGACACCAACAAGCGACCAGGAGCAGACAGCCTGGAGACAATGATCAGAGAGAGACAATACTAAGTGACGCACTGGGAAGATGGTGAGTAGTGGGAGTGATTCCGTGAAAGGCAGTGTTCGTGGAGATGTCTCAATGTGGACATAATAAATTTTGGGCTCTCGCAACAGCAGCATCAAGACAAAGCTACTGGCCAAGACAGGTATGTGAGGACATAGGCTGCCTAGCCAGCCAACTCGAAATCCCGACAGTGGAATACTTGGAAAACTGCCTTCCTCAGTCCAAGATGCTTAGTCCAAGGACAACGACTCTCCCATAGGGGACGAGAAGAAAGCTTTGACCACATGTTCTCTTCTGAACACAGCATTCTGCAGGCCTGCGTTCTGCTGAGTTGCTCGAATTTCTCCTTTCACAGGCACACCAGAGCCCACCAAGGTAAACCTCTGCATATTCAACCCGGACCCTAAAAACAACAAACGGCCGGAAAGGAGAGCTACAGCAAATGACTGGCCTCCAGGACAGGGTCAGCCACAACACAAACAGCAGTGGCATGCATGCCACATACACACTCACAAACACACACACACGCACGCACTCAACAAACCTTAAGGGCCAGCCCTGGGTACTCCGGATCTCTTCCTCCTAAATAAATTACCCTCAGGTTAGAAAGCAGAATGAGTTTAACGAATACAGAGAGTTGACAGAGACTTAGATCCAATGCAAAGATGAAAAAATCAATTGATGCCCAGGTAAAGGAAGAAGGAATGATTATGGCTAGGCAATCAGAGTGAACCCTCTACATAGAAAACGCCCGATGCGGGATTGAAAGCAGGGGCCTGGATACTCGCTGTACGTCAGAAAACATAGGAGATATCAGAGAGTCTCGAACCACAGAGATAAAACTGATAAAGATAAAAGCACCTAAAGAACTCCTGAAGAGAAGATTGGTAGGAGACTGTACACTGCAGCTCCATGCAGGATCCCATGATCTTACCTCCAGAGGCTTTTCCAAAAATTCCAATGCTGTTTCAGTTCTCATCATTTGAATTCGGGTGGCCCTCCAAAGATAGGGTCCTTATTCAAAAGAGCGAGACTGATACAAAGTGAAGGTCAAGCAAACGTTAATTTTGCACAAAGCATCGAGAATCATATTGACCGGTCAGGGCCTTCTCTTGCAAAGAGGCAACCCCTCCCAGCCTCAGAGACTAACATTTATAGCGGTAGTTTAGCCAGGCTATACAGACGTGGCCAATGAGATAACAATACAGAAAAAACTGCACAGTCGTGCTAAGTCTGCTACACCACAAAAACAAAAATGCTAGGTAACACATGGGTGGACAATTGGATCTCAATTTACCCTAGTAGATATATGCGTGCCCCTCTAATGGGATGTCTTCACCTGGCCTGATTCACCCTTGTATCTAGGCTTTGAGAGTAAGCTCCTCTGGGAGGAGTAGGGTCAATTTTGTTTACAGCATGGGTTCAATATAAGTTTACTGCAGAAACACAAAATGACTCCCTCTGGCCTAGCGGACCTTATAATGAGTAGCTGTAGCATCCCTAGAAATAGAGCCAAAATGACTTCCAAATCTTCAAAACTGACGATTTACCAAAAGCAGATTCTACATCCTAGAACCTTAGGTCCAGAATGGACTCATGTACTTGGAGTCCACAGGAGCAAGCATGGAGCATGTTGGAAAAGACCCATAGCCCAAGTGAAGCCATCTGAAAGACTTCCATGCCCGTTTCAGGAAGACAACTTGTATCTTCAAAAGGACGCATTGAAGAGGATTCAAATGTCAAAGAACCTGGAGCATTCCCACAGGGTCGTGCAGATACCCTCTGGAGGAGTACATGTAGATGTGACAGCACAAGCCTGCCTTCACCCTCTCATGAACATCCCCCAAATAGTTTCATGGGATAAGCAAACAATGCCTCTTGTGGAAGATGGGCGTGTTCTAATGGAGGCAGCAGAAGATGAACAGTGGGACAACAAAGGGCCATTAGAGAGCCACAGACAGCGTATGCTACAGGTTGGTGAGGATATTCAGGAAGACAAGGAACTGGAGAATGAACATTGGAGCTCTGAGCGAAGGTCTAGCATTTGAGGATGGTGGGAGGTTCTCTGAACCTGGCTGCCTTCCATAGAGATCTAGGTCCAAATTAAAGAAAACATCCCCTGGCCACAGTCAATCCTTGTACCCCGGTTGTGTTTTTGTCTTTTTGTCAAACAATGCACATGCACATATTTGACAGAGAGACAGAGAGATCACAATCAGGGTGTAGAGCTGGAGAGGGAAAAGCTGACTTACCCCTGAGCAGGGAACCTGAGACCAGAGTCGATGCCAAGACCCTGGGATCATGAGTTGAGCTGAAGGCCGCCTCTGAACTGATAGACACAATCCATGACACAACCTTTGACTTCTGAATATGTCCTAGTTCTAGACGTGAACCACTGCTCTGTCATTGTTCACAAATGAAGGGGAAATGGATTTTGGCTTGGGCTGGTGTTGCTTGAGCAACCTGGCCTGCTTTGAGAGCTGGTATAGTTTGTCCTCTTGAGGTAAGTGATTTGGCTATGTACAAACTACACTCCCACGCATATTTAGGTAAAGAGAATTCCTCCATTGAATGAAACTATGTCTTGTGGTTCCATGCTTCTGTGGATGGTGATGTGAGTCCTCCTTGCCTCTGAATCTGGATCTCTGTTTCTGCTCCCAGATGAGGGACAGTTTTAGCTCTGAATTCTCAAATCCATGTTCAGCCCTCTTTTTTTTCTCTCACTCCTACTTCTCCTACAATAAGCACCTCTTTCTATTCCTTGGAGTCAATGACTTTCCTAAGCTCATTGTCATGTTTCATCATTCTTCCTTCTTTCTTTGGATTTGTTTCCTTATTTACCATTCCTTTTCTGCCAGGTCAAAAATTTGGTCCTTTGCTTCTGCCAGCTTCTTGGACTTTTCCTTCAGTCTGCTACCAATCTTTTCTTTAGAAATTCTTTATTTATTTTATTTTATTTTATTTTATTTTACTTTATTTTATTTCTATCAGTTTAATCTATGTGTTTTGAGACTCCCTGATATCTTTCTGCTTTCAATCCTCCATTGGGCGTGTTATATGTGAGGTTTCACTCCGATTACCTGGCCATGATAATTTCTTGTCTTCTTCCTTGGCAACAATTGATTCTTCCATCTTTGTCTTGGATATAGGTCTCTGACTCTTTCTCAGTATTTGAAAAATCAATTCTGTTTTTTATCCTGATGGTAATTTCTTTAGAAATAAGATATCATGGAGTGCCCAAGGGCTGGCCCTTGAGGGAGTCTCAGGTATGTGTGTGTGGCATGCATGCCCTCTGCTGTTGTATCATAGCTGCCCCCTGTCCTTGAGACCAGTCATCTGCAGAGGCTCTCTTTGCCAGCCTTTTGGTGTGTTTGGGGTCTGGGCTGAATAGGCTGAGGTTTAGCTTGGTGGGATCTGGTGTGCCTGTGAAAGGAGAAATTCAACCTTCACAACAGAATGAATGCCTGTAGCATTCTGTGGTCAGGGGACAGCCTATGGACAGGGCTTTCTTCTAGTCCCCTATGGGAGAATCTGTTCTCTTAAAATGAAGCAAGTTGGACTGAGGAACACAGTACCCTATGTGTTCCATGGTGAGAATTTCGTGTTTGCAGGAGAGGCAATTAAAGCCCTCACCAACCTGTCTTTGGCCAGTAGCTCGGGCTTGATGCTGCCTGTGCGAGAGCCCCAAATTTCTTTTGCCCCCATCAAATCATCTCCAAGAACACTGCCTCTCACTAATGTACAGCCAGAACCCACCATCTTCCCACTGTGTCACCTGGTATTGTCTCTAATCGTGGTTTCCAGGCTGTCTTCACCTGGCTATTTGTTGGTGTTCTCTGACAGAGAAATACAGTGTTCTTTTGAGTTGATATGCCAAGGCTGCTGATCTAAAATCTCCAGGCCTCAAGGCCCTTTGTTGGCATGAACTAGTATGATTCAGACCCCCTGATGGTCAGAATCAATGGAATTGGAGAACGTACTCCTTGTGGGTTCCAAGTGTGCTCCGATCTCTTGTGGCTTTGCCCATTGCATTGTCTCACTGCCTTCTGAATTACCAACTTTCCACTTTTCCCCTAAACCATGTCTCCAGTCTTCTCCCATAGTGATTGCAACTTATTCTCTCTTTTGCTATGGAGTTTGCTTTGTGGGCTCCAGTTCATTTCTGCCATGTTGAAGTTGATGTGGTAATCTTCCTGTTGTGTTCCTGGATAAAGACAAGTCTGGAGTTACCAGACACTACTACCATCTCACTGTCCTGAAAAAGCCCCACAGAATCTTACCCAGCCATAAGCAAGAATGAATTCTTTCCACTTGCCTCATGTGGCAGAATTGTGGAGAGCATTAGCCTACGTCACATCTATCAGTCCCAGAAAGACAAATAACATACAATTTCACTCTCTCATGACTGTCAAGAGACATATGAAAAAGCAAGGGAAAAATGGACAAATAATACGACACTACCCAGGCACACAAAATGTGGTGTTTGTTGAGGTCAGGTTTGAGAAAATATGTGTTTATCAAAGAGGACAAAAGATGACATTCTTTGTAGGAAATGTGGCTGAAAGAGAGGGAATGTGAGTTTTCAAGGCATGTCAAATGGAACTGCTATCCATTAAATACCGACTTCCTATCTCCATCAATTTAATTATAATTGTTATTTGAAACACACTCAGCACACACACACACACACACACACACACACACACAGATAAGACACACAAAAGATGGGGAGGAAGTGAAGAATAGCACTAATGAAGCAAACCCAAAAGAAAAGAACTGAGAGAAAAGGATAAATTCCAAGACACATATTCACTCCAAAGATTAGGTCAGGAAACCTACAAAATCTCAGCTCTGTAGTAGTGACTAAAGCGTTTGAAGCAGTAATCAAACCCCTGTCAACACACAGATGGCGAGGTGCAAATCATTTCCTGTTCAACTCTTCTAGACATTTAGAGAAGGCAATGCCATTTTCTTCTCATCAATTCCACAAATGGAGGAGGTGGATGAACTCCACTTTACTAGTATAAAGACCCAATTCAAATAATGACATTTTAGGAAATAAATTATATTCCATTTCAATAATTAAACATAATAAAAATATAATTCTTTCCTTTTCTCTGTCTGTCTTCACCTGCATTTGAAAGGGCCAGCTTGTTTTTGTATTATTTTGTACTGTTGAGGAAGCCAGCCTGTCATCCATCATCCATTTTTGACAGAGTATTCACTGATGCTTCAGTTCCATATATGACCTAGTACTCCGCCTAAGATATGCCAGAACTCTTCAACACCCATTAGCCCGTTCCCTCATTCCCTGCATGTCTCTTTTTTCCTTGACTCTCAGCTTGATTCCTCAGAGTTCTGAGTTACTCCTGGTTTGTCTCCTTCTCTGACTTATCCCCTTCAGTTTTTCCTTCTTTCTACTAAGGGCCGTGGTATTCGTCCTAGGGCACATATGAGAGAAGCCATATGATATTTCCCTATGTCTCCTTGCCCATTTCATTTCACAAACCCAGTCCTGTGGCATTCATGCCAGTGCAAGAATCAAGAGTTCATCCTCCCTAATTGCTGAGGAATACTCTGTTGCCAATATGGACCACACCTTCTTTATCCACTAGTCTTTGCAAGGACATAGCAGCTCAATCCTCAGTTCTGTTCAAGTGAGCCTTGCAGACCATCGATATAAGCCATTAATTTTCCTTTGATTAAAGAGACTTGGTCAACAGGGTTATACCCATTAACACAGTAGGTAGAGATAAATAATGGTAACAAGGAGTGCTGTCCATTGCTCCTCCTTAAGGATTAGCTATAATGTATAATGTCACTCTCTCATGCAAAGGATGACAAACCTCAGAGAGACGGGATGATATACCAGAGGACTTGTTGTTTCTGATATCTCTAGATATTTCAGAGGAAATAGGAAAACTTTGCCATCTCTGGAGAAAGGTTGGCCTAAAAGATCATTTTCCTGGGCCACTCTTCTAGGTATTTAGTGAAGGCATTGTCATGTCCTCTCATCAAATCCAGAGATGGAAGAGGCGGGTAAGCTCTAATTCACAAGGATAAAGACCCAATTCAAAGAAGGACATTTTAGGAAACCCACCCAATGTCATTTCAATAAGGAAAGATAATAAACAATATAATTCTTTCCTTTTCTCCCTGTGACTTCCTTTGGTTTTGAGAGGGCCACATTGTTTTCCTATGAATTGATGTTGTTCTTGTTGCTGTTCTGTTGAGAAAGCCTGCCTATCATCCATCATCCATTTTTGACAGAGTATTCACGGATGCTTTAGTTGCATGGACGTCCTAGTGCTCCTCCTAATATATGCCACAACTCCTGACCACCCATTAATCAGTTCTCTTTTCGGTAGCCCTCAGCTGGATTCTCAGAGTCCTGAGTCACTCCTGGTAAGTCTCCTTCTCTGACTTCTTGCCCTTTATTATTCCCTTCCTTAAGTGGGCCAAGGTATTCCTCCCGAGGCACATATTGTGGGTAGCCATATGACATTTCCCTTTGTTTGCTTGCCTTTTCCATTTCCCAACAGCAGGGCATGGGACATTCATGTCAAGGCAAGGTCCAGGGGTTCATTCACTCGACGGCAGAGGAATACTGTGGTGCCGAAATGGACCCAAACTTCCTGATCCACTAGTCCTTGCAAGGGCATTGCGACTCACTCCAAAGTTCTGCTCGAATGGGCCTTGCAAGCCTTCGGTATAGGCCGTCCCTTTCCTTCTGACTAAAGAGTCTTGGTCCACATGTTTATACCCGTTACCACAACAAGTACAGTTAACTAATAATAACAACGGGTTCGGTCCAGGCCTCTTCATTGAGAGTTAGCTCAGATGCAGAATATCACTCTCCTCAAAGACTTTGCAAAGGTATTTAAGGGAAAGCCAGGTAGACAGAGGCCTCATCCCTTAGCCGCGTGTTTCAGAACACTAGGAGACGAGGCCACAGACAGCACCATATAGCGATGCCCTCACCTTTTACCTCCGAAAGGGACTTTCCGTATCTTAGTCATCACTGACCCATAGGCAAAAGACGCTGACAAAGTACGCTCTCACCCACAGGACGACAAACCCCACGGAGAGCTGCTTATACCCGCGAGGCCTCACCTTTTCTTGAGATATCTAGAAATTGTAGTGTAAAAGGACACCTTGCCGTCTCTGGGGATATGTTGGCCTAAAGGAAGGTATACTGAATGTCATTTTCCTTCCTCTATGTCTCCAGAAAGGGGAAGTTGGACATTAACCCACAAGACATCCTGAGTTCTTGATCAGGTTCAGAGGGCTCTTGTTCTGTCCTTCCCGGGGCTTCCTACTTAAAGCCATAGGACACCAAGGTCATGGGAGAGGGACAGCTGCTTCAGTGAAGCCAGCATCTGTGATGTCACAAAGCCTTGAGGTCATAGCAACCACTCCTCATCAACCCAGGCCTGATCACTACACTTGACTGGAGTAGTCATGGGTGGGCCAAGAGGACCCCAAGCCATCCCAAACCGCTGGAGCCGCCTGGGTCTCTCACCAAGGCAGTTTGCGAAGCGAGTCGGTGTCAACTTCTCCATGGCCCAATTCGTAGTATTTGGTCGTGAGTGTCAGCACCAGCCCTCTGGACCTCGGAGAAAGGCAAGGATCCCTCATTCCATCTTAGCCACGACAGGCCAAGAAACTAACAGACCACAAGCAAAGCCTCAGGGGAGGAAATCCGAGCCCTGCGTAAGGGTGAGACCCTCCCACCAAATCATGGAGCATCTCAACGGGAAAAGGTCCACCCAAGGGAAGCTCAAAGTGAACCCCCGCAACCGTGCCAAAGACATGTCTGGAATCTTCCACAGCAAGCACACGAGTACCTCGATGGTCTCCAGAAACGGTGCCAACAAGGCCTCCCAATCTTCCAAAAACACCATTCATCCAAGGCAGACTCTACACCCTAGAACCTTAGGTCCAGGACGGACTCATGTTCTTGGAGTCCACAGAAGCCAACGGAGAGCATGTTGGAAGAGACCCAAGCCCAAGTGAAGCCATCTGAAAGACTTCGGTGCCCATTTCAGGAAGACAACTTGTATGTGCAAAAGGACGCATTGAAGAGGATTCGAATGTGGAAGAACCTTGAGCACTCCCTCATGGTGGATCAGCTACCCTCTGTGGAACTGCATGGAGATGTGGCAGCACAAGCCTGCCTTCACCCTCTCATGACCATCCCCCAAATGGTTACATGCGATAAGCAAACAGTGCCTCTTGAGGAAGATGGGCATGTTCCAATGGAGCCCCGAGAGGATGCACAATGTGTTAACAAGGGGTCAGTACAGCACGACAGACAGCGGATGCTGCAGGTTGGTGAGGAGATCCAGGAAGGCAAAGAACAGGAGAATGAACAAGGAAGCTCCAAGCGAAGGTCGGGCATTTTAGGATGGTGGGAGGTTCTCTATACCTGGCTGCCCTCCATAGGAACCTAGGTCCAAATTCAATAAAACATCCTTTGGCCCCAGTCAATTATTGTGCACTGTTTTTGTCTTTGTTATCTTATCGAACATGCACATGCACGTTTGGACAGAGAGGCAGAGAGATCCCAATCAGGGGGTGGAGCTGGAGAGGGAGAAGCTTACTTGCCCCTGAGCAGAGAACCTGAGAACAGAGTCAATGCCAAGGCCCTGGAATCATGAGTTGATCTGAAGGCCGCGTCTGAACTGATGGACACAACCCGGGACCCAACAATTGACTTCTGAATACCTCCTGGTTCTAGACAGAACCGCTGCTCTGTCATTGTTCAGAAATGCAGGGGATAAGGATTTTGGCTTGGCTGCTGTTGCTTGAGCTATCCGGCCTGCTTCGAGAGCTGGTATAGCTTTTCCTCTTGAAGTCAGTGACTGGGCTATGGACAAACTATTCTCCGATGCCTATTTGCCTAAAGAGAATACCTCCATGCCTAGATTTTCCGGGGGGAATGGCACTATGTCTTTAGGTGCTCCGCTTCTGTGGAAGGTGTTGGGAGTTCTCTGTGCCTCTGATTCTGGACCACTTTCTCTGCTCCCAGATGAGGGTCCTTTCCAGCCCCGAGTTCTCTAATCTAGGATCAGCCCTCTTTTCTTTCTCTCACTCTTAATTCACCTACAAGAGGCACCTCTTTCATTTCCTTAGAGATTCCCTAAGCTCACTATCATGTTCCATCATTCTGCCTTCTCTCTTAGAATTTGCATCCTTATTTTCTAGGCTTGTTCTTCTCGGTTCCTAATTGGATCCTCCACTTCTACCATGTTCCCGAACTTTGCATCCAGTCTCCTGCCAATCTTCTCTTCAGGAGTTCTTTAGGTGTTTTTATCTTTATCAGTTTTATCTCTGTGTTTCGAGACTCTCTGATATCTCCTATGTTTTCTGATGTACAGCGAGTATCCAGGCCACAGCTTTCTATCCCGCATCGGGCGTGCTCTATGTAGAGGTTTCACTCTGACTGCCTAGTCGTAATCACTCCTTCTTCCTTTACCTGGGAATCAATTGATTCTTCCATCTTTGCATTGGATCTAAGTCTCTGTCACCTCTCTGTATTCGTTAAACTCATTCTGTTTTCTAACCTGAGGGTAATTTATTTAGGAGGAAGTGATCCGTGAGTGACCCAGGGCTCGCCCTTAAGGTTTGTTGAGTGCATGCGTGTGTGTGTGTTTGTGAGAGTGTATGTGGCATGCATGCCACTGCTGTTTGTGTTGTGGCTGACCCTGTCCTGGAGGCCAGTCATTTGCAGTAGCTCTCCTTTCCGGCCGTTTGTTGTTTTTAGGGTCCGGGCTGAATATGCTGAGGTTTACCTTGGTGGGCTCTGGTGTGCCTGTGAAAGGAGAAACTCTACCAACTCAACAGAACGCAGGCCTGCAGAATGCTGTGTTCAGAAGAGAACATGTGGTCAAAGCTTTCTTCTCGTCCCGTATGGGAGAGTCTGTTCTCCTTGGACTAAGCATCTTGGACTGAGGAAGGCAATCCTCCAAGTGTTCCACTGTTGGTATTTTGTGTTGGCTGGCTAGGGAGTCTCTGTCCTCACATACCTGTCTTGGCCAAGCTCTGTCTTGATGCTGCTGTTGTGAGAGCCAAAATTTATTATGTCCACATTGAGTCATCTCCACGAACACTGCCTTTCACGGAATCACTCCCACGACTCATCATCTTCCCACTGCGTCTCTTGGTATTGTCTCTCTCTGATCATTGTCTCCAGGCTGTCTGCTCCTGGTCGCTTGTTGGTGTCATATGCAGGAAAAAGATGGTGTTCTTTCAAGTTGATGTCTGCCAAGCCTGCTGATAGGAAAACTTCAGCCCTCAACACTTGTGTTGTCAAGTACTCGTGCCCTTCAGACCCTCTGCGTCTCACAGTCAACGGCACTGGGAAACAGGTTCCTTGTGTGTTCCCAGGGTGCCCTGCTCTCCTGTGCTTTGGTCCTCTTCATGGACTCCAGCCCTCTGATCCACGAACCAACCAAATCTCCCCTGAGCCATGTCTCCAACCTTCTCCCATCATCTCTGCAACTTCCGTTCTCTTTCGCTGTGGAGTTTACCTTGTAGGCTTCAGGTCAATTTCCACCCCACTGCAGTTGTTGTGGTCATCTTTTTGTTGCCTTCATGGTTGAAGAAGCATGAGGTTATTAGACACTACTACCATCTCAGTGTCTTCATGTCACCACAATTTGTACTGTGACATAAGCAAGAAGGAATTCTTCCACATGTCTCTTATGGCAGTCTTGCAGAGAGCATTGGACTTTGTCACATCTATCATTCTCAGAAAGACAATAAACAGACGATTTCACTAACTCATGACAGTCAAGAAACATACGAAAAAGAAAGGGTATTGGGACAAACATTATGACTCTAATGAGGAATTCAAATGGTGCTGTTTGTTGGAAGGCCGTTTTGTGAGAACACGGGATTCTTGAAGAGGACAAGAGATGACATTCCTTTAAGGAGATTTCCTGAAACTAATGGAATGTGAGATTTCAAGGCATGTCAAATTGAATTGCTACCCACAAGAGACCGAATTCCATTCTCTCGTATTTTAATAATAATTGTGATGTGAAACACACACACACCACACAGCATTAACACATGCACATGCAAACACACAAAGATAAGACATGCAAAATATGGGAAGGAAGCGAGGAATCGTACCAATGAAGCAACCCCAAGAAAATACCATATAGGTGAAAGGCAAATAGAATCCAAGTCAGAAGCCAACCGAAATGAGAAAGTGAACTATTACCTGTCAATAATACATTCAGTACTCAGGACTAAAGACTCCCGTCAATACAAACAGTTTGTAACAGTGGTTGAAATTCCAAATCAAAAAAAAAAAAAAAATAGAAACATCCATAAGAAAACAGCAAATATTAAACAGGCTCGTCCTTCTGTTGCCCATAGGAGATTTCCTTCGACTATAAAGATACTCATAGCTTGCAAGTGAAGAAACAGGGAAGATGTAGGTTATGCTATTCCCAAGGAGAAGAGAGCCAAAGTGTTTGTGCCTAAGTCAGCGAGAGTCATTTTATGCCTTCGAGAGAAAAAAGCTAAGCGGAAGGTGTTTTGTCTTGATGGAGCATCAAAACATCAGAAACCTGGAAGAATTGCCAACATATCCACCATGAAAAAAGGTGTATCTAAACGTTGGAAGCCTATGAACACACAGGAATGGAGATGGCGACGTTTATCCAATACTGTTGGCAACTATGATATCCAGGTTAAGCACAGGACAGATTATCTGGATGGGAAGGTGCTAAGGAATAACAGACGTCCACATGGGCATTCGAGACCACCTGAACTTTGGGGGGTCCATGAGTAAGATTGCGTCTCTGAGGACAATAAGATATGTTCTTCCCAGCAGCAGACCTAACTTTGTCTATCGCAGGTCATGAGCTCGAGTCCAAATCCAGTCATAATTCATGGAAGAGAAGTCAAAACCTATCCTGTGCACTTATCATCACGAAGGTATGAAAACAGGAAGATATCACTTTCAAATTGGAAATACAGCCAGACACTAAAGTGGAAAACACAACACATTCACGAACTGCAATGAATGCAAGAAAGAAAATCCAAAGGAAAAGAAGAGCCATGAACGAAGGAATTCTAAGAAACTTAGAGGAGGATGCCAAAACATTTTATGGGGAAACAATATAGGGTTAAATGTGTGCATTTCCAAAATTTAAAAACACCGAAAAAGAAAGCCACCTAAAAGGACGACTGAAGGAACAAGATGAAGAAAAACCGAACTCCAAAGTTAACAGAAAAATTGAAATCAGACATGTGATTATCAAAATTAAGGAAATACAAACAAACCAATAGGAAAAAAATCAGGAGATCTCACACTTGAGTTTTGACAACAGGAACAAACCGCAGAAGCCATTACTGGGATAAAACAGGGAGACAAGCACACAGCTGCAAGTATGAAACCACATCACAACTGGTAGCAAGGAAAAAAGAATAACCGAAAAGGCATAGCCACACATTTATGCTAGCAAATCCAAGAACTGAGAGAAAAGGATAAATTCCCAGACACATAGAAACTTCCAAGATTAGGTCAGGAAACCTACAAAATCTCAGCTCTCTAGTTTAGACGGAAGCCTTTGAAGCAGTAATCCAACCCCTGCCAACACACAGAAGGCCAGGTCAAGTCATTTGCTTGGGCCACTCTTCTATGTATTTAGTGAAGGCATTGTCATGTCCTCTCATCAAATCCAGAGATGGAAGAGGTGGGTAAACTCTAATTTACAAGGATAAAGACCCAATTCAAAGAAGGACATTTTAGGAAACCCACCCATGTCATTTCAATAAGGAAAGATAATAAACAATATAATTCTTTCCTTTTCTCCCTGTGACTTCCTTTGGTTTTGAGAGGGCCACATTGTTTTCCTATGAATTGATGTTGTTCTTGTTGCTGTTCTGTTGAGAAAGCCTGCCTATCATCCATCATCCATTTTTGACAGAGTATTCACGGATGCTTTAGTTGCATGGACGTCCTAGTGCTCCTCCTAATATATGCCACAACTCCTGACCACCCATTAATCAGTTCTCTTTTCGGTAGCCCTCAGCTGGATTCTCAGAGTCCTGAGTCACTCCTGGTGGGTCTCCTTCTCTGACTTCTTGCCCTTTATTATTCCCTTCCTTAAGTGGGCCAAGGTATTCCTCCCGAGGCACATATTGTGGGTAGCCATAAGACATTTCCCTTTGTTTGCTTGCCTTTTCCATTTCCCAACAGCAGGGCATGGGACATTCATGTCAAGGCAAGGTCCAGGGGTTCATTCACTCGACGGCAGAGGAATACTGTGGTGCCGAAATGGACCCAAACTTCCTGATCCACTAGTCCTTGCAAGGGCATTGCGACTCACTCCAAAGTTCTGCTCGAATGGGCCTTGCAAGCCTTCGGTATAGGCCGTCCCTTTCCTTCTGACTAAAGAGTCTTGGTCCACATGTTTATACCCGTTACCACAACAAGTACAGTTAACTAATAATAACAACGGGTTCGGTCCAGGCCTCTTCATTGAGAGTTAGCTCAGATGCAGAATATCACTCTCCTCAAAGACTTTGCAAAGGTATTTAAGGGAAAGCCAGGTAGACAGAGGCCTCATCCCTTAGCCGCGTGTTTCAGAACACTAGGAGACGAGGCCACAGACAGCACCATATAGCGATGCCCTCACCTTTTACCTCCGAAAGGGACTTTCCGTATCTTAGTCATCACTGACCCATAGGCAAAAGACGCTGACAAAGTACGCTCTCACCCACAGGACGACAAACCCCACGGAGAGCTGCTTATACCCGCGAGGCCTCACCTTTTCTTGAGATATCTAGAAATTGTAGTGTAAAAGGACACCTTGCCGTCTCTGGGGATATGTTGGCCTAAAGGAAGGTATACTGAATGTCATTTTCCTTCCTCTATGTCTCCAGAAAGGGGAAGTTGGACATTAACCCACAAGACATCCTGAGTTCTTGATCAGGTTCAGAGGGCTCTTGTTCTGTCCTTCCCGGGGCTTCCTACTTAAAGCCATAGGACACCAAGGTCATGGGAGAGGGACAGCTGCTTCAGTGAAGCCAGCATCTGTGATGTCACAAAGCCTTGAGGTCATAGCAACCACTCCTCATCAACCCAGGCCTGATCACTACACTTGACTGGAGTAGTCATGGGTGGGCCAAGAGGACCCCAAGCCATCCCAAACCGCTGGAGCCGCCTGGGTCTCTCACCAAGGCAGTTTGCGAAGCGAGTCGGTGTCAACTTCTCCATGGCCCAATTCGTAGTATTTGGTCGTGAGTGTCAGCACCAGCCCTCTGGACCTCGGAGAAAGGCAAGGATCCCTCATTCCATCTTAGCCACGACAGGCCAAGAAACTAACAGACCACAAGCAAAGCCTCAGGGGAGGAAATCCGAGCCCTGCGTAAGGGTGAGACCCTCCCACCAAATCATGGAGCATCTCAACGGGAAAAGGTCCACCCAAGGGAAGCTCAAAGTGAACCCCCGCAACCGTGCCAAAGACATGTCTGGAATCTTCCACAGCAAGCACACGAGTACCTCGATGGTCTCCAGAAACGGTGCCAACAAGGCCTCCCAATCTTCCAAAAACACCATTCATCCAAGGCAGACTCTACACCCTAGAACCTTAGGTCCAGGACGGACTCATGTTCTTGGAGTCCACAGAAGCCAACGGAGAGCATGTTGGAAGAGACCCAAGCCCAAGTGAAGCCATCTGAAAGACTTCGGTGCCCATTTCAGGAAGACAACTTGTATGTGCAAAAGGACGCATTGAAGAGGATTCGAATGTGGAAGAACCTTGAGCACTCCCTCATGGTGGATCAGCTACCCTCTGTGGAACTGCATGGAGATGTGGCAGCACAAGCCTGCCTTCACCCTCTCATGACCATCCCCCAAATGGTTACATGCGATAAGCAAACAGTGCCTCTTGAGGAAGATGGGCATGTTCCAATGGAGCCCCGAGAGGATGCACAATGTGTTAACAAGGGGTCAGTACAGCACGACAGACAGCGGATGCTGCAGGTTGGTGAGGAGATCCAGGAAGGCAAAGAACAGGAGAATGAACAAGGAAGCTCCAAGCGAAGGTCGGGCATTT
The DNA here is from genome assembly GCF_964662115.1 of Mustela nivalis. NCBI lineage: Eukaryota > Metazoa > Chordata > Mammalia > Carnivora > Mustelidae > Mustela > Mustela nivalis. The sequence continues at coordinate 1,413,901 of NW_028136504.1, read as the reverse complement.
TAGGATGGTGGGAGGTTCTCTATACCTGGCTGCCCTCCATAGGAACCTAGGTCCAAATTCAATAAAACATCCTTTGGCCCCAGTCAATTATTGTGCACTGTTTTTGTCTTTGTTATCTTATCGAACATGCACATGCACGTTTGGACAGAGAGGCAGAGAGATCCCAATCAGGGGGTGGAGCTGGAGAGGGAGAAGCTTACTTGCCCCTGAGCAGAGAACCTGAGAACAGAGTCAATGCCAAGGCCCTGGAATCATGAGTTGATCTGAAGGCCGCGTCTGAACTGATGGACACAACCCGGGACCCAACAATTGACTTCTGAATACCTCCTGGTTCTAGACAGAACCGCTGCTCTGTCATTGTTCAGAAATGCAGGGGATAAGGATTTTGGCTTGGCTGCTGTTGCTTGAGCTATCCGGCCTGCTTCGAGAGCTGGTATAGCTTTTCCTCTTGAAGTCAGTGACTGGGCTATGGACAAACTATTCTCCGATGCCTATTTGCCTAAAGAGAATACCTCCATGCCTAGATTTTCCGGGGGGAATGGCACTATGTCTTTAGGTGCTCCGCTTCTGTGGAAGGTGTTGGGAGTTCTCTGTGCCTCTGATTCTGGACCACTTTCTCTGCTCCCAGATGAGGGTCCTTTCCAGCCCCGAGTTCTCTAATCTAGGATCAGCCCTCTTTTCTTTCTCTCACTCTTAATTCACCTACAAGAGGCACCTCTTTCATTTCCTTAGAGATTCCCTAAGCTCACTATCATGTTCCATCATTCTGCCTTCTCTCTTAGAATTTGCATCCTTATTTTCTAGGCTTGTTCTTCTCGGTTCCTAATTGGATCCTCCACTTCTACCATGTTCCCGAACTTTGCATCCAGTCTCCTGCCAATCTTCTCTTCAGGAGTTCTTTAGGTGTTTTTATCTTTATCAGTTTTATCTCTGTGTTTCGAGACTCTCTGATATCTCCTATGTTTTCTGATGTACAGCGAGTATCCAGGCCACAGCTTTCTATCCCGCATCGGGCGTGCTCTATGTAGAGGTTTCACTCTGACTGCCTAGTCGTAATCACTCCTTCTTCCTTTACCTGGGAATCAATTGATTCTTCCATCTTTGCATTGGATCTAAGTCTCTGTCACCTCTCTGTATTCGTTAAACTCATTCTGTTTTCTAACCTGAGGGTAATTTATTTAGGAGGAAGTGATCCGTGAGTGACCCAGGGCTCGCCCTTAAGGTTTGTTGAGTGCATGCGTGTGTGTGTGTTTGTGAGAGTGTATGTGGCATGCATGCCACTGCTGTTTGTGTTGTGGCTGACCCTGTCCTGGAGGCCAGTCATTTGCAGTAGCTCTCCTTTCCGGCCGTTTGTTGTTTTTAGGGTCCGGGCTGAATATGCTGAGGTTTACCTTGGTGGGCTCTGGTGTGCCTGTGAAAGGAGAAACTCTACCAACTCAACAGAACGCAGGCCTGCAGAATGCTGTGTTCAGAAGAGAACATGTGGTCAAAGCTTTCTTCTCGTCCCGTATGGGAGAGTCTGTTCTCCTTGGACTAAGCATCTTGGACTGAGGAAGGCAATCCTCCAAGTGTTCCACTGTTGGTATTTTGTGTTGGCTGGCTAGGGAGTCTCTGTCCTCACATACCTGTCTTGGCCAAGCTCTGTCTTGATGCTGCTGTTGTGAGAGCCAAAATTTATTATGTCCACATTGAGTCATCTCCACGAACACTGCCTTTCACGGAATCACTCCCACGACTCATCATCTTCCCACTGCGTCTCTTGGTATTGTCTCTCTCTGATCATTGTCTCCAGGCTGTCTGCTCCTGGTCGCTTGTTGGTGTCATATGCAGGAAAAAGATGGTGTTCTTTCAAGTTGATGTCTGCCAAGCCTGCTGATAGGAAAACTTCAGCCCTCAACACTTGTGTTGTCAAGTACTCGTGCCCTTCAGACCCTCTGCGTCTCACAGTCAACGGCACTGGGAAACAGGTTCCTTGTGTGTTCCCAGGGTGCCCTGCTCTCCTGTGCTTTGGTCCTCTTCATGGACTCCAGCCCTCTGATCCACGAACCAACCAAATCTCCCCTGAGCCATGTCTCCAACCTTCTCCCATCATCTCTGCAACTTCCGTTCTCTTTCGCTGTGGAGTTTACCTTGTAGGCTTCAGGTCAATTTCCACCCCACTGCAGTTGTTGTGGTCATCTTTTTGTTGCCTTCATGGTTGAAGAAGCATGAGGTTATTAGACACTACTACCATCTCAGTGTCTTCATGTCACCACAATTTGTACTGTGACATAAGCAAGAAGGAATTCTTCCACATGTCTCTTATGGCAGTCTTGCAGAGAGCATTGGACTTTGTCACATCTATCATTCTCAGAAAGACAATAAACAGACGATTTCACTAACTCATGACAGTCAAGAAACATACGAAAAAGAAAGGGTATTGGGACAAACATTATGACTCTAATGAGGAATTCAAATGGTGCTGTTTGTTGGAAGGCCGTTTTGTGAGAACACGGGATTCTTGAAGAGGACAAGAGATGACATTCCTTTAAGGAGATTTCCTGAAACTAATGGAATGTGAGATTTCAAGGCATGTCAAATTGAATTGCTACCCACAAGAGACCGAATTCCATTCTCTCGTATTTTAATAATAATTGTGATGTGAAACACACACACACCACACAGCATTAACACATGCACATGCAAACACACAAAGATAAGACATGCAAAATATGGGAAGGAAGCGAGGAATCGTACCAATGAAGCAACCCCAAGAAAATACCATATAGGTGAAAGGCAAATAGAATCCAAGTCAGAAGCCAACCGAAATGAGAAAGTGAACTATTACCTGTCAATAATACATTCAGTACTCAGGACTAAAGACTCCCGTCAATACAAACAGTTTGTAACAGTGGTTGAAATTCCAAATCAAAAAAAAAAAAAAAATAGAAACATCCATAAGAAAACAGCAAATATTAAACAGGCTCGTCCTTCTGTTGCCCATAGGAGATTTCCTTCGACTATAAAGATACTCATAGCTTGCAAGTGAAGAAACAGGGAAGATGTAGGTTATGCTATTCCCAAGGAGAAGAGAGCCAAAGTGTTTGTGCCTAAGTCAGCGAGAGTCATTTTATGCCTTCGAGAGAAAAAAGCTAAGCGGAAGGTGTTTTGTCTTGATGGAGCATCAAAACATCAGAAACCTGGAAGAATTGCCAACATATCCACCATGAAAAAAGGTGTATCTAAACGTTGGAAGCCTATGAACACACAGGAATGGAGATGGCGACGTTTATCCAATACTGTTGGCAACTATGATATCCAGGTTAAGCACAGGACAGATTATCTGGATGGGAAGGTGCTAAGGAATAACAGACGTCCACATGGGCATTCGAGACCACCTGAACTTTGGGGGGTCCATGAGTAAGATTGCGTCTCTGAGGACAATAAGATATGTTCTTCCCAGCAGCAGACCTAACTTTGTCTATCGCAGGTCATGAGCTCGAGTCCAAATCCAGTCATAATTCATGGAAGAGAAGTCAAAACCTATCCTGTGCACTTATCATCACGAAGGTATGAAAACAGGAAGATATCACTTTCAAATTGGAAATACAGCCAGACACTAAAGTGGAAAACACAACACATTCACGAACTGCAATGAATGCAAGAAAGAAAATCCAAAGGAAAAGAAGAGCCATGAACGAAGGAATTCTAAGAAACTTAGAGGAGGATGCCAAAACATTTTATGGGGAAACAATATAGGGTTAAATGTGTGCATTTCCAAAATTTAAAAACACCGAAAAAGAAAGCCACCTAAAAGGACGACTGAAGGAACAAGATGAAGAAAAACCGAACTCCAAAGTTAACAGAAAAATTGAAATCAGACATGTGATTATCAAAATTAAGGAAATACAAACAAACCAATAGGAAAAAAATCAGGAGATCTCACACTTGAGTTTTGACAACAGGAACAAACCGCAGAAGCCATTACTGGGATAAAACAGGGAGACAAGCACACAGCTGCAAGTATGAAACCACATCACAACTGGTAGCAAGGAAAAAAGAATAACCGAAAAGGCATAGCCACACATTTATGCTAGCAAATCCAAGAACTGAGAGAAAAGGATAAATTCCCAGACACATAGAAACTTCCAAGATTAGGTCAGGAAACCTACAAAATCTCAGCTCTCTAGTTTAGACGGAAGCCTTTGAAGCAGTAATCCAACCCCTGCCAACACACAGAAGGCCAGGTCAAGTCATTTGCTTGGGCCACTCTTCTATGTATTTAGTGAAGGCATTGTCATGTCCTCTCATCAAATCCAGAGATGGAAGAGGTGGGTAAACTCTAATTTACAAGGATAAAGACCCAATTCAAAGAAGGACATTTTAGGAAACCCACCCATGTCATTTCAATAAGGAAAGATAATAAACAATATAATTCTTTCCTTTTCTCCCTGTGACTTCCTTTGGTTTTGAGAGGGCCACATTGTTTTCCTATGAATTGATGTTGTTCTTGTTGCTGTTCTGTTGAGAAAGCCTGCCTATCATCCATCATCCATTTTTGACAGAGTATTCACGGATGCTTTAGTTGCATGGACGTCCTAGTGCTCCTCCTAATATATGCCACAACTCCTGACCACCCATTAATCAGTTCTCTTTTCGGTAGCCCTCAGCTGGATTCTCAGAGTCCTGAGTCACTCCTGGTGGGTCTCCTTCTCTGACTTCTTGCCCTTTATTATTCCCTTCCTTAAGTGGGCCAAGGTATTCCTCCCGAGGCACATATTGTGGGTAGCCATATGACATTTCCCTTTGTTTGCTTGCCTTTTCCATTTCCCAACAGCAGGGCATGGGACATTCATGTCAAGGCAAGGTCCAGGGGTTCATTCACTCGACGGCAGAGGAATACTGTGGTGCCGAAATGGACCCAAACTTTCTGATCGACTAGTCCTTGCAAGGGCATTGCGACTCACTCCAAAGTTCTGCTCGAATGGGCCTTGCAAGCCTTCGGTATAGGCCGTCCCTTTCCTTCTGACTAAAGAGTCTTGGTCCACATGTTTATACCCGTTACCACAACAAGTACAGTTAACTAATAATAACAACGGGTTCGGTCCAGGCCTCTTCATTGAGAGTTAGCTCAGATGCAGAATATCACTCTCCTCAAAGACTTTGCAAAGGTATTTAAGGGAAAGCCAGGTAGACAGAGGCCTCATCCCTTAGCCGCGTGTTTCAGAACACTAGGAGACGAGGCCACAGACAGCACCATATAGCGATGCCCTCACCTTTTACCTCCGAAAGGGACTTTCCGTATCTTAGTCATCACTGACCCATAGGCAAAAGACGCTGACAAAGTACGCTCTCACCCACAGGACGACAAACCCCACGGAGAGCTGCTTATACCCGCGAGGCCTCACCTTTTCTTGAGATATCTAGAAATTGTAGTGTAAAAGGACACCTTGCCGTCTCTGGGGATATGTTGGCCTAAAGGAAGGTATACTGAATGTCATTTTCCTTCCTCTATGTCTCCAGAAAGGGGAAGTTGGACATTAACCCACAAGACATCCTGAGTTCTTGATCAGGTTCAGAGGGCTCTTGTTCTGTCCTTCCCGGGGCTTCCTACTTAAAGCCATAGGACACCAAGGTCATGGGAGAGGGACAGCTGCTTCAGTGAAGCCAGCATCTGTGATGTCACAAAGCCTTGAGGTCATAGCAACCACTCCTCATCAACCCAGGCCTGATCACTACACTTGACTGGAGTAGTCATGGGTGGGCCAAGAGGACCCCAAGCCATCCCAAACCGCTGGAGCCGCCTGGGTCTCTCACCAAGGCAGTTTGCGAAGCGAGTCGGTGTCAACTTCTCCATGGCCCAATTCGTAGTATTTGGTCGTGAGTGTCAGCACCAGCCCTCTGGACCTCGGAGAAAGGCAAGGATCCCTCATTCCATCTTAGCCACGACAGGCCAAGAAACTAACAGACCACAAGCAAAGCCTCAGGGGAGGAAATCCGAGCCCTGCGTAAGGGTGAGACCCTCCCACCAAATCATGGAGCATCTCAACGGGAAAAGGTCCACCCAAGGGAAGCTCAAAGTGAACCCCCGCAACCGTGCCAAAGACATGTCTGGAATCTTCCACAGCAAGCACACGAGTACCTCGATGGTCTCCAGAAACGGTGCCAACAAGGCCTCCCAATCTTCCAAAAACACCATTCATCCAAGGCAGACTCTACACCCTAGAACCTTAGGTCCAGGACGGACTCATGTTCTTGGAGTCCACAGAAGCCAACGGAGAGCATGTTGGAAGAGACCCAAGCCCAAGTGAAGCCATCTGAAAGACTTCGGTGCCCATTTCAGGAAGACAACTTGTATGTGCAAAAGGACGCATTGAAGAGGATTCGAATGTGGAAGAACCTTGAGCACTCCCTCATGGTGGATCAGCTACCCTCTGTGGAACTGCATGGAGATGTGGCAGCACAAGCCTGCCTTCACCCTCTCATGACCATCCCCCAAATGGTTCCATGCGATAAGCAAACAGTGCCTCTTGAGGAAGATGGGCATGTTCCAATGGAGCCCCGAGAGGATGCACAATGTGTTAACAAGGGGTCAGTACAGCACGACAGACAGCGGATGCTGCAGGTTGGTGAGGAGATCCAGGAAGGCAAAGAACAGGAGAATGAACAAGGAAGCTCCAAGCGAAGGTCGGGCATTTTAGGATGGTGGGAGGTTCTCTATACCTGGCTGCCCTCCATAGGAACCTAGGTCCAAATTCAATAAAACATCCTTTGGCCCCAGTCAATTATTGTGCACTGTTTTTGTCTTTGTTATCTTATCGAACATGCACATGCACGTTTGGACAGAGAGGCAGAGAGATCCCAATCAGGGGGTGGAGCTGGAGAGGGAGAAGCTTACTTGCCCCTGAGCAGAGAACCTGAGAACAGAGTCAATGCCAAGGCCCTGGAATCATGAGTTGATCTGAAGGCCGCGTCTGAACTGATGGACACAACCCGGGACCCAACAATTGACTTCTGAATACCTCCTGGTTCTAGACAGAACCGCTGCTCTGTCATTGTTCAGAAATGCAGGGGATAAGGATTTTGGCTTGGCTGCTGTTGCTTGAGCTATCCGGCCTGCTTCGAGAGCTGGTATAGCTTTTCCTCTTGAAGTCAGTGACTGGGCTATGGACAAACTATTCTCCGATGCCTATTTGCCTAAAGAGAATACCTCCATGCCTAGATTTTCCGGGGGGAATGGCACTATGTCTTTAGGTGCTCCGCTTCTGTGGAAGGTGTTGGGAGTCCTCTGTGCCTCTGATTCTGGACCACTTTCTCTGCTCCCAGATGAGGGTCCTTTCCAGCCCCGAGTTCTCTAATCTAGGATCAGCCCTCTTTTCTTTCTCTCACTCTTACTTCACCTACAAGAGGCACCTCTTTCATTAACTTGGTGATTCCCTAAGCTCACTATCATGTTCCATCAAAGAATACATTCAAATGGCCAACAGACACATGAAAAAATGCTCCACATCACTCGGCATCAGGGAAATACAAATCAAAACCAGAATGAGATACCACCTCACACCGTTCAGAATGGCTAAAATGAACAAGTCAGTCAATGACAGATGCTGGCGAGGATGTGGAGAAAGAGCAACCCTCCTACACTGTATGTGGGAATGCAAGCTGGTGCAACCACTCTGGAAAACAGCGTGGACGTGCCTCAAAAAGCTGAAAATAGAACTACCCTATGACCCAGTGCTTGTAGTACTGGGTATATACCCTACAGATACAAACGTGGCATTCTGAAGGGGCACATGCACCCAAATGTTTATAGGAGCAATGTCCACAATAGTTAAACTATGGAAAGAAACTAAATGTCCTTCAACAGATGAATCAATAAATAAGATGTGGTATATATGTTCAATGGAATACTATGCAGCCATCAAAAAAAAATGAAATCCTGCTATTTGTGATGACGTGGATGGAACTAGAGGGTATTATGCTTGGCGAAATAAATCAATCTGAGAAAGACAACTATCATATGATCTCCCTGATATGATGAAGTGGAGATGCAACATAGGCAGTTTCGGGCGTACGAAAAAAAAATAAAAAAAGATGGTATTAGGAGGGAGACAAACCATAAAAGACTGAATCTCACAAAACAGACTGAGGGTTGCTGGGGGGAGGTGTGTTGGGAGAGGATGGTGGGGGTATGGACATTGGAGAGGGCAGGTGCTATGGTGAGTGATGGTGAGTGCTGTGAATCACAGACCTGTACCCCTAGGGATAAAAACACATTATATAAAAAATTTTAAAAAATAATTTAAAAAACCCATTAAAGAAAAAACACAGATTGCAAGCCCAGAGCTAATCTCATATTCAATCAAAACTTTTGAAAGTTTTCCCCTTAAAGATCAGAAGAAAGACAAGTGTGTCCATTTTCACTACTCTCATTTGACACAGTAGTGGATGTCCTAGCCAGAGAAACAAGGAACACAAAGAAATAAGAGACTCCAAAAAAAAAAAAAAAAAAGGAAGAAGTAAAATTTTCTTTTTTTGGATAACATGAACTTACATGTTAAAAAATCCTAAAAAATTCACAAAAAATTTGAATAAACAAATTTAGTAAAATTACCAAATACAAGATCAATATATAAAAGAAAAGAATTTTGTTTTGTTTCTTTTTTTTTTTTATGGACTGCTTCCCAGTTTGTCATGTCATCCTTGTTCAGTGATCACGCTAATCTTCTCTGCATCATTCCAATTTTAGTATATGTGCTGCCAAAGTAAGCACAAGACAGGAGCATTTTAACATTCTAATGATGAACTATCTGAAAAAATAAAGAAAACAATCTAATTCACAATAGCATCAAAAATAATAAAATACTTAGGAATAGATTTAACTAAGAAGATGAAAGATCTGTACTCCATAAACTATGACATTGATAAAGAAATTGAAGGTGACAGAAATGGAAAGATAGCTCATATTTATGAATGGTAAGAATTAACATTGTTAAAATGTCCATACTACCGTAAACCATCTGTAATTCCAATTCCTATCAAAAATCCAATGTTAGGGGCGCCTGGGTGGCTCAGTGGGTTAAGCCGCTGCCTTCGGCTCTGGTCATGATCCCAGGGTCCTGGGATCGAGCCCCGCATCAGGCTCTCTGCTCAGCAGGAAGCCTGCTTCCTCTTCTCTCTCTGCCTGCCTCTCTGCCTGCTTGTCATCTCTCTCTGTCAAATAAATAAATTAAAAATCTTAAAAAAAAATCCAATATTATTGTTTTACAGAAGTAAGTAAAGAATCCTAAAGTTTATATGAGACCATAAAAGACAACAAATAATCAAAGCAGTTCTGAGAAAGAATGAAGAAGGGAGATTACACTTCTTGATTTGAAACTATACTACAAAGCCCTCATGCTCAAAACAATAAAGTATACTGGCATAAAAACAGACCAATAAACAAGTAGAACAGAATTGAGAGTCCAGAAATAAATCCTTTCATACAGTCACCTAATATTTGACAGGGGCCAACATATGTAATGGGGAAAGATAGCCTGTTCAATAAATGATATTTAAAACTGAATAGTCACATAAACAGTATGAAAAGGGAACCTTATATCACTCATAAGTCTGAACTTGAAATAGATTAAAGACTTAAAGGTGATGCATGAAACTAAATTTCCTAAAGGAAAACATAGGAAAAATTCTCCTTGACATTGGTCTTGCCAATAGTTTTTTGGATACCAGACTAAAAACACAAGCAAAAAAAGCAAAAATAAATAAATGGTATTACATCAAACTAACGTTTCTGCATTGCCAAAAAAAGGGAGAGAGAATGAAAACACAATCCACAGAATGTAAGAAAATACTTACGAATCTTATATCTGAAAAGAGGTTAATAACCAACAGATACAAATAGAAAAAAATATATGATTAAAAAAATAGCAAAAGGATCTCAATAGACTTTTTTTTTCAAAAAAGTTATATAAATGACCAACAGGAGCATTAAAAAGTGCTCAACGTAAAAATCTCAGGGCAAAGTCCTTATGTTGTTGTTGTTGTTGTTTACCTCTGAAAAACACAGCAAGATATTAGAATATATACTACCAAAAAATTGAAACTAACCAATTTTGGTAAATATTGGGGAAAACGGGGAACTTATGCACTGTAATAGGGATATAAATTTGTATGGAAAACAGTATGGAGATTATTCATATTATTAAAAGTAAAATTACCATATGATTCAGTAATCCCACTTCTAGGTATCTATCTAAAGAAAACGAAGTTCACTGTTCAAAGACATATCTGCACTCTTATGTTTATTATAAAATTATTAACTCTAAGCAAGAGATGGAAATAACTTCAGTATCCATTAATGGATGAATGAGTAAAATAAGTATGGTAAATATATACTACGGAATACTACTTAACCATGAAAAATTAAGAAATACTGCCATTTACAACAGCATGGATGGATCTTGAAGGTATTATTCTAAGTGAAATATTTCAAAGATTTTGTATATTTTTTTAATTTATGTATTATGATATCCCTTACATACAGAATCTGAGGAAAAGGAAAACTAATGGAAACTTAGAGTTGAGTTGACAAGGGGTGAACCTGGGGTGGAGTAAGGTGGTCCAAGGGTGCAAACTTGCAACTATAATATGAAAAAGTTCTGGGGATCTAATGTACAGCATGATGATCATAGTTAATAAGATATACATACTTTTTTTTATTGTGCTTCCCTTTATTAAACTTTGCATATATCACATTCTTACAAGTTGAAAGTTTATAGCAATCTTGTATAAAAGAGGTCTGCTGCCACCATTTTTCTAACAACATTTGCTCATTTTGTGTCTCTTTGTCACATGTTGGTAATTCTTGCAATATATCAAGTTTTTTCATTATTATTGTATTTGTTATGGTGATCTGTGATCAGTAATTATGACCCACTGAAAACTCAGAACTAGTGTACTTAAGGTATATACATTGTTTTTCTTTAAAAACATAATGCTTTTGAACAGTGCAGTATAGTTTTTATTTTTTATATGCACTGGGAAACATAATTTTTTATATGCACTGGGAAACCAAAAAATATAATAATTTGACTTAGTTTATTGAGATAATCACTTTATTGAGGCAGTCTGGAACAAAACCCACAAGACCTCTGAAGTTTATCTCTACTATACTATATACATAAAAGTTGCTAAGAGAGTAGATCTTAAAATTCCTTATGATAAATGCATAAAAAACAGTGGCAACTATACGAGATAGTAGATGTATTAACATTTTTATGTAGATTATATTGCAATAAAGATGTATACCAATTTATCAAATTGTACAAAATTTACACAATGTTAAAGGTTTGCAATGTTATAAGAAATCATTTCTTAAATTTACAAATATGTCGATTTTTTTCAATAAACCTGGAAAAAACTTTTTGTAGAATTAATCTATTTTTCAAAAAATGAAGTAAGGCAGTAGAAACTGCAACTAACTCTGAAATAATAGAATATAAAATCCATTTTCATTATATACACTGTGACAAAAAGTATTACTTAGTTTACAATGGAGGAGTACTTATGAAACATGAAGGATGGTCTATAAATAAGGCTGAAAGAGCTCAGTTTTAAGGTTTAAATTTAAAATCTTCTTTTGAAATACTAAACTGACCACCCAGTGTTCCAAACATCAATGTCTTAACTGCATGAATTTATTTCATACAACTCTATAATCTAGTTTCATAAGAAAACAGCATGCAAATTTTGAATAAGACAGACTTGCTTAAGTTTCATGTTCAACAGTAAAGGATACCTCCCTAAAAACAAATAGAAGACAAATCAGCATATTTATTATGATAATTATTATTCATAAAGAGATTCATATTGAATTAGGGAATATATATCCTCAGAGGGGGTAAAGTAAAATGAAATTTATGTTGGTAAATGTGTCTATGAATAGTCAATACAATGCCTCAATATAAATGAATATTACCATTTTGAACAATTTAATTACTATTACTAGAATTATTATAAGTATAAAAATAGCTATCATTTTAGCATGGAATATGAGATTCTCATGCTCCATGCTTCATCACATACACACAACAACGCAGCATAATAAGTATTATCATCACCATTTCATGGGTGAAAAAACTGAGGCTAACACATTTGGATAACTGGTTTATGATTACATGGGTAGCAAAAATGCATCACACTAATTTAGGCTTTATGATTTCAGAATTGTACTCTTACCATTGCACATTCTATTACTCTGTAAATACTTGGCCTGTTTTCATTTGGTTCTTTAATTTTATTCATGTGGTGATGGCTTAAAGCTTCATTTAAAGGAAGCTTAAAAATTTCATTTAACCAAAAGCTCCCAAGAATTAAAAATGTCATTGATCTAATGTAGACATGGATATCATTAGTTAATGGGTAACTATATATTTTCCACTCTAGTGAGATAAAAGAGTATTTTTCTAAGTTTTAGTCTCTCAGTGTTAAAAAGGACTTTGTTAAAATAGAAATATTTAGACAAAGGTGATCAAAAGTCTGGATCAGGTCACCTTAAGGTAAATATTAGGAACCTGAGGAAACAAATGGAGATTTGAACACTGAGCTATGATATAATGAATGGTTTCAAGTATTTAGTAGAGTATAGAAAAGCCCTTTAAAGCCTGGTCTTAGCCTAGCATTGCAGCTTCTGGGATATCTATCTATCATCTATCTATCTAGATATAATGTGAAAACTTTTTTAACTTAAAGATTTTGAGAAATAGAACATAATCAGCACCATAGAAGATCTGTTTATGATAACAACCTAGCCCCTCCTCCCAGTTTGTTAATATTCTCTCTTATTTAATGTAACATTGTGCAAATAGACCACTACTGATCTGCTGTTATGAATGAAATAGCTATAATCATCTGTTTGCATATCCTGGTGAAAATATTCATTTAGTTCCATGTTGTATTTCTAGGAATGGACCAAATTTTTATTTTTATTTTTAAGTTTTCTAAATATTGTCCAACTTACCTCAAATGTTTTTATTATGGGCACTTTCATTCTTTCACATTCTTGCAAGGCAATTTTACTGTTGCCCAATATGGTAAGTGTGTAATAGTATGTCATTTTAGGTTTTAATTTATTATTAATTTAATTTAATTTAATTCCAGATTCATAATAAAGATAAACAGTTTTTATATATGAGTGGCCATTTGGATTACCCTTTCTGTAAAGTGCATGCTCAAATCTTTTGATATCTTAACATTGTGTCATACTGACTTCTTTAATAGTAGATTTTCTGAATGAACTTTAAGCTGTGTAGGTCTTCTCTATTTTATTTTGAACTTGTTTTCATTTCAAAATCTTTATATTTATTTTCATAATCTGCTTTTATTTTTCTTTGTCTATTATCTATCTATCTATCTATCTATCTATTTATTTGCAAGCAAGAGAGAGCGAGCAAGTGAGAGTGCAGGGAGGGATAGAAAAAGAAGGGAAAAGAATCTTAAGCAGACTCCAGGCTCAGCACAGAGCCCAACTCTGGGCTCTATTTCACAACCCTGACATCATGACCTGAGCCAAATGAAAGAGATAAAATAAAATTAAGGTGTTAAAAAAAAATGGAAAAAGAATTGGAGGTTTAATTAAGTGAGCCACCCAGGCACCCCTGTGGTACCTTAAATTAGCTGTCATATCTTTAAAGTTCTAGAGTATCCATTTGTTCATTTATAAAACCTTTCTCAATATCATTTTTAGTGTCAGTTTTTGGTTCAATTTGCTTCCCCTCTCATTTCTTTGAGCAGAGTAATCAAGCCATTTTACAATCTTTATTGATCATTTTAACATCATACTTAATCCCATTTTGTCTATCCAATCTTGTTAATGGTTTTTCTTTGTGTGCTTTGTTACATTTTGCTATGTTCAAGACATTATATTTGAAACTCTTATTGAGTAGGGATAATTAAGAGCTATAATAATGGTATGGTCCTCCTTGGTAGGATTTTCTCTTATATCTGAGACTCTACAAGACAATCATACTCCAAATTCAGTGATTGACTTTCTCAGTTTACACAGAAGGCAAGGTAGGCTATAGTCTTATTTCTGCTTCTCCTTGTGCTTTGTGGATCTCAAGTTAAATTTGGGTTGTACCAAAGTCCTCAAATTTGATTGCTGCTGGATTTTGAATTTTGTTTCTCTAGTATCAAGAGTCTATGAACAACACAGCTCAGTGTGTTTTAGCAGTTTCAAATGCTCTCATAGCTAAAATGGCTTCAGGGCATATATCTCTAGGCTCTCATTGTATTTCGTATTTTGGCCCAGTAATCCCTCACTTATTTTTATAATCATTCTGATATTTTTAACTTTAAAAGCTATTTTGTCTGGATTTTTAGTTGTCTTAAGTAGGAGTTTTTAGATCACCATTACTAGAAGCAACAACAAATATACATGAAAATATCTGCAGTAGTTTATCACATCTTTATGGCTTTGAACTTCCATAAGCTGAGGCATCCTTCTCTAATCACTTAGGCAAACTCCAATTCACCCTTTAAAACAACCCAAGAATTGCTTCATTTAAGAACATGTTCAGGGATGACTCTTCCCCACTGTTCTTACCAACATTCCCACACACTCTTTGCTACCCAAAGCTTGTTTATGAACTTTCGTTAGGTATATCAGCGTGACCAGAATTTTGCTCTATTGTATTTTTGTCCTTTAGAGCTTTAATTAAATATGAATTCCATAGAAAGTCTGTCCCTTTTCTTTCAAACCTGGGTTAGTTATTTCTTCTCATTCTTTGTCAGAAGTTACTTTATTAGAGAAACTTATAGCTCTATTGTGACTTTGGAGCCTTTACAGTTTTTCGACTGGAAAAATCACCCATCCCTGAGATTTTTACGCAGCTTCCTAGCTGATATTATTCAGAAATCTGTTCAAGACAGACTTTTTCAGGGAGGCCCTTTTGGACCACTCAGTTTAAAAACCTCTTCTCAATCACTGCTCTTTTAAAAATGTGCTTATTTAGTTCAAATATGCATCTCTATTAAAGAAAAATCAGTACGTTTTTTTTTTTTAAAGTTGGCTTACCTATTATCTATCTCTCCCATTAAAATGATTCCTCTGGGCTGGGGTTTTGTTGTGCTCATCTTAGGCCAGGCACTCAATAAATTGTCTCTGAATGATTGAATTGTTTGACTCCCTTGCTAGATTCTCAACTTCATGAGGCCAAGGATTGTTCTATTCAGTCCTTCTTTATCCTCAATGTCTGTTATATTGCAGTCACTTACATGACTAATGGGAAAAATCACAGAAAGAAAGAGTTAAAACTACATAAAAACCCCGTAGGTTCAATAACACAAAGCTTTCTAAAATTATTTAGCCCAGGAATTGAATACTGGCTGCACTTTTGATTTTTTTAAAATGGTATTGAATTTAATTTAAATGGAAATACTGGAATGGTAGAATAATAAAAAAATTATAAAAGCAACTTGCTCCTTAAAGTAAGAATTATATAGGGCATCTCTTCTAGAAGCAAAATTTTCAAATGACAAACATCTGAAAGCATAGAAGGAGAAGTAAGAGTGTGAATTGTATTTCAATGCTCTTTTCTTTATATTCAACAAACAGCTTCATTCACACACCTTTCCAATTTTTTCAACTCTTTTGACAAAGCCTTCAGAGGAGTTACTGCTGATGACAACCATCACAGCCTAACAGGAGAAATTTTATAAAGAAAAATAATAGCATGTTTTTCCCAAATTGTTAAGGATATGGTGAAGCTCTGTCGGATTCAAAGGAGGAATGTGCAATTCCATGCTATATATAATAATAACTTGTTTTAATAGTGGCTTTGCAATTTTTCAGATATATCCATTTACTGAAACCACTATCAAATAAACAAAAACAAACAAATGAACAGGGGTTCGAGACAGAAATTATCTAATCTAAAAATAGCACATGTTCACAGAATACACAACACATATCCCAAGTACTACTATAGGTTTCAAGTAATAGTCAAAACAATAGTAAACATGATTCAGACCCTACCAGTCAAATCATAAATGGGACCTTAACTGTAAATCCTTATCTTTAGATCAAAGCAGGTAATTGGGGGCTGAAGATACATTATAGAACTAATATGTTATAGAACTCCTCTGAAATGAGTCATTTATTCCATCACTTTTCCTGCACAGCTGCTGACCCATGTTTTGGTTCCTGGAAATAGCTGCTACCCTGTCATACTTCTTAAAAGCACATATATTGATAACTCTACTCATTCCTCCATTCCTCTGTGACTGTCACTGTGTTAAAATGTGGAGTCAGCTGACTCACTTGTGATGGTAATAAAGTAGATGAGTTTGCAAAGTATTTTGTTATTTCTAAAAATGCAAAAACCAAATTACATTGAAATCATAAGGGGTGTTTCAGGGAGAGCTGTAGGATGTGGTTTCTTGTGTAATCCACAGAGATTAGCTCCAACACATATTTAAACTCTCCTCTAGGAGCAACCTTAGTGGTAAAGCAAGAAGATAAACAGATGTATACACACCCTGGCACAAAATTATCACTTATGTTTGGCTTCCTAGTCTCCTCGTGTTACTTATTTATCTTAACTTCTCTCTGAAATCAGGGAACACAGAATCTCAATCAGTAGACATTTTTCTACTGAATTACCCAATAGTCCGATCATACCCCTAATACTTTTTAAAATTATTTCACTCATAATCCCAAATCTGCTTTGCTTCCTCATCTTAGTACACTGTAATTTGATTTCAAAATGAGGACAGTTGTCAGTAATGCCACATTCATTCATCTATTTTACAATTCCATGTGCTTATAACTATGAAGATATGTTAATAACATCCATTCCAATAAGCCACCCTAAATTTATTATCATGAAACAAGACCTCAAGAAAGAGAATTCAAAATCATCCATGTATTTGCAACTTATTGCAATAAAGCCTTTATCAATAGACTTCCCTGTGCACATGGTGGTCAAATTGCTGGTGAAAACCAGCCAGATCTATTACAAGCTTTCTCATGGCTTCTAGGTAACCCAAGTGAGCCTTTATTGATACTGGGAAGGGATAAAGCAGGGAAGGGATAAACAGTGCTATAAGATTTGGCTAGACAAAAGTAATGACTCTCATTACAAAGTGAGTATTTTTTTTTCAAGCTTTAGTTCAGTTTATTTTTCTTGTATAAAACTATGTAGTAGCCACAGCTGGAGCCTGGGTCCTCTGAACAGAGACTCTGGTGTGGGTCTTCACAAGATGGTCCGTGAACTCCTGATAGGGAGACTTGGTGAACACAGTCTCCTTCCAGAGATCAGGGGTGAGATAGCTGTAGGTCTTGGAGATGGCATCGAAAGTAGCCTTGGCAAAGTTCCCTAGGGTGGCAGTGCAGCCCCTGGCCGAGGTGTAGCAGTCGTCAATACCAGCCATCATCAGCAGTTTCTTGGGCACAGGGGCCGAGACAATGCCAGTGCCTCTGGGGGCGGGGATGAGACGCACCAGCACAGAGCCACAGCGGCCAGTCACCTTGCACGGGACAGTGTGGGGCTTGCCGATCTTGTTCCCCCAGTAGCCTCGCCGCACAGGGACAATGGAAAGCTTCGCCAGAATGATGGCTCCGCGGATGGCAGTGGCTACCTCCTTGGAACACTTGACATCCAAACCGACGTGTCCATTGTAATCTCCGATGGCGACAAATGCCTTGAACCTGGTCCGCTGGCCCGCGCGCGTCTGCTTCTGCACAGGCATGATCTTCAAAACCTCGTCCTTGAGGGAGGCTCCCAGGAAGAAGTCGATGATCTCAGACTCCTTGATGGGCAGGGAGAAGAGATAGATCTCCTCCAGGGACTTGATCTTCATGTCTTTGACCAGGCGGCCCAGCTTGGTGACGGGGATCCACTCCTTGTCCGCGGCCTTGCCCCCGCGAGCTCCGCGGCCTCGGCCCCGGCCCCGACCACGGCCCCGGCCCGCCCCGGCCCCGGATGCCGCTGCCGAAGCCACCGCGGAAACCGCCGCGGCCTCCCATTCCAGGGCCCCCGGGCCCTCCGGGCCCTCTCGCAGCACCGGCGTCATCCGCCATTTGGTGTTCTCTCGGAGAGGAAACAAAGTGAGTATTTTAAAGCAAAAGAGCCTGTTGGGAATATTGTTTTATAAAATAGTGGTTTTTTTTATTAACTTTTTAAAATTCAATTAGGTAACATATAGTGTACCAATAGTTTCAAATGTAGATTTCAGTTATTCATCCATAGCATATAATAGCTAATGCTCAGTACTTACTGTTATAGCTTCTTGAAAGCAGAATTTTAACCCACTGAGCCACCCAGGCGCCCTTGAAAGCAGAATTTTAGATCACATTTTCTGATTACTTCCATGTCGTACAACACTTTCCTGCTAGCAACCTTCAAAACATACTGTTTGTTAGAGGAATTTCTTTAATAATAAATAAATAGGAATTCATTTAAATTTATAAATATATAAAATAAATAGGAATTTATTTAAATTTATTTAAATATTACACACTGTTTCATTGTTCATAAATAAGGTGATGATATTATAGCCATTAGTTGGTAGCACTGATATATCACTATCTTTTTACTTCTCAGTGCATTCTCTTTACACAAATAGATATATATTTTAAAAAATGTGAATCTGTGGCAAACTTGTAAAAAACCCTATACAGTAAAGTTTATCATTTTAAGTAATCTCAATTATCTTCCTCAATTGTGATAGTATATCCTTCTATCTAGGCCAGATATTGTATGAGGGATTTGAAGAGACATACTTTTCTAAATTTCACTTTTCTCATCTGCAAAATGCTTATCATGATCCTACAAAAAAATACACTTATAATTTTTTGATGAAAATTTATTTATTTATTTTAAGATTTTATTTCTTTATCAGAGAGAGTGGGCGAGAGAGCAAGCACAGGCAGACAGAATGGCAGGCAGAGGTAGAGGGAGAAGCAGGCTCCGGCCGAGCAAGGAGCCAGATGCGGGACTCGATCCCAGGATGCTGGGATCATGACCTGAGCCAAAGGCAGCTGCTTAACCAACTGAGCCACCCAGGCGTCCCTTTTGATGAAAATTTAATCTGTATAAACAATATATTTGCTGTAATGCGTGGTTCATGGAAAACATCTTTTTTAATTATAAGCAGTATTAGAAATTAAGTAAATGTGTCTATAATATTTAAAGTTTTAACACATAATTCCACTGCTTTGCCTTATTTTCTCAAATCCCTTTACCACTTTCACTGACAGAGTCAAATGTACTTTTTCTACTAGTAGCCAGCTCTTTGTCTTTTGTCAGAAAGATGCCCTTGTGAATTATTTATAATAGAGATATTAGCAATAATAATAATAATAATAATAATAAATAGCAATGAAAATGTTAAAAAAAAAGTTTTCTTAACTAATTAGGGTTCTTAGACATCAATTAGAGGAACCACCTCGGGCAAGCAAATTAATCTGCAAGACATTCCCAGAATTAACAAGTCAGTCAGATACAGGGTTGTCTGTAGACTGAAAAGAACTAGGTTTGGAAAATAGGTAAGGACAGTGAAAAAAGTGATCAAATTTTTGGGCAAAATAAACTCTTAGGTGTCCTTTCAATGGAGTCCTGTTCATTATGTAGCAGAAACTCTGGAGATTATCTCAATCCATTGGAGTCACCCCGTTTATTAGCTTGCTATTGACAAAGTTATTTACAAACTGTAGAGCAAGAGGTTATAATGGAGAAAACTGATGGTAATGCACAGGATTCTTGTTAACAATAATGCAAGTTAGTGATTTTTCATTAGAAAACATAAATTCTATAACCCAAATTATGGGCCCAGAGCACTTCTGCTGCACAACTCTGCTTATATCCCAAATAACCATGTGAACTAGTTTTAATATCTGCTTCTCTTATTAATTTTTGAATAAAAATTCTTGACACAAGTATTTTATAATTGTGTGATAATCATGAATTTAATTTTTGGAGAACAAAACACACTTTAGCATAACTAGGTTCGTTCACAGAACCAGCCTTGGTAACACACTTCTATATGTTAGAAATGATGTAATAAATGTAGAATATTGGGCACTTGTTTGGTATTCTTTGCCATGTTTTGCACTATCTAAAAAGAGATCAGTGAACTTGGACTGGAGTTAGTAGACATGGAAGAAAATAAAATATTACAGAGAAGAATACTCTGTGGTCCACAACCTAAACGGCCTGGGATTCCCATCATTTGGATCCCTGTAGCTTTACAGAAGTCAATTAAATTTTTGTATCTCTGATTAAAGTTGTTTCCCCAGTACTTTTTCAAACATCTCTTGTAAAGTATTGTTTCCCAGAAAAAAAGGGATTTTGCACATGTATCTGCCTTTGTCTCTGGTCATGATCTCAGTCAGTATCCTGGGATCGAGCCCCATATCGGGCTTCCTGCTCATTAGGGAGTATACTTCTCAGTCTCTCTCTGCAGCTACATCCCCCTGCCCCACTCATGCTCTCTCTCTCTCAAATAAATAAATACAATCTTTAATTTTTTAATTAAAAATAAGATAAATAAATTAAAATAAAAAGTCTGGGCTTACTGCCCCATTTAGCTCCTTTTGTTTTTTTGAGTTGTATTTAAAGCAGCATGAGAGAACATGAGGCTCTCAAACTTAAAAAAAAAGGAAAAAATTGAGTTTTGTTAGGATTTAAGTTCTTGTCTGCTAGACAAAAACGTTGGCTTTGTTAACATGTGAAAATTATCAAAAGGGAATAAGATAGAATTCTAATAATTTTTGTAGAAATTAAAAATTTTCTCCAACCCAATTACATACAGACCCATTAAGTAAATTCATTCCAATGTCCCAAACCAACCTTTTCTAATAGTAATGCATCTGTGTAAACAGGGTCAACCCAAGGAATAAATAAATATTATTATTTTTTTCCTGTCTCTTCCACAGTCTCATCTGGGTATATTGGTAGCAAGCCAATTATCTATCTTATAAGACATGATATCATAAGGAAGGGTATTCTGTCCATTTGGAACAACTGAAAATCATTGTAATTTTATCTTGGTGCAGTAACTTGAGATGGCAAAGTGTGGTTTATGAATATATTTTATTTTTTTTTTACTGGGAAGAAGAGATTATAGAGATATTGGTTATCCAAGAGAGACTGACAGGTGTTGATAGTTGCCAGGTCAATATCCATCTACTTTTTCCTTTAGTATCAGAAAGCACTGAGGGATTGACAACAAGGAAACTTAAAACAACATCAAATATTTTATTGTCTCTTTTCTAGTTACATTGTAACCATATGACAAAGTATCAGTCGTACAAGATATCATTCTCTTTTACCTCTATCTTTCTGCCAGAAATGTGGGCTTAATAGTGAGAACTCCAACAGCAATTTTTGCAACTGTGAATAAAAAGCCATGAAAACCTCTAAGATAGTTCACTTGACTTTCTTAAGACTCTGAACCAACACCAGAAAACACTCTCTGTAGTCTTCTTGTTAAATGAAAAATATGGTTAAACCACTTTTGACAGTCTACTACCTACAGCAAACTGTAAATCTTAATTGAAATATGTCCTCTCAGCTGTGCTTAAGCAACTGAGTCCTGAGCTTTTCAGGTTTTCAGTCTGAAAGAGTACACCTCGGGTGCTCTGAAAGGGAAGAGAAACGACACCCTGTTCTCCATATAAATTAAAGAAGAGAAATCTGTGCATTTAAGTGGGCCATATAAAATTTATCAAGCAGTTATCTCCTAACTCCTTCCTATCCAAATTACCTGATATGCTCTCCCTACTCCTTTATTCCACGTTACTGCCTTTTCACAACATGTCTTCTGTTATTTCCTTCTT
This sequence comes from Mustela nivalis, assembly GCF_964662115.1. NCBI lineage: Eukaryota > Metazoa > Chordata > Mammalia > Carnivora > Mustelidae > Mustela > Mustela nivalis. The sequence goes on along the minus strand of NW_028136504.1, from coordinate 1,392,084 downwards.
GCAAGCTAGTTTTGATTTCTGCATCTAAAAAAATCAACAATCATTGTGTATTTCAATTCCCATTTTCCTCAAATGCATTGATTCTTCTTATCTATTACTCTTTTCTCATACTCAGTGTCTTTGTCTTTATGGGGTTTGTACTTTGCTTTTCCCCATCCTTTACTGCCATTATATAATCAATCTAATAACTTCTTAGAGAAAGTTAAAAATTCCCGCATAGCCACACGTGAACACAAAGTCACTGATTTTTAGCAAACCTATAAGATAGTCAGACATCCATTCAATTTCTTTTTTTTTAAGATTTTATTTATTTATTTGACAGAGAGAGATGACAAGCAGGCAGAGAGGCAGGCAGAGAGAGAGGAGGAAGCAGTCTCCCTGCTGAGCAGAGAGCCTGATTTGGGGCTCGGTCCCAGGACCCTGGGATCATGACCTGAGCCGAAGGCAGTGGCTTAACCCACTGAGCCACCCAGGCGTCCCTCCATTCAATTTCTTAACTGAGTCCCAAATGCATCCTGACTTCTAACCTAAACCTAAGCTCTACTTCTTACACGTTGTTATATGACCAAATTCTTTCAGTTCAGTATTTTGTAACATTTAAATATTAATCAGTTGATGCTTTGTTTGTGTATTTCTATGAAAATAATTTGAATACTGTAGATTTATTGTTATATTTATAGGTTTATAATCAAAGTTTCATCAGTTGAAGTTTTTGGAAATTTCAGATATAATGATTAACCTAAAATGATACTGCCTCAAATCCCTCTGATATCAAGGCCCAACACCTGATTATAGCCAAACCTGTGGTGGATAGTTCCATGGGAAATTGCAGTTACTTAACACTGATAGCATCTCATGTTCTCTCTCTCATTTTAGAATGTCTCCAACACAACCTGAAAGTGTAGGAGAGTTAATGTCCTCTGAGGACAGCTCTCAGTGAAGTGGAAATAAGAACCATAGGTAAAATTGTCAGTTTTCAGGTCTTCATGAGGACAACTTAAAGAAGTTTCTCAGGACCTTTCAGTAAAAGCAAGCCTTCATTTTCTATCCACAACAATTATATCAACAATGTACCTCTTTGACAAAGTTGCTTCTTCACTGTATCACTTTCCCATTCTTTTCTACCTTGGATAATCTCCCAGATAAACTAACAGTACTCAAATCCTTTGTCCTACTCTTTGCTCTCAGGATAAATGGAGCCAAAAGACTTAGATTAATATCAAGTTCTGAATGGGATCTTAGAGCTATTTCTGTCCAGATTTTCATAAACATAGGGACCTTTGAATTATCAGGCTATAAATAAGTTCTAAATGGAGGGGGCAAAAGCAAAAAGTAGAAATTTTTATGTTTGATTTTTAATCATGATTAATTGACTTTATTGATTATTAAAAATACTAACATTATAAAAGTGTGGATCTTTGTAAAACAATGTCTTAATGTAAGAAAGAAGTTGCATAGTCCTTTTGAGAATATTAAACCAAGTGTTCAGGTGCCATCTAATTTCTTGTTTAATCCAGAACTTTGGTGTGCATCATCTTGAGGAATAGGATTTTGAAGTCCAGACAGACTAACAGAAAACTGATCCAAATGTGTGTGTTTATATTTCTGCTTTTGTTGTAAAAATCAAAGTGTGATTGCTGGTTTAAAATGGTAAAACTAATAATGTTCATGGACTCGATTATAAATTTTCTAATTGTATGGGAAGAATCCAATAAACATAGAATTAATTGATTTGCAAATCCTCAAAGAGCTACAGGATCAGGTAGTGGTATGTTCTAATTCAACAGCATCATAATGCAGCATTTTATATGTGTGGCTAATGGATATTTTCATGAATGTTTGCTAGCTAGTCAGCCAATACAGAGAAATATTAGGTAGCGTAATTACTCACAGTTGTGTTTAATAAAATGAGAGAAAATTATCAAATGACATTAATAATAATAATCCTATAGCAGGCTAAATATTCAATGATAATTACAAGTATTAATCTAGCTTTCTTCCCTGATTATGACTCTGCTCTCCTTTATCATAATGGGAGTAGCAGATTGTCTGCAGTGAATTGTGAAAACGCAGCAGTGACTTTGGCAGTGAAGGCCTCCCATCAATTTTGATAGGTTAAAATGATTCTGGTTGGTCTTGAGCAAATGTGTCAATTTTTTTATTCTGTGTGTGTCATAAAAGAAAGAAGCAATAGTAAATTCTTGCTGTTATTCCATGGAGCCAATAAAATCATACTGCCAACAAGAGGCTGTTGACACCATAGGTGTAGTTAACTGTCTTGAAATACTACGCCTGGAAATAAAATCCTAATATTTCACATAACCTCTTTTTTTAAAAGAAATAAAACAAAACAAAACAAAATAACTATACTGCTTACATTTAGGGCCCTGCTGTTGTGTAACTATTTTTGAACATGTCTTCTGTAAGTGTATATATATATAGATATATATACATATTTTTCTGTGCAATAAATTCATTTAGAGATAAATTTGGATTGCAAATTATTTTGGGGGAGGCGTGGTATTTGTGGCTAGTCTTACAAGTAAAAAGGACTAAAAGAAAGAAGAAAAACATTTTTTATTACAGCATATTTACATCTGTCCAAAGTACTTATCTACTATAATACTGACTAATGTATAATACTGTACACAAAGAAAGAAGCTAAATGAGTTATAATTCAGTCAGTGTATAGCTGGCCATTTTAAAACTTACCACTGAATCTTTCTGGTATGCAATGTGATATCTGGCAATCTGGTCCAGTTCATTACATCAGGTCATTTGTATGTTCTTATTACCATTTTGATAGCATAGCACATTTTATAACCCAGACATTTTACAATGTATAACAAACCCTTAGGATTAACCCCCAAGGTCAGTGCAGTTAGTAAGAGCATGCAATTTAGTTAGTAAGGCATGTCCCCTGCCTGTGCTTTTGTTATGTTAAATTTGAGGCGAAAAGTTAAAGCATCCTGTTTCTTCAAATCCTCCCCTAAGTGGTCCCATTGAGGTATGTTTAGCAAGCCTTCATCTAGGAACCATGGAGCCGCCTTTTTCACTGTATTCAAAAAGGCCCGAGCAGTTTTTGCTTTTACGTGGACGTTAAAGACTCGCGCGGCTAAATTCCGGCTCTAAGGCTGCCCTGCTTCTTATTGCAGACTTGTACAAGTTAATCCCGGCTCAAGGCCGCCCCGCTTCTTATTGCGGACTTGTACAAGTTAATCCCGGCTCAAGGCCGCCCAGCTTCTTATTGCGGACTTGTACAAGTTAATCCCGGCTCAAGGCCGCCCCGCTTCTTATTGCGGACTTGTACAAGTTTAAATCCCGGCTCTAAGGCCGCCCCGCTTCTTATTGCGGACTTGTACAAGTTTAAATCCCACCACCTTTGTCGTGGCTTTACCCTGCTTGCCTGCGGAATTCTCCCTTGCAAGGTTTTTCTATTTTTACTCCCCGCTTTACCGCGGAATTCCCACTTTTGAACGTGGCCTTTACTCCCCGCTTTACTGCGGAATTCCCACTTTTGAACGTGGCTAATGTTCCTGCTTACCTACGGACCTTTACTCCCCGCTTTCCTGCGGATTACCTTACAAGATTCCTTTATTTATTTCCCGGGTGCCGGCACCATTTATCGCCGTCCAGCAGCGATAATAACAACCCTCAGTCTGCTCTGGTTTCAAAAAGCGGGCTCCCTTTATTTCATATGGCCATCGCTTATATAGGGGAGCTAAGCCAATCAGCATAGACAGTGATATGCATCCACCAATCTTAAGCTTGTTACCAAGTACCCACAGCATAGCAATAGTTCAACAGCCAATAGGTAGTACTTCCTGTTTACAACCAGTCACTCTAGACACACCTTCTGGCAAATCGCCAGGCGCCATTTTGCAAAGCTCTGCGGTTGACGGATCTCCGGGCCCCTGGAGCATCCGCCCTCAACAACAATGGAACTATGATGCATGTATTTTCAAAAGTATAGACATACATGAAGCTATGAGGTCAAAAAAGATGAATGTCCGTAGTACCATATAGACTCAACAAATAAAAGTGTCCAAGGGTCTGAGTGTGACTTATGAATATTGTATAAGATTAGGCCAACATGTGGTTTTGATATAAATAATCTGTTCTTAAATTAGAATTACAATCGTTGAGTACAGTGTTGAAAATGGCAGATAGATTTTAGCTATCTTTGCTCACTAGGGAAAATGGAAAAATGTTTAGTTTGGTCAGATTTTCACTTAACTTCTGAAAAATCTTACGTTTGAGAGAACCCTTCTGAAATAAGAATCCTTAAAGACATAACCCCTTTGGCACAAGTTTTCAAGAAACTTGTTTGATGTTGTAGACAATTCTATGGCACACGTACTGTTCTAGATGTTTCATGCCAATAATATGTAAGCCATACCAAGGCTACATATACATATAGAGATGTTCCTCAGCTTACAAGGGGGCTATGTACAGAGAAACACATAAAAAATTGAAAATGCATTTAATACCCCAAAACTATCAAATATCATAGCTTACCTTAAGCTTATTTAAACATACTCAGAACACTTACATTTGCCTGCATTTGGGCAAAATCATCTTAAGCAAAGCCTATTTTATAACAAAGTATCAAATATCACATGCAATTTATTAAATATTACACTAAAAAAAGAAGAATATATATATTCTATATATATATTCTATATATAGAATGCTTGTAAGAATATCAGGTGTTCACCCCTGTAATCTTCTAGCTGACTGGAAGCTGTGGCTCACTGCCGCTGCCCAGCATCACAAGATGGCACCATATAGAACAAGAGTTTCAGGTGGTAGGTGTTGTAAGTTTTACCCAAACTGACAATGGTTTTTGTCATCATATATGTCAAGTAGTTTTCTCAGGTTTATTTTTAGAATATCCTTGTATAATGAATATTTACACTGATATCTAGTATAAAAATCTTGCAATTTAACATTAGAAACATTAAGATATTGAAAATCAATCTATTTCTTTAATTCATTGAAGACATTTTTGGTTTCCAGTACTTTCTTACAGGTTAAAAAATGAATTTGAAGTAGTCTGGATTTCATTATTATATGGCACTTTCCCTTTGATGAATACAAAGACGATATTCTATATTAGCTATCTGAGAAGAATTTATTTTTTTAATTTTATTTATTTGTAAGAGAGAGAGTGAGAGAGAGCACAAGCAGGGGGAGCAGCAGGATGAGGGAGAAGCAAACTCCCGGCTAAGCAGGGAATCTGTTGCAGAACTGAGTCCCAGGACCCTAAGATCATGACCCGAGCTAAAGGCTCAGGCGTTTAACTGACTGAGCCACCCAGGTGTCCCAATCTGAGAAGAGTTCTGTATGCTATTCCTATTAATATGCAGTTTAAAGTCTAGGTAATTAACTTAATATTTTAGTGGCTATTGCATAGATAGCACTATGTTCCAGGCAGAGAGTAAGAAAGAAATATTAACTCAACCATATTCTATGCATTCTAAATGAAAATAATTAATCGATCATAAAAATCCTTCTATTTATGGAATATCAACTTATAAGCTTTCCTCCATATGAACAATGCCAAATACCAGAATAAAGGGTCATCTAATACAAATAAAGGATAGAATTAAAGAATTCTGGTAAGCCATTTAATTTTGAAAAATGGTGTTCTATTGTTGCTGAGTTGTGGTTTTCAGTTACATAATATCTGATAAGTGTAGAAGTAACATGAGTGTTACGTGAGATGAGAAATGGTATATAATTAAGATATTTTTAAAAGTACAGATAAATACAAATTTGTAAACATAGCATTATGGAGGAGTAAAAATAAATGATAGCTACACACTCTAAAGTGAATAAAACTTGGAAAGCTAATAGAGAAGTAAAACAAGGACAGTGCAAAAAGTATGGTACATTTTTATGAAGTTCAAACAAATTCTGTGAAATCATAGATGGACTTAAAGATACTATTATGTATCAAATATTGTAAAAATTAAGCAAGGAAATAGCAAACATAAAACAACCAAAGCATACAAACTTGGGTAGATACAAGAGGTGTGATCATGTTCTACTTCATAAAGAGATGAGTTAATAGATAAATACAAGTAACTAGACTTTTTAGAAGTTCATAAAACGTTGCCTGTTATTTCTTAGTAATATAAAATATATGGTTTTCTAACAAAAACGTTTATCTTAAAATATTTAAAAATAAATTTCAGGCTACTCCTAAGGTTATATTTACTTTTCCACTGTAGGAAAAGCTGGTTGTTGTAGTTGTATTTGTTTGTTTGTTTTAGTCTCCTCCTAGTTTTTATTATTATAATGTGGAATGAGGAATGTTAGATTGAAAAGTGAATTATTTTATAGACAAAAATCATTACTTGATTCACCTCCTGGTACAGCAGATGGAACTCCTGAAAATATGCCCTTTTGCCTTATGGAAGAGTAACAGTTATGCTTACTTCTGAAACATACTTGGTGGTGGCCCTAAATAGTGACACCATAGTAAACATTTTGAATATTTGCAATTAATTTTTATAGTCATAGGGCTCCAAAAGGCACTGCAGGTATCTTAGCAGGTATTTCAATAAGGCTAAAATTTGCCTGACTGTTTAAAAATATTAGCAAGGCACAAAACATGGCAGAAGTATTGTCCTCAGATATTATTTATTTCCATATGCTCCTGATTCCAGACATGGCAAGTTATTTTTCAAATATTTATTATAAAAGTTTTTATTTATTTATTTGACAGAGATCACAATAAGGCAGAGTCAGGCAGAGAGAGAGAGGAGGAAGCAGGCTCCCTGCTGAGCTGAGAGCCCTGATCCAAGGATCCTGGAATCATGACCTGAGCTGAAGGCAGATGCTTTAACCTACTGAGCCACCCAGGCTCCCCCATGACAAGTTATTTTGATAGATGTATATACAGTGTATTTTCCAGTTATAAGAAAAATGGTTCTGCTATTTTTAACCTTTTTAAAAATTAAATAATTTTTTTCATTGAAATTTTATTTTTTAATGTTTTACTTTTCTTTTCTTTTTTTTTTAAAGATTTTATTTATTTATTTGAGAGACAGAGATCACAAGTAGGCAGAGAGGCAGGCAGTGAGAGAGAGAGAGAGAGAGAGGGGGAAGCAGGCTCCCTGCGGAGCAGAGAGCCCGATGCGGGGCTCAATCCAAGGACCCTGAGATCATGACCCGAGCTGAAGGCAGCAGCCCAACCCACTGCGCCACCCAGGCGCCCCAATGTTTTACTTTTCAATATACTACTTAGAATATAAAACCTATTCCATTTTGTAAGATGTTTACCATTTAAAAAATGGTAATTTTCTCATTGTGTCTTCCCCTCACATTGCTTTATTTTGAATAAAAAATTTAACAATAAACATAACTGATGCTTTCCTTCTGATGGTCCCTCTGTTGGTCATATTGTATATGAGCCATGACAATTAGTTTTACAAAATTTATTGATGTTTGTTGATATGTTTTATCATAACTAATTTTCCCTCCCTTATCTAGATTCCCCAGCTTTCAGACAGGTGGGCACTTCAATAAACCATACCCAAGGGATGTATCAAGTACTTCTTAGACATTCTCTCAGATCCTTGAGGTCTCATTTTGCCTAGGGATTTGCAATAGGTTCTGCCAGAGGCACCACTGTGACAACTGATGTCCATGGTCTATCTCCTGCTAAGCTCAAGAGGTCACTGGTTTCCAAGTTTATCTATACAATTAATGCATTCCAGCAAGTTCTTTTTTTTAATATTAACAAACTTATTTTAAAGTTTATATGGAGAGGCAAAGACTCACAATAGTCAACATAGTGTTGAAGGAGAACAAAGACTGAGGACTGACTTCAAAGTTTACTAAAGTGATTGGGCGCCTGGGTGGCTCAGTTGGTTAAGCCTCTGCCTTCCGGCTCAGGTCATGATCCCAGGGGCCAGGGATCGAGTCCGGCATTGGGTTCTCTGCTCAGCAGGGAGCCTGCTTCTCCTCATCTCTCTCTCTGGCTGTCTCTCTGCCCATTTGTGATCTCTCTCTCTGTCAAATAAATAAATAAAATCTTAAAAAAAAGTTTACCATAACGATAATTGTAAGCATGATATTGTAATACCACAGAGAGACTAGATTAAAGCAACAGAATATATATTATCAATTATATTTTATATTTAATAGAAAAGCAAAAGCAATACAAGAGAGCAAAATACAATCTTTTAAACAAATGGTTCTGTAGCAATGGTGAAGCTAAATCTAAAAATATAAAATAAAATAAATCCAGGCAGATATCCTACACTCTTCACAAAAATGAACTCAGATTGGATTATAAACCTAAACATGAAACATGTAGAAGGTAATATAGAAGAAAATTTAAATGACCTTGGTTTTCGCAATAACTTTAGCTACAAAAGCACAAGCACTGAATTTAAAAATGTCTACTCTGTGAAACACAATGCCAAGAGAATGAAAAGGCAAAGCACAGAGTATGAGAAAAAATTTGCAAAATACACATCTGGCAAAGGACTGTTAATCAAAAATACACAAAGACCCCTAAAAACTCAACAATGGGGGAAAAACCGGATTAAAAATGAGCCAAAGGCCTTAGCAGATACCTCACCAAAGAAAATATTACAGATGGCAAATAAGCATATAAAAAGATGCTTCACATCATATGTCATCAGGAAAATGCAAATTAAAACAAAAAAGAGACACCAGTACATACCCAGAATCCAGAGCACTGACAACAGAACACGAAATGTTGGTGAGGATGTGGAGCAACAGGAATGTTCTTCCATGTGTATTGAGAATAAAGAATGGAAAACAACTTGGCAGTTTCTTACAAAACTAAACATATTCTTGCCAGATGATTCAGCAGTAGCAGCTCTTGGTATTTATCCAAAGAAGATGAAATCTATACCCACAAAGATGTCTATAGTAGTTTTATTCATAACTGACAAAAGCTTGGAAGCAACCAAGATATCCTTCCATAAGTGAAAGGTCAAAGAAAGTGTAGTACATGCAAACAATGGAATATTATTTAATGCTAGAGAAATGAATTACCAAGCTATGAAAAGATGTGGATATAAATATTTAATAAATATTTGATTTTAGGCTTCTACAAGTCTATCAATGTTATTAGTATATTTTAACAGTGAATGCTCAGCATTCATGAATTTACCTAATAAAACATTTTGGGTTCAATATTTTAAATACTTCAACCTCTATGATTATATTCCTAATAATTTTGAATTGGGGTAAATAAACCTTAATTTTTTGTAACTTGTTTCTTATTGCAAGAGAGCTCAATGAAATTTTAGAAAATAAAAATTTACAAAAAAAAAAGTTTAGTTTATTATTGCCAAATAATTTAAAACTTTATCTTATATTAAAATACATATATTTTTCTAAATTGATTTATATGCTACTAAAACCAAAAACTTTTAGTTATACTAGATTTCATATCCTGCAATCAATGCCAGAAATCCATCTGGCAATGATTTGTCTTAAATAGAGTTAAGATGGGTGTTATTACAATGCAATATGGAAACAAAGATAGTATAACAATAGGTGATACATAACTTTTCCGTTTTGATCAAGTTACTAATCTACAAAAGGCTTTTATCAGTGACAGACTTGGGAATTTAACAAAACTTTTAAACTAGCATGTGCGACTCATTCCTAGAAAACAACACAATCAATAACACTTTATTTAGATTAAATCATGACTATTTCTCCATTTGAATAAAAAAGGTAGCAACCCCAATAAGTTTATTGAACATGAAAAGTTGAAATGCTATAATGCTCCTAAGGAATTAAATGATCCAGTCAAGAATTACAAAAAAAGGATATAAATTACCAAAGTGTTTGTATAATTGTAATGTACAACTGCCCATTATCGTTCCATAGTGTAGGCTTGTACAAGAACTCTATAAAAGAACTCCACTTCTAAACTGTGGAAAATATGTTCCCTTTTCCCCTATATACAACTATTAAGCCATTCATTTAGCTTTTAAAATATCCACTTAATACAGGCTTTTTACACATTTGAACAGGCAGCAGGGCTCTATTCTTATCGCTTACATCTGAAGGATAGACTTCTAGCGTAAGAGGTAAAGCCCATAAAGGAGCCCAATAATAACAACAAAATACAGTTTAGTGAGCCCTTACAATCTGCCAGCTACCTTTCTGAGAATACTTCAATTAACAAAACATATAAAATACCTGACCACAAAGAGCTCACATTCTTTTGAAATATAATAGTGAAATAAACCAATAATAGAGGGGCACCTGGGTGGCTCAGTCCATTGAGTGACTGCCTTTGGCTTGGGTCATGATCTCAGGGTCCTGGGATGTAACTCCCCAGCAGGCTTTCTAGGCAGTGGGGTGTTTTCTTCTTCCTCTGCGCACCCTCCCAATTCTCTCTCTCTCTGTCTCAAATAAGAAAATAAACCAGTAATAGAATAATGATTGATGGTTGATGGTGATAAGTGATACAAAGAAATACAAGAAAGGTAAAAGCCATTGGGGAATGCTGGGATGAAAGTTAATTTTATTTTGTTTTGGGTGGTTATATCTCATTTATGAGATGTTATTTGCACAAAGACCCAGGAAGTGAAGGAGAGTGTTATACAAATATTAAAGGAAAAGATTGCTCTAGGCAGAGCAAGTAAGTATATAGACTTTGTGTGAACAGCTTGTCTGTTACTTTTGAGGAAAAGCAAGGAGGCCAATGAGGAGTTCATAGTGGTGGAGAGAGGAAGAACGTATTGATGTATGACCTTCTAGTACATTGAAACGCCTTCAGTTTTTATTTAATATGAAAGGGGAAGATACCAAAAGTCTTTCAACAGCAGAATAAAATCATATGACTTGATTTTTAGGTTAAATTCTGTACCAAAATAAATTTGCATGGAGAAAGGAGTGCAGTATGTGTGGAAGTGGGGTTATCAATCAAGTCAATAATTCAGGAACATATGATGGTGTTTTTAGCATGCTGGGTGGTAATAGAAGTGGTGAGGTATGGTTTTCATTGTGTATATATTTTGATGGTGAATATTCTGGTGAACAGGATGGGGTATGTGCAGGACAGACATCAACATTTATTTTACCTGCACAAACAGAAGGGTGGAGTCTTCATTCCCTGATATGGAGAGAACTCTGAGTTCAAATGTTCTTTCTCATTAAATGGCATAGTGATGATGAGGATTTAGTCAGACAGTGAAAGAGAGCAGTAAGCATAGTGTTAAGCGGTAAGACATTATAATACATTGGAACATCAAAAAACGTTGTGTTGGATCATCTGTTTATGTGAGTAAATAAATAAATAAAGCTTCCTGGGGTTCTGATAGAGGTAAAGAAGACTGTATATGATCCAAAGGGGCACGTGCACCAAATGTTTATAGCATTAATATCCACAATAGCCAAACTATGGAAAGAACCTAGATGTCCATCAACAAATGAAATATATATATATATATATATATATATATATATATATATATATACACACACACACAATGGAATACTATTCAGCCATCAAAAGAAATGAAATCTTGCCATTTGCGTTGACATGGATGGAACTGGAGGGTATTATGCTTAGCAAAATAAGTCAACCAGAGAAAGTCACTATCATATGATCTCCCTGATATGAGGAAATGGAGGTGCAATGTGGGGGGTTTGGGGAACAGGAAAAGAGTAAATGAAACAAGATGGGATCGGGAGGGAGACAAACCATAAGAGACTCTTAATCTCACAAAACAAACTGAGAGTTGCCGGGGGGGGGGGTGGGGAGGTTAGGGAGAGGGTGGTGGGGTTATGAACATTGGGGAGGGTATGTGCTGTGGTGAGTGCTGTGAAGTGTGTAAACCTGGCGATTCACAGACCTGTACCCCTGGGGCTAATAATACATTATATGTTAATTAAGAAGAAGAAAGAAGAAGAAGAAGAAGAAGAAGAAGAAGAAGAAGAAGAAGAAGAAGAAGAAGAAGAAGAAGAAGGAGAAATAGGAGACTACTATAAATCAAATGCTATGGTTTTCAGCATAGAGTGTGTAATCAGACATATTTTATTAAAGTAACCAAGTAAAATGAGGTCGAAAAGTGGAATAACAGAAAACATAAAAATCAGAGATTTTAAAAAGAGATATGGGACAGTGTAGAGAATATAGTCAATGATATTATAATAGTGTTATATGGTGACAGATGGTGGCTATATTTGTAGTGATCATAGAATAATGTATGGAGATCTTGAAAACCTGAAACCAATGTAACACTGACTATCAACTACACTCAAATAAAAAAATAGTAAAAGGAAACATTTTAATTTAAAAAGATAAAAAGAGGGACAAGAATTTGAAAAGTGAATTTCAAAAAGAGTAAAGATGAGGCTAAGACATACTCTGAACCTTGAGGAAAACACCATTTTGAAAATTCTTCCCATTTTGAGAAAACTCAAATGAATCAATACCATAAAAGAACCCATTTTAACCGAGAGATGTAATGAATGCTCAAGAAATAATTTTATGACAGGATAATTCTTCCCTATGAAACAGCATACAGAAACCCGGGGAAACACCTGGAAGCCAAATAAACTATACTGAAAATAAGAATTAGGAAAAAGATAAATGATGAAAGATAAGAAAATTAGACCTGCGACAGAGACCTAGTGAAGAGAATTTTTAGCTTGTGGTTTAATGTTTTTGAGGATAATCTAGAGTTCATAACTGCCTTGAGGCAGGCTGGTTGTAGGCAGTTTAGGCAGACCCCTAAGAGAGGCCTACTTTGGGCAGGTGGTGTTGGAGGAGGCCATTGGGCTGGACAAAGACAAATCCAACCATTTGACTAAAGTGTCTGTGAAGATGTTGAAGTCAGATGCAGCAGAGAAAGACCTGTCAAACCTAATCTCAGAAATGGAGATGATGAAGATGATTGGACAGCACAAGGACACCATCAACCTGCTGGGTCCTGCACACAGGATGGTCCTTCGTACACTATCATGGAATATGCCTCCAAAGACAACATACAGGAGTACCTGCAGGCCCAGAGGCCTCCTGACCTGGAGTACTGTTACAATATCAGCCACAATGCAGCAGAGCAACTCTCCTCCAAGCACCCGGTATACTTTGCCTACCAGGTAGCCTGAGGCATGGAGTACCTTGCCTCCAAGAAGTGCATACACCAAGACCTGGCCACCAGGGAAGTGCTGGTGACAAAGGACAACATGATGAAGATCTCAGACTTCAGCCTTGCCAGAGATATCACCACATCAGTTACTATAAAATGAGAACCAACAGTGGACTGCCTGTGAAGTGGATGGTGCCTAAGGCCATGTTTGACCAGATCTACATCCACCAGAGTGAATTCTGGTCTTTTGGGGGTGATCCTGTGCAAAATTTTCACTCTGGAAGCCTCCCATATCCTGGAGTGCCTGTGGAGGTGGTTTTCAAGCTGCTGAAGGAGTCATTTGATGGATAAGCCAATAAGTGCACCAGAGAGTTATACACAATAATGAGGGGTGGCTGGCATGTGGTACCTTCAAGCTGCTGGTAGAAGACCTGGATCATACTGTGGCCTTGACCTCCAACCAGGAGTACCCGGACCTGTCCTTGGCCCTGGAACAATACTGTCTATGCTTTCCCAACACCCAAAGCTTCACCTGCTCCTCAGAGAAGAATTCCACCTTCTCTCATGTGCCGTTGCCCAGGAAGGCCTATCTGCCCTGACACCCAGCCCAGCTTGCCAATGGTGGACTCAAATGACTAGTATCCCTATTACTCCTGTCCAGATTCCGTCATAAGCTGTAACCCTTACCCCCCACCCTCCCTGCAAGACTCACTGCCTTCTCCTTTGTCCCTTTCCTACTGGCAGGAGCCAGCTGCCTACCTGAGGCCTTCACCCCTTGAAGTTCACCTCTCTTCCCCTTCCTCTTCCTCCTCCTTACAACCTGCTCATGAAAGAAAGGAACAGAGAGGCAGGTACTTGCTCGTGGCTACTTCCTTCCCTCCCATATGTTGGACCAAGACCCCTCCCTGTCATCTGGTACTGCCTAGACGTCGAGAGAGTTGGAGATGAGGCATGCCAGTGAAAGCTGTCGGAGCTTTCCTGGTTTGGTTTTGTCTGCTTAGCATAACATGTAAGACTGAGTTCTGGTGGCAGGGACCTAGTCCTTGGGGCTATAGCACTAGTGAGGGGAGGTCAACTGCTCTGGGCCTTGGCTAAGAGCAAGCCCTGCTCCAGAGATATGGTGCCAAGGGCTTATCAATTTTGATACTAATTTGCTTTGCTGACCAAATACCTGGTATCAAAAGATGGGAAGGCAAAGACTGGAAGCAGTGTTGTGACCATGGGGTCCAGCCCCAAACTATGAAGAAAACACAAAGTGTATAAATCTGAGTAAGTATATATTTACACACCTTTTTAAATAGGTTGTTATCAAAGATTTAATCAATGGGTAATATGCTCCTCGTGGCTGGGAAGCATCAGTTGCCATATATTAAAAACAAAGAAAAGAGGTGTCTGGGTGGCTTCCTCCAAGAAGTGTCCCTTCTTTTCAGGTCATGATCCCAGGGTCCTGGGATGAAGCCCCACATCAGGCTCTCTGCACAGTGGGAAACCTGCTTCTCCTTTTCCCTCTGCCCTGCTTATAGTTCCTCTTCCTGTCTCTCTGTCTGTCAAATAAATAAAATATTTAAAAAAAAAACAAGAAAGAAACAAAATGTTTTAAAAGGCCTTTTTTTTTTTTAAATTTTCTAGGGGTGCCTGGATGACTTAGTTGTTTAAGCAGATGTTTGCCTTTGGCTGAGGTCATGATTCCAGTGTACAGGGATCCAGCCCTGCATGGGACTACTTGCACCCCAAGGAGCTTGCTTCTTCCTCACCCTTTGCACATGATTCCCCCTATTTGTGTGCTTCTTCTCTCTCTCTCTCTCTCTCTTGCTGTCAATAAATAAAATAAAATCTTTTACTAAATAAATAAAAAAATAAATAAATTTCTAAACCTACTTTCAGTTTAGGTCCCTTAACAAAAATTGCTACTGCTTCATTAAAAAAAAAAGGGATAATTTAGAAAGATGCTTCCAGAGTTAAAAAGCTGTTTTGTTTCTTTGTCAGGATTCAATATAGAAGTGCTTTAAAAAGTAAAAGAAAAAATATGCTATATTAACTCTAATCACACTATAACTTTGGTGGTTATATCAAGATAATGAAAAGTGATTTTAAAGCAAATTTCATTATCAGACATAAAGATCAAGTCAAAATTACAGAAGAGTAAAAGGATGAATTCATCAGGGTGTATAATAATTCTTTTTTTTTTTAAAGATTTTATTTATTTATTTGACAGAGAGAGATCACAAGTAGGCAGAGAGGCAGGCAGAGACAGAGAGAGGAGGAAGCAGGCTCCCTGCTGAGCAGAGAGCCCGATGCGGGACTCGATCCCAGGACCCAGAGATCATGACCTGAGCCTAAGGCAGCGGCCTAACCCACTGAGCCACCCAGGCGCCCCGGGAGTATAATAATTCTTGAATTTTAATACGTAACAACAGATTTGGGGATATATAGGGAAAAACTAAGAACAAAAATCATAACTTCTACCTTGGACGACAAATGGAAAATAATTTCAACACACTTATTTTAAGATTACATAGACAAATGGTCATCATATTGGTAAGATATGTAAGACTTGAACAAAATGATCAACTAACTAGATATGCTTGATATTACATTACAGTAACTGTACTAACTGAGGTCAGTCTTTGGTGAATCACAGAAACAGGTGGAGTTATCAAACAAAGGAATCTTTGTTTACAACATACAAGGAGTTCACAGGGAATAAGTTCCAAAGCCTTGACTGTTTGAACAGGAGAGAGATTTTTATTTAGTATTTAAGATGAATACTCAGAAGGGAGAGTTTTATTATCCCGTGTATGGTTGGTCATAAGGTTGTGGATGCATGCACATCCACATATGTATTTGTGCAATATGTATTGCATGTTCACCTGAATGAAGCTTGTATTCCACCGAGGGCAGAAACTTCAACGTTAGAATAAAGCAGAGGTAACTGTTGGACAAGGGAAAGGAACTCTGCAGGCTTCAAGAGCAGATAGAAACTAGATGGGGTCTTGGGCTCATTTTCTGGGACAAGGAATGAAAGGCCTTGATTGCTTTTGAAATAGCACTAGGAGTTTTACCACTGATTTATTGTCTCAATAGCTTAGGCTATTTCCTGCTCTGGTGGTGACTGTTAGTTTTCCCATTGCCTTGTTCCCTCAAAATCCTTAGGAGTGAGGTTTTTGCATTTCTTTGTAAGAACCTCCCAGGAATTTTTGGAAGAAGTGTGCTGGGGCAAGTACACAGGTGGGGTATAGATCATTGAAAATAGCTGGGGACAAAAAATGACTTTTCTTATGTCAGGAAAACTATATCTCTTCTTTAATTTTCTAGGAACCTCTAACTCTTTCTGCTGATGTTACCAGCAGGCATCTGAGATATTACTGATTGTTCTCTTGAACCTAAGGAAAAGGAAATGTAGAAAGCAAAAGAAAAAACTTTAAAATCTATCCTGCAACTCATCAATTCACTGCAGCCACCTCTCTGTCTTTCCCTTTCTCTTTTTCTCTCTTTCTCTTTCTCTCTCACTTTCTCTCTCACATACGCACAACACACGCAAATCGACTTAAAGCAATTTTTAATTTTCCCTATTCCATTTTAATATACTTGAGGCATGATCATTTTCTTAGTAAATACAAGGAAAAAAAATCTAGGATTCCATCATTCTGTGTGATTAAAGTATTGCGGAATTTACTTCCAATAGCACTTATAAAAACATATTTTATTTAAGGAATATTATATAATCAGGTGCCTGCATTTTTCTTATTCTCTAACTAGTGTTATTTGGCAATTAATATTTTGTCAATCAATATTCCCCTATACCTGAATGTGTGGGCAGTGAGAGATGAGTTAGAGGCAAGGATGGTGAACACTCCCAACAACTGCAGACTACATATATCTTAAGCCATGATTTTCTTTGCAAAGGTCAACATTGATAATGTTCTAGTCATACCTCCGTGTACCAGGAAAGAAGTAGCATATTTCTTGAAAGACACAGCTATCAAAGCTCCATTGAGAATCCGTAAAGATGGAGAAGGGATTTGCAAATTAAATATCTGATAATGGACATCTACTCTGATTATTTAAAAATGAATAAAAATAAAAAACCTTACTAATAACCAAACAGAGTATCCAATTTTACATGTGAAGGAAATAATGGAAGAGACATGTCACCAAAAGTATATGGATGGCTTATAAGCACATGGCCAATTTCTCAACATTTAAACATTAAAGAAATAAAAATTAAAATCATAATGAGACATGCTTACATATCTATTAGAATGGCTAAAATTATAAAGGCTAATTGTACTTGGTCTGAGCTAGATTGAGAAGCAACAAAAAATCTAAACTGTTGTTGGCATATATCATGATACAACCACTTTGGAAAATAGTTTCAAAATTTTTTTAAATGAAAAATATGTTGCAGTTACACAAATAGCCATTTTATTCTAGGCATTTCACCAAGAGAAACAATCCCTATGTTCATACAAGGACTTGTATGTGAATTTCATAGCAGCTTTATTTTTAAGAATTGAAAACAGTGGAAATGTTCATCAATGTCCATCAATAGAGCAAAGACAATTGGAGATTCTCAAAGTAATGATGCCGAGAAAAGAAAATCCAGGCCATGAATAGTATATACTGTGTGATTCCATGACTACAAAAAATCTAGAAAATACAAATTTATATATAGTCACAGTCATCAAATATATGGTGTGATTTTAGTGCCTTCTTCTGTGCTCCCATAGCTTCCTACACTTGGATCTCCGAGCATTTCTTACACCATGTGAAAATATGAACTCTTTCTCTTTATTCTGTCTTACTAGAATAAGAATCCTTGAAATTTTATGGACATTTGAACTCTCAGTTATTAGCAAAAATTCTATCACACAGTAAGTTTCCAAATATAAAAGCCAGAGTTTTACAATGACTTCGAAGCTTTTACATGATCTAGCCACTCATTTAACCTCTGTGACCTCTTTCCCTGCTACTCTTCAGTCACTCACAGTGGCCTCCTTGCTATTCCTCAGATATGCCAGGCATGATCCAACCTTATGGCCTTCAAGATAGCCAATTCCTTTGTCTGGAGTGACCTTATTGCTGATAGTTCTGCGCAAATTCATCACCTTTCCATACATTTGTTCAATTGTCAGCTTCATTGTAACTACCCTGATCTTTCTATTAAAAGATTTAACTCCCCATCCCCTGCCTAGCAACCTTGATTTTTCTCACCCTGATCGAATTTTTCTTTTTCCCCATTGTACTCTTCCTTTTTGAATGCACTATGCCATTTTTATTAAGGTTTATAGCTTTGAATTGTCTCACCCATTAAAATAAAAGTTCTACAAAGCCAAGTATTTCATTTACCAGTGTAGTCTGAAGTAATATCTGCCATATAATAGTTCAGTAGACAACTGGTAAATTTCAAAATAAATCAATGTTGAGAGTATACTGAATTTCATAAGTCATTTCAATAAAATAAACTACATAAAACATACTTTAAATTTACTTTCAAAATATTTTATAGCATATAATGGACAATATACATAAGCCTAAAGAAACAATCCTATAATTAACCATTTCATACCTACTTAAAAACTGCATAATACCACACTCTTAGATCCTCTTTGAATGCTCTAAAATAACCCTTCAAAGGAAATACATTTTAAAAACTCACAGATTTTTTGGCAAATAATTTAATAAAATAAAAGTTTCATTCATCTATGTAGATCAAAATAAATGTTTTTAATAAGCATGAAATTATAACTCTGAAGTGTGCTAAAATGAAACCACCTGCTAAGGGTGAGAGAACAAAAATAAACATCCTTTTTCCAAATAAGAGGAATTTATTACCTTTGAATCAAAGCATGTGGATTTGTTTTAACTGGCAATAAAGCAATATGGAGACACAAACCATAGAAAGTCATATTTTAGTTTTCTAAAAGACTTCTAAGTGAAGAGTATACATTTTTTAATTGCTACATAATGCTACATAATGACAAGATGACAGGTTGTGGCAAATAGCATTTTAAAAGCTCTACTCATAATGGAACGGAAGATGTCATTTCCCTATAATTTTATATATGTCTTTAATTTACTATATCTGGATACAACATATTACCAAACAGATGTTCATCAAAGACTAAATCATTTTTAATGGAACATAATAATTTGAACCTACATCTATTAATCATTTTTTTCGATCTAACATTTATAGTCTCGCTAAACATTTTATCAGTTGTTGACAAAATTCAAAATAAATAGGATAAAAAGTCGTGTTTGGAAAAGTAGATTTTTTTTCAAATTTGCATTTAAATGAAAATATTTGCTGATATTTTAAAAACTTTAAAAGTAATTTATATATATATCTGACCTATCAGATGATATAAAATTTTTGGAGAAAATATGACATATTTTTTGATCTTGGTTGAAGGTATTAATAAAGAGCAACTGTTTGTATTATTTGTATTGTGATATCTTAGTTAATAAACATGGATAACTGGTATAAAATATGTTTTTTTAAAAATTTTATTTATTTACTTGACAGAGATCATAGGAAGGCAGAGAGGCAGCCAGAGAGAGAGGAATGGAAGCATGCTCCCAGCTGAGAAGAGAGCCCACTGTAGGACTCAATCCCAGGAACCTGGAATCATGACCTGAGCCGAAGGAAGAGATTTTAACCCACTGAGCCACCCAGGTGCCCTAAAATATGTTTTTTTTTTAATATAGAAGTATAGTTCTTGCCAAAATATGGAACTAGCTGGAACTGAATGCCTCCTTCAAAGTCAGCTCTGGAGAAATTATGCCAGTGTAATATGGAACTATTTCAGATATTAACCAAAAAGAAAGAAATGATGATAAATTCCTTAAAAGACTCAAAGTTGCCCTTGACTGGTATGTTTCAAGCTCTATTCCTGGTTTGAAGACAGGTTTTAACAGGCCTGTAACTGTAGAAATCCACTAGATGTTTAGAGGCTATCAGAACTTTACAAAAACCTTCAAGGGGTAAAGACTTGAAAATTCTTTAGAGAGATTAGCTCCCTAAGGCATTATTCCTCCACACATTTTCCTCCAATCAATTAAGACTGATGGATGAGGGGCACCTGAGTGGCTCTCTCATCACGTGGGTGGTGGGTTAAGCCTCTGCCTTCATCTCAAGTCATGGTCTCTGGGTCCTGGGATCCAGCCCCACATCGGGCACTGCTCAAAAGGAAGCCTGCTTCCCTCCCTGCTTGCCTGCCTCTCTGCTTACTTGTGATCTCTCTCTCTCTCTCTTTCTCTCTCTCTGTGTCCAATAAATAAATAAAATCTTTAAAAAAAAGCTGATGGATGATAAATTATGAAAACTGCTCCCTCCAAATGATGCTTCTTCATAAGGATTTAAGAATTTAAAATTGTAAGAATTTAAAATTGAAACTTGATCATAGGATTTATCTTATAGAATAAAATCAAGTGAAGGCAGTTATTATTAGTTCTGAAGTATTGGTGATTCTGAATTCTTGGCCTCATTAGTAAATTTATTTTTAAATTCTCCCATGGAGTGGTGATTGGCCTTCAGTCTTTCATTGATATACATCATTGGGTCAAATGAGATGTGTGTGCCCAGAACTATATATAATCTTTTTTGTATTTCACTGGAGATGGCATTTCTGAGTTTTGTTCAATTGAATTTGGACAGATGTTTTAATAGTCACTTCTAGAGTTGGCCCTGGAGAATATCTTCCTTTTTTTCTCTTCCCGATTCTCTGAAAAACCCTGACTAATTCACATTATCACAGTAATATCACATTTCAAGTTTTTCCAAACACTAAAGCTGCAAAATAGAAGGAAGCTACTCAGAATGGAATACTATTATGAATGATTGAGAAAGAAAACATTATTATAATTAAGCTACCAGGTTTCAATGTATTTTATTGTTGCTTAGAAAATCCTAGCATACCCAGACTTTACAGAGATTTGATGATCCTAAGAAGAGCTGAACTCATGGACCAAAATAACTATGCACATAAAAAGTACAATTACTTACCTAAAAAATATGATGTGGTTAACTTTATATGCCAATCCAAGTGTTATTGGAACAGGAATTAAAAAAATAGCTTAGGGGCGCCTAGGTGGCACAGTGGATTAAGCCACTGCCTTCAGCTCAGGTCATAATCTCAGGGTCCTGGGATCAAGTTCTGCATCAGGCTCTCTGCTCAGCAGGGAGTCTGCTTCCCTCTCTCTCTCTCTGCCTGCCCTCTGTCTACTTGTGATCTCTCTCTGTCAAATAAATAAATAAATAAAATCTTAAAAAAAAAAAAAAAGAATGACTGTACTTTTAAAAAATAGCTTAAAAGGAGCGCCTGGGTGGCTCAGTGGGTTAAGCCGCTGCCTTCCGTTCAGGTCATGATCTCAGGGTCCTGGGATCAAGCCCCACATCGGGCTTTCTGCTCAGCAGGTAGCCTGCTTCTCTTCCTCTCTCTCTGCCCACCTCTCTGCCTACTTGTGATCTCTCACTGTCAAATAAATAAATAAAATATTTTTAAAAATAGCTTAAAAGTATATGATAAAATAATGATATACATATACAAGGAAAAGAAAGATACTATACTGTGAATATAAATTAAGTGAAAATTGTTGAAATAAAGAATACAATAAATGGAGACTAAGATGAATATAGCTGTAAAATGAATAAATGAGTTGGGAAAAACAAACAAATTAATGACTTCTGCCCAAATACAGCAGAAGAGAAAAAAAAAATAAAGAAAATATTTAAATAAGTACTGAGATAAATTTTGGAGAATTAAAGAAAGATAAAAGATACCAGACTTAAAATGATGCCAAACATGAGATCTCAGAAACAAAACAAAACAAAAACTACACACACTAAAAACCACTCGTATACATTATGGTGAGTTTTAAGAATATCAAAAACAGAGAAGAGCATAAATGATGCCCAAGAGAAGAACAGATCACCTAAAATGTACAAGAATAATACTGACAGCACAATTCTCAATAGTAATAGCATATAAAGAGACAGCTGGGAGTTTTTATAGATGGAAAAGATATTTGAAACTAGGTATTATACATCAATCCAAATTATTGATTAAATTTGAGAGCACAGTAAAAATACAATGAAGCATGTTAGGTCTTAGAACATTTATCACACAGAGACACACATTTTGGAAAACTTCCTTGGAAGACAGCTCAATTGAGATCGAGAAAACAGAATTATGTACTCAAAGGCACATTTTGAAGGAAGGATTGAATATAGTCTGCACTGCAAATATTCTTTAATCGTATGTTCTGAATTTCCTAAATTTAAGAAGTATTTGTTCAAATATTTACCTTTAAATAAATCCTAGGAGACTTTTTCTTGGATTCTGGAAAATCAGTCCATTTGGATACAAATCTTTTTGTCACTGATGGAAATTTTGATAGCCCTTAACTGTGGAATGCCTAATGTATTGTTACAGCAATTGTGATTTGCCAATACATGGGTGATGTGTGTGTGTTGTGTGTGTTTATTTTTATTTTTGATGGTTTAACTCTTCTATGAGATTTTTAAGTAGACATGATTTTAATAAATTATGATTTGTTGAAATTTATCTGAGGTCATATATAATAAAATGAAATTTGTGTGAACTAAAGAAGTGCATCTCCATTTTTTTTGTTTTAAGAGTAGACTGGTCTTTAAAAATTGTCCAAAGAAGTACATTATATTCATTATTAAATTTGATAATATACAATAAAGTATTTATGGTCATACTGGACCATATCAAATTCTACTATTAATTCATATTCATAATAACCATAAGAGGAAAAAGGGATATTTTTCAAAATAATAAAAAATTAGCGTATTTTTCAGAATATGATATAGTGTTATTCACTGAACTGAGGGAACAAATGTCAAAGTCTAACACAGTTTACAGAATGTTTTAACATAAATTGAAATTTAAATCTGACCAAATTTCACAGTTTTAAGCAAAATGATAGCACTTTATATCCTTGAAAAGTGGTAAGTGACCCAAAACATGGCTTAGAAAAACAAATTTAACACTACACTAGTCAGAGATGGTTAAGTTATGGTACAACTTGCCATTGTGTATCATCAAATGGTATATTTTTTTCTTTTGGGCTTGTCATTATATTTTATTTTAGCCATTCTGGTAAGTGTGTAGTGATATCTCAGTGTCATTTTAATTGCATTTCCTTGATGTCTAATTATGTCAAAATATATTACTTTGATGTTTAATGCTCTGAACTTTCTCAGTTCAAGACCATGAAGCCACTTAGGAAAAATACAGTTGCAGAGGCACTCATAGACCAACTCTTATTTCGAAATAAGAAGAAACATTACTACCCATTCCAACAAAAAATAGATTTGTTATGCAGCAGGGATTTTATAAATTACCTGACACAACTTATATAGTAAGATGAAATGGGACAGGCGGCTTCTTGCAGCTATATACAACATCATTTTAATTTCAATTTTCAGTATAATTTTTCCAAGGTATACACAGAATATATATTTAATGTAAACTGTGAACATTTTAAACTCTGTATATGGAAATTAGTCAATTTTAAGTTTATAACAATCAAAATTAACGGAAGTTTATTTTAAATTAGTTAGCTTTCTCTGCATTGCAAGACAGAATAATCAAGAATTGGTAAGAAAAAAGTAATCTCTGTAAAATTACCGGGGGTGCATTATAAAGTGTTCGGTAACCGATCAAACTCACAATTTGGATTGAATGGCAAGTGATTTTTAAAATCTTGAACTCATTGTCAATTTTTTTTTCTTCATTGTGTCTTAATAAATTACTGTGTTCATTTGCATGGAAGTGAAGAAAAATGCATGACATTTCATCTCAACACTAACACCTTTAACTGGCAACTCTGAATGTACTTTACAGCAGTGTAACAAAGTAAAGATCAATGATGTTTCATGAAATATCTGTTATAATTCTCAAGGAGATAGGGAGTTTGTGCAAAAATGCAAATCACTTTGCGACTAAACACTGTTTATTTCAGCTAATTTTAAGAAAATATGCTGAGAATCTCTCAAAAAAGGAAGCAATGATTTAGGTTTGCCTTCAAAATCCTTATCTAATCCTGAACCAACAGCACATAGTTCAAAGAGCAACTAATTTGAGTAGCTCCAATTTACACATTTCCTAACAATGCTTAATTTAGTGGAATTTCTGTCCAATTATGGTAATTTGATGTAATGAAAGACAAAAGTTCAAAAAGATCATCCTTAATTTATATAGATGCCAAACTCTGCATTTTCTGAATGACGCCCAGGAACGTATTTTCAAAAACAAACAAACAATGCCAGAACCACTATTAGGTCATCTCTAGGCAGAAAGTGACTCAGAGCTTACATTACTCTCTCCCTGAAAGTATACTGTAGGCACTGAAACTACTACCCTGAGTCTGTGCTATCAAATTCCTTAAGTTAGAAAGTTTTAAAACCCGTCTGTGTGGGAGTATTTCATTTACAGATAGAGATTTGGTTGTTTATACATTTTCATACTTGATTTTTAGGGTGTAATAACTATGTTTTAAAATTCATGGTGGTTTTGAATACTGTTGGATAATTGAGCTAAAATGGTATATCCATTCCTCCTAGGAAACAGAAATTATAGAAAGGTAGTGCTTTTCAAATCTGACATCTTTGAGTCATTGCAGTTTCATATAAATGCAATAGGAAAAGTGTCATTCATGTTTATGATATTTTCTATAAATAAATTAGAATGTACTGGAGGCCTGATATAAAGTGGGATGCCTAAACTTCAGTAAGATCTTGTTTTCAATTCAAAATAAATTTTATTTTTTATTTTTTTATAATGTCCCTCAATTTCAGATAAGCACCCCCATAATGTCCACTCCGGTTTTTTTAAGATTTTATTTATTTTATTTGACAGATAGAGATCACAAGTAGGCAGAGAGGCAGGCAGAGAGAGAGGGAAGAGGAAGCAGGCTCCCTGCTAGGCAGAGAGCCCGATGCGGGGCTCAATCCCAGGACCCTGGGATCATGACCTGAGCCAAAGGCAGAGGCTTTAACCCACTGAGCCACCCAGGCGCCCCCAAAATAAATTTTAAATTGAATTATGCACCTCTAAGTTCAGAGACAATAAACATCAACCAACACAATTAATAAGTTCTATTTCTTGAAATTTCGGGAACATTGATAGTCTCATCTCCTGGAAGAACAACAGCTAAAATTTTAGGTCATGGATTCCTGCTAAAATATCACTTTCCCAAAGAAAATTAATGTTAGGAATTTTCATTGATTGTTATTGATCATGAAGAATATAACAACCACGATAAAAAGAGTAGGAAAAACATGATATCTCATCTGTAAGGGCATGTGGAAAGTAGGAAATGCTAATAAAAATAACTACCATTATTTCCTAAGTTAACATAATACAACAGAACAAAAATATTTCAAAACAATGTTTTCTTTTTTTTTTAATTTTATTTATTTATTTGACAGAGAGAGATCACAAGTAGGCAGAGAGGCAGGCAGAGAGAGAGGAAGAAGCAGGCACCCTGCTGAGCAGAGAGCCCAATGTGGGACTCGATCCCAGGACTCTGAGATTATGACCTGAGCCGAAGGCAGCGGCTTAACCCACTGAGCCACCCAGGCGCCCCCATAACAATATTTTCTAGGCTCATTCTGATAACTCTTTTCTACATTCAAATTTAAAGGTTGAGGCATGTGATATATATTACACAAAAAACATCCCAAGGCATTCGTTAAAAAAAAAAAAAACTCTTAATAAAGAACAAATCCAAAGGAATTTCTTTTCTAATTTAATTAACAAATTATGAATTGACTTACCTATTTTATCACAGTGTATCAGGCACCAATAATATTTTTTAATCGTCACACCTGATGCAATAGTTACCATCTTTCAAACATACTGATCACGAACAAGCAAATAAACAAGAGCACCTTAGCTTAAGATCTACCTGCATAAATATAGGCTACTTCAGACAATCTCTTCACCACAACATAGAAATGAATAGAAATCATACATGCTCTGTATGGACATACAGATGAGATAGAAGGGGATGGATGTTAATATATGCAGAATCTTTATTAATTACATTGTAAACCATAATATGGAAAAACAGAATACAATTTTAGAAATACCCAGGTCACCATCATTGTTTTATTTTTATATGTGTAGATAAGGAGTTTAATAAACAATCCATGACTATTCAACTCCTTATATTTTGAAAATTTTAGCAAAAGTAACAAACCTAGCACCTAGAAAATTGTACCTATCTGCAATATACAGCTTTGCCAGCATGGTAGAAGAAAAGCAAAACAAAATAAGTAAGAAAAGTTTAACATTTCACAAGAGATTTGCTTTTATTTTTTTATTTTTTAATTTTTATTTTTCATTTATTATTTACTTCTATTTTCTACTTTATTTTAATGAAAATGTCATGACCATAACATAAGAGCAGAATTAAACCAACATGAGAAATTATTTTTTCATAAGTTAAAATAAACTAGCTTGGTGATTAATTCAAAATTATATTACAAACTTCAGTGTTCTTGCAGTAAGTATCACTGCATAAACAAATCAGTCAGGAGTCATAAACTAATGATGATTCTAAATGTTATTTAGAGAGACATTCTGTTCTTAATATATTTCAAATATTCTACACAAGGCAAAGTGGATCCAAGTAATCTGTAGGCAAAATAAGATTTTAGAGAAGTATATATTTCCAGCAGTATTTATAAAATATTACCTTTATGTAAGGCATCATCCTGGACTTTGTGGAAAACACACAAAGGAGTAAGAAGTGGCCCTTCAAGAAAAATATACAATATCAAGGTTTAACATGAAGCAGCATGTCTTCTCTAATTAAAAAAAAAAAAAAAACATTGTACCAACTGACTTTACTGAAACTTTATATTTATTGCTCTCATTTTAGGTCATAGTGTCCTTCTGCATGCAGGCTGCTATAACGGACATGATATAGACTTAATAGCTTATAAAGAACAGGAATTTATTTCTCACAGTTCTAGAACGGAGAAGTTCAAGATTAAGGAATGGGCAGATCCAGGGAGAGCCCACTTCCTCATAGATGGCTATCTTCTCACTGTAAACGTACATGATGAATGAATCAAGAGAACTCACTGGGGTCTCCTTTAAAAGGACTGTAATCCCACTTATGACCTAATCACCTCCCAAAGGCCCCTAAGTTTTAATACTATCACTTCCAGAGTTAGATTCCATAATATGATTTTGGGAGACATAAACATTCACACCATAGTATATATAAACAAAAAAAGACACAAAAACAACAAACAAAAAAATTATTTTAACTACCTATTATTTTCAACTACATAAACTTTTAATTTGTTTCTATATAATATTAAATAACTCATTTGAGTGATTCACTTATATCCAATGCATCTGAGTGCAATTAAATTTGCTTACCCAGCATATCCAGAAGCATATTTCTTCAGACTATCCCATTCCCCACCTTACAGGATTTACCACAATTAGAAGACATGGGATAGAGGATAGATAGATAGATGTATACATAAACACACTTGTACATACCCATATGCATATTTTTTCCTGTTAATGATACTCATGCAAATAAAATTTAAGCTCAAGGAAACCTGTCTTGTGTGTTACTTAATATCCAGTTTTTAGTCAACATCCAAAAACAAATAATCCAATAAAACCATGGATAGAAGACATGAACAAGTGTTTCCCCAAAGAACACATTCAAATGTTCAGTAGATACATGAAAAGATGTCCATCATCATGTATCATCAGGAAATTGCAAAGCAAAACTAGAAAGAGATACCACCTCAAACCTGTCAGAATGGCTAAAATCAACACTACAAGAAACAAAAGGTGTTGGAGAGGATGTGAAAAAGTAACACTTGTGGGGGCTGCCTGGGTGGCTCAGTGGGTTAAGCCTCTGCCTTCAGCTCAGGTCATGATCTCAGGGTCCTGGGATCAAGTCCCACATCGGGCTCTCTGCCAGGCATGGAGCCTGCTCCCTCCTCTCTCTCTCTCTACTTGTGATCTCTCTCTGTCAAATGAATAAAATCTTAAAAAAAAAAAGAAAAAGTAACAATTGTGAACTGTTGGTGGTGATGCAAACTGATACAGCCATATTTGAAAACAGTATGGAATTTCCATAAAATTTAAAAATAGAAGTCCTTTGTGATCCAACAATCCTGTTGGTGTGTATTTACCCAATGAATATAAGAAAATTATTCAAAGGGATTCTAGCACCCCTATGTTTATAGCAGCATTATTTATAAAGCTAAGATATGGAAAGCGCCCAAGTATCCATCAATTGATGAATAAATAAAGAATAAGTGGTATGTATATACAATGGAATATTATTCTGCCATAAAAAAGACTGAAATCTTGCCATTTGCAATAACATGGTTGGAACTAGACAGTATAATGCTAAAAGTGAAATAAGTCAGTCAGAGAAAGACAAATACCTTTACTCATATATGGAATAAAAGAAACAAAACAAACAAGCAAAGGGGAAATAATAAGACATAGAAAGAGAAACAAAGCAAGAAACAGACATTTCATTACAGAGAACAAACTGATGGTTACTTGACGGGATCTGAAAGGAGTGATGGATTAAATAAGTGATGGGGGTTAATTAGAGCACTTGTCATGATGAGCACTGAGTGCTATATGTTATATTGTACACATGAAACTAATACAACCATATATGTTAACTAACTGGATTTCAAATGAACATTTTTTAAAATCCCAGTTTTTAGCTCACATTCTGGCTTACAAAAGGGATTTAGTCAGGAATTTGGAGATTAGTTAATGAACAAAAAAGGGGTGAACAGGCAGTTGTTAGATAAAATTACTATCCTTTCTGGCATGATCTTATACCTTTTATCTAGAAGTATTTTTAGCACTTTAGACTCTTCCTATTTTATTTTGAATCATTAAACAAAAATTTCCTCAAAGGACCTTAGACTCCATCCAATTTGAGCAACAGTGTGAGAGAGGAAATGGTGTCAGGAGGAAAAAAAAAAAAGATGAATCTACTTTTGTTTACTAGTGAATGCATAGTTCTTCCACAGAAGAAGCTCTAAATGGAAAGGGCTCCAGCTTTATATGTGTTCAGTCATATGTTCAGAAGTAGGTAACACTATCAAAAAATATAAAGCATCTGAGATTATTTTCCCTTATTTGAAAGCTGGTGTATGAGTCTGCCGTAGTTTCTTGGGTGTTGATAGAAGACGCAGACTCATGGTTCAGAAATAATATAGTTTATTATTCACAGCAATAGAGGTAGCCAGAATATTAACAGTATTTGTGTGTGTGTGTGTATTTGTGTGTGTGTGTGTGTGTGTGTGTGTGTGTGTAGGGGTGGGAGTTATATATCAGTTCTGAGCCTCAGTTCCCACAAGAAGAATCAAAACAGAGGCAGATAATATTTGCAAACACAACAGGTTAAGTTAAAAAAAAAGATACTATTTCTGTCTTCCAAGTCTATTCAATACAACCATCTTCAAAGGATGGCCTAGAACAAATAATAAATGCAGAAATGTAAGCAACCAATTGAAAAGTGTCTCCCAAGAAACACACTTTGAGAGTCTTCATTTGACAAAAATACTATAGGATATTACATGGATCAGGTGCATTGAATACTGGAAGGTTAAAATTACAAGGGACCAAATATTTTTAAGCAGTTCTGGCATCCAGTAGAGTTCAAATAGGTTTTATAAGATTGAGGAAAGAAGCCATCAAAACCTGGGCCCAGGGGCCCCTGGGTAGTTCAGTGGGTTAAGCCTCTGCCTTCGGCTCAGGCCATGATCTCAGGATCCTGGGATCAAGCTCTGCATCAGGCTCACTGTTCAGCAGGGAGCCTGCTTCCCCTCCCCCCCTGCCTCTTTGCCTACTTGTGGTCTCTGCCTGTCAAATAAATAAATAAAATCTTAAAACAAAACAAAACAAAAATCCTGGGCCCAATTTTCCCAAAAGTATGATTCTGATTCTAGTCTCTATGATGTTATCCCTTGAAGACAATGCCTCTAATTGAGTTGAATTAGTTTACTAAAGAGCATACCCCCATTTGTTGTAGGAGATGAACAATATGCAAGAGGCAAAATGCCACATGGAAGCCACCTGGTCTTCAGTGGAATATAGAATCAGTTCCTTTGGGATGAATTTGTTCCACATTTGACTTCCCACTTAAGGGAAAATAAGAGTGCCTTCTAATAGATTTTAAATAGGAAATGACAACGGAAGCTTATACAAGATTATAAAATGGGAAATTTCATTTAGATAAGCAATCATTTCAAAGTCATCTTCTTAATATTACAGACTCTTCACATAATCATAATTTTATTTTGGTATTATATGGTAATTTCAAATATAGTAAATATAAAGAATTTACCTCTGTAATTATAGCGAGTCTGGTCGTAGTTTAATGGCAACAAATCTTCAATTTAGAAGTATGGTCTACCAATTATTAATACATTTGGAAATGGTGTGTCATCTTCACTCCACTTGTCTCACTAAAACAGTGAGCCAAAAAAAGTAGGTCCAAGCTGTTTACTATGGTCAAAATGGGTTGCTTTTGCACTTGGTAAAGAAGCAGTCATATTTTGGAAGAAGAAACTGAGGCTATTAATATTTTCAACTTATTTTCAGAAAAGGAAAGAAAGGATAATCTAAGCTAAAGCCAAAATCTTACACAAGGTGGCTGGACAATGATCTTTTCCCAGATAAAGGGTTTTTCATCTTAGCCATGTTAGGAGGAAGAAGATATGAGACATTGTGGACTTGACTAACGTTTGTACACTGTTCAAAAAGTTTTCAAAATAATGTGTATTATTTTTCTTCTTTTAGTTGAGACAAAAACAAACAAACAAACAAAAAACACTAATGAGCTTACTCTTAAAAGGAGGTAAACAAGAAACTAGCAAAGATTGAGTGTTAGGTATTGTCCCCCTCCTTTTCTTTTTAATTATGTTATGTTAGTTACCATACAATACATCATTAGTTTTTGACGTAGTGTTCCATGATTCATTGTTTGTGTAAAACACCCAATGCCCCATGCAATATGTGCACTCCTTAATACCCATCACCAGTCTCACCCATCCCCACATCCTTCTCATCTTTAAAACCCTCAGTTTGTTTCTTGGAGTCCATAGTTTTTCATGTTTCATTTCCCCTTCCAATCCCCCCACTTCATTTTTCCTTTCCTTCTCCTAATGTCCTCCATGCTATTCCTTAGGTTCCACAAATAAGTGAAACCATATGATGATTGACTTTCACTGCTTGACTTATTTCACTTAACATAATCTCCTACATTCCCATCCATGTTGATGCAAAAGTTGGGTATTCATCCTTTCTGATGGCTGAGTGATATTCCATTGTATCCATAGATCACATCTTCTTTATCCGTTTGTCTGTTGAAGGGGATCTTGGCTCTTTCAACAGAATGGCTATAGTGGACATTGCTGCTATGAACACTGGGGTGCATATGGCCCTTCTTTCCAGTAAAATAGAGCTAGCCTATGACCCAGCGATTGCACTACTGAGTATTGACCTCAAAGATACAGATGCAGTGAAAAGAATTAGGTATTGTTAAAGCACAAATGCAGGGGATAGAAGTTATGGTACAGAAGAGGGAAGGGCAACCATATGGCAGAGTAGAATAAAGTAGCTCAGGAAGAAATTAGTCATATCCAGATATTGTAAGGCATGTGGGGTTGGCAGGGAGAGCATGAGAAATCATGAGAGAAGAGAGAGAAAATGGACCAGGCAGGAGAGGTTTATAACATTTTAACATCTAAGGTAAGCATATGCAAAGCAGAATAGGGAAAGAAATAAAAGTTTTTATAAGACTCAATACATAAGGAATAACGTGGAGGACACTGGGAGATGGAGAGAAGTGTGCTGGGGGAAATCGGAGGGAGAGACAAACCATGAGAGACTGTGGACTCTGAGAAACAAACTGAGGGTTTTGAAGAGGAGGGTGGCAGGTGGTTGGGTGAGCCCAGTGGTGGGTATTAAGGAGGGAATTTATTACATGAAGCACTGGGTGTGGTGCATAAACAATGAATTTTGGATCCCTGAAAATAAACTAAAAGAAAAAAAAGACTGACTACAGACATGGAACTCAGTGTAACACAGATATGGAACTCACTGTAATACCAGCCACTTCCCACCGACACACACAGACTATGATAATAATAAATAATAATGCAATTAAGAAAATTTCCTGCCAAATAATTTTTCCTCTTTTTTATTTTTATGATTATTATTTTTATTTTATTTTTAAAGTTTTTAATTAAATTCCAGTTAGTTAAAATAAGGTTAATATTAGTTTCAGGTGTACAATATAGTGATCAACACTGCCATACAATGGCTTAAATAAAAAAATGAAAAAAATTTTTTTAAAGATTTTATTTTTAAATAAAACCTCTACAGCCAAGGTGGATTTCAAACGTACAACTCCAAGATCAAGATTTATATATTTTACTGACTGTTCCAGCCAGGCACCCCAACAAATAAAAATTTTATAAAATTTTGAGTTTGTGGGAGTCTCATTTGCTTAGTCAGTTAAGTGTCTGCCTTTGGTTCAGATCAGGATCTCAAGAGTCCTGGGATCGAGCCCCATATTGCTCATGCTCTCTCTCTCTTTCTCTCTGGCTTTTGCTCTTAAATAAATAAATAAAATATTTTTAAAAAAATTGTTGAATTTGTTTAACTAGTTTTAAACTAGTAGACAGAGATGAAGATAAAGTATGATGTCATGGCACGGAATAATACAACTTACACTTTTTAAAAAAAAATGTGCAATGCAAGTTACCTCACTTCTTTTATCACCACACTGGGACTTTCCCTACTGAGTTGTTGTAATGTAAGGACCTATTTTATATTTTTATATTTTAGCAAGAGGCTTTCATTGAGGTTAACCCTTAAACTGTCCTTGCTCCCCTTCCCCCAGGGGATTCACTTAAAAACAAGTCCTGGAAATCAGCTCCAGGTAACAAAGCCCATATACAAGGGTGGGTCAGGCCAGGTGGAGACATCAATGAGCAGAGGGGGGGCGCGGTGTTTGCATATTGTCTCCCTAGATACTAATGAGTATGCCCCACTCCTCTGCTCTTTGGGAACCTTTTTGGCACCAATCCTAATCAAGGTGTAATAGGCTGGGTCAAATGTCTATACTAGGGTAAATTGAACCTCAATTGGTCACCTAGCCTCACTGTGGAGTTTCCTGTGTGTGTTAAAATCTCATTGGTCACCTGTGCGTGGCCAGGCCTGACTGCATGGCCTTTGCCCTTAAAAGCTAGACTGTGAAACAGCAAAGGGTTGCCTTCTCTCATAAGAGGTGTGGCCCCAAACGTTCGGTTAGATTCTTGATGCTTCGCATGAAATAAAGCTTTGCTTGACCTTTGCTTTACATCAGTCTCGCTCCTTTAATCATAGACCCATTATTGGGGCATAACAGTATTAATCTTAAAGTTATAAGTCCACAATGCATCCATCATCCATTCTACCCCTTAACATTCCCCTTTGGACAGACCCATGATCTAGAACAAGCCTTATTTTATAGTGCCTTGTAGGTGATTTTGGCTGCTGCCTAAATTGCCTACTTTCCTCTCACCATTACCACGGAAATTGGGTCCACTGAAACAAAGGGGTAGTGTAAGAAATTAACACTTCCATAAATCTCTTTAAATAATAAAGTATAAGATAGTGATACCTTTTTTTCTGCCACATAACCAATTCTTGCAAGAATAAGGTCATATAAAAGAATTTACAACACATGCTAGCATTATCCTACTGGACCCAGATCATTTGTATGTTTCTCTGTCTCTGAGAAATGTAGTTATTTACATGACTGAAACCTGAAAATTGTTTGATATGACCACTAATATCACCTTCTTTTTTTAAAGCCTGTTTAAGGCTTCTGTAATACATAGGTTTTTTAAAAACTTATTAAGCATATTGTATATATCAAACACTTTAAAAATCTCTGCTTTAAAAAAAAAAAAAAACTCTACCTTAATGGAACTTTGAGTCTGAAAAAGATACAGGCAATATACAAGGCAACAGATAGAATAATTACATATTTGATTATATACTCTGAGGATGTCACATTAAATTGATATGAAAACGATCAGAAGGATCTGGATTTCTCGTCAAAATTTTTTGCCTTACAAAGAAATTGATATTTAGGGAAAGTTGTTACTGAAAGAGGTCCTGTGTCAACCAAAAATGTTAAATCATGATCTCGCTAAATTTTCCAGTTGTGATCATTGCTTTGTTTAGCTGTCTTCTATTAAGACTGAATTTAGTAATTCAGTCTCAGATTTCAGTAAGTCTTTTTTTAAAAGATTTTATTTATTTATTAGAGAGAGAGAGGGAGGGGCAGAGGGAGAGAAAGAACCAGACTCCTTGCTGAGCAGGCAGCTGATGCAGGACTGGATCCTAGTACCCTGGCATCATGACCTAAGCTGAAGGAAGACACTTAACCAACTGAGCCACCCAGGCACTCTAGACTGTAAACTTCTTAAAGGTAAAAAAGTTTATTCTTCTAGTAGTTCCACAGACATTTCTAACATCCATAAGAAAGCATGTACTGATGTAAAATGCCAGCAAATCAAATTATTTAAAAAAGAAAGAAAGAAAGAAAAGATATATCTGGATAAAGAGAAAAACAGAAAATCTAATAATACATTGAATTATTAGAGCAAAGAGTGGAGGAAGAGAAAATAAATATGAAATAGAGATTTCCACTAAAAGAAAAAAATTGAATAAGGCAGGAGATTTAGAAAATTATTATGACAGACTTGAGAAAAAAATAAAATAGGAATTTTTAGAAAATAGCAATAAATGAAAAGGTAAATTGTTCCTACCTTTATAATATTAGCTGTTTGTTGTTGTTGTTGTTGCTAATTTACCTATTTAAGCTAATAAACAAAGAAAGGTTTCATTTAGGAATAAGGTTTCTATGTATATATATATATATTTTTTTTTTCCATTTAGGGATAAGGTATATATATATATATATATTTTAATTTTAATTGTTAGAAAATGTGTCACAGAAAGTGTTTAAACTTTAAGATACAGATGCAACATGTAATGAACTGCATTGTTTGAACGTCTAATTTGTAAATGCTGTTAGAGGAAACTTGGTGGAAATGTTCCTATGTGCTTGTGTTTCTGGATCTAAGTATATTTATTAATAAGGAATAGTTTAAAATTATGAAATGACCAGGAGTGGACAATTTTCCTAATCCTATCAGCTCTTTGCAGCTCTTTTATTAGCCCCCTTCAGGAATATCAGCTTTTTTATCTAATTAAATTTTATATTAATGTGCTTTTGACTTTTGGCCTTTCTCTTCCTTCTGTTCTTTTTTTTCCCCTAAATTACATGTTTCTGTTTAACAGCTACTATCAATTCTTTGATATGAATTCTCAACATCAATTTACTAACTCCAGAGATGAAGGAGCATCAATATTTAGAAGCGAAGAATACAAAGCCTTGGGCATCTGGATGGCTCAGTCACTTAAGCATCTGCCTTCGACTCAGGTGGTGATCCCAGGGTCGTGGGATGGAACCCCAGGTTGAACTTTCTGCTCAGCTGGGAGCCTACTTCTCCCTCTCCTTTTGCCTGCAGCTCCCTTTGTTTGCGTTCTCCCTCTCTTTGTCAACTAAATAAAATATAATAAAATAATGTAAATAATACATTTATTTATTTATTAAAATGCAATTATTACACAATACATAATGTATTGCATAATTATAATAATGGTTAAATAATTTATTAAATATTTATATTAAATATATCAATTTAATTAAATAAATATTTTTAGAATTTAAAATATTTCAAATTTAGATTATTAAATATTAAATCATTAATTTAATAAATAAATATCTAAACATAATTAAATAAAATAATTTATTTATTAAAATGAATAAAATAATGTTGTCATTATCTCAGCATGTATTTTTAAATAGTCTAAAAAAA
Source organism: Mustela nivalis (assembly GCF_964662115.1). Classification (NCBI taxonomy): domain Eukaryota; kingdom Metazoa; phylum Chordata; class Mammalia; order Carnivora; family Mustelidae; genus Mustela; species Mustela nivalis. Next base: position 1,355,997 of record NW_028136504.1, on the reverse strand, counting down.
AAATCTAATAAAGTCTAAATACATTGAGTTCAGATATTTATACAAGTTAACCCAGACACTCAACCCACAGTTTCAAAACTTTTGTTTTTATCTACTACTCAAAATACGATTTTAATGTATTTATTTGTAACTTTGACATAGCAAGGAAACTTGGAGGAAAAGGAGACATTTGCTTTTAATATTTGAAAATTATTTTGTTGATTTAAAAAAATAAAAACCTTAACACGTGAGCATTTCTTCTTAAATAACACTGTGAAGTTTCTGAGTCGCATTCTATTAAAAGTGCTGATAAAATGGCCTCCGTTACTCATTTAAATTATCAGCTGAATGGGTAACAAATGAAGTAGAGAGCTTTTTAATTATTTATGAATGTATTGCTTGTGGATGGAGTGCCACATAGAGTTACCTCTCTTTTTGGCTTTGTTTTGTGAGCAGCAGTGGAATCTATGAATGAGATTAAACATAAGGACATTCACAGAAATTCTTAATGAACTTCTGGGGAAGGGCAATAAGTGCAAGGAAAAACTGCAGCAAGACTAATTACAAATTTCAAGTGGTCATCGCTTAATTATAGAAGCTTTTAAGTTCAAGTAATATATCTTTTTCATGAGCCTATCATATTGTATTAATTACCACAAACTGCACTCTTGAACACTTATCTTTTCACATATTTCTTATTCTTAGTACTTAAAATTACCCTTATGATTGATAAGTAAATGGATTTTACTGACAATGCATTTATTTACATAAATAAATAATGCTGTTTATATATATAAAAACAATTGAATGTGTTCAATGAATTTTTTTTCAAATTAACATCTTAATTCTACCACATTAGTTACAAATAGATATAGACTTTATAGATTCATCAAATATTTTATTCTCAAATTTATATGTCCTTTGTGAAGTAAATGAAACTGTATATATTAAATATAATCCTATCACATGTAACAGTTACTAGTGCATCCCAGGACATACATAGGTCAGGTCCTCCTCAAGGCATCACGGATAACTGGATTTAACTTTCTATCCTAGGAGTCTTCTGTATATTTCTGTGGCTTTTATACTACAATCAGGAGGAAGAATTCTTTTGCTAAAAGCTTCCAAATGACTATGCGAGTAGATTATTTGTAGACTAGTGATATAATATTATTGTTTAACATGTGAAGCATGATAAAATAAAATGCTATTGCCATATTTAATTTGTTCAGTAAAGTATTCATTTAGTTATCAAGCATTCATTTTCTTTTTTTAAAGATTTTATTTATTTATTTGACAGACAGAGATCACAAGTAGACAGAGAGGCAGGCAGAGAGAAAGGAAGGGAAGCAGGGTCCCTGCTGAGCAGAGAGCCTGATGTGGGGCTCTATCCCAGGACTCTGGGATCATGACCTGAGCAGAAGGCAGAGGCTTTAACACACTGAGCCACCCAAGAGCCCCAAGCATTCATTTTCTTTATACAGAAGAGATAGAAAAATATTATATAGTAGAAAATACAGTAAATAATCTAGAAACCTTGATCATTTTGTTTTGGCAATTTTAGAACATAAAATTAGCTAAAGCTCAAGTGCAAGTTATATTTGTATCATAGGAGGAAAAGTTAATTAAAAGTTTGTTTATTACCATAGTTTAACACTTCAACGAAATGATAACGAGTCCAAAATCAATGAATATATGAAGTATACAATAAAAACAATAATCTTGAGTGTATGTGACTCACTGTAGGTATTGATAGGCTAGAAATCAAAGGGAAAGTATCTATAGGGTTTGTTCAGTTCCATGCTCATCAGATTAATAGGCTTTCTCATATTGCTTCCTTCACCACATTAATTTGTCTAATGAAGTTTTCAAGAGTTAAAGACAGTGATAGGTTCATGGCTGGAGAGAAGGTACAGAATCTAAGATAGTTCAGCAGTGCTTATTATTTAAGAGAAAGACAGCATGGGAGGTGAGGGGTATATCATGCATCCTGTTTTCACTCCCTTTGTGGAGCACCTACCCTGGAGGTCATGTAATAATAACCAATGACCAAAAAACAATAAAAAAACCCAAACATCCATGTGGAAGTGCCATCCTTACCTGGAGATGAGTAGACTGCTCAAACAGATCCTGGGCAGGCATCTCAGCCCAGGCCTGTGCTGGGGAAGCTGGTTCATGGCTTTGGGCGCAATCAGGAAGCCAGCAAACTGACGGGAGAGTGCAGCCAGGGTTAACAGGACTGATGATCTTTTTGCAGCCAGGCCGCGGGTGGACACCCGCTCGAGAAGCCAGGCTAGGAGGCTGCCCAGCGCCAGCGCTGGCAAAGCTTGCAGCCCCCGGGGCTTCCCCCCGCGCCCCAGCCAGGGCGGGGCCTCAGGAGGGAGGGGGGCGGGGCGGCGCGGAGAAGGGGCTTTGCTAATTGCCAAAGCGAAAAGGGAGCTCGCGGAGGACTCAGGAGGGAGGGGGGCGGGGGCGGGGGCGGGTGGAGGGCGGCGGGGAGAAGGCGCTTTGCTAATTGCCTAAGCTGGAAGTGAGCTCACAGAGGATGTGGCTGAGAGTCTGGGAGGAGGTGGAGGGGCTGGCGGAGGAGGGGCGGGCAGCGCCGCGGTGCTGTGCTGCGGCCCAGTCCGGACTGCAGGACCCACCGGACTCGCCGCCCGTACGCTCCCATGTGAGGCTCCGCTGTCCCGCTCCTGCTGCCTGCTGCCCCTCCCTGCCCCAAGGCTTCTCCGGACCACCCTCTGCACAGGGGTAAAGTGACACCGCGCCGCGCCCTCACCTGGAGCAGAAAGCGCGGACCCGACCTGGGGGCGGAGAGGGAGGTTGTGGAGGCCCAGCCTCCCGGAACCCCAGGGCACCGGGACCACCCCGGACGCTGCGCCAAACCCGGGTCCTCATGGGGTCGGGCTGGGGACAGCGCCTTGCGAGGTGCCCCCCGCCAGCAGGCACGCTAGCCCCCATCTTTCCGCAGCCCCATGCGCCCGTGCTGAGGACCCCCTTCCCTCCCCCGCCGTGGCCCCGCTGCTTTTGTTCTGGACTTGGGATCCCAGGTGGAAACTAGTCCCTCAGACCTCCCTGGCAGCAAGGAGGGCAGGGAGGGATTCTTGGTTTTCTGCCCTGGCTCCTCCTCTCTCCCCATTCACAAGCCTTTTGGCTTCCCTTTCCTCTCCTCATTGTCAGTTTTCTGAAATGGTTTTCTTCTGCATGTTGACCCAAAGAGCTATTTCATGAATGAATATACACGAAACTGAGTTGGGGCCCACCTGTGAGAGCCCACCTGTAGAGGCCTTTCATTAGAATGGTCTCTGGTTCTAGCCTCAGTTCAGAATACTGCATGTACCTGAGGACCAAGTCCAGATGTTTCTTTCATCTCTGACTTGAATTTGAAATCCTCCTCAGACTTCAGCTTCCAGGATTTCTCCAGTCCTTGCTCTCCCACTGTCTTGGTGGGGATCCGCCATGAGTGTTGAACACAGGAATGAATGAATGATATATACCCCAGACTGCTGGGGCTTTGTCTTCTTTTGCTGAGGTTGGAAATGCTTGGGAGAGACCCCCTGTATGCAGATAGAGAGCTGCATGCAATTGCTTAGATAAACGTGTTCCCCACTTAACTGCTTGGGCATTGAACATTTCGCCCTTAACCTGTGGCTTGAGCAGTTAGGAGGAGACAATCTGTAGGTGAATCAGAAGATGGCTGAATCCACATGGTGGTGGTCTGGGTTTGGGAGATTTTCCTGTAGATTCAAAGGAAAGATATAAATTCTTCCAGTGGGGAGTGGTAAACTTTTTATCGATGGGAGATGGAAAATAAATGGTCTGGTTAAACTTTCCCGCCCCCTCAAAACCCATTATTTGAAAACACAAAAAGCAAAGGGAAGGGAGAAATCCTCCCACTCCCATTCCCACTCACCTCCATAGCCATCTCCTCTTCCAAGAACCTAACAGACAAGGTGCCAAGAAGTGTTAGGTACCAGCAGTGGTCTCAGATCTCATTCAAGAATCATGGTGAAAGGCTTTCAAATAGATTGTGGGGGAACAGGGGTCCAATTAGGGGGGACAAGTTTAAGGTTTGCCTGGTCCCCTAAAAATTAATGGCACTAGAGAAGATGACCTTTGGGAACTATAGCTTAATGGATACAATGTGTTAAAAGCTTCAGTGAGTCATGGTGGGAAGAGGCTATGAGGGCAGCAAACACAGTCCTAGATGATGTTATTAATAGCATTATAGGCTCTAGATTTCCTGTGGTGGTGTTCTTGGCAAGACCAGCCTGGCCAAAGTGGATACTCTCAACCTGGAACAGAGGGTCTTGGAGATGCCAGCACGTGAGGTATGATGAGAGGGTAAAATGATAGGAGGTGTCCTTTGGAAGGACTGACTCCTTGACTTTAAAATGGAGAACTCAAATCTGTACGTGAAATCTTTCTGGCTACAAAGAGGGCCAAGGCCTCCTAAGGCCAAGGTCTCCTCGTCACTTTCAAAGATGTCGAAGAATATATTCAGACATTTCAAAGATGTTCTCATATCATTGGTTCCCACTCTGGAATTCTATCAATAAGGTGAGAGTTCCTCTAGTTGAAAAAGAGATCTAAAAAGACTTCCCTTTCTCATGTAATTTCTGTAACCTCCAGGACACACCCACCTCCCCCTTCCAGCTCTGTAATGAAGCCACAGCTGGTGCCAATTTGTGGAACTCCTTAAAGGCTATTCTCCCTTATATACCCCCGGACCAAGTTCCCATGCTCCCTCACCCGATTTCCTGCACTCACCTCCCACCTGGTGTGTTCACACCTGCAAGTGCCTTTTACCAACCCCTTTGCCAAAAGGCAGCCAGAGTGACCTTTCAAAGACCTATCAGTTCCTGGCATTTGTCTCCATAGAAATCTGCACTGATCTTCTAACAAATTCTCAGTCCTCCAAAGGCACCCATAATCCTCCCATCAGTCTATTTATACCCCTCCAACTGACTGATGCCTGTTCTGCCCCATCTCTCTGCCCTTCAACCACACTGCCTCCTTCTTCCTGTGGAGACCTCTCATGGCACCTGCCTCCAAGCACAGGTGATTCCCATTGATGGGAAGACCCTCTTCTCTCCCCCATCTCCCCACTCCAGTTACTCCCACTTATTCGTGAGCTCACAAGCCCCATGGTACACACTCTCCATGCAGCCTGCTCTCTCTTTTCTAGCACTGGCCTCCGTTTCTAGCTGTGGTTGTGTCATGGATGTCCTTCCCCAGCCAGCCTCCAAGCTCTCTTTCCCTTTAGCTCCAACACCTGACACAGTGCCTGGCACGTAGTAAGCCCTGGCTAGCTTCTAAGAGCCTCACTGAGGGACTGAAAGCATTTTAAAAATGTCACTACGTAGGCTCCAAACTGTAGGCAGAAAAAGCTTTGCCTGGATTGACATTTTCGAGACGTATTGGTCAAGTTGGATGTGTTCACTGACTTTGCCTTGTAAAATTAAAAAAAAAAAAAAGGACCTCTGTATCGCTTCGCATCTACCGAAGGCGCATGTATACTACTAGACCACGTTATGAGCTTAATGGAAGGAGACAAGATGTTTTCGCTAAGAAAATGTATAAGACTGTTGAGGTCAAGTGGGAGGAAACAGTCCGTTTGTTGGAGCATTGCTATCTTACTCTATCACAGCCACTCTTAAAAATCTGACACGGGGTGAGTCAGAATTGTCTGTCGGAGATGAGTTAGATCTGGCTCATGTTCCTACAGACATGAAAGCCAGAAACGAAGAAGGAGGCTTTGAAAGCGTGGGTTGAGGAGGCCGTGTGGTTCACTGCGATGAGCTAAGTGCCCAGGGCCACCAGCAGACATGCTGGCCTGTGTCCCTCCTTTGTTCTGGGGTCCCTCTTGCACCATGTGGTGAGGCTGGTGGCTGGGAGCAGCTCAGGACAGGACCTGGTGGCATCTTACCTCTCCCACCCTCCTGTGGGCTCCAGTAGGTCCCAAGGGACAGCCTGCCTTCCTTGAAAAGCCCAGTAGCACTGGGAGCAGAAACTGGGGCCAAAGAGTGAGCACCCTGTTTGACAAGCTGGACCAGCCACCTCTTCTTCAGATGCAGGGGGAGCCCTGGGATGCTGACTCCTCCCTTCTCCCTTTCCCCTTTCCTCTCTTCCTCCCTCTTTCCTTCCCCTCTCTCCTTCCCTGGTGGTGCCCTTTCCCAATGCCCACTTCATCCCTTTTCCTTTCTACATGCCTGTCTTCTAGAGTTTCTTCTCTTTCCTCCCCATTACTTCCCTTCATCTGAATCTTCTCTTTGGTTCCTTTGTCCCTGCTCTCTGCTCCTCCTCCCCTTCCCTGGCTCCTGTTCAGCTCCATTGCTAATGCAGGCAGAGCTGGATTAACATGCTCACTTGCTAGCTCAGCCACCCTCCAGAGAAGTCACTCTTCGGTGGCCACCTTCCTGACCCCCTGGTCGCTTCTCCACTTGTTCAGATATTGCTCTGAAGTCTGAGGAGGACAGAGCGGGGCTGCCACAGAAGCAGGCCAGAGGAGAAACCAAAACATGTGTCCACACTGTCCCCCAGCACTGCTGCTCTGAGAGCTTTCGGAGTCCTCAACAGGGTTAGGATTTAGGGGCTTCTTCAGAACCGGGAGTGAAAACAAGCATAGGTCAAAGAAAAGCGACGGCCCCCACACAAAAATAATAATCACAAATGAAAACTATGTTAACTCTGAGTCCCAAAGTCGAAAAATTGCCTTGAATCTGTCACTAGAAAGCACCCAAGGCCTCACTCTCTGGGTTCTGGGTGCCCTGGGAATGGCAGGAGGCTCTGACAGGCGCCTGGGAGTGCGGAACTATGGGGGCTAGCCTGCCAGCTGGCAGGGGGGAGGAAGGGGTACCTCCTGTGGCGCTGCCCTGGCCCGACCCCCTGCGGACAGGGTGTGGCGCGGTGTCCGGGGTGGTCCTGGTGCCCTGGCGTTGGCGGGAGGCTGGGCCCCGACCACCCCACACCCCGCTCCTGTCCTGCGTTTTCTGCTTCAGGTGAGGGCGCATCGCGGTGTCACTTTACCTGTAAGCAGAGGGTCCTCCAGAGAAGCCATGGGGTGGGGAGGGGCAGCAGGGGGCCTGAAGGCCTGAACGGGAACGGGACACCGGGGCGTCAGAGGCTAGGCTGCAGCGTGGGAGCACAGGGGCAGCGAGTATGGTGTGTCCTGCAGTCCCGAATGGGCTGCAGCACAGCACCCTGGCGCTGTGCGCCCCTCCTTCCCGCCTGGGCAATTAACGAAACCCCTGCTCAAGGCCGCCCCCGACCCGCCCCCCCCTTCCCTCCTGAGTCCTCTGAGAGCTCACTTCCAGCTTTGGAAATTAGCAAAGACCCTTCTCTGCGCTGGCCCCGCCCCCTCACATCTGAAACCTGAGCCATGGCTGGGGTGCGGGGCTAAGTCCTGGCATGCTACTGCATTGCCAGCGCCAGCGCTGGGCAGCCTCCTAGCCGGGCTCCCTGAGCGGGTGTCCACGTGCAGCCTGGCTGCGAATAGATCATCAGTCTTAAACGCCGGCTGCACTCTTGGGTCAGTTTGCTGGCTTCCAGATTGCGCCCAAAGCCAGGAACCAGCTTCCCCAGCACAGGCCTGGGCTGAGATGCCTGCCTGGGATCTGTCTGAGCAGTCTCCTCCACTCCAGGCAGGGATGGCACTTCGACCTGGATGTTTGGGTTTTTTGTTTGTTTTTTTTGGTCATTGGTTATTACATGACCTCCAGGGTAGGTGCTCCACAAAGGGAGTGAAAACAGGACGCCATATATAAGCATACAGCCATTCAAGAAAAATAGCTTGGGGTTCTCCTGGAAACGCTGCATTGGTCCTTGCACTATGGTTTAATAGAAAAGGGATTATGCACCAAGTTACTTAAATGAGCATAGGTTGAAATCGTTTACTGAGAGTAAATATTTTAAATAGTTATATTTTAACTAAATCTATCATCAATCATAAATCTATTACACGAAGGTTACAGGCAATTTAAAAGCAAGAGCACTCTTTTCAGGGTTTTAAATAATCCCTGTCTGTCTTGGCACATGAGAATGCAAAGATAGGAAATGGTTTGTAAAAGATCATATAATAGCTTTTACTAATTCTATTTATTTGACAGACAGAGATCACAAGTAGGCAGAGAGGCAGGCAGAGAGAAAGATGGGGAAGCAGGCTCCTGGTCAAGCAGAGAGCCTGATGAAGGGCTCGATCCCAGGACCCTGAGATCATGACCTGAGCCCAAGGCAGAGGCTTAACACACGGAGCCACCCAGGCGCCCCCAGATGAAATACATTTCTGACTTAGAAACTTCAGATAGAATTATTTTGTCCATGATGACAACTGAAGAAAATGTGTCATCCCTAAACCTAACCTTAAACCCTACCAACGCTGAAACCTAAGCTGACCTTAAAGCCCAAACTAGAACCCTGAATCCCAAACCTGGAATGGAACCCAAAGCCTGTACCTGAGCCCTGGATCCAAGCCCTGAACCAAGAACCCAAACCCTAAACCAGACCTCCAAGTCATGAAACCTGAACCCAAATCTCAGCATGAAGTCAAACCCCAAATTTGACCTTGAACTTTATCCCATAAGCCCTGAGTCTTAAAGCCTAAATCATAAACTTAAAGCCCTAAACTATAACTCTGTTCCCTTGTCCTTCACTCTAAACCCTCACCCTAACACTAAACCCAAAGCCTGATCTAGAACTCTGACTAAAACCTGAACCTGTACCCAAATTCAAATGCTTCACCACACTTTGCTTAGGCACTTGCCATTGATGGATATTTGCAGTTTCTACCTTTTGATTCTTGTGAACATTGTTTGGGTTGGGGGCTAGGGTTAGGGTCTTGGATTAGGGTAGGGTCCAGGCTTGAGACCAAGTTGAGGTCAGAGTGTGGGTCTGCATCAGGGCCATGTTCAGTGACACTGTTTGGGTCAAGGACTGTTGTAATTCCACATTGTTTCCAATTCATTGTTCCTTAGCTATTTGGGGGGAAGTTGGGGGGTATTGGGCTCCATGCAGCTTGAATTTCCGGAATGAAATGGCATCAGCTGGACCCCAGGAGGGAGCAGGACCTTCCACTGAAGGGTGAGCTCCCACAGTCCTGCACTGCCTTGCACCGCCTGCAGAGGGCGCCAGACCCCAGCTCCGCCCTGAGCCAAGGCTGCACAGCCACAGCTGGGACCAGAGCCCCGCCTCTTCAGGACCCACTGTGGAGACTTCTGGAGAATGTGGGGCGCCTCCCACCCTGACAGGACAAGCTGAGGAGGGTGTGGCTCTGCATCCACACTGACCGGACCCGTTGTGGAGGACGCGCCCACACTGGCAGCAGTCCAACCTCCTAAGGACCAGATGCTGGAGGAGCTGAGGAGAAGCCGCCTGAGTGCACTGTCAAGGGTTTCGTGGTCTCAGGACCCCACAGAGGAAGGGCGCCCTGTGTAGACACTGGGGCTTCCGTCGTTTTGTGTGAGGAGACGTGGCCTCCTGCTGTGCTGTGCGCGGGGCTGTGGGGTCCCCCCTTTCTGGGCTCCGGTGCTCCTGGGTCCTCGTCTGTGTTTGTGTGCTCGCGGATTCGGTTCCTGGGGCTCCTCAGATGGTCTGCAGTCAGGGAGCATCAGCCTTCTTCGGTGCTTGTGCTCTCCCCACCTCAGCCCTGCGGGGTCCTTCCCGTGTCCACACCCACTCCAGGCTTGCGCCAAGTCCAGAAATTCGGGAGCCAGAGTGAGGACTCTGTAGACGGTTTTGGGGAGAGTAGGTATTTTCCCAATGTGGGTTCTACCCTGAGCACAGTGCCTCCCCATCTCCGTGTGTACCCCTCCCTGTCTGTCGTCATTGTTGCAGGGCTGTCAGATGACAGGTCTGTCACCTTCTTGGTTCAGGGGCCTCCCGGGTATCTTGCTGTCTTGGATGCAGGTGTAAATGAGATCGTTCTCCGCAGTCTCTTTTTGATGGTTCCTTCTGAGCACCTAGGAGTGCCACTAATTTGTGCATATTGATTTTGTTCCTTGCAAGTTCTTGAATTTATTTGTTCGATTGGCCTTAAACTCAATCTGCCAGTTATTTGACCAGCAGCATGGATTTAATTGGGAAGAGCAGAGAATGGCAGTCTGGGCTGAGCAAGCTAAGGTCCCATCACAGGCAAGTGCGAGAAACAAAGGAGAGTAACATTATTTCATGGAGGAGGAAGAAGTTGGAAAGGGTGCTTGAAGGAAAGTCCCTTGGAGAAAGGCAGGGTGATGGAGAATTCTCACCAGCTGAGCTGCAAAGCTCCTACAAAAAGTCAGGAGATGAACCTACAGCTTCCCGTGTGGGGCCTGGAATTGGTGAGTCTCTCCTGTGGGGAATTGCAATGTGGAGTCTGTAATGGGTACTGAGCAGCAGGCGCCCCCTTCCAGCCTCCCCTTCTGGCATCCCCAGTCCACTTTACTGGGGCTTCCCTTCCTGCTTTTGCACAGTTCTAACCAGTTTGTGGTGGAACGTTGTGGAAAAACTGAAATTCCAAATCCACTGCTTCTACTGCACCTGTGATACAGGGGCCCATGAGTTAATTCTCCCACGAGTCTCTTGCTAACATGTGTCCTCTCCATGTTGGGTGACCTGGATCTGGGAGGGCTTGGACTCCATCCCAAAGTCTGATGTTCTCTCTGCTTCCGTGTCGTCGTGCTAACATGGTTGTTTGGAAGATTCATTTCCTCTGTGGTGATTTCAAAGTGCAGTCAGCTTGTTATAGCAGCACAAATACGTGCTGTCTCCACACTCAGATTCCCCAGCCGTCATTTCTTTACCACGTTTGCCACTTCACACGGGATGCTTCAGTGTGTTTGATCCCACACCTGCAGAACCACCACATAACCTGAAATGAGGAGATCATTACAGAACCCATCCAAGGGTTAGTGTTAGGAACCAGGGACATGGCAGGACTGACCTGAAGACCCCATGGAGAGCTGTCAGGGTGGCTGAGTTGACAGTGGAGGTGAGGGTGAGTGTCTGGCTCTGGCTTTGTGTCCAGGAGTCAGCTCTGTGTGGGTGTGTCCTCAGCTAGGCATGCAGATTTCTGCTCCTCTGAATCCTTTCCGGAGTTCCAAATGGCACAGTTTCCTTCTGGGAAGCAGGCTGAGTCCTCTGGGATTGCCCATGTGTCCCCAAATTGTAGGGCACCTACTGCAAGGCCTTTGGGGTCACAATCCTGAGAACCGAACCAAACCAAAGGTTATGGTTAGGGCCCACCACATGGCAGGCCCGATCTGCCAGCACTCTGTCCATCTTTCTGGGGGAGGAAGCAGTCGAGGGATTTGTTCAGGGTGAGTGTCAAGCTCCAGGTTTGCATCCAGGGGCCTGCTGAATATGGGGGTGTCCAGAGGTAGGAATGCAGATTTCAGTTCCTCTGAATCCTTTCTGGAGTTCCAAATGGCATGGTTCCTTTCAGGGTGGCAGGGTGAGTCCTATGGTGTTCCTCACTGTCCCCAATCTCTGAGGATTTGGAGCCAGGCCGTCGGGGACACACCTCTCAGGACAGAATCTAGGCTTAAGAGTTTGTGCCTATGGGCATGGCTGCACTGATCTGAAAGCACTGTGGCGAGGATCACAGGGGTCTGAGTTGAGAGCATGGTTCAGGATCAGTATCAAGGTCTGGGTTTGTGTCCAGTGGACCGCTGAATGTGGGGGTGGTCTCAGATGTCCAAGACGATTTCCCCTACTCTGAATCCTTTCCAGCATTCCAAATAGCCTGGTTTCCTTCTGGGTGGCAAGCTGAAATCTCTGGGATTTCTCAGGTCTTGCCATTGCCCTTGCAAGGGCAAGATACTTTTTACAGTAAAAGAATTCACCAGATGAGCTGAACAGCAGAAAAGACACAGCTCAAGAGTTAATCAGTGAACAGGAATATCATGCCAAAAACTTCTTTGATAACACACTACAGAGCAAGGGAAGATAGGAGAGAAAGCTGAGATATAAAGGACAAACCCTCCAACTTTCCAACATCATTCCCTACTTGTTTATTTCCATTGCTGTCAGCTCATTCCCAGTCAAAAATAAGTCACATGAGCCAGCCTTTTTTCTTCCTGAGATTGGGGCACTGCAAAGCCCACCAGAGGGGCCAAGGGCACCCCTATACCTGCTGAGCTGAGCCCATTTGTACCCCAATCGTGAGGAGGTACCAGCCTGTCCCCCTGGTGCTCCATGGTCTGTGGCAGTCCTTCCTTCTGGACCCTGCTTTGCTGCTCTATTTTCGCTAACCCTGGTCTCAAACTAGGGATTGCTTCTGGAAGAGGAACTCAGGGAGATGAGGCTCAGGAGGGTCTCCCTGCCTGGAATCTTCGTGTGAGGAGTGCACAGCCAACAGATTTTGCCCAGGGACTTGCAAAATGCAGAGAGGCAGATTTCTTTTCTCTCTTTCTCTCTCTCTCTAGCCTCATACTAACCAGGAGTTCTTAGAACTTTCTTCAGTGACTTCTAGGTGTAGCTTGGCCACTTTTTCACAGAAAGGCCACTTGAGCATGATGAAACACACGTATAAGCAATTACATTAAAAAAAAAAAAACAATAAGCCAATGCACACAGACCTTTGACAGCAGCACAGGACACTCAAGGGACCAGAGTCCCTACCTTGGGCAATAGTGGTAGAGGCCGGGTTCTGCCATGCAGGTCCCTAGACCTTTGGCAGTTTCCACGATTGCAAATCCAGACATGCAGAATCCTGAGGGACAACCTACTAACTGCAAAAGAGCAAAAATTCATCAGGATTCAGAGAGTGGAAATCCATTTGTACTGGAAAAGAAAGAAGTAGGCTTGCTGTGAATCCAGCAGGGAGGACAGGCATAGATAAAGGCTGGTGTATGGGTCACGGAAACTATTGTTTCTCAAGGGTCCTGCTGTCTCTGTAAAATGCTATGAGGACTGTCTCTTGGGGACCTCCTGCTTTCCTACCAGTGACACCCCCAGATTCTGCTTTGCTAGTCCCATGGATTCCTGGGGATACCCAGTTGATAAGCTATGCTGTCCTCATGACAACACTTGCTAATGGACTGAATGTTTGTGTCTTGTCCCAATTCAGATGTTGAAGCCCTGACCCTCAAGGAGTGCCATCAGGAGGTATGGGCTTTGAGAGGTGGTGAGGTCATGAGATTGGAACACTTGTGAATGAGATAAAAGCACTTCTGAGAAACGACCTGAGAGATTGTTCTGCCAGCTGTCATCCATGCAAGTCTACAACAGAAATATGGGCATTTGTAGATAATGAAGCAGTCTCTTGCTAGATATCAGATCTCCCAGGATCTTGCTTTTGGACTTCTCAGTCTCTAGAACTGCAAGGAATAGTACATGTTTTGCTGTTTCAGCCACCCAGTCTGTCATCATTTGTTGCAGCAACTTGAACTGAATAAAGCAGAGCCCAAGTCCTGGTTAATCCCTGCTTCTACTCATTTCCCCTCAGAAAGAGCTTCTAATCCAGAACTGACCTCTGCTTTCCATACACGTGCTTCAGACTCCTTCTGTGAGAGCCCAGACTTTGTAAAAGACTCCTCCCTCATGGCAACCAGCATTCTGTGACTCCTGAGGACTGTCCTCCCTGACTGTATTGAGTCAATCAAACTGATTTTGATTCTGGAGTCCCAGGATCAAGGACTGCATCAGGCTCCCAGCTTCATGGGGAGTCCGCTTCTCCCTCTGACCTTCTCCCCTCTCATGCTCTCACTCTCACTCTCTCTCTCTCCCTCTCAAATAAATAAATAAAAATCTTTTAAAAATCTGATTTTAACAGACCATAAGCTTGTTCTTGCTGGTCTTTGGAAGATTAGGCATTAGCCCTTCGGAGAAAGTTCTGAATGGCTGCTTCATGAAGGGGTGAACTGTGTCCCCAAAGTCTCTTTTTGCTGCCTTCTTTTTTTTTTTTTTTTTTTTTTAAAGATTTTATTTATTTATTTGACAGAGAGAAATCACAAGTAGGCAGAGAGGCAGGCAGAGAGAGAGAGGAGGAAGCAGGCTCCCTGCTGAGCAGAGAGCCCGATGTGGGACTCGATCCCAGGACCCTGAGATCATGACCTGAGCCGAAGGCAGCGGCTTAACCACTGAGCCACCCAGGCACCCCTTTTTGCTGCCTTCTAATCACAGATGCTGAGACAAATCCTCCCAGGTGCTGGTTTTTCAAAGCACTTAATGCTTTGGCTTTGAAGTTCCTCACTTGACAGTTCTGCTTTAATCAGTTTGTGACAAAACAGCCAATTGGTGGTGGATGCAAAGTGCACTGATAAAGTTAATATCAGGGAACAATTTTTTGAGTGTCATGCATGTGCACGTGTGTGCACACACATATCCATGTGCTAAGCATTATGGTAAATGTCTGACAAGAACTAAAAGATCAAAAAGTCAGGATACCCCATTAGCTGATATTTTTATTATTCCTACATCCTAATCTATGAAAAACAGGGTCAGAGAATAAGAAGTGGCAAAAAGAATCAAGATTTGAGGCAGTTCGATTTCTCAGCCAGCCTTGATCAATAGGCATGTACACCTGTGTCTAGTTTCAGCTCTGTGTAATCTTGCCATAACCTTGGATAAGCCATTCATCTCTCAAGTTCAGGTTCTTGGTCCAAGGAGGGAAGGGGCACAGGTTGAGTACCTCCAGTGGGACTTCCTGGCAGGCTTGTTCATCCAAGCATTCCTGTTTCAGTTGGAGTAATTGAAGCCAGTCTTTGTTTTACCGAAGGCCAAGCTTGTCCAGTGTGTCCATGCCACCAGCCAACAGCATTTGTCCATGCCATGTAACAACTGAGCAACATTCATAGGAATGGGGGGAGGAAAAGATGTCCACAGGTGTTGACAGATGTTCTGCATGGAGGAACAGGAGCTGGGGCCATCACCTGCTGTTTCTAGTGGCCTTCTCTGTCGAGTTAAAATAAATGGCAATTATTTGCAATGACAGGGGTGAAAGTAGAGGGTATTATGCCAAGCGAAATAAGTCAGTCAGAGAAAGACAATTATCATATGATCTCACTCATATGTGGAGTTCAAGAAACAAACCAGAATCATAGGGGAGTAAAGGAAAAAAATAAAACAAGATGAAGTCAAAGAGGGAGACAAACCAGAAGAGACTTTAAAAAAAAAGATTTTTATTTACTTATTTGACAAACAGAGATCACAAGTAGGCAGAGAGGCAGGAAGAGCGAGAGAGGAGGATGCAGACTCCCCAGGGAGCAGAGAGCCTGATGTGGGGCTCGATCCCAGGACCCTGAGATCATAACCTGAGTTGAAGGCAGAGGCTTTAACCCACTGAGCCAGCCAGGTACCCCTCAGAAGAGACTCTTAATCACAGTAAACAAACTGAGGGTTCTTGGAGGGGAGAGGGATGGGTGGATGGGGTAACTGGGTGATGGACATTAAGGAAGGCATGTGATACAGTGAGCACTGGGTGTTACAAAAGACTGATGAATCACTAACCTGTATGTCTGAAACTAGTATTATATGTTAATTAATTGTATTTAGATTAAAATTTTCTTTAAAAATAATTTTAAAATAAAATAAGTAACAATCCAATAATGATCAGAGTTATCCAGCAGGGAGTATCAGATCTAGAAGTCAGTTAAATTTAAGGGGCTTGCCGAAGTTTAGGAGAGTCACGCTAGGTCATTTTCCTGTGTGGGGAAGTCTTCAGGGGCAGTTCCAAAGACAAAGATTATTAATATTTCTCCTTCCCCCATTCCTCCTAGAGCCAAAGATGTTTCCTCCACTCACCCACTGGCCCTGTATGTAGGTGTTGCTTTCTCTCTACCAATCAAAAAATCAGTGAGTAACTATAACTTCACCTTTTCCAATATCCCCCTACCCCCGACCTTTGGTCTTTAATGGCCATGGGCAACAGGGACAAAAACATTTTTTAAAAACTTACAGAGATCTATTATGTTCTACTACCTTGGCCCGCATGGGCCACTGCAAAGGGATTCTGTGAACCGTGTACTCAGATGAATGGTCATTATCTTCAAAAAGGCAGGGGCAGTGATAGACACAGGAACCAAAAAAGCAAGAGTTAACGGACCATCAGAATAATGGAGTACCAACACTTTTATGTCCTTGGCTTGAATCCTCAAGGTCCAGTGTCTCAACAGAATTTTCATTTTGGTCTCATCTGCCTCACTTGTCCACCCCTGGGCCAGTTGGCAGTTATACTGAGAACCGGAAATTTTCCTTAGAAGAGAGAAAGAGTATTTGTCAGGTAAACCAAAGAAATGTCCATTATAGGAAGTTAGGCCTTTTGTCATGGTACTCCATTAGCACCCTCCTGACTGTTAAAGAAAAAAAAAATATTGTGACACCCATTAAAGAGAGTAAGGAAGATTTTATTCAAGGGATGCTACTATGATGAGATTTTATTGTATAGTATGGGAGAGAAATCTGGCTCAGCTCAGACAAATGGAGATTTACAGCTAAAGAGCATGGTGGGGATCACTGAATGTAAAATTAAGATGGAACATCAAGGGTAAGGATGAAGGGATTCTGGCTAAACCATCTGGACAGTAATATTGTTGAAGGAAGGCTAGGGTCATAAACTATTGAGATCAGGGGATAAGGAATTTTTTAAAAGACTTATTAATACATTTTAGAGAGAGGGAGCAGGGGTAGGGGTAGAGGGAGAGGGAAAGAGAATTTTAATCAGACTCTTCACTGAGCATAGAGCCTGAGGTGAGGCTTAATCTCAGGACCGTGAGATCATGACCAGAGTAGAAACCAAGAGTCAAACGTTCAACCAGCTGCACCAACCAGGTGCCCTGGGAATAAGGGATTGGATCAGATATTAAGGGTTATAGATACTGAAGCACCTGGGTGGCTTAGTTGGTTAAATCTCTGGCTTTGGCTTGGTCATGATCTGATCCCAGGATCAAGCCTGGCATTGGGCTTGCTGCTCAGTGGGGAGTCTGGTTCTCTCTCTCCCTCTGCTATTCCCCCTGCTCAGGCTCTCTCTCTGTCAAAATAAATAAATCTTAAAAAAAAAAAAAAGTGGTAAGATACCAGGGGTGAGAGATAAGGAATTTGATCAGATATCAAGAGTAGGATAGAAGATTGCTGAAAAATGACCAAGCAGATTTCTTGCTAAAACTGGGCTAAGTGGGCGGAGCCTAAGGTCAAGGCTAGACAGAAAGAGGACTCAGAGGAACTTGACTCGAGTCTGGTCAAGGAGAAAATCTTCATCATCCATGACCATTGTATTTTCTGCAGTCACACATTTTACTAATTCTTTTATCAGATATTCAGTGAACGAGAAACATGAACACAGCAGCAATAATATAACAAATGTAAGCGCTCTGGAAGAGACAAAGGCAGTATGGGAATCCACCTCATTAGATTTAGAATATGCATGACTCCATGACTGAATTACTACCACTGCTTGACTGTTGAGATTAAGATGTAGTACAGAGGATCAGAGCGAAGGGAGGGAAATCTGAATGGGAGTCATCAGAAAGGGAGACAAGCCATGAGGCACCTTTAACTATAGGAAACAAACTGAGAGTTGCTGGGGGGGAGGGGAGTGGGAGACATGGAGAAACTGGGTGATAGGCATTAAGGAGGACACGTGATGTGATGAGCACCAAGGGTTATCCACAACTGATGAGTTACTGAATTCTCTGAAACCAATGATGTACTATCTAATGGCTAATTGAATTTAAATATCTAAAAAAGGCACTTCAAAAAAAAAGATGTAGCATAACTCACAATATCCTTTGAGTGGAAGAATGTGCGGACTTTCCACACCTCTGCTGTCCAAGTCCCATGGCTAGTAGCCACATGTGGCTAATGACCACTTAAAAG
This sequence comes from Mustela nivalis, assembly GCF_964662115.1. NCBI lineage: Eukaryota > Metazoa > Chordata > Mammalia > Carnivora > Mustelidae > Mustela > Mustela nivalis. Next base: position 1,338,231 of record NW_028136504.1, on the reverse strand, counting down.
GTGGCCAATTCAAATGGAGAAATGCTGTAAAAGCAGAATAAACACTGGCTTTCAAAGACATATTGTAACCAAAAGTCAGAGAGTATTGCCACCCTCACATCACAAACATCGCATGACTTCTACAGCTAATGAGAGTGGGACCCAAGATGAGAGAGGTCAACCTGAAAGTCCATGATGTCAGAAAGAACATGGAGAAGAAAGAGTCACAATCCTGGAGTGGATGGTCTGAAGACTGTCAGAATGCCTTTTTTTTTTTTTTTTTTTTTGGTGATTCTGTATACGGACAAGGAGAATTCATTGGAGATGACATCTGTATGCCTCACATTTTCAAGGGAAAATTATGAAAACGCATATAGACCCACAGCCATAGTTTAATTATGTTTGAAATATATTCAGAACTACTCCAGTCAGTAAATTGCATATTTTCACATTTAGCTTCTCAATTTTCTCTTCGGCACCTCCCATTCTTGAAATCCCAACACAAATCACATCTCTTGCCTAAGGACCATAAACTACCTCACTATCAAAGGCTACAGTTCATTCATTCATTTGATTCATTCAAAGCAACCTAATCTTGAGTGATGTCTTAGGCGCTCTTCTAGGGACTGGTGACACGGTGAACAAAATAGGTAAAAATCTCACTTTCATGGAGCCTCTCTGGTATTTAGGGGAAAATCTTTCCTTATCAACATGAAAATACTTTTTATGGATGTTGCTTAGAATTTCAGTTTTTTTTTTTTTCTTGACAGTATCTCAGGTGATCATCTTTGAGGTGGTTCTCCTGAAAATATTTTTGGGGGGTACTGACTCGACTTTCTGAGTCAGACACTTTCCTAAAGACAGGGGTCAAAGGAAAAGTGACAACTGTCACTCTTGCAGTAAGAACAGGGATCACAATGCTTGAAACAGATATGCTGCTCAGCTGTCAGAAAGTCCACAAGGCTCCAAATGTGTGTGGCCAACTAACGGAACCTGTAACTCAGAGGTTATCATCCTGAGAGCAATGGGAAATCCCTCTAGTTAAGGACTCTCCTTGACGGAAGCTTGACAATGGCCTTGATTTACTTACTATGATGTTTAGGTAATTATACACATTAAGAAAAGTGCACAAGGCACTTACATTTCCATGATACCATCAAAGATATTGTTGTTTTATTAAAATGTTACATCTAGAGTTGTAACGTATAGAGTAGTTAAGTCAATCACTATGAGGTACAGGTGAGACTATTGTAACAGCCATACTTCCATAAAAAAGAAAAATTTTTTGTGGTTTCTGATCTAGGAATCAGCCAGTGAATAATTCTATATCAGTGTCCAGTTACCGGGCTAAACATGTAATCTATTTATATTTCTGAGGGTAAGCAGAATTGTGATCACTGAGCCAGCTGTATTCTAGTAACTACTCATTTACCCAACATAACAGATATAAGAAGGTAAAAGGCTTCTAAGGAGACTGGTTACTTATATTTTGAACCACATTTTGGCAGGTATAACTTGCAACTTGTGCTTAGTGGTAAGATTTCTGATATTTACTTTCTCCTTCCTTTGGCAAGTCAAGTTAGTTAAAAAGTAATTAGAGTAGAGTCCATTGTTTTTCTTAAATGCTTACAGAGATATAGAACTCTCAAGTTTCTTTACTAGACAGGATTAGATCACATTAGTGATAAAGATCAGAATGATTTACATTGCTAAAACGAGAACTTCCTGTCAGTTTGGAGAAAGCTCATTTTTATAACCAACATATTGGCTGGGCTAGAGATTAATGAGTGCTATGGGTGGGGTGATGAATGTGATATATTCAATGACCTGTGGAATTTGTTCTGTAATTTCCCCACTCCTCTGGTCAGCAGAGCGTCTTCTTCAGTACCCAGCACTGCCCATAACTGCATTCAGAAAATCACTCTCCAAAAATGGTTATTTGTTTTGCCTTTTTTATAATTTTTTAAAACATTTGATTTATTTACATGTCAGAGAGAGGGAATGAGAGCACAAGCAGGGGGAGCAGGAGAGGGAAGGGGAGAAGCAAGCTTCCTGCTTGGTGGGATTGCACAAGGGCTGAAGAAGACAGAATGGGAAGGGGACAAGGAGAATAGTGGGTTTCAGATTCTTGGGAACAGAGCCCACATCTATTTCTATGTTTATCTCACTGCTATAAACCCAGGTCACAGCAGAGTGCCTGCAGCAGAGTCATGGAAGTGCTCCAGAACTGATAACTATTGCTATTTATACTACTAACATTCCTCCACAAAGGGCCAAGTGTCATAGCTTCTCCCAGTTCCCCACACTGAACGCAATGAAGAATCAAACTATCGGGTGAAGGATGGCGAGGGGCATTTAACAGGACCCAGATCACAGGAGCCATATTGTATTGCAGGACCAGGGGTCTTACCAGTGACTAGGTATTCACTCCTCTTGAGAGGCTAGCTCCTTGGATCTCCCTCTTCAATCCTCTGAACCCATGTCTGGCATCAGAAACAAAAGTAAACATAACGTATCGCCCTTGTTTATTTTTTACTATTATTTGTTACAGAGGAAGAGAGAGATCACAAGCAAGGGGAGCTGCAGGCAGAGGGAAGGCAGGCCCCCCACTAGAGCCTGGTATGGGATCCAATCCCAGGACCCTGGGATCATGACCTGAACCAAAGGTAGATGCTTAACTGAGTAAGCTACCCAGGCGTCCCTTATTGTCCTTCTTTAAAATTTAATGTATTCTCTCTCCTTCTCTCTTTGTCCCCACTCTGTCACTCATACTCACACAATCACAGAGTCACAGACAATAGCAAGGCATTTCCCATTCTAATTCGCTAAGGCACTGTGAGCTTAAGCTCAACAGAATCACTTTGCCAGCTGCTGCTCTACCGTGCCCTGATCCCTTCTCTATCCCCAAGCTCGATCTGTAACTCAAGTGTCATGGTGGTGGCTCTTTCTGCCCTCCCTCCACAAGGCTGCCATCAGCACACTCTTCCCCGTGGCTCCACTCCCCAGCACTGGCTGCCTTTGGTCTACGGGTATGCCCTCTCCTAGAGCTTTTCCACTCTCCCTGAGGGGAAGACAACCCTTACTTCTCCCCGGTGGCTGTCACGTGTCCGCTATATATTGTGACGATCAGCCCGATTAAGAGATTGGGAACTAAAAGACCGGCTTCTGCTTATGGATCAAACTAACTCTGGGGCTTGGGACACATGACAGCAGCACATGGTGGTAGAACTGAGATGGTTAGGGAGTTAATCTGCATTTTCACATCTGGTCAGCAGCAGAACAAAGAAGACACCCCAGATCTCCTATCTCCCAGAACAGTACTCTTCAAGTAACTTACAGCACCATCCTTCTCCAACTTTGGAAGTGGCACTTTTCCAACCCCAAAGTCTTGATTCTAGGCAGCACTCCGAGAGATACTCCCTCCAGAATCACCCCTGGCTGGAAGTAGTGGTCGGCCAAGGCCTCCCAAATATCTTCCCTTCAGAGTTGCGCTTGCATCAAACTCAAAACTGTGGCACGTACGGGACTTTCCTGTCAGCCTCTAGCTCTAATGACCTATTGGACTTCAGAGGTGCTCTTTTATACCCACTTACCTTATAACATCAACGTGTGACTCCTCTAGAACTCTCTCCATGGCTTTTCTCCTGTACTAATTGTTATGGACTGAATTGTGTCCCCACAAAAGTCATATGAAGAATTCCTAATCTCCAGTGTGACTGCATCTGGAGATAGGGCCTACCTAGAAGGAGGTACTGAAGGCTTGGTGAGGTCACAGGAGTCCTAATCTGCTAGGACTGGTGTCCTCATAAGGGTGAAACACATGAAAGCACTCCCCCTACCTCCCCTCTGGGGGCCCACAGAGAAGAGGTCATCTGAGGGCACAGTTGAAAAGGTAGTGATCTATAGAACAACAAGAAAAAGCTCACTGGAGACCAACCTTGCTGGCACCTTGATCTGGAACTTCTGGCCTCCAGATCTGTGCGAAAATACATTTCTGACATTAAAGCTCTCCAGCCTGTGTTTGTCTGTCCCCGACGGCCTGGCTCCAAAGCCTCAGAGATTGGGGACAGTGAGGAACACCATAGGACTCACCCTGCCACCCTGAAAGAAACCATGCCATTTGGAACTCCAGAAAGGATTCAGAGGAACTGAAATCTGCATTCCTACCTCTGGACAGCCCCATATTCAGCAGGCCCCTGGATGCAAACCTGGAGCTTGACACTCAACCTGAACAAATCCCTCGACTGCCCCCTCCCCCAGAAAGATGGACAGAGTGCTGGCAGATCGGGCCTGCCATGTTGTGGTCCCTAACCATAACCTTTGTTTTGCTTTTCAAGATTCTGACCCCAAAGGCCTTGCAGTAGGTGCCCTACAATTTGGGGACACATGGGCAATCCCAGAGGACTCAGCCTGCTGCCCAGAAGGAAACTGTGCCATTTGGAACTCCGGAAAGGATTCAGAGGAGCAGAAATCTGCATGCCTAGCTAAGGACACACCCACACAGAGCTGACTCCTGGACACAAAGCCAGAGCCAGACACTCACCCTCACCTCCACTGTCAACTCAGCCACCCAGACAGATCTCCATGGGGTCTTCAGATCAGCCCTGCCATGTCCCTGGTTCCTAACACTAACCCTTGGATGGGTTCTGTAATGATCTCCTCATTTCAGGTTATGTGGTGGTTCTGCAGGACATTGTCCTGGTGTGGGATCAAACACACTGAAGCATCCCGTGTGAAGTGGCAAACGTGGTAAAGAAATGACGGCTGGGGAATCTGAGTGTGGAGACAGCACGTATTTGTGCTGCTATAACAAGCTGACTGCACTTTGAAATCACCACAGAGGAAATGAATCTTCCAAATATCCATGTTAGCACGATGACACGGAAGCAGCGAGAACATCAGACTTTGGGATGGAGGCCAAGCCCTCCCAAATCCAGGTCACCCAACATGGAGAGGACACATGTTAGCAAGAGACTCGTGGGAGAATTAAATCATGGGCCCCTGTATCACAGGTGCAGTAGAAGCAGTGGATTTGGAATTTCAGTTTTTCCACAACGTTCCACCACAAACTGGTTAGAACTGTGCAAAAGCAGGAAGGGAAGCCCCAGTAAAGTGGACTGGGGATGCCAGAAGGGGAGGCTGGAAGGGAGCGCCTGGTGCTCAGTGCCCATCACAGACCCCACATTGCAATCCCCCACAGGAGAGACTCACCAATTCCAGGCCTCACACGGGAAGCTGGAGGTTCATCTCCTGACTTTTTGTAGGAGCTTTGCAGCTCAGCTGGTGAGAATTCTCCATCACCCTGCCTTTCTCCAAGGGACATTCCTTCAAGCACCCTTCCCAACTTCTTCCTCCTCCATGAAATAATGTTCCTCTCCTTTGTTTCTCGCACTTGCCTGTGATGGGACCTTAGCTTGCTCAGCCCAGACTGCCATTCTCTGCTCTTCCCAATTAAACCCATGCTGCTGGTCAAATAACTGGCAGATTGAGTTTAAGGCCAATTGAACTAATAAATTCAAGATCTTGCAAGGAACAAAATCAATATGCACAAATTAGTGGCACTCCTAGGTGCTCGGAAGGAACCATCAAAAAGAGACTGCGGAGAACGATCTCATTTACACCTGCATCCAAGACAGCAAGATACCCGGGAGGCCCCTGAACCAAGAAGGTGACAGACCTGTCATCTGACAGCCCTGCAACAATGACGACAGACAGGGAGGGGTACACACGGAGATGGGGAGGCACTGTGCTCAGGGTAGAACCCACACTGGGAAAATACCTACTCTCCCCAAAACCGTCTACAGAGTCCTCACTCTGGCTCCCGAATTTCCGGACTCGGCGCAAGCCTGGAGTGGGTGTGGACACGGGAAGGACCCCGCAGGGCTGAGGTGGGGAGAGCACAAGCACCGAAGCAGGCGGACGCTCCCTGACCTCAGACCATCTGAGGAGCCCCAGGAACCGAATCCGCGAGCACACAAACACAGATGAGGACCTAGGAGCACCCGAGCCCAGAAAGGGGGGACCCCACAGCCCCGCGCACAGCACAGCAGGAGTCCACGTCTCCTCACACAAAACGACGGAAGCCCCAGTGTCTACATAGGGCTCCCTTTCTCTGTGGGGTCCTGAGACCACGAACCCCTTGACAGTCCACTCAGGCGGCTTCTCCTCAGCTCCTCCAGCATCTGGTCCTTAGGAGGTTGGACTGCTGCCAGTGTGGGCGCGTCCTCCACAACGGGTCCGGTCAGTGTGGATGCAGAGCCACACCCTCCTCAGCTTGTCCTGTCAGGGTGGGAGGCGCCCCACATTCTCCAGAAGTCTCCACAGTGGGTCCTGAAGAGGCGGGGCTCTGGTCCCAGCTGTGGCTGTGCAGCCTGGGCTCAGGGCGGGAGCTGGGGTCTGGCGCCCTCTGCAGGCGGTGCAAGGCAGTGCAGGACTGTGGGAGCTCACCCTTCAGTGGAAGGTCCTGCTCCCTCCCCGGGTCCAGCTGATGCCATTTCATTCCGGAAATTCAAGCTGCATGGAGCCCAATACCCCCCAACTTCCCCCCAAATAGCTAAGGAACAATGAATTGGAAACAATGTGGAATTACAACAGTCCTTGACCCAAACAGTGTCACTGAACATGGCCCTGATGCAGACCCACACTCTGACCTCAACTTGGTCTCAAGCCTGGACCCTACCCTAATCCAAGACCCTAACCCTAGCCCCCAACCCAAACAATGTTCACAAGAATCAAAAGGTAGAAACTGCAAATATCCATCAATGGCAAGTGCCTAAGCAAAGTGTGGTGAAGCATTTGAATTTGGGTACAGGTTCAGGTTTTAGTCAGAGTTCTAGATCAGGCTTTGGGTTTAGTGTTAGGGTGAGGGTTTAGAGTGAAGGACAGGGAACAGAGTTATAGTTTAGGGCTTTAAGTTTATGATTTAGGCTTTAAGACTCAGGGCTTATGGGATAAAGTTCAAGGTCAAATTTGGGGTTTGACTTCATGCTGAGATTTGGGTTCAGGTTTCATGACTTGGAGGTCTGGTTTAGGGTTTGGGTTCTTGGTTCAGGGCTTGGATCCAGGGCTCAGGTACAGGCTTTGGGTTCCATTCCAGGTTTGGGATTCAGGGTTCTAGTTTGGGCTTTAAGGTCAGCTTAGGTTTCAGCGTTGGTAGGGTTTAAGGTTAGGTTTAGGGATGACACATTTTCTTCAGTTGTCATCATGGACAAAATAATTCTATCTGAAGTTTCTAAGTCAGAAATGTATTTCATCTGGGGGCGCCTGGGTGGCTCCGTGTGTTAAGCCTCTGCCTTGGGCTCAGGTCATGATCTCAGGGTCCTGGGATCGAGCCCTTCATCAGGGTCTCTGCTTGACCGGGAGCCTGCTTCCCCATCTTTCTCTCTGCCTGCCTCTCTGCCTACTTCTGATCTCTGTCTGTCAAATAAATAGAATTAGTAAAATCTATTATATGATCTTTTACAAACCATTTCCTATCTTTGCATTTCTTGTGCCAAGACAGACAGGGGTTATTTAAAACCCTGAAGAGAGTGCTCTTGCTTTTAAATTGCCTGTAACCTTCGTGTAATAGATTTATGATTGATAATAGATTTAGTTAAAATATAACTATTTAAAATATTTACTCTCAGTAAACGATTTCAACCTATGCTCATTTAAGTAACTTGGTGCATAATCCCTTTTCTATTAAACCATAGTGCAAGGACCAATGCCGCGTTCCTGAGAGAACCCCAAGCTATTTTTCTAGAATGGCTGTATGCTATATATGCCGTCCTGTTTTCACTCCCTTTGTGGAGCACCTACCCTGGAGGTCATGTAATAACCAATGACAAAAAAAACAAACCAAAAACTCAAACATCCAGGTCGAAGTGCCATCCCTGCCTGGAGTGGAGGAGACTGCTCAGACAGATCCCAGGCAGGCATCTCAGCCCAGGCCTGTGTTGGGGAAGCTGGTTCCTGGCTTTGGGCGCAAACTGGAAGCCAGCAAACTGACCCAAGAGTGCAGCCGGCGTTTAGGACTGATGATCTTTTGGCAGCCAGGCTGCGCGTGGACACCCGCTCAGGGAGCCAGGCTAGGCGGCTGCCCAGTGCAGGCGCTGGCAATGCAGCAGCATGCCAGGGCTTAGCCCCGCACCCCAGCACGGGCTCCGGCCTCAGAAGTGAGGGGGTGGGGCCAGCGTAGAGAAGGGTCTTTGCTAATTTCCAAAGCTGGAAGTGAGCTCTCAGAGGACTCAGGAGGGAGGGGGGCGGGGGCGGGGGCGGGTCGGGGGCGGCCGGGAGAAGGGGCTTTGCTAATTGCCCAGGCGGGAAGGAGGGGCGCACAGCGCCAGGGTGCTGTGCTGCAGCCCATTCGGGACTGCAGGACCCACCATACTCGCTGCCCCTGCACTCTCATGCTCCAGCCTAGCCCATGAAGCCGTGGTGTCCTGTTCCCGTTCCCGCCGCCTGCTGCCCCTCCCCGCCCAATGGCTTCTCTGGAGGACCCTCTGCTCACAGGTAAAGTGACACCACGACGCGCCCTCACCTGAAGCAGAAAACGCGGTCCAGGAGCTGGGCGTGGGATGTTTGGGACCCAGCCTCCCGCCAACCCCAGGGCACCAGGACCACCCCAGACGCTGTGCCACACCCTGTCCGCAGGGGGTCAGGCCGGGACAGCGCCACAGGAGGTACCCCCCCCCCCCGCCAGAGGGCAGGCTAGCCCCCATAGTTCGGCACTCCCACGCGCTTTTCAGAGCCTCCTGCCATTTCCAGGGCACCCAGAACCCAGAGAGTGAGGCCTTGGGTGCTTTCTAGAGACAGATTCAAGGCAATTTTTCGACTTTGGGACTCAGAGTTAACATAGTTTTCATTTGTGATTATTATTTTTTGTGGGTGCCATAGCTTTTCTTTTGACCTATGGTTGTTTTCACTCCCGGTTCTGAAGAAGCCCCTAAATCCTAACCCTGTTGAGGACTCTGAAAGCTCTCAGAGCAGCAGTGCTGGGGGACAGTGTGGACACATGTTTTGGTTTCTCCTCTGGCCTGCTTCTGTGGCAGCCCCGCTCTGTCCTCCTCAGACTTCAGAGCAATATCTGAACAAGTGGAGAAGCGACCAGGGGGTCAGGAAGGTGGCCACCGAAGAGTGACTTCTCTGGAGGGTGGCTGAGCTAGCAAGTGAGCATGTTAGTCCAGCTCTGCCTGCATTCAGTATGGAGCTGAACAGGGGCCAGGGAAGGGGAGGAGGAGCAGAGAGCAGGGACAAAGGGACCAAAGAGGAGATTCAGATGAAGGGAAGTAATGGGGAGGAAAGAGAAGAAACTCTAGAAGACAGGTATGTAGAAAGGAAAAGGGATGAAGTGGGCATTGGGAAAGGGCACCACCAGGGAAGGAGAGAGGGGAAGGAAAGAGGGAGGAAGAGAGGAAAGGGGAAAGGGAGAAGGGAGGAGTCAGCCTGCCAGGGCTCCCCCTGCATCTGAAGAAGAGGTGGCTGCTCCAGCTTGTCAAACAGGGTGCTCACTCTTTGGCCCCAGTTTCTGCTCCCAGTGCTACTGGGCTTTTCAAGGAAGGCAGGCTGTCCCTTGGGACCTACTGGAGCCCACTGGAGCCCACAGGAGGGTGGGAGAATTAAGATGCCACTGGGTACTGTCCTGAGCTGCTCCCAGCCACCAGCCTCACCACATGGTGCAAGAGGGACCCCAGAACAAAGGAAGGATACAGGCCAGCATGTCTGCTGGTGGCCCTGGGCACTTAGCTCATCGCAGTGAACCACACGGCCTCCTCAACCCACGCTTTCAAAGCCTCCTTCTTCGTTTCTGGCTTTCATGTCTGTAGGAACATGAGCCAGATCTAACTCATCTCCGACAGACAATTCTGACTCACCCCGTGTCAGATTTTTATGAGTGGCTGTGATAGAGTAAGATAGCAATGCTCCAACAAACGGACTGTTTCCTCCCACTTGACCTCAACAGTCTTATACATTTTCTTAGCGAAAACATCTTGTCTCCTTCCATTAAGCTCATAACGTGGTCTAGGAGTATACATGCGCCTTCGGTAGATGCGAAGCGATACAGAGGTCTTTTTTTTTTTTTTTAAATTTTACAAGGTAAAGTCAGTGAACACATCCAACTTGACCAATACGTCTCTAAAATGTCAATCCAGGCAAAGCTTTTTCTGCCTACAGTTTGGAGCCTACGTGGTGACATTTTTAAAATGCTTTCAGTCCCTCAGTGAGGCTCTTAGAAGCTAGCCAGGGCTTACTACGTGCCAGGCACTGTGTCAGGTGTTGGAGCTAAAGGGAAAGAGAGCTTGGAGGCTAGCTGGGGAGGGACATCCATGACACAAGCACAGCTAGAAACGGAGGCCAGTGCTAGAAAAGAGAGAGCAGGCTGCATGGAGAGTGTGTACCATGGGGCTTGTGAGCTCACGAATAAGTGGGAGTAACTGGAGTGGGGAGATGGGGGAGAGAAGAGGGTCTTCCCATCAATGGGAATCACCTGTGCTTGGAGGCAGGTGGCATGAGAGGTCTCCACAGGAAGAAGGAGGCAGTGTGGTTGAAGGGCAGAGAGATGGGGCAGAACAGGCATCAGTCAGTTGGAGGGGTATGAATAGACTGATGGGAGGATTATGGGTGCCTTTGGAGAACTGAGAATTTGTTAGAAGATCAGTGCAGATTTCTATGGAGACAAATGCCAGGAACTGATAGGTCTTTGAAAGGTCACTCTGGCTGCTTTTTGGCAAAGGGGTTGGTAAAAGGCACTTGCAGGTGTGAACACACCAGGTGGGAGGTGAGTGCAGGAAATCAGGTGAGGGAGCATGGGAACTTGGTCTGGGGGTATATAAGGGAGAATAGCCTTTAAGGAGTTCCACAAATTGGCACCAGCTGTGGCTTCATTACAGAGCTGGAAGGGGGAGGTGGGTGTGTCCTGGAGGTTACAGAAATTACATGAGAAAGGGAAGTCTTTTTAGATCTCTTTTTCAACTAGAGGAACTCTCACCTTATTGATAGAATTCCAGAGTGGGAACCAATGATATGAGGACATCTTTGAAATGTCTGAATATGTTCTTCGACATCTTTGCAAGTGACGAGGAGACCTTGACCTTAGGAGGCCTTGGCCCTCTTTGTAGCCAGAAAGATTTCACCTACAGATTTGGGTTCTCCCTTTTAAAGTCAAGGAGTCAGTCCTTCCAAAGTACACCTCCTTTCATTTTACCCTCTCATCATACCTCACGTGCTGGCATCTCCAAGACCCTCTGTTCCAGGTTGAGAGTATCCACTTTGGCCGGGCTGGTCTTGCCAAGAACACCACCACAGGAAATCTAGAGCCTGTAGTGCTATTAATAACATCATCTAAGACTGTGTTTGCTGCCCTCTTGGCCTCTTCCCACCATGACTCACTGAAGCTTTTTACACATTGTATCCATTATGCTATAGTTCCCAAAGGTCATCTTCTCTAGTGCCATTAGTTTTTAGGGGAACAGGCAAACCTTAAACTTGTCCCCCTTAATTGGATCCCTGTGCCCCCACAATCTCTTTGAATGCCTTTCACCATGATCCTTGAATGAGATCTGAGACCACTGCTGGTACCTAACACTTCTTGGCACCTTGTCTGCTAGGTTCTTGGAAGAGGAGGTGGCTATGGAGGTGAGTGGGAATGGGAGTGGGAGGATTTCTCCCTTCACTTCCCTTTTTGTGTTTTCAAATAATGGGTTTTGAGGGGGAGGGAAAGGTTAACCAGACCATTTATTTTCCATCTCCCATCGATAAAATGTCACACAGGAGAGAGGTGGCAGAAACGCACTTTCAGGTTAATTTTTTTACAAGGAAGATTGACTTATGAACCTACTTTGTTATTCCCTTTCATTCAATTTCCCTGTACCTCCTTTTCTATGAAGTGTAACGGTAACCCATTATTATTTTTATTGTTGGCACGTGCTTTGTGAACCATAAAGTGTACGCTATAAATGGGAGCGCTTTTCTTTTTTTTTTTTTTTTGTAGTTTACGAAAAACTAATATTTTTTAAATTAATTTTTTATTTATTTTCAGCATAACAGTATTCATTCTTTTTGCACCACACCCAGTGCTCCATGCAAGCAGTGCCCTCTATGATACCCAACACCTGGTACCCCAACCTCCAAATCCCCCGCCCCTTCAAAACCCTCAGATTGTTTTTCAGAGTCCATAGTCTCTCATGATTCAGCTCCCCTTCCAATTTCCCCCACCTCCCTTCTCGTCTCTAACTCCCCATGTCCATGAAAAACTAATTTAAAAACATTCATCCACCAGAGTACCCAAAGGGCTCCCATATAAACTATCTGTCGTTACATTATGTCCCGATGTGGAGCTCGATCCCAGGATCCTGAGATCATGACCTGAACTGAAGGCAGAGGCTTTAACACACTGAGCCACCAGCCCCAATGTATTCTCTTCAGTACCAGAATTTGTAACCAATTGACAGATGAAAAAGGAGGCAGTCAAGTGAAAAACAATAGGTCTTAGACCTGCAAGAAATTTGAATTAGATGAATTCAGCTACTCAGGCACTGTTTCACATTTTCAGATCTCTGCAGAAAAGGGGTTAACCTTTTTACAGCATGTAAAAGAGAAGACTATAACACATACTATGTGTAAGCATGTAAATATCAAAAAATATCCCATTAGATGCTAAGACACACAGGGCCTATATTTTCTCTCAAATTCATGAATATGTAGGAGCAATAAGTGAGAAGTGAATGTATACTCTTCACTTCGAAGTCTTTTAGAAATCTAAAATATGACTTTCTATGGTTTGTGTCTCCATATTCCTTTATTGCCAGTTTGAACAAATCCACATGCTTTGATTCAAAGGTAATAAATTCCTCTTATTTGGAAACATGATGTTTATTTTTATTCTCTCACCCTTAGCAGGTGGTTTCATTTTAGCACACTTCAGAGTTATAATTTCATGCTTATTAAAAACATTTATTATGATCTACATAGATGAATGAAACTTTTATTTTATTAAATTATTTGACAAAAAATCTGTTATTTTTAAAAATGTATTTCCTTTAGGGTTATTTTAGAGCGTTCAGAGAGGATCTAGGAGTGTGGTATTATGTAGTTTTAAGTAGGTATGAAATGGTTATTTATAGGATTGTTTCTTTAAGGCTTATGTATATTGTCCATTATATGCTATAAAATATTTTGAAAGTAAATTTAAGGTATGTTTTACATAGTTTATTTTTTGGAAATAAATATTGAAATGACTTGTGAAATTCAGTATATTCTCAACATTAATTTATTTTGAAATTTACCAGTTGTCTACTGAACTATTATATGGCAGATATTACTTCAGACTACACTGGTAAATGAAATACTTGGCTTTGTAGAACTTTTATTTTAATGGGTGAGACAATTCAAAGCTATAAACCTTAATAAAAATGGCATAGTGCATTCAAAAAGGATGAGTACAATGGGGAAAAAGAAAAACTCGATCAGGGTGAGAAAAATCAAGGTTGCTAGGCAGGGGATGGGGAGTTAAAATTTTTAATAGGAAGATCAGGGTAGTTACAATGAAGCTGACAATTGAACAAAGGTATGGAAAGGTGATGAATTTGCGCAGAACTATCAGCAATAAGGTCACTCCAGACAAAGGAATTGGCTATCTTGAAGGCCATAAGGTTGGATCATGCCTGGCATATCTGAGGAATAGCAAGGAGGCCACTGTGAGTGACTGAAGAGTAGCAGGGAAAGAGGTCACAGAGGTTAAATGAGTGGCTAGATCATGTAAAGCTTAGAAGTCATTGTAAAACTCTGGCTTTTATATTTGGAAACTTACTGTGTGATAGAATTTCTGCTAATAACTGAGAGTTCAATTGTCCATAAAATTTCAAGGACTCTTATTCTAGTAAGACAGAATGAAGAGAAAGAGTTCATATTTTCACATGGTGTAACAAATGCTCAGAGATACAAGTGTAGGAAGCTATAGGATCACAGAAGAAGGCACTAAAATCACACCAATATATTTGATGACAGTGACTATATATAAATTTGTATTTTCTAGATTTTTTATAGTCATGGAATGACACTGTATATACTATTCATTGCCTGGCTTTTCTTTTCTCAGCATCATTACTTTGAGAATCTCCAATTGTAAATAGTTCATTTTGATGTTGAATAGTAATCTCTTTAATGAATAGATCATAATTTTTCTTTGCTCTATGGATGGACATTGATGAACATTTCCACTGTTTTCAATTCTTAAAAATAAGCTGCTATGAAATTCATATACAAGTCCCTGTATGAACATAGGGCTTGTTTCTCTTGGTTAAATGCCTAGAAGTAAAATGGCTATTTTTGTAACTGCAACATATTTTGCATTTAAAAAAATTTTCAAACTATTTTCCAAAGTGGTTGTATCATGATATATGCCAACAACAGTTTAGATTTTTTGTTGCTTCTCAATCTAGCTCAGACTAAGTACAATTAGCCTTTATAATTTTAGCCATTCTAATAGATATGTAAGCATGTCTCATTATGATTTTAATTTGTATTTCTTTAATGTCTAAATGTTGAGAAATTTGTCATGTGCCTATAAGCCATCCATATACTTTTGGTGACATGTCTCTTCCATTATTTCCTTCACATGTAAAATTGGATACTCTGTTTGGTTATTAGTAAGGTTTTTTATTTTTATTCATATTTAAATAATCAGAGTAGATGTCCATTATCAGATATGTAATTTGGAAATCGCTTGTCCATCTTTACAGTTTCTCAATGGAGCTTTGATAGCTGTGTCTTTCAAGAAATATGCTACTTCTTTCCTGGTACACGGAGGTATGACTAGAACATTATCAATGTTGACCTTTGCAAAGAAAATCATGGCTTAAGATATATGTAGTCTGCAGTTGTTGGGAGTGTTCACCATCCTTGCCTCTAACTCATCTCTCACTGCCCACACATTCAGATATAGGGGAATATTGATTGACAAAATATTAATTGCCAAATAACACTAGTTGGAGAATAAGAAAAATGCAGGCACCTGATTATATAATATTACATAAATAAAATGTGTTTTTATAAGTGCTATTAGAAGTAAATTCCTCTATACTTTAATCACACAGAATGATGGAATCCTAGATTTTTTTTTCTTGTATTTACTAAGAAAATGATCATGCCTCAAGTATATTAAAATGGAATAGGGAAAATTAAAAATTGTTTTAAGATGATTTGTGTGTGTTGTGCATATGTGAGAGAGAAAGTGAGAGAGAAAGATAAAGAAAAAGAGAAAGGGAAAGACAGAGAGGTGGCTGCAGTGAATTGATGAGTTGGAGGATAGATTTTAAAGTTTTGTCTTTTGCTTTCTACATTTCTTTTTCCTTAGGTTCAAGAGAACAATCAGTAATATCTCAGAAGCCTGCTGGTAACATCAGCAGAAAGAATTAGAGGTTCCCAGAAAATTAAGATGACATATAGTTTTCCTGACATAAGAAAAGTCATTTTTTGTCCCCAGCTATTTTCAATGATCTATACCCCACCTGTGTACTTGCCCAAGCACACTTCTTCCAAAACTTCCTGGGAGGTTCTTACAAAGAAATGCAAAAACCTCACTCCTTAAGGATTTTGAGGGAACAAGGCAATGGGAAAACTAACAGTCACCACCAGAGCAGGAAATAGCCTAAGCTATTGAGACAATAAATCAGTGGCAAAACTCCTAGTGCTATTTCAAAAGCAATCAAGGCCTTGCATTCCTTGTCCCAGAAAATGAGCCCAAGACCCCATCTAGTTTCTATCTGCTCTTGAAGCCTGCAGAGTCCCTTTCCCTTGTCCAACAGTTACCTCTGCTTTATTCTAACGTTGAAGTTTCTGCCCTCGGTGGAATACAAGCTTCATTCAGGTGAACATGCAATACATATTGCACAAATACATATGTGGATGTGCATGCAGCCACAACCTTATGACCAACCATACATGGAATAATAAAACTCTCCCTTCTGAGTATTCATCTTAAATACTAAATAAAAATCTCTCTCCTGTTCAAACAGTCAAGGCTTTGGAACTTATTCCCTGTGATCTCCTTGTATGTTGTAAACAAAGATTCCTTTGTTTGACAACTCCACCTGTTTCTGTGATTCACCAAAGACTGACCTCAGTTAGGTCAGTTGCTGTAATGGCTTTCACTACTCTGCTTCTACCTCTGCAAGTCTCCAAATTTAACTATTTTTTCTCCCAATTCCGCATGTTCTTGGCGTTAAACTGCAACTCTGAAGAGAAGATTTGCTTGTTTAAAAAAAAAATCAAGAAAACGGAGTAGTAGTCAACATTGTTACTTTGAACTTCCTGCCCTACGGGGCTCTCCTGTTCTTTCTCTTTGACTTCCTGGACTAAAACGACAGAAATTTGGCAATACATCACTCCCCAATCCAGATTACTGCCAGAACAGTTTATACTCTTAGAAAAATATTAGTTTAAAAGATCACATAATTAAATACTTAAGCATGTAGTGTAATATAGTGGTTTACAAGAAATATATTTTGGTCATCTGAATATTTGGTTTTCAACCATGGCTACTGACTCACAGCTCCTAAAACTCTTGGGATTTCCTGTGATAAGGGTGAGAGAGGTGTGTTTTGTTCTGTTAATGAAGTGACCTTCAGACCTCACTCAAGGCAAGGGCTGTTTGCCTGAAGGACCAACCACTTGGTGAAAGCCTTCACAACTTTTTGCCCAACGTGCCTCCCCTTCCTCCCAATACAGGATTATCTGGGGAGGGAAGAGGATCTGGAGATTAGATCAGCAAATGACAATGATTTAGTCAGTCATGACTATGTCATGAAGCCTCCACAGAAAAGCTGAAAGGACTGGGTTCAGAAAGCTTTTAGTTTGTGAAATGTATGAAAAGGCAGGAAGAGTGGCAGTCTTACAGAAGGTAATAGAAGCTCTGTGCCCATTCTCCATACCTTGCCCTGTGCACTTCTTTATCTATCTATTGATTTAAATCTTCTATTATATCTTTTAATAAGCTGGCAAACATAAAGTAAGTATTTTTCTGAGTTTTGTGAGTCCCTGTAGCAAATTAAAAGAACGTAAGAAGTAGGCCATTGGGACCTCCAACCTGTAGTTGCTCTGTCACAAGCACAGGTAATAACCTGGGGCCTACAGTGAGACTGGCATCTGAGGTGGGGTTGGAGATAGTCTTGGAGGACTGATCCCTTAACTGATGAAATCTTACACTATGTTCAGGTAGATAGTGTCAGAATTTAGTTGAATTCTTGGAGATCCTGCTGTTGTCTGAAAATTATTTGGCATTGTTGGTATGATGTCCTAAAACCCAAAAAGATATAGCTACCTCAAAATAAGAATACGGTTGACAGCTTATATATAATAAGTGAGTATTTCAGGGATTTAAAATATACCCAATAAATAATGTAAGGAAATAAGGAAAGATTTTGAAATAAAAACAAGAATAAGAACCTAGTGGTACTAATAGATTAAATATATGTAATCTAGTTGAATTAAGAATACAATGGATAGAATATGTAATGGATTCAATAGAGATAAGAAGTCACTTAAGGATATAGTCATCTGGATACCAGCAAAGCATTAAAATTATCAATATAAAAGAGGTGTAAGATGTAGGTGATGTGTGTGGAACAAAAGCTAGAGAAGAAATTAGATTTCCTTACTACTCATAGCCTGTTGACAAGTCCTTGAAGCTCCTCTGGGGACTCAGCTGCTTCCATGTGGACACATCCACTCAGGGCAAAAAGCATTCTTAGTCCTCCCCCCAGGATACTGAAAATCTACTTTCACATGTAAAAATTACTTTGGAAACTTCTTTATCTCTACTCCCCACCCCTGCCCTCAAGATATACATTGGCAATCATCTCCCAAGCATATACCCACTGATACACATCAGAAGAGTCTCTTCCCTGAGTTTTTACTAAATAGTAATAAATGACCTCTCCCTAACAATAGCTAGCCCCCTCAAGGTCCTGGAAACCTTGTTTATAAAATACCTTGGAGGCTTGTGCTATCCCTAACCTCCTCCCAAATTGAAAGTATATAATCAGCCACTCTTCATGACCCTCTCTCTCTACTCCAAATAAATAAATAAATATTTTTAAATAAAATAAAATAAATGACTTTTTTTAAATGAAAGAAGAAAAAGGAAAGAAATATTTGAATATTAATGTACATCTATTTCTCAAGCATAAAATAGTCAAGACACTGGATTAAAACTTACATACAAGAAAAGAAAGAAAATATTCATAACTAGAGTTGACTCTATGAATCCCAAACTAGGGCATACATACCAAAGACACACAAAAAAAATCACAAGTGTTAGAGAGAGAAAAAATAATTCATTAATAAAGAAACAAGAATCAGACTGACAGAAATTTTTAAATAACATCAGATATAAAAAAGAATGAAGTAATAGCTTTATTATCTTGAAAAAAAATCATAAATGGAAACATTTAGATCCTTATAAAATGTCATTGGCATAGGAAGGCATAATAAAAAAAATATTTTCAGGAATACAGACCACAGATAATTTGCCTTAATTTGTGTAGGCAGCACTTAAATACTAATATTATTTTAACAGTTAAAATATACTCTATGATCTTTGAGGTTGGGGAAAAGAGGATGACCAAGTCATCTTGAAATAATTTAGTTTTATGAAAAAAGTAAAAAGATCAAAAAAAAAGACTTGTAGAAAAGAGAGATAAAACATATGCATAATAAAAATAAATAAATAAATAAACAGCTGGAGTGCCTGGGTGACTTAGTCGGTTCAAGTGTCTGCCTTCAGCTCAGGTGATGATCCCAGGGTCCAGGTATTGAGCCCTGCATCAGGCTCCCTGCTCAGTGGAGAGTCTGCTTCTCCCTCCCATTGAGAAAAAAAAAATTTGACTTATTTATTTGAGAGAGATAATCTTTAAATTTTACTTATTTATTTGAGAGAGAGTGAGAAAAGAAAAACATGCACACAGCAGAGGGAATAACAGAGGGAGAGGGAGAAGCACGCCACTGAGCAGGGAACCCCCTGCGGGGCTCTATCCCAGGACCCGGGTATTATGACCTGAGCTATAGGTAGACACTTAACTCAGGTACCCCAATAAATACAATCTTTTAAAAAAAATAAATAATAATAAAAATAAATAATATTTCAGATAGTATGATTTTTTTAATGTGAGACTTGGTATAAAAACAGGATGACATACTTGTCTAATTATAGCAAAGACTTTGATAAGTTTAGATGCAGTAGTACATAAAAAATTTAACTTCTTTCATTAACTGATAATTTAATTAGATTAAATTAAGAGACATCAAAATTTAGAGAATCTAATAGTCCTGATCTATTAATAAATGTAGCCATCCTGACCCCAAAACAAGAGTCTTCAGTAAGTATATAAGCATAAGTTGAACATTTACACAAACAGGCCATTATTTAGGCCAGAAGTATATGCCAATAAATTCCTAGAGTTAAATATCAGGCTATATTTTCCAAGAATAAGGCAATAAAATTAGAAAACAATGACCAAAATATTAAATTCATATAATTGGAAGTTAACTTCATACCTAAAAAGAAATAATACAGCTAATTCAGAAATTTTTAGAATTACAGTACTTTGGTAATATCAACTCTCAAAATGAGTAACGGACAGATGGGGCTAGCAAGAGACTCGTGGGAGGATTAAATCATGGGCCCCTGTATCTCATGTGCAGTAGAAGCAGTGGATTTGGAATTTCAGTTTTTCCACAACGTTCCACCACAAGCTGGTTAGAACTGTGCAAAAGCAGGAAGGGAAGCCCCAGTAAAGTGGACTGGGGATGCCAGAAGGGGAGGCTGGAAGGGGGCGCCTGGTGCTCAGTGCCCATTACAGACCCCACATTGCAATCCCCCACAGGAGAGACTCACCAATTTTAGGCCCCACAGGGGAAGCTGGAGGTTCATCTCCTGACTTTTTGTAGGAGCTTTGCAGCTCAGCTGGTGAGAATTCTCCATCACCCTGCCTTTCTCCAAGGGACTTTCCTTCAAGCACCCTTCCCAACTTCTTCCTCCTCCATGAAATAATGTTCCTCTCCTTTGTTTCTCGCACTTGCCTGTGATGGGACCTTAGCTTGCTCAGCCCAGACTGCCATTCTCTGCTCTTCCCAATTAAACCCATGCTGCTGGTCAAATAACTGGCAGATTGAGTTTAAGGCCAATCGAACTAATAAATTCAAGAACTTGCAAGGAACAAAATCAATATGCACAAATTAGTGGCACTCCTAGGTGCTCGGAAGGAACCATCAAAAAGAGACTGCGGAGAACGATCTCATTTACACCTGCATCCAAGATAGCAAGATACCCAGGAGGCCCCTGAACCAAGAAAGTGACAGCCCTGCAACAATGACGACAGACAGGGAGGGGTACACACGGAGATGGGGAGGCACTGTGCTCAGGGAAGAACCCACACTGGGAAAATACCTACTCTCCCCCAAAACCGGGTACAGAGTCCTCACTCTGGCTCCCGAATTTCCGGACTCGGCGCAAGCCTGGAGTGGGTGTGGACACGGGAAGGACCCCGCAGGGCTGAGGTGGGGAGAGCACAAGCACCAAAGAAGGCAGACGCTCCCTGACTGCAGACCATCTGAGGAGCCCCAGGAACCCAATCCGCGAGCACACAAACACAGACAAGGACCAAGGATCACCCGAGCCCAGAAAGTGGGGACCCCACAGCCCCGCGCACAGCACAGCAGGAGGCCACGTCTCCTCACACAAAACGACGGAAGCCCCAGTGTCTACACAGGGCGCCCTTTCTCTGTGGGGTCCTGAGACCACGAACCCCTTGACAGTCCACTAAGGGACTTCTCCTCACCTCCTCCAGCATCTGG
The DNA here is from genome assembly GCF_964662115.1 of Mustela nivalis. NCBI lineage: Eukaryota > Metazoa > Chordata > Mammalia > Carnivora > Mustelidae > Mustela > Mustela nivalis. Next base: position 1,317,420 of record NW_028136504.1, on the reverse strand, counting down.
TCCTTAGGAGGTTGGACTGCTGCCAGTGTGGGCGCGTCCTCCACAACGGGTCCGGTCAGTGTGGATGCAGAGCCACTCCCTCCTCAGCTTGTCCTGTCAGGGTGGGAGGCGCCCCACATTCTCCAGAAGTCTCCACAGTGGGTCCTGAAAAGGCAGGGCTCAGGTCCCAACTGTGGCTGTGCAGCCTGGGCTCAGGGCGGGAGCTGGGGTCTGGCGCCCTCTGCAGGCGGTGCAAGGCAGTGCAGGACTGTGGGAGCTCACCCTTCAGTGGAAGGTCCTGCTCCCTCCTGGGGTCCAGCTGACGCCATTTCATTCCGGAAATTCAAGCTGCATGGAGCCCAATACCCCCCAACTTCCCCCCAAATAGCTAAGGAACAATGAATTGGAAACAATGTGGAATTACAACAGTCCTTGACCCAAACAGTGTCACTGAACATGGCCCTGATGCGGACCCACACTCTGACCTCAACTTGGTCTCAAGCCTGGACCCTACCCTAATCCAAGACCCTAACCCTAGCCCCCAACCCAAACAATGTTCACAAAAATCAAGAGGTAGAAACTGCAAATATCCATCAATGGCAAGTGCATAAGCAAAGTGTGGTAAAGGGTTTGAATTTGGGTTCAGGTTCAGGTTTTAGTCAGAGTTCTAATCAGGCTTTGGGTTTAGTGTTATGGTGAGGATTTAGAGTGAAGGACAAGGGAACAGAGTTATAGTTTAGGGCTTTAAGTTTATGATTTAGGCTTTAAGACTCAGGGCTTATGGGATAAAGTTCAAGGTCAAATTTGGGGTTTGACTTCATGCTGAGATTTGGGTTCAGGTTTCATGACTTGGAGGTCTGGTTTAGGGTTTGGGTTCTTGGTTCAGGGGGCTTGGATCCAGGGCTCAGGTACAGGCTTTGGGTTCCATTCCAGGTTTGGGATTCAGGGTTCTAGTTTGGGCTTTAAGGTCAGCTTAGGTTTCAGTGTTGGTAGGGTTTAAGGTTAGGTTTAGGGATGACACATTTTCTTCAGTTGTCATCATGGACAAAATAATTCTATCTGAAGTTTCTAAGTCAGAAATGTATTTCATCTGGGGGCGCCTGGGTGGCTCCGTGTGTTAAGCCTCTGCCTTGGGCTCAGGTCATGATCTCAGGGTCCTGGGATCGAGCCCTTCATCAGGCTCTCTGCCAGGCATGGAGCCTGCTCCCTCCTCTCTCTCTCTCTACTTGTGATCTCTCTCTGTCAAATGAATAAAATCTTAAAAAAAAAAAGAAAAAGTAACAATTGTGAACTGTTGGTGGTGATGCAAACTGATACAGCCATATTTGAAAACAGTATGGAATTTCCATAAAATTTAAAAATAGAAGTCCTTTGTGATCCAACAATCCTGTTGGTGTGTATTTACCCAATGAATATAAGAAAATTATTCAAAGGGATGCTAGCACCCCTTATGTTTATAGCAGCATTATTTATAAAGCTAAGATATGGAAAGCGCCCAAGTATCCATCAATTGATGAATAAATAAAGAATAAGTGGTATGTATATACAATGGAATATTATTCTGCCATAAAAAAGACTGAAATCTTGCCATTTGCAATAACATGGTTGGAACTAGACAGTATAATGCTAAAAGTGAAATAAGTCAGTCAGAGAAAGACAAATACCTTTACTCATATATGGAATAAAAGAAACAAAACAAACAAGCAAAGGGGAAATAATAAGACATAGAAAGAGAAACAAAGCAAGAAACAGACATTTCATTAAGGAGAACAAACTGATGGTTACTTGAGGGGATCTGAAAGGAGTGATGGATTAAATAAGTGATGGGGGTTAATTAGAGCACTTGTCATGATGAGCACTGAGTGCTATATGTTATATTGTACACATGAAACTAATACAACCATATATGTTAACTAACTGGATTTCAAATGAAAATTTTTTAAAATCCCAGTTTTTAGCTCACATTCTGGCTTACAAAAGGGATTTAGTCAGGAATTTGGAGATTAGTTAATGAACAAATAAGGGGTGAACAGGCAGTTGTTAGATAAAATTACTATCCTTTCTGGCATGATCTTATACCTTTTATCTAGAATTATTTTTAGCACTTTAGACTCTTCCTATTTTATTTTGAGTCACTAAATAAAAATTTCCTCAAAGGACCTTAGACTCCATCCAATTTGAGCAACAGTGTGAGAGAGGAAATGGTGTCCAGGAGGAAAAAAAAAAAGATGAAACTACTTTTGCTTACTAGTGAATGCATAGTTCTTCCACAGAAGAAGCTCTAAATGGTCAGGGCTCCAGCTTTATATGTGTTCAGTCATATGTTCAGAAGTAGGTAACACTATCAAAAAATATAAAGCATCTGAGATTATTTTCCCTTATTTGAAAGCTGGTGTATGAGTCTGCCATAGTTTCTTGGGTGTTGATAGAAGACGCAGACTCATGGTTCAGAAATAATATAGTTTAATATTCACAGCAATAGAGGTAGCCAGAATATTAACAGTATTTGTGTGTGTGTGTGTGTGTGTGTGTGTGTGTGTAGGGGTGGGAGTTATATATCAGTTCTGAGCCTTAGTTCCCACAAGAAGAATCAAAACAGAGGCAGATAATATTTGCAAACACAACAGGTTAAGTTAAAAAAAAGATACTATTTCTGTCTTCTAAGTCTATTCAATACAACCATCTTCAAAGGATGGCCTAGAACAAATAATAAATGCAGAAATGTAAGCAACCAATTGAAAAGTGTCTCCCAAGAAACACACTTTGAGAGTCTTCATTTGACAAAAATACTATAGGATATTACATGGATCAGGTGCATTGAATACTGGAAGGTTAAAATTACAAGGGACCAAATATTTTTAAGCAGTTCTGGCATCCAGTAGAGTTCACATAGGTTTTATAAGATTGAGGAAAGAAGCCATCAAAACCTGGGCCCAGGGGCACCTGGGTAGCTCAGTGGGTTAAGCCTCTGCCTTCGGCTCAGGCCATGATCTCAGGGTCCTGGGATCGAGCTCTGCATCAGGCTCTCTGTTCAGCAGGGAGCCTGCTTTCCCCTTCCCTCTGCCTCTTTGCCTACTTGTGGTCTCTGTCTGTCAAATAAATAAATAAAATCTTAAAACAAAACAAAACAAAACAAAAATCCTGGGCCCAATTTTCCCAAAAGTATGATTCTGATTCTAGTCTCTATGATGTTACCCCTTGAAGACAATGCCTCTAATTGAGTTGAATTAGTTTACTAAAGAGCATACCCCCATTTGTTGTAGGAGATGAACAATATGCAAGAGGCAAAATGCCACTTGGAAGCCACCTGGTCTTCAGTGGAATATAGAATCAGTTCCTTTGGGATGAATTTGTTCCACATTTGACTTCCCACTTAAGGGAAAATAAGAGTGCCTTCTAATAGATTTTAAATAGGAAATGACAACGGAAGCTTATACAAGATTATAAAATGGGAAATTTCATTTAGATAAGCAATCATTTCAAAGTCATCTTCTTAATATTACAGACTCTTCACATAATCATAATTTTATTTTGGTATTATATGGTAATTTCAAATATAGTAAATATAAAGAATTTACCTCTGTAATTATAGCGAGTCTGGTCGTAGTTTAATGGCAACAAATCTTCAATTTAGAAGTATGGTCTACCAATTATTAATACATTTGGAAATGGTGTGTCATCTTCACTCCACTTGTCTCACTAAAACAGTGAGCCAAAAAAAGTAGGTCCAAGCTGTTTACTATGGTCAAAATGGGTTGCTTTTGCACTTGGTAAAGAAGCAGTCATATTTTGGAAGAAGAAACTGAGGCTATTAATATTTTCAACTTATTTTCAGAAAAGGAAAGAAAGGATAATCTAAGCTAAAGCCAAAATCTTACACAAGGTGGCAGGAGAATGATCTTTTCCCAGATAAAGGGTTTTTCAACTTAGCCATGTTAGGAGGAAGAAGAGATGAGACATTGTGGACTTGACTAACGTATGTACACTGTAGAAAAAGTTTTCAAAATAATGTGTATTATTTTTCTTCTTTTAGTTGAGACAAAAACAAACAAACAAACAAAAAAGAAACACTAATGAGCTTACTCTTAAAAGCAGGTAAACAAGAAACTAGCAAAGATTGAGTGTTAGGTATTGTCCCCCTCCTTTTTTTTTTTAATTCTGTTATGCTAGTTACCATACAATACATCATTAGTTTTTGACGTAGTGTTCCATGATTCATTGTTTGTGTAAAACACCCAGTGCCCCATGCAATATGTGCACTCCTTAATACCCATCACCAGGCTCACCCATCCCCACATCCTTCTCATCTTTAAAACCCTCAGTTTGTTTCTTGGAGTCCATAGTTTTTCATGTTTCATTTCCCCTTCCAATCCCCCCACTTCATTTTTCCTTTCCTTCTCCTAATGTCCTCCATGCTATTCCTTAGGTTCCACAAATAAGTGAAACCATATGATGATTGACTTTCACTGCTTGACTTATTTCACTTAACATAATCTCCTCCAGTCCCATCCATGTTGATGCAAATTTGGGTATTCATCCTTTCTGATGGCTGAGTGATATTCCATTGTATCCATAGATCACATCTTCTTTATCCGTTTGTCTGTTGAAGGGGATCTTGGCTCTTTCAACAGAATGGCTATAGTGGACATTGCTGCTATGAACACTGGGGTGCATATGGCCCTTCTTTCCAGTAAAATAGAGCTAGCCTATGACCCAGCGATTGCACTACTGAGTATTGACCTCAAAGATACAGATGCAGTGAAAAGAATTAGGTATTGTTAAAGCACAAATGCAGGGGATAGAAGTTATGGTACAGAAGAGGGAAGGGCAACCATATGGCAGAGTAGAATAAAGTAGCTCAGGAAGAAATTAGTCATATCCAGATATTGTAAGGCATGTGGGGTTGGCAGGGAGAGCATGAGAAATCATGAGAGAAGATAGAGAAAATGGACCAGGCAGGAGAGGTTTATAACATTTTAACATCTAAGGTAAGCATATGCAAAGCAGAATAGGGAAAGAAATAAAAGTTCTTATAAGAATCAATACATAAGGAATAACGTAGAGGACACTGGGAGATGGAGAGAAGTGTGCTGGAGGAAATCAGAGGGAGAGACAAACCATGAGAGACTGTGGACTCTGAGAAACAAACTGAGGGTTTTGAAGAGGAGGGTGGCAGGTGGTTGGGTGAGCCCAGTGGTGGGTATTAAGGAGGGAATTTATTACATGAAGCACTGGGTGTGGTGCATAAACAATGAATTTTGGATCCCTGAAAATAAACTAAAAGAAAAAAAAGACTGACTACAGACATGGAACTCAGTGTAACACAGATATGGAACTCACTGTAATACCAGCCACTTCCCACCGACACACACAGACTATGATAATAATAAATAATAATGCAATTAAGAAAATTTCCTGCCAAATAATTTTTCCTCTTTTTTATTTTTATGATTATTATTTTTATTTTATTTTTAAAGTTTTTATTTAAATTCCAGTTAGTTAAAATAAGGTTAATATTAGTTTCAGGTGTACAATATAGTGATCAACACTGCCATACAATGGCTTAAATAAAAAAATGAAAAAAAAATTTTTAAAGATTTTATTTTTAAATAAAACCTCTACACCCAAGGTGGATTTCAAACGTACAACCCCAAGATAAAGATTTACATATTTTACTGACTGTTCCAGCCAGGCACCCCAACAAATAAAAATTTAATAAAATTGTTGAGTTTGTGGGAGTCTCATTTGCTTAGTCAGTTAAGTGTCTGCCTTTGTCTCAGATCAGGATCTCAAGAGTCCTGGCATCGAGCCCCATATTGCTCATTCTCTCTCTCTTCTCTCTCTCTCTCTCTCTCTCTCTGGCTTTTGCTCTTAAATAAATAAATAAAATATTTTTAAAAAAATAGTTGAATTTGTTTAACTAGTTTTAAACTAGTAGACAGAGATGAAGATAAAGGATGATGTCATGGCACGGAAAAATACAACTTACACGTTTTAAAAATAAAATGTGTAATGCAGGGGCGCCTGGGTGGCTCAGTGGTTAAGCCGCTGCCTTCGGCTCAGGTCATGATCTCAGGGTCCTGGGATCGAGTCCTGCTCTCTCTCTGCCTGCCTCTTTGCCTACTTGTGATTTCTCTCGGTCAAATAAATAAAATAAAATATAAAAAAAAATGTGTAATGCAAGTTACCTCACTTCTTTTATCACCACACTGGGACTTTCCCTACTGAGTTGTTGTAATGTAAGGACCTATTTATATTTTTATATTTTAGCAAGAGGCTTTCATTGAGGTTAACCCTTAAACTGTCCTTGCTCCCCTTCCCCCAGGGGATTCACTTAAAAACAAGTCCTGGAAATCAGCTCCAGGTAACAAAGCCCATATACAAGGGTGGGTCAGGCCAGGTGGAGACATCAGTGAGCAGAAGGGGGGGGGGCGGCGTTTGCATATTGTCTCCCTAGATACTAATGAGTATGCCCCACTCCTCTGCTCTTTGGGAACCTTTTTGGCACTAATCCTAATCAAGGTGTAATAGGCTGGGTCAAATGTCTATACTAGGGTAAATTGAACCTCAATTGGTCACCTAGCCTCACTGTGGAGTTTCCTGTGTGTGTTAAAATCTCATTGGTCACCTGTGCGTGGCCAGGCCTGACTGCATGGCCTTTGCCCTTAAAAGCTAGACTGTGAAACAGCAAAGGGTTGCCTTCTCTCATAAGAGGTGTGGCCCCAAACGTTCGGTTAGATTCTTGATGCTTCGCATGAAATAAAGCTTTGCTTGACCTTTGCTTTACATCAGTCTCGCTCCTTTAATCATAGACCCATTATTGGGGCATAACAGTATTAATCTTAAAGTTATAAGTCCACAATGCATCCATCATCCATTCTACCCCTTAACATTCCCCTTTGGACAGACCCATGATCTAGAACAAGCCTTATTTTATAGTGCCTTGTAGGAGATTTTGGCTGCTGCCTAAATTGCCTACTTTCCTCTCACCATTACCACGGAAATTGGGTCCACTGAAACAAAGGGGTAGTGTAAGAAATTAAGACTTCCATAAATCTCTTTAAATAATAAAGTATAAGATAGTGATACCTTTTTTTCTGCCACATAACCAATTCTTGCAAGAATAAGGTCATATAAAAGAATTTACAACACATGCTAGCATTATCCTACTGGACCCAGACCATTTGTATGTTTCTCTGTCTCTGAGAAATGTAGTTATTTACATGACTGAAACCTAAAAATTGTTTGATATGACCACTAATATCACCTACATTATTTTAAAGCCTGTTTAAGGCTTCTGTAATACATAGGCTTTGTAAACACTTATTAAGCATCTTGTATATATCAAACACTTTAAAAAAAATCTCTGCTTTAAAAAAAAAAAAAAACTCTACCTCAATGGAACTTTGAGTCTGAAAAAGATACAGGCAATATACAAGGCAACAGATAGAATAATTACATATTTGATTATATACTCTGAGGATGTCACCTTAAATTGATATGAAAATGATCAGAAGGATCTGGATTTCTTGTCAAAATTTTTTGCCTTACAAAGAAATTGATATTTAGGGAAAGTTGTTACTGAAAGAGGTCCTGTGTCAACCAAAAATGTTAAACCATGATCTCGCTAAATTTTCCAGTTGTGATCATTGCTTTGTTTAGCTGTCTTATTAAGACTGAATTTAGTAATTCAGTCTCAGATTTCAGTAAGTCTTTTTTTTAAAGATTTTATTTATTTATTAGAGAGAGAGAGGGAGGGGCAGAGGGAGAGGAAGAACCAGACTCCTTGCTGAGCAGGCAGCTGATGCAGGACTGGATCCTAGTACCCTGGCATCATGACCTAAGCTGAAGGAAGACACTTAACCAACTGAGCCACCTAGGCACTCTAGACTGTAAACTTCTTAAAGGTAAAAAAGTTTATTCTTCTAGTAGTTCCACAGACATTTCTAACATCCATAAGAAAGCATGTACTGATGTAAAATGCCAGCAAATCAAATTATTTAAAAAAGAAAGAAAGAAAGAAAAGATATATCTGGATAAAGAGAAAAACAGAAAATCTAATAATACATTGAATTATTAGAGCAAAGAGTGGAGGAAGAGAAAATAAATATGAAATAGAGATTTCCACTAAAAGAAAAAAATTGAATAAGGCAGGAGATTTAGAAAATTATTATGACAGACTTGAGAAAAAAATAAAATAGGAATTTTTAGAAAATAGCAATGAATGAAAAGGTAAATTGTTCCTACCTCTATAATATTAGCTGTTTGTTGTTGTTGTTGTTGCTAATTTACCTATTTATGCTAATAAACAAAGAAAGGTTTCATTTAGGGATAAGGTTTCTCTCTCTATATATATATTTTTTCCATTTAGGGATAAGGTATATGTATATATACATAGATATATATGTATATATATATATATATTTTTAATTTTAATTGTTAGAAAATGTGTCACAGAAAGTGTTTAAACTTTAAGATACAGATGCAACATGTAATGAACTGCATTGTTTGAACGTCTAATTTGTAAATGCTGTTAGAGGAAACTTGGTGGAAATGTTCTTATGTGCTTGTGTTTCTGGAACTAAGTATATTTATTAATAAGGAATAGTTTAAAATTATGAAATGACCAGGAGCGGACAATTTTCCTAATCCTATCAGCTCTTTGCAGCTCTTTTATTAGCCCCCTTCAGGAATATCAGCTTTTTTATCTAATTAAATTTTATATTAATGTGCTTTTTTACTTTTGGCCTTTCTCTTCCTTCTGCTCTTTTTTTCCCCCTAAATTACATGTTTCTGTTTAACAGCTACTATCAATTCTTTGATATGAATTCTCAACATCAATTTACTAACTCCAGAGATGAAAGAGCATCAATATTTAGAAGCGAAGAATACAAAGCCTTGGGCATCTGGATGGCTCAGTCACTTAAGCATCTGCCTTCGACTCAGGTGGTGATCCCAGGGTCGTGGGATGGAACCCCAGGTTGAACTTTCTACTCAGCTGGGAGCCTACTTCTCCCTCTCCTTCTGCCTGCAGCTCCCTTTGCTTGCGTTCTCCCTCTCTATGTCAAGTAAATAAAATAAAATAAAATAAAATAAAATAATGTAAATAATACATTTATTTATTTATTAAAATGCAATTATTACACAATACATAATGTATTGCATAATTATAATAATGGTTAAATAATTTATTAAATATTTATATTAAATATATCAATTTAATTAAATAAATATTTTTAGAATTTAAAATATTTCAAATTTAGATTATTAAATATTAAATCATTAATTTAATAAATAAATATCTAAACATAATTAAATAAAATAATTTATTTATTAAAATGAATAAAATAATGTTGTCATTATCTCAGCATGTATTTTTAAATAGTCTAAAAAAAAATCTAATAAAGTCTAAATACATTGAGTTCAGATATTTATACAAGTTAACCCAGACACTCAACCCACAGTTTCAAAACTTTTGTTTTTATCTACTACTCAAAATACGATTTTAATGTATTTATTTGTAACTTTGACATAGCAAGGAAACTTGGAGGAAAAGGAGACATTTGCTTTTAATATTTGAAAATTATTTTGTTGATTTAAAAAAATAAAAACCTTAACACGTGAGCATTTCTTCTTAAATAACACTGTGAAGTTTCTGAGTCGCATTCTATTAAAAGTGCTGATAAAATGGCTTCAGTTACTCATTTAAATTATCAGCTGAATGGGTAACAAATGAAGTAGAGAGCTTTTTAATTATTTATGAATGTATTGCTTGTGGATGGAGTGCCACATAGAGTTACCTCTCTTTTTGGCTTTGTTTTGTGAGCAGCAGTGGAATCTATGAATGAGATTAAACATAAGGACATTCACAGAAATTCTTAATGAACTTCTGGTGAAGGGCAATAAGTGCAAGGAAAAACTGCAGCAAGACTAATTACAAATTTCAAGTGGTCATCGCTTAATTATAGAAGCTTTTAAGTTCAAGTAATATATCATTTTCATGAGCCTATCATATTGTATTAATTACCACAAACTGCACTCTTGAACACTTATCTTTTCACATATTTCTTATTCTTAGTACTTAAAATTACCCTTATGATTGATAAGTAAATGGATTTTACTGACAATGCATTTATTTACATAAATAAATAATGCTGTTTATATATATAAAAACAATTGAATATGTGTATGTGTTCAATGAATTTTTTTTCAAATTAACATCTTAATTCTACCACATTAGTTACAAATAGATATAGACTTTATAGATTCATCAAATATTTTTTTCTCAAATTTATATGTCCTTTGTGAAGTAAATGAAACTGTATATATTAAATATAATCCTATCACATGTAACAGTTACTAGTGCATCCCAGGACATACATAGGTCAGGTCCTCCTCAAGGCATCACGGATAACTGGATTTCACTTTCTATCCTAGGAGTCTTCTGTATATTTCTGTGGCTTTTATACTACAATCAGGAGGAAGAATTCTTTTGCTAAAAGCTTCCAAATGACTATGCGAGTAGATTATTTGTAGACTAGTGATATAATATTATTGTTTAATATGTGAAGCATGATAAAATAAAATGCTATTGCCATATTTAATTTGTTCAGTAAAGCATTCATTTAGTTATCAAGCATTCATTTTCTTTTTTTAAAGATTTTATTTATTTATTTGACAGACAGAGATCACAAGTAGACAGAGAGGCAGGCAGAGAGAAAGGAAGGGAAGCAGGGTCCCTGCTGAGCAGAGAGCCTGATGTGGGGCTCTATCCCAGGACTCTGGGATCATGACCTGAGCAGAAGGCAGAGGCTTTAACACACTGAGCCACCCAAGAGCCCCAAGCATTCATTTTCTTTATACAGAAGAGATAGAACAATATTATATAGTAGAAAAGACAGTAAATAATCTAGAAACCTTGATCATTTTGTTTTGGCAATTTTAGAACATAAAATTAGCTAAAGCTCAAGTGCAAGTTATATTTGTATCATAGGAGGAAAAGTTAATTAAAAGTTTGTTTATTACCATAGTTTAACACTTCAACGAAATGATAACGAGTCCAAAATCAATGAATATATGAAGTATACAATAAAAACAATAATCTTGAGTGTATGTGACTCACTGTAGGTATTGATAGGCTAGAAATCAAAGGGAAAGTATCTATAGGGTTTGTTCAGTTCCATGCTCATCAGATTAATAGGCTTTCTCATATTGCTTCCTTCACCACATTAATTTGTCTAATGAAGTTTTCAAGAGTTAAAGACAGTGATAGGTTCATGGCTGGAGAGAAGGTACAGAATCTAAGATAGTTCAGCAGTGCTTATTATTTAAGAGAAAGACAGCATGGGAGGTGAGGGGTATATCATGCATCCTGTTTTCACTCCCTTTGTGGAGCACCTACCCTGGAGGTCATGTAATAATAACCAATGACCAAAAAACAATAAAAAAAACCCAAACATCCATGTGGAAGTGCCATCCCTGCCTGGAGATGAGTAGACTGCTCAAACAGATCCTGGGCAGGCATCTCAGCCCAGGCCTGTGCTGGGGAAGCTGGTTCCTGGCTTTGGGCGCAATCAGGAAGCCAGCAAACTGACGGGAGAGTGCAGCCAGGGTTAACAGGACTGATGATCTTTTTGCAGCCAGGCCGCGGGTAGACACCCGCTCAAGGAGCCAGGCTAGGAGGCTGCCCAGCGCCAGCGCTGGCAAAGCTTGCAGCCCCCGGGGCTTCCCCCCGCGCCCCAGCCAGGGCGGGGCCTCAGGAGGGAGGGGGGCGGGGCGGCGCGGAGAAGGGGCTTTGCTAATTGCCAAAGCGAAAAGGGAGCTCGCGGAGGACTCAGGAGGGAGGGGGGCGGGGGCGGGTGGAGGGCGGCGGGGAGAAGGCGCTTTGCTAATTGCCGAAGCTGGAAGTGAGCTCACAGAGGATGTGGCTGAGAGTCTGGGAGGAGGTGGAGGGGCTGGCGGAGGAGGGGCGGGCAGCGCCGCGGTGCTGTGCTGCGGCCCAGTCGGGACTGCAGGACCCACCGGACTCGCCGCCCTTACGCTCCCACGTGAGGCTCCGCTGTCCCGCTCCTGCTGCCTGCTGCCCCTCCCTGCCCCAAGGCTTCTCCGGACCACCCTCTGCACAGGGGTAAAGTGACACCGCGCCGCGCCCTCACCTGGAGCAGAAAGCGCAGACCCGACCTGGGGGCGGAGAGGGAGGTTGTGGAGGCCCAGCCTCACGGAACCCCAGGGCACCGGGACCACCCCGGACACTGCGCCAAACCCGGGTCCTCATGGGGTCGGGCTGGGGACAGCGCCTTGCGAGGTGCCCCCCGCCAGCAGGCACGCTAGCCCCCATCTTTCCGCAGCCCCATGCGCCCGTGCTGAGGACCCCCTTCCCTCCCCCGCCGTGGCCCCGCTGCTTTTGTTCTGGACTTGGGATCCCAGGTGGAAACTAGTCCCTCAGACCTCCCTGGCAGCAAGGAGGGCAGGGAGGGATTCTTGGTTTTCTGCCCTGGCTCCTCCTCTCTCCCCATTCACAAGCCTTCTGGCTTCCCTTTACTCTCCTCATTGTCAGTTTTCTGAAATGGTTTTCTTCTGCATGTTGACCCAAAGAGCTATTTCATGAATGAATATACACGAAACTGATTTGGGGCCCACCTGTGAGAGCCCACCTGTAGAGGCCTTTCATTAGAATGGTCTCTGGTTCTAGCCTCAGTTCAGAATACTGCATGTACCTGAGGACCAAGTCCAGATGTTTCTTTCATCTCTGACTTGAATTTGAAATCCTCCTCAGACTTCAGCTTCCAGGATTTCTCCAGTCCTTGCTCTCCCACTGTCTTGGTGGGGATCCGCCATGAGTGTTGAACACAGGAATGAATGAATGATATATACCCCAGACTGCTGGGGCTTTGTCTTCTTTTGCTGAGGTTGGAAATGCTTGGGAGAGACCCCCTGTATGCAGATAGAGAGCTGCATGCAATTGCTTAGATAAACGTGTTCCCCACTTAATTGCTTGGGCATTGAACATTTCGCCCTTAACCTGTGGCTTGAGCAGTTAGGAGGAGACAATCTGGAGGTGAATCAGAAGATGGCTGAATCCACATGGTGGTGGTCTGGGTTTGGGAGATTTTCCTGTAGATTCAAAGGAAAGATATAAATTCTTCCAGTGGGGAGTGGTAAACTTTTTATCGATGGGAGATGGAAAATAAATGGTCTGGTTAAACTTTCCCGCCCCCTCAAAACCCATTATTTGAAAACACAAAAAGCAAAGTGAAGGGAGAAATCCTCCCACTCCCATTCCCACTCACCTCCATAGCCATCTCCTCTTCCAAGAACCTAACAGACAAGGTGCCAAGAAGTGTTAGGTACCAGCAGTGGTCTCAGATCTCATTCAAGAATCATGGTGAAAGGCTTTCAAATAGATTGTGGGGGAACAGGGGTCCAATTAGGGGGGACAAGTTTAAGGTTTGCCTGGTCCCCTAAAAATTAATGGCACTAGAGAAGATGACCTTTGGGAACTATAGCTTAATGGATACAATGTGTTAAAAGCTTCAGTGAGTCATGGTGGGAAGAAGCCATGAGGGCAGCAAACACAGTCTTAGATGATGTTATTAATAGCACTACAGGCTCTAGATTTCCTGTGGTGGTGTTCTTGGCAAGACCAGCCCGGCCAAAGTGGATACTCTCAACCTGGAACAGAGGGTCTTGGAGATGCCAGCACGTGAGGTATGATGAGAGGGTAAAATGATAGGAGGTGTCCTTTGGAAGGACTGACTCCTTGACTTTAAAAGGGAGAACCCAAATCTGTAGGTGAAATCTTTCTGGCTACAAAGAGGGCCAAGGCCTCCTAAGGCCAAGGTCTCCTCGTCACTTGCAAAGATGTCGAAGAACATATTCAGACATTTCAAAGATGTCCTCATATCATTGGTTCTCACTCTGGAATTCTATCAATAAGGTGAGAGTTCCTGTAGTTGAAAAAGAGATCTAAAAAGACTTCCCTTTCTCATGTAATTTCTGTAACCTCCAGGACACACCCACCTCCCCCTTCCAGCTCTGTAATGAAGCCACAGCTGGTGCCAATTTGTGGAACTCCTTAAAGGCTATTCTCCCTTATATACCCCGGGACCAAGTTCCCATGCTCCCTCACCCGATTTCCTGCACTTACCTCCCACCTGGTGTGTTCACACCTGCAAGTGCCTTTTACCAACCCCTTTGCCAAAAAGCAGCCAGAGTGACCTTTCAAAGACCTATCAGTTCCTGGCATTTGTCTCCATAGAAATCTGCACTGATCTTCTAACAAATTCTCAGTCCTCCAAAGGCACCCATAATCCTCCCATCAGTCTATTCATACCCGTCCAACTGACTGATGCCTGTTCTGCCCCATCTCTCTGCCCTTCAACCACACTGCCTCCTTCTTCCTGTGGAGACCTCTCATGCCACCTGCCTCCAAGCACAGGTGATTCCCATTGATGGGAAGACCCTCTTCTCTCCCCCATCTCCCCACTCCAGTTACTCCCACTTATTCGTGAGCTCACAAGCCCCATGGTACACACTCTCCATGCAGCCTGCTCTCTCTTTTCTAGCACTGGCCTCCGTTTCTAGCTGTGCTTGTGTCATGGATGTCCTTCCCCAGCCAGCCTCCAAGCTCTCCTTCCCTTTAGCTCCAACACCTGACACAGTGCCTGGCACGTAGTAAGCCCTGGCTAGCTTCTAAGAGCCTCACTGAGGGACTGAAAGCATTTTAAAAATGTCACTACGTAGCCTCCAAACTGTAGGCAGAAAAAGCTTTGCCTGGATTGACATTTTCGAGACGTATTGGACAAGTTGGATGTGTTCACTGACTTTACCTTGTAAAATTAAAAAAAAAAAAAAAGACCTCTGTATCGCTTCGCATCTACCGAAGGCGCATGTATACTACTAGACCACGTTATGAGCTTAATGGAAGGAGACAAGATGTTTTCGCTAAGAAAATGTATAAGACTGTTGAGGTCAAGTGGGAGGAAACAGTCCGTTTGTTGGAGCATTGCTATCTTACTCTATCACAGCCACTCATAAAAATCTGACACGGGGTGAGTTCAGAATTGTCTGTCGGAGATGAGTTAGATCTGGCTCATGTTCCTACAGACATGAAAGCCAGAAACGAAAAAGGAGGCTTTAAATGCGTGGGTTGATGAGGCCGTGTGGTTCACTGCGATGAGCTAAGTGCCCAGGGCCACCAGCAGACATGCTGGCCTGTATCCTTCCTTTGTTCTGGGGTCCCTCTTGCACCATGTGGTGAGGCTGGTGGCTGGGAGCAGCTCAGGACAGGACCCGGTGGCATCTTAATTCTCCCACCCTCCTGTGGGCTCCAGTGGGCTCCAGTAGGTCTCAAGGGACAGCCTGCCTTCCTTTCAAAGCCCAGTAGCACTGGGAGCAGAAACTGGGACCAAAGAGTGAGCACCCTGTTTGACAAGCTGGAGCAGCCACCTCTTCTTCAGATGCAGGGGGAGCCCTGGCATGCTGACTCCTCCCTTCTCCCTTTCCCCTTTCCTCTTTCCTCCCTCTTTCCTTCCCCTCTCTCCTTCCCTGGTGGTGCCCTTTCCCAATGCCCACTTCATCCCTTTTCCTTTCTACATGCCTGTCTTCTAGAGTTTCTTCTTTTTCCTCCCCATTACTTCCCTTCATCTGAATCTCCTCTTTGGTCCCTTTGTCCCTGCTCTCTGCTCCTCCTCCCCTTCCCTGGCCCCTGTTCAGCTCCATACTGAATGCAGGCAGAGCTGGACTAACATGCTCACTTGCTAGCTCAGCCACCCTCCAGAGAAGTCACTCTTCGGTGGCCACCTTCCTGACCCCCTGGTCGCTTCTCCACTTGTTCAGATATTGCTCTGAAGTCTGAGGAGGACAGAGCAGGGCTGCCACAGAAGCAGGCCAGAGGAGAAACCAAACCATGTGTCCACACTGTCCCCCAGCACTGCTGCTCTGAGAGCTTTCGGAGTCCTCAACAGGGTTAGGATTTAGGGGCTTCTTCAGAACCGGGAGTGAAAACAAGCATAGGTCAAAGAAAAGCGACGGCCCCCACACAAAAATAATAATCACAAAAGAAAACTATGTTAACTCTGAAGTCCCAAAGTCAAAGAATTGCCTTGAATCTGTCACTAGAAAGCACCCAAGGCCTCACTCTCTGGGTTCTGGGTGCCCTGGGAATGGCAGGAGGCTCTGAAATGCACGTGGGGGTGCTGAACTATGAGGGCTAGCCTGCCCGCTGGCAGGGGGGGGGTACCTCCTGTGGCGCTTTCCTGGCACGACCCCCTGCGTAGGGGGTGTGGCGCGGCGTCCTGGGTGGTCCTGGTGCCCTGGGGTTGCTGGAAGCCTGGGCCCCGTCCACTCACCCTCCCCCCCCCCTCCTGTCCTGCGTTTTCTGCTTCAGGTGAGGGCGCGTCGAGGTGTCACTTTACCTGTGAGCAGAGGGTCCTCCAGAGAAGCCATGGGGCAGGGAGGGGCAGCAGGCAGCAGGAATGAGAACGGGACACCATGGCCTCTGGGGCTAAGCTGGAGCGTGGGAGCGCAGGGGCAGCGAGTATGGTGGGTCCTGCAGTCCCGAATGGGCTGCAGCACAGCACCCTGGAGCTGTGTGCCCCTCCTTCCCGCCTGGGCAATTAGCAAAGCCCCTTCTCCTGGCCCCCCCCCGCCCCGCCCACGCCCCCCTCCCTCCTGAGTCCTCTGAGAGCTCACTTCCAGCTTTGGAAATTAGCAAAGACCCTTCTCTGCGCCGGCCCTGCCCCCTCACTCCAGGGGCCTGAACCCTGGCTGGGGTGCAGGGCTATGCCCTAGCATGCTGCCCCATTGCCAGCGCCTGCGCTGGGCAGACTCATAGCCTGGCTTTCTGAGCGGGTGTCCACGGGCAGCCTGGCTGCGAAAAGATCATCAGTCCTAAAGGCCAGCTGCACTCTTGGGTCAGTTTGCTGGCTTCCAGATTGCGCCCAAAGCCAGGAACCAGCTTCCCCAGCACAGGCCTGGGCTGAGATGCCTGCCTGGGATCTGTCTGAGCAGTCTCCTCCACTCCAGGCAGGGATGGCACTTCAACCTGGATGTTTGGGTTTTTGGTTTGTTTTTTTGGTCATTGGTTATTACATGACCTCCAGGGTAGGTGCTCCACAAAGGGAGTGAAAACAGGACGCCTGATATATATGCATATGGCCATTCTAGAAAAATAGCTTGGGGTTCTCTCGGAAACGCGGCATTGGTCCTTGCACTATGGTTTAATAGAAAAGGGATTATGCACCAAGTTACTTAAATGAGCATAGGTTGAAATCGTTTACTGAGAGTAAATATTTTAAATAGTTATATTTTAACTAAATCTATCATCAATCATAAATCTATTACACGAAGGTTACAGGCAATTTAAAAGTAAGAGCACTCTCTTCAGGGTTTTAAATAATCCCTGTCTGTCTTGGCACATGAGAATGCAAAGATAGGAAATGGTTTGTAAAAGATCATATAATAGCTTTTACTAATTCTATTTATTTGACAGACAGAGATCACAAGTAGGCAGAGAGGCAGGCAGAGAGAAAGATGGGGAAGCAGGCTCCCCGCCAAGCAGAGAGCCTGATGAAGGGCTCGATCCCAGGACCCTGAGATCATGACCTGAGCCCAAGGCAGAGGCTTAACACATGGAGCCACCCAGGCGCCCCCAGATGAAATACATTTCTGACTTAGAAACTTCAGATAGAATTATTTTGTCCATGATGACAACTGAAGAAAATGTGTCATCCCTAAACCTAACCTTAAACCCTACCAACACTGAAACCTAAGCTGACCTTAAAGCCCAAACTAGAACCCTGAATCCCAAACCTGGAATGGAACCCAAAGCCTGTACCTGAGCCCTGGATCCAAGCCCTGAACCAAGAACCCAAACCCTAAACCAGACCTCCAAGTCATGAAACCTGAACCCAAATCTCAGCATGAAGTCAAACCCCAAATTTGACCTTGAACTTTATCCCATAAGCCCTGAGTCTTAAAGCCTAAATCATAAACTTAAAGCCCTAAACTATAACTCTGTTCCCTTGTCCTTCACTCTAAACCCTCACCCTAACACTAAACCCAAAGCCTGATCTAGAACTCTGACTAAAACCTGAACCTGAACCCAAATTCAAACCCTTCACCACACTTTGCTTATGCACTTGCCATTGATGGATATTTGCAGTTTGTACCTCTTGATTCTTGTGAACATTGTTTGGGTTGGGGGCTAGGGTTAGGGTCTTGGATTAGGGTAGGGTCCAGGCTTGAGACCAAGTTGAGGTCAGAGTGTGGGTCTGCATCAGGGCCATGTTCAGTGACACTGTTTGGGTCAAGGACTGTTGTAATTCCACATTGTTTCCAATTCATTGTTCCTTAGCTATTTGGGGGGAAGTTGGGGGGTATTGGGCTCCATGCAGCTTGAATTTCCGGAATGAAATGGCATCAGCTGGACCCGGGGAGGGAGCAGGACCTTCCACTGAAGGGTGAGCTCCCACAGTCCTGCACTGCCTTCCACCACCTGCAGAGGGCGCCAGACCCCAGCACCCGCCCTGAGCCCAGGCTGCACAGCCACAGCTGTGACCTGAGCCTTGCCTTTTCAGGACCCACTGTGGAGACTTCTGGAGAATGTGGGGCGCCTCCCACCCTGACAGGACAAGCTGAGGAGGGTGTGGCTCTGCATCCACACTGACCGGACCCGTTGTGGAGGACGCGCCCACACTGGCAGCAGTCCAACCTCCTAAGGACCAGACGCTGGAGGAGGTGAGGAGAAGTCCCTTAGTGGACTGTCAAGGGGTTCGTGGTCTCAGGACCCCACAGAGAAAGGGCGCCCTGTGTAGACACTGGGGCTTCCGTCGTTTTGTGTGAGGAGACGTGGCCTCCTGCTGTGCTGTGCGCGGGGCTGTGGGGTCCCCCCTTTCTGGGCTCGGGTGATCCTTGGTCCTTGTCTGTGTTTGTGTGCTCGCGGATTAGGTTCCTTGGGCTCCTCAGATGGTCTGCAGTCAGGGAGCGTCCCCCTGCTTTGGTGCTCGTGCTCTCCCCACCTCAGCCCTGCGGGGTCCTTCCCGTGTCCACACCCACTCCAGGCTTGCGCCGAGTCCAGAAATTCGGGAGCCAAAGTGAGGACTCTGTAGCCGGTTTTGGGGAGAGTAGGTATTTTCCCAGTGTGGGTTCTTCCCTGAGCACAGTGCCTCCCCATCTCCGTGTGTACCCCTCCCTGTCTGTCGTCATTGTTGCAGGGCTGTCACTTTCTTGGTTCAGGGGCCTCCTGGGTATCTTGCTATCTTGGATGCAGGTGTAAATGAGATCATTCTCAGCAGTCTCTTTCTGATGGGTCCTTCCGAGCACCTAGGAGTGCCACTAATTTGTGCATATTGATTTTGTTCCTTGCAAGTTCTTGAATTTATTAGTTCGATTGGCCTTAAACTTAATCTGCCAGTTATTTGACCAGCAGCATGGGTTTAATTGGGAAGAGCAGAGAATGGCAGTCTGGGCTGAGCAAGCTAAGGTCCCATCACAGGCAAGTGCGAGAAACAAAGGAGAGGAACATTATTTCATGGAGGAGGAAGAAGTTGGGAAGGGTGCTTGAAGGAAAGTCCCTTGGAGAAAGGCAGGGTGATGGAGAATTCTCACCAGCTGAGCTGCAAAGCTCCTACAAAAAGTCAGGAGATGAACCTCCAGCTTCCCCTGTGGGGCCTAAAATTGGTGAGTCTCTCCTGTGGGGGATTGCAATGTGGGGTCTGTAATGGGCACTGAGCACCAGGCGCCCCCTTCCAGCCTCCCCTTCTGGCATCCCCAGTCCACTTTACTGGGGCTTCCCTTCCTGCTTTTGCACAGTTCTAACCAGCTTGTGGTGGAACGTTGTGGAAAAACTGAAATTCCAAATCCACTGCTTCTACTGCACCTGAGATACAGGGGCCCATGATTTAATCCTCCCACGAGTCTCTTGCTAGCCCCACCTGTCCGTTACTCATTTTGAGAGTTGATATTACCAAAGTACTGTAATTCTAAAAATTTCTGAATTAGCTGTATTATTTCTTTTTAGGTATGAAGTTAACTTCCAATTATATGAATTTAATATTTTGGTCATTGTTTTCTAATTTTATTGCCTTATTCTTGGAAAATATAGCCTGATATTTAACTCTAGGAATTTATTGGCATATACTTCTGGCCTAAATAATGGCCTGTTTGTGTAAATGTTCAACTTATGCTTATATACTTACTGAAGACTCTTGTTTTGGGGTCAGGATGGCTACATTTATTAATAGATCAGGACTATTAGATTCTCTAAATTTTGATGTCTCTTAATTTAATCTAATTAAATTATCAGTTAATGAAAGAAGTTAAATTTTTTATGTACTACTGCATCTAAACTTATCAAAGTCTTTTGCTATAATTAGACAAGTATGTCATCCTGTTTTTATACCAAGTCTTACATTAAAAAAATCATACTATCTGAAATATTATTTATTTTTATTATTATTTATTTTTTTTAAAAGATTGTATTTATTGGGGTACCTGAGTTAAGTGTCTACCTATAGCTCAGGTCATAATACCCGGGTCCTGGGATAGAGCCCCGCAGGGGGTTCCCTGCTCAGTGGCGTGCTTCTCCCTCTCCCTCTGTTATTCCCTCTGCTGTGTGCATGTTTTTCTTTTCTCACTCTCTCTCAAATAAATAAGTAAAATTTAAAGATTATCTCTCTCAAATAAATAAGTCAAATTTTTTTTTCTCAATGGGAGGGAGAAGCAGACTCTCCACTGAGCAGGGAGCCTGATGCAGGGCTCAATACCAGGATCATCACCTGAGCTGAAGGCAGACACTTGAACCGACTAAGTCACCCAGGCACTCCAGCTGTTTATTTATTTATTTATTTTTATTATGCATATGTTTTATCTCTCTTTTCTACAAGTCTTTTTTTTTGATCTTTTTACTTTTTTCATAAAACTAAATTATTTCAAGATGACTTGGTCATCCTCTTTTCCCCAACCTCAAAGATCATAGAGTATATTTTAACTGTTAAAATAATATTAGTATTTAAGTGCTGCCTACACAAATTAAGGCAAATTATCTGTGGTCTGTATTCCTGAAAATATTTTTTTTATTATGCCTTCCTATGCCAATGACATTTTATAAGGATCTAAATGTTTCCATTTGTGATTTTTTTTCCAGATTATAAAGCTATTACTTCATTCTTTTTTATATCTGATGTTATTTAAAAAATTTCTGTCAGTCTGATTCTTGTTTCTTTATTAATGAATTATTTTTTTTCTCTCTAACACTTGTGATTTTTTTTGTGTGTCTTTGGTATGTATGCCCTAGTTTGGGATTCATAGAGTCAACTCTAGTTATGAATATTTTCTTTCTTTTCTTGTATGTAAGTTTTAATCCAGTGTCTTGACTATTTTATGCTTGAGAAATAGATGTACATTAATATTCAAATATTTCTTTCCTTTTTCTTCTTTCATTTAAAAAAAGTCATTTATTTTATTTTATTTAAAAATATTTATTTATTTATTTGGAGTAGAGAGAGAGGGTCATGAAGAGTGGCTGATTATATACTTTCAATTTGGGAGGAGGTTAGGGATAGCACAAGCCTCCAAGGTATTTTATAAACAAGGTTTCCAGGACCTTGAGGGGGCTAGCTATTGTTAGGGAAAGGTCATTTATTACTATTTAGTAAAAACTCAGGGAAGAGACTCTTCTGATGTGTATCAGTGGGTATATGCTTGGGAGATGATTGCCAATTTATATCTTGAGGGCAGGGGTGGGGAGTAGAGATAAAGAAGTTTCCAAAGTAATTTTTACATGTGAAAGTAGATTTTCAGTATCCTGGGGGGAGGACTAAGAATGCTTTTTGCCCTGAGTGGATGTGTCCACATGGAAGCAGCTGAGTCCCCAGAGGAGCTTCAAGGACTTGTCAACAGGCTATGAGTAGTAAGGAAATCTAATTTCTTCTCTAGCTTTTGTTCCACACACATCACCTACATCTTACACCTCTTTTATATTGATAATTTTAATGCTTTGCTGGTATCCAGATGACTATATCCTTAAGTGACTTCTTATCTCTATTGAATCCATTACATATTCTATCCATTGTATTCTTAATTCAACTAGATTACATATATTTAATCTATTAGTACCACTAGGTTCTTATTCTTGTTTTTATTTCAAAATCTTTCCTTATTTCCTTACATTATTTATTGGGTATATTTTAAATCCCTGAAATACTCACTTATTATATATAAGCTGTCAACCGTATTCTTATTTTGAGGTAGCTATATCTTTTTGGGTTTTAGGACATCATACCAACAATGCCAAATAATTTTCAGACAACAGCAGGATCTCCAAGAATTCAACTAAATTCTGACACTATCTACCTGAACATAGTGTAAGATTTCATCAGTTAAGGGATCAGTCCTCCAAGACTATCTCCAACCCCACCTCAGATGCCAGTCTCACTGTAGGCCCCAGGTTATTACCTGTGCTTGTGACAGAGCAACTACAGGTTGGAGGTCCCAATGGCCTACTTCTTACGTTCTTTTAATTTGCTACAGGGACTCACAAAACTCAGAAAAATACTTACTTTATGTTTGCCAGCTTATTAAAAGATATAATAGAAGATTTAAATCAATAGATAGATAAAGAAGTGCACAGGGCAAGGTATGGAGAATGGGCACAGAGCTTCTATTACCTTCTGTAAGACTGCCACTCTTCCTGCCTTTTCATACATTTCACAAACTAAAAGCTTTCTGAACCCAGTCCTTTCAGCTTTTCTGTGGAGGCTTCATGACATAGTCATGACTGACTAAATCATTGTCATTTGCTGATCTAATCTCCAGATCCTCTTCCCTCCCCAGATAATCCTGTATTGGGAGGAAGGGGAGGCACGTTGGGCAAAAAGTTGTGAAGGCTTTCACCAAGTGGTTGGTCCTTCAGGCAAACAGCCCTTGCCTTGAGTGAGGTCTGAAGGTCACTTCATTAACAGAACAAAACACACCTCTCTCACCCTTATCACAGGAAATCCCAAGAGTTTTAGGAGCTGTGAGTCAGTAGCCATGGTTGAAAACCAAATATTCAGATGACAAAATATATTTCTTGTAAACCACTATATTACACTACATGCTTAAGTATTTAATTATGTGATCTTTTAAACTAATATTTTTCTAAGAGTATAAACTGTTCTGGCAGTAATCTGGATTGGGGAGTGATGTATTGCCAAATTTCTGTCGTTTTAGTCCAGGAAGTCAAAGAGAAAGAACAGGAGAGCCCCGTAGGGCAGGAAGTTCAAAGTAACAATGTTGACTACTACTCCCTTTTCTTGATTTTTTTTTTAAACAAGCAAATCTTCTCTTCAGAGTTGCAGTTTAAAGCCAAGAACATGCGGAATTGGGAGAAAAAATAGTTAAATTTGGAGACTTGCAGAGGTAGAAGCAGAGTAGTGAAAGCCATTACAGCAACTGACCTAACTGAGGTCAGTCTTTGGTGAATCACAGAAACAGGTGGAGTTGTCAAACAAAGGAATCTTTGTTTACAACATACAAGGAGATCACAGGGAATAAGTTCCAAAGCCTTGACTGTTTGAACAGGAGAGAGATTTTTATTTAGTATTTAAGATGAATACTCAGAAGGGAGAGTTTTATTATTCCATGTATGGTTGGTCATAAGGTTGTGGCTGCATGCACATCCACATATGTATTTGTGCAATATGTATTGCATGTTCACCTGAATGAAGCTTGTATTCCACCGAGGGCAGAAACTTCAACGTTAGAATAAAGCAGAGGTAACTGTTGGACAAGGGAAAGGGACTCTGCAGGCTTCAAGAGCAGATAGAAACTAGATGGGGTCTTGGGCTCATTTTCTGGGACAAGGAATGCAAGGCCTTGATTGCTTTTGAAATAGCACTAGGAGTTTTGCCACTGATTTATTGTCTCAATAGCTTAGGCTATTTCCTGCTCTGGTGGTGACTGTTAGTTTTCCCATTGCCTTGTTCCCTCAAAATCCTTAAGGAGTGAGGTTTTTGCATTTCTTTGTAAGAACCTCCCAGGAAGTTTTGGAAGAAGTGTGCTTGGGCAAGTACACAGGTGGGGTATAGATCATTGAAAATAGCTGGGGACAAAAAATGACTTTTCTTATGTCAGGAAAACTATATGTCATCTTAATTTTCTGGGAACCTCTAATTCTTTCTGCTGATGTTACCAGCAGGCTTCTGAGATATTACTGATTGTTCTCTTGAACCTAAGGAAAAAGAAATGTAGAAAGCAAAAGACAAAACTTTAAAATCTATCCTCCAACTCATCAATTCACTGCAGCCACCTCTCTGTCTTTCCCTTTCTCTTTTTCTTTATCTTTCTCTCTCACTTTCTCTCTCACATATGCACAACACACACAAATCATCTTAAAACAATTTTTAATTTTCCCTATTCCATTTTAATATACTTGAGGCATGATCATTTTCTTAGTAAATACAAGAAAAAAAATCTAGGATTCCATCATTCTGTGTGATTAAAGTATAGAGGAATTTACTTCTAATAGCACTTATAAAAACATATTTTATTTATGTAACATTATATAATCAGGTGCCTGCATTTTTCTTATTCTCCAACTAGTGTTATTTGGCAATTAATATTTTGTCAATCAATATTCCCCTATATCTGAATGTGTGGGCAGTGAGAGATGAGTTAGAGGCAAGGATGGTGAACACTCCCAACAACTGCAGACTACATATATCTTAAGCCATGATTTTCTTTGCAAAGGTCAACATTGATAATGTTCTAGTCATACCTCCGTGTACCAGGAAAGAAGTAGCATATTTCTTGAAAGACACAGCTATCAAAGCTCCATTGAGAAACTGTAAAGATGGACAAGCGATTTCCAAATTACATATCTGATAATGGACATCTACTCTGATTATTTAAATATGAATAAAAATAAAAAACCTTACTAATAACCAAACAGAGTATCCAATTTTACATGTGAAGGAAATAATGGAAGAGACATGTCACCAAAAGTATATGGATGGCTTATAGGCACATGACAAATTTCTCAACATTTAGACATTAAAGAAATACAAATTAAAATCATAATGAGACATGCTTACATATCTATTAGAATGGCTAAAATTATAAAGGCTAATTGTACTTGGTCTGAGCTAGATTGAGAAGCAACAAAAAATCTAAACTGTTGTTGGCATATATCATGATACAACCACTTTGGAAAATAGTTTGAAAATTTTTTTAAATGCAAAATATGTTGCAGTTACAAAAATAGCCATTTTACTTCTAGGCATTTAACCAAGAGAAACAAACCCTATGTTCATACAGGGACTTGTATATGAATTTCATAGCAGCTTTATTTTTAAGAATTGAAAACAGTGGAAATGTTCATCAATGTCCATCCATAGAGCAAAGAAAAATTATGATCTATTCATTAAAGAGATTACTATTCAACATCAAAATGAACTATTTACAATTGGAGATTCTCAAAGTAATGATGCTGAGAAAAGAAAAGCCAGGCAATGAATAGTATATACAGTGTGATTCCATGACTATAAAAAATCTAGAAAATACAAATTTATATATAGTCACAGTCATCAAATATATTGGTGTGATTTTAGTGCCTTCTTCTGTGATCCTATAGCTTCCTACACTTGTATCTCTGAGCATTTGTTACACCATGTGTAAATATGAACTCTTTCTCTTCATTCTGTCTTACTAGAATAAGAGTCCTTGAAATTTTATGGACAATTGAACTCTCAGTTATTAGCAGAAATTCTATCACACAGTAAGTTTCCAAATATAAAAGCCAGAGTTTTACAATGACTTCTAAGCTTTACATGATCTAGCCACTCATTTAACCTCTGTGACCTCTTTCCCTGCTACTCTTCAGTCACTCACAGTGGCCTCCTTGCTATTCCTCAGATATGCCAGGCATGATCCAACCTTATGGCCTTCAAGATAGCCAATTCCTTTGTCTGGAGTGACCTTATTGCTGATAGTTCTGCGCAAATTCATCACCTTTCCATACCTTTGTTCAATTGTCAGCTTCATTGTAACTACCCTGATCTTCCTATTAAAAATTTTAACTCCCCATCCCCTGCCTAGCAACCTTGATTTTTCTC
Source organism: Mustela nivalis (assembly GCF_964662115.1). Taxonomy (NCBI): domain Eukaryota; kingdom Metazoa; phylum Chordata; class Mammalia; order Carnivora; family Mustelidae; genus Mustela; species Mustela nivalis. The sequence continues at coordinate 1,291,348 of NW_028136504.1, read as the reverse complement.
ACCCTGATCGAGTTTTTCTTTTTCCCCATTGTACTCATCCTTTTTGAATGCACTATGCAATTTTTATTAAGGTTTATAGCTTTGAATTGTCTCACCCATTAAAATAAAAGTTCTACAAAGCCAAGTATTTCATTTACCAGTGTAGTCTGAAGTAATATCTGCCATATAATAGTTCAGTAGACAACTGGTAAATTTCAAAATAAATTAATGTTGAGAATATACTAAATTTCACAAGTCATTTCAATATTTATTTCCAAAAAATAAACTATGTAAAACATACCTTAAATTTACTTTCAAAATATTTTATAGCATATAATGGACAATATACATAAGCCTTAAAGAAACAATCCTATAAATAACCATTTCATACCTACTTAAAAACTACATAATACCACACTCCTAGATCCTCTCTGAACGCTCTAAAATAACCCTAAAGGAAATACATTTTTAAAAATAACAGATTTTTTGTCAAATAATTTAATAAAATAAAAGTTTCATTCATCTATGTAGATCATAATAAATGTTTTTAATAAGCATGAAATTATAACTCTGAAGTGTGCTAAAATGAAACCACCTGCTAAGGGTGAGAGAATAAAAATAAACATCATGTTTCCAAATAAGAGGAATTTATTACCTTTGAATCAAAGCATGTGGATTTGTTCAAACTGGCAATAAAGGAATATGGAGACACAAACCATAGTAAGTCATATTTTAGATTTCTAAAAGACTTCGAAGTGAAGAGTATACATTCACTTCTCACTTATTGCTCCTACATATTCATGAATTTGAGAGAAAATATAGGCCCTGTGTGTCTTAGCATCTAATGGGATATTTTTTGATATTTACATGCTTACACATAGTATGTGTTATAGTCTTCTCTTTTACATGCTGTAAAAAGGTTAACCCCTTTTCTGCAGAGATCTGAAAATGTGAAACAGTGCCTGAGTAGCTGAATTCATCTAATTCAAATTTCTTGCAGGTCTAAGACCTATTGTTTTTCACTTGACTGCCTCCTTTTTCATCTGTCAATTGGTTACAAATTCTGGTACTGAAGAGAATACATTGGGGCTGGTGGCTCAGTGTGTTAAAGCCTCTGCCTTCAGTTCAGGTCATGATCTCAGGATCCTGGGATCGAGCTCCACATCGGGACATAATGTAACGACAGATAGTTTATATGGGAGCCCTTTGGGTACTCTGGTGGATGAATGTTTTTAAATTAGTTTTTCATGGACATGAGGAGTTAGAGACGAGAAGGGAGGTGGGGGAAATTGGAAGGGGAGCTGAATCATGAGAGACTATGGACTCTGAAAAACAATCTGAGGGTTTTGAAGGGGCGGGGGATTTGGAGGTTGGGGTACCAGGTGTTGGGTATCATAGAGGGCACTGCTTGCATGGAGCACTGGGTGTGGTGCAAAAAGAATGAATACTGTTATGCTGAAAATAAATAAAAAATTAATTTAAAAAATATTAGTTTTTCGTAAACTACAAAAAAAAAAAAAAAAGAAAAGCGCTCCCATTTATAGCGTACACTTTATGGTTCACAAAGCACGTGCCAACAATAAAAATAATAATGGGTTACCGTTACACTTCATAGAAAAGGAGGTACAGGGAAATTGAATGAAAGGGAATAACAAAGTAGGTTCATAAGTCAATCTTCCTTGTAAAAAAATTAACCTGAAAGTGCGTTTCTGCCACCTCTCCTGTGTGACATTTTATCGATGGGAGATGGAAAATAAATGGTCTGGTTAACCTTTCCCTCCCCCTCAAAACCCATTATTTGAAAACACAAAAAGGGAAGTGAAGGGAGAAATCCTCCCACTCCCATTCCCACTCACCTCCATAGCCACCTCCTCTTCCAAGAACCTAGCAGACAAGGTGCCAAGAAGTGTTAGGTACCAGCAGTGGTCTCAGATCTCATTCAAGGATCATGGTGAAAGGCATTCAAAGAGATTGTGGGGGCACAGGGATCCAATTAAGGGGGACAAGTTTAAGGTTTGCCTGTTCCCCTAAAAACTAATGGCACTAGAGAAGATGACCTTTGGGAACTATAGCATAATGGATACAATGTGTAAAAAGCTTCAGTGAGTCATGGTGGGAAGAGGCCAAGAGGGCAGCAAACACAGTCTTAGATGATGTTATTAATAGCACTACAGGCTCTAGATTTCCTGTGGTGGTGTTCTTGGCAAGACCAGCCCGGCCAAAGTGGATACTCTCAACCTGGAACAGAGGGTCTTGGAGATGCCAGCACGTGAGGTATGATGAGAGGGTAAAATGAAAGGAGGTGTACTTTGGAAGGACTGACTCCTTGACTTTAAAAGGGAGAACCCAAATCTGTAGGTGAAATCTTTCTGGCTACAAAGAGGGCCAAGGCCTCCTAAGGTCAAGGTCTCCTCGTCACTTGCAAAGATGTCGAAGAACATATTCAGACATTTCAAAGATGTCCTCATATCATTGGTTCCCACTCTGGAATTCTATCAATAAGGTGAGAGTTCCTCTAGTTGAAAAAGAGATCTAAAAAGACTTCCCTTTCTCATGTAATTTCTGTAACCTCCAGGACACACCCACCTCCCCCTTCCAGCTCTGTAATGAAGCCACAGCTGGTGCCAATTTGTGGAACTCCTTAAAGGCTATTCTCCCTTATATACCCCGGGACCAAGTTCCCATGCTCCCTCACCCGATTTCCTGCACTCACCTCCCACCTGGTGTGTTCACACCTGCAAGTGCCTTTTACCAACCCCTTTGCCAAAAGGCAGCCAGAGTGACCTTTCAAAGACCTATCAGTTCCTGGCATTTGTCTCCATAGAAATCTGCACTGATCTTCTAACAAATTCTCAGTCCTCCAAAGGCACCCATAATCCTCCCATCAGTCTATTCATACCCCTCCAACTGACTGATGCCTGTTCTGCCCCATCTCTCTGCCCTTCAACCACATTGCCTCCTTCTTCCTGTGGAGACCTCTCATGCCACCTGCCTCCAAGCACAGGTGATTCCCATTGATGGGAAGACCCTCTTCTCTCCCCCATCTCCCCACTCCAGTTACTCCCACTTATTCGTGAGCTCACAAGCCCCATGGTAAACACTCTCCATGCAGCCTGCTCTCTCTTTTCTAGCACTGGCCTCCGTTTCTAGCTGTGGTTGTGTCATGGATGTCCCTCCCCAGCTAGCCTCCAAGCTCTCTTTCCCTTTAGCTCCAACACCTGACACAGTGCCTGGCACGTAGTAAGCCCTGGCTAGCTTCTAAGAGCCTCACTGAGGGACTGAAAGCATTTTAAAAATGTCACCACGTAGGCTCCAAACTGTAGGCAGAAAAAGCTTTGCCTGGATTGACATTTTAGAGACGTATTGGTCAAGTTGGATGTGTTCACTGACTTTACCTTGTAAAATTAAAAAAAAAAAAAAAGACCTCTGTTTCGCTTCGCATCTACCGAAGGCGCATGTATACTCCTAGACCACGTTATGAGCTTAATGGAAGGAGACAAGATGTTTTCGCTAAGAAAATGTATAAGACTGTTGAGGTCAAGTGGGAGGAAACAGTCCGTTTGTTGGAGCATTGCTATCTTACTCTATCACAGCCACTCATAAAAATCTGACACGGGGTAGTCAGAATTGTCTGTCGGAGATGAGTTAGATCTGGCTCATGTTCCTACAGACATGAAAGCCAGAAACGAAGAAGGAGGCTTTGAAAGCGTGGGTTGAGGAGGCCGTGTGGTTCACTGCGATGAGCTAAGTGCCCAGGGCCACCAGCCGACATGCTGGCCTGTATCCTTCCTTTATTCTGGGGTCCCTCTTGCACCATGTGGTGAGGCTGGTGGCTGGGAGCAGCTCAGGACAGAACCCGGTGGCATCTTAATTCTCCCACCCTCCTGTGGGCTCCAGTGGGCTCCAGTAGGTCCCAAGGGACAGCCTGCCTTCCTTGAAAAGCCCAGTAGCACTGGGAGCAGAAACTGGGGCCAAAGAGTGAGCACCCTGTTTGACAAGCTGGAGCAGCCACCTCTTCTTCAGATGCAGGGGGAGCCCTGGCATGCTGACTCCTCCCTTCTCCCTTTCCCCTTTCCTCTCTTCCTCCCTCTTTCCTTCCCCTCTCTCCTTCCCTGGTGGTGCCCTTTCCCAATGCCCACTTCATCCCTTTTCCTTTCTACATACCTGTCTTCTAGAGTTTCTTCTCTTTCCTCCCCATTACTTCCCTTCATCTGAATCTCCTCTTTGGTCCCTTTGTCCCTGCTCTCTGCTCCTCCTCCCCTTCCCTGGCCCCTGTTCAGCTCCATACTGAATGCAGGCAGAGCTGGACTAACATGCTCACTTGCTAGCTCAGCCACCCTCCAGAGAAGTCACTCTTTGGTGGCCACCTTCCTGACCCCCTGGTCGCTTCTCCACTTGTTCAGATATTGCTCTGAAGTCTGAGGAGGACAGAGCGGGGCTGCCACAGAAGCAGGCCAGAGGAGAAACCAAAACATGTGTCCACACTGTCCCCCAGCACTGCTGCTCTGAGAGCTTTCAGAGTCCTCAACAGGGTTAGGATTTAGGGGCTTCTTCAGAACCGGGAGTGAAAACAACCATAGGTCAAAAGAAAAGCTATGGCACCCACAAAAAATAATAATCACAAATGAAAACTATGTTAACTCTGAGTCCCAAAGTCGAAAAATTGCCTTGAATCTGTCTCTAGAAAGCACCCAAGGCCTCACTCTCTGGGTTCTGGGTGCCCTGGAAATGGCAGGAGGATCTGAAAAGCGCGTGGGGGTGCCGAACTATGGGGGCTAGCCTGCCCTCTGGCGGGGGGGGGGGTACCTCCTGTGGCGCTGTCCCGGCCTGACCCCCTGCGGACAGGGTGTGGCACAGCGTCTGGGGTGGTCCTGGTGCCCTGGGGTTGGCGGGAGGCTGGGGCCCAAACATCCCACGCCCAGCTTCTGGACCGCGTTTTCTGCTTCAGGTGAGGGCGCGTCGTGGTGTCACTTTACCTGTGAGCAGAGGGTCCTCCAGAGAAGCCATTGGGCGGGGAGGGGCAGCAGGCGGCGGGAACGGGAACAGGACACCACGGCCTCATGGGCTAGGCTGGAGCATGAGAGTGCAGGGGCAGCGAGTATGGTGGGTCCTGCAGTCCCGAATGGGCTGCAGCACAGCACCCTGGCGCTGCGCGCCCCTCCTTCCCGCCTGGGCAATTAGCAAAGCCCCTTCTCCCGGCCGCCCCCGACCCGCCCCCGCCCCCGCCCCCCTCCCTCCTGAGTCCTCTGAGAGCTCACTTCCAGCTTTGGAAATTAGCAAAGACCCTTCTCTACGCTGGCCCCACCCCCTCACTTCTGAGGCCGGAGCCCATGCTGGGGTGCGGGGCTAAGCCCTGGCATGCTGCTGCATTGCCAGCGCCTGCGCTGGGCAGCCGCCTAGCCTGGCTCCCTGAGCGGGTGTCCACACGCAGCCTGGCTGCCAAAAGATCATCAGTCCTAAACGCCGGCTGCACTCTTGGGTCAGTTTGCTGGCTTCCAGTTTGCGCCCAAAGCCAGGAACCAGCTTCCCCAACACAGGCCTGGGCTGAGATGCCTGCCTGGGATCTGTCTGAGCAGTCTCCTCCACTCCAGGCAGGGATGGCACTTCGACCTGGATGTTTGGGTTTCTTGTTTGTTTTTTGGTCATTGGTAATTACATGACCTCCAGGGTAGGTGCTCCACAAAGGGAGTGAAAACAGGACGCCATATATAGCATACAGCCATTCAAGAAAAATAGCTTGGGGTTCTCTCGGGAACGCGGCATTGGTCCTTGCACTATGGTTTAATAGAAAAGGGATTATGCACCAAGTTACTTAAATGAGCATAAGTTGAAATCGTTTACTGAGAGTAAATATTTTAAATAGTTATATTTTAACTAAATCTATTATCAATCATAAATCTATTACACGAAGGTTACAGGCAATTTAAAAGCAAGAGCACTCTCTTCAGGGTTTTAAATAACCCCTGTCTGTCTTGGCACAAGAAATGCAAAGATAGGAAATGGTTTGTAAAAGATCATATAATAGCTTTTACTAATTCTATTTATTTGACAGACAGAGATCACAAGTAGGCAGAGAGGCAGGCAGAGAGAAAGATGGGGAAGCAGGCTCCCGGTCAAGCAGAGAGCCTGATGAAGGGCTCGATCCCAGGACCCTGAGATCATGACCTGAGCCCAAGGCAGAGGCTTAACACACGGAGCCACCCAGGCGCCCCCAGATGAAATACATTTCTGACTTAGAAACTTCAGATAGAATTATTTTGTCCATGATGACAACTGAAGAAAATGTGTCATCCCTAAACCTAACCTTAAACCCTACCAACGCTGAAACCTAAGCTGACCTTAAAGCCCAAACTAGAACCCTGAATCCCAAACCTGGAATGGAACCCAAAGCCTGTACCTGAGCCCTGGATCCAAGCCCTGAACCACGAACCCAAACCCTAAACCAGACCTCCAAGTCATGAAACCTGAACCCAAATCTCAGCATGAAGTCAAACCCCAAATTTGACCTTGAACTTTATCCCATAAGCCCTGAGTCTTAAAGCCTAAATCATAAACTTAAAGCCCTAAACTATAACTCTGTTCCCTGTCCTTCACTCTAAACCCTCACCCTAACACTAAACCCAAAGCCTGATCTAGAACTCTGACTAAAACCTGAACCTGTACCCAAATTCAAATGCTTCACCACACTTTGCTTAGGCACTTGCCATTGATGGATATTTGCAGTTTCTACCTTTTGATTCTTGTGAACATTGTTTGGGTTGGGGGCTAGGGTTAGGGTCTTGGATTAGGGTAGGGTCCAGGCTTGAGACCAAGTTGAGGTCAGAGTGTGGGTCTGCATCAGGGCCATGTTCAGTGACACTGTTTGGGTCAAGGACTGTTGTAATTCCACATTGTTTCCAATTCATTGTTCCTTAGCTATTTGGGGGGAAGTTGGGGGGTATTGGGCTCCATGCAGCTTGAATTTCCGGAATGAAATGGCATCAGCTGGACCCGGGGAGGGAGCAGGACCTTCCACTGAAGGGTGAGCTCCCACAGTCCTGCACTGCCTTGCACCGCCTGCAGAGGGCGCCAGACCCCAGCTCCCGCCCTGAGCCCAGGCTGCACAGCCACAGCTGGGACCAGAGCCCCGCCTCTTCAGGACCCACTGTGGAGACTTCTGGAGAATGTGGGGCGCCTCCCACCCTGACAGGACAAGCTGAGGAGGGTGTGGCTCTGCATCCACACTGACCGGACCCGTTGTGGAGGACGCGCCCACACTGGCAGCAGTCCAACCTCCTAAGGACCAGATGCTGGAGGAGCTGAGGAGAAGCCGCCTGAGTGCACTGTCAAGGGGTTCGTGGTCTCAGGACCCCACAGAGAAAGGGAGCCCTATGTAGACACTGGGGCTTCCGTCGTTTTGTGTGAGGAGACGTGGACTCCTGCTGTGCTGTGCGCGGGGCTGTGGGGTCCCCCCTTTCTGGGCTCGGGTGCTCCTAGGTCCTCATCTGTGTTTGTGTGCTCGCGGATTCGGTTCCTGGGGCTCCTCAGATGGTCTGCAGTCAGGGAGCGTCCCCCTGCTTCGGTGCTTGTGCTCTCCCCACCTCAGCCCTGCGGGGTCCTTCCCGTGTCCACACCCACTCCAGGCTTGCGCCGAGTCCGGAAATTCGGGAGCCAGAGTGAGGACTCTGTAGATGGTTTTGGGGAGAGTAGGTATTTTCCCAGTGTGGGTTCTACCCTGAGCACAGTGCCTCCCCATCTCCGTGTGTACCCCTCCCTGTCTGTCGTCATTGTTGCAGGGCTGTCAGATGACAGGTCTGTCACCTTCTTGGTTCAGGGGCCTCCCGGGTATCTTGCTGTCTTGGATGCAGGTGTAAATGAGATCGTTCTCAGCAGTCTCTTTTTGATGGTTCCTTCCGAGCACGTAGGAGTGCCACTAATTTGTGCATATTGATTTTGTTCCTTGCAAGTTTTTGAATTTATTAGTTCAATTGGCCTTAAACTCAATCTGCCAGTTATTTGACCAGCAGCATGGGTTTAATTGGGAAGAGCAGAGAATGGCAGTCTGGGCTGAGCAAGCTAAGGTCCCATCACAGGCAAGTGCGAGAAACAAAGGAGAGGAACATTATTTCATGGAGGAGGAAGAAGTTTGGAAGGGTGCTTGAAGGAAAGTCCATTGGAGAAAGGCAGGGTGATGGAGAATTCTCACCAGCTGAGCTGCAAAGCTCCTACAAAAAGTCAGGAGATGAACCTCCAGCTTCCCGTGTGAGGCCTGGAATTGGTGAGTCTCTCCTGTGGGGGATTGCAATGTGGGGTCTGTAATGGGCACTGAACACCAGGCGCCCCCTTCCAGCCTCCCCTTCTGGCATCCCCAGTCCACTTTACTGGGGCTTCCCTTCCTGCTTTTGCACAGTTCTAACCAGCTTGTGGTGGAACGTTGTGGAAAAACTGAAATTCCAAATCCACTGCTTCTACTGCACCTGAGATACAGGGGCCCATGATTTAATTCTCCCACGAGTCTCTTGCTAACATGTGTCCTCTCCATGTTGGGTGACCTGGATCTGGGAGGGCTTGGACTCCATCCCAAAGTCTGATGTTCTCTCTGCTTCCGTGTCATCGTGCTAACATGGATATTTGGAAGATTCATTTCCACTGTGGTGATTTCAAAGTGCAGTCAGCTTGTTATAGCAGCACAAATACGTGCTGTCTCCACACTCAGATTCCCCAGCCGTCATTTCTTTACCACGTTTGCCACTTCACACGGGATGCTTCAGTGTGTTTGATCCCACACCAGGACAATGTCCTGCAGAACCACCACATAACCTGAAATGAGGAGATCATTACAGAAACCATCCAAGGGTTAGTGTTAGGAACCAGGGACATGGCAGGGCTGATCTGAAGACCCCATGGAGAGCTGTCTGGGTGGCTGAGTTGACAGTGGAGGTGAGGGTGAGTGTCTGGCTCTGGCTTTGTGTCCAGGAGTCAGCTCTGTGTGGGTGTGTCCTTAGCTAGGCATGCAGATTTCTGCTCCTCTGAATCCTTTCCGGAGTTCCAAATGGCACAGTTTCCTTCTGGGCAGCAGGCTGAGTCCTCTGGGATTGCCCATGTGTCCCCAAATTGTAGGGCACCTACTGCAAGGCCTTTGGGGTCAGAATCTTGAAAAGCAAACCAAAGGTTATGGTTAGGGACCACAACATGGCAGGCCCGATCTGCCAGCACTCTGTCCATCTTTCTGGGGGAGGGGGCAGTCGAGGGATTTGTTCAGGTTGAGTGTCAAGCTCCAGGTTTGCATCCAGGGGCCTGCTGAATATGGGGCTGTCCAGAGGTAGGAATGCAGATTTCAGTTCCTCTGAATCCTTTCTGGAGTTCCAAATGGCATGGTTCCTTTCAGGGTGGCAGGGTTAGTCCTATGGTGTTCCTCACTGTCCCCAATCTCTGAGGCTTTGGAGCCAGGCCGTCGGGGACAGACAAACACAGGCTGGAGAGCTTTAATGTCAGAAATGTATTTTCGCACAGATCTGGAGGCCAGAAGTTCCAGATCAAGGTGCCAGCAATGTTGGTCTCCAGTGAGCTTTTTCTTGTTGTTCTATAGATCACTACCTTTTCAACTGTGCCCTCAGATGACCTCTTCTCTGTGGGCCCCCAGAGGGGAGGTAGGGGGAGTGCTTTCATGTGTTTCACCCTTATGAGGACACCAGTCCTAGCAGATTAGGACTCCTGTGACCTCACCAAGCCTTCAGTACCTCCTTCTAGGTAGGCCCTATCTCCACATGCAGTCACACTGGAGATTAGGAATTCTTCATATGACTTTTGTGGGGACACAATTCAGTCCATAACAATTAGTACAGGAGAAAAGCCATGGAGAGAATTCTAGAGGAGTCACACGTTGATGTTATAAGGTAAGTGGGTATAAAAGAGCACCTCTGAAGTCCAATAGGTCATTAGAGCTAGAGGCTGACAGGAAAGTCCCGTACGTGCCACAGTTTTGAGTTTGATGCAAGCGCAACTCTGAAGGGAAGATATTTGGGAGGCCTTGGCCGACCACTACTTCCAGCCAGGGGTGATTCTGGAGGGAGTATCTCTCGGAGTGCTGCCTAGAATCAAGACTTTGGGGTTGGAAAAGTGCCACTTCCAAAGTTGGAGAAGGATGGTGCTGTAAGTTACTTGAAGAGTACTGTTCTGGGAGATAGGAGATCTGGGGTGTCTTCTTTGTTCTGCTGCTGACCAGATGTGAAAATGCAGATTAACTCCCTAACCATCTCAGTTCTACCACCATGTGCTGCTGTCATGTGTCCCAAGCCCCAGAGTTAGTTTGATCCATAAGCAGAAGCCGGTCTTTTAGTTCCCAATCTCTTAATCGGGCTGATCGTCACAATATATAGCGGACACGTGACAGCCACCGGGGAGAAGTAAGGGTTGTCTTCCCCTCAGGGAGAGTGGAAAAGCTCTAGGAGAGGGCATACCCGTAGACCAAAGGCAGCCAGTGCTGGGGAGTGGAGCCACAGGGAAGAGTGTGCTGATGACAGCCTTGTGGAGGGAGGGCAGAAAGAGCCACCACCATGACACTTGAGTTACAGATCGAGCTTGGGGATAGAGAAGGGATCAGGGCACGGTAGAGCAGCAGCTGGCAAAGTGATTCTGTTGAGCTTAAGCTCATAGTGCCTTAGCGAATTAGAATGGGAAATGCCTTGCTATTGTCTGTGACTCTGTGATTGTGTGAGTATGAGTGACAGAGTGGGGACAAAGAGAGAGGGAGAGAGAATACATTAAATTTTAAAGAAGGACAATAAGGGACGCCTGGGTAGCTTACTCAGTTAAGCATCTACCTTTGGTTCAGGTCATGATCCCAGGGTCCTGGGATTGGATCCCATACCAGGCTCTAGTGGGGGGCCTGCCTTCCCTCTGCCTGCAGCTCCCCTTGCTTGTGATCTCTCTCTTCCTCTGTAACAAATAATAGTAAAAAATAAACAAGGGCGATACGTTATGTTTACTTTTGTTTCTGATGCCAGACATGGGTTCAGAGGATTGAAGAGGGAGATCCAAGGAGCTAGCCTCTCAAGAGGAGTGAATACCTAGTCACTGGTAAGACCCCTGGTCCTGCAATACAATATGGCTCCTGTGATCTGGGTCCTGTTAAATGCCCCTCGCCATCCTTCACCCGATAGTTTGATTCTTCATTGCGTTCAGTGTGGGGAACTGGGAGAAGCTATGACACTTGGCCCTTTGTGGAGGAATGTTAGTAGTATAAATAGCAATAGTTATCAGTTCTGGAGCACTTCCATGACTCTGCTGCAGGCACTCTGCTGTGACCTGGGTTTATAGCAGTGAGATAAACATAGAAATAGATGTGGGCTCTGTTCCCAAGAATCTGAAACCCACTATTCTCCTTGTCCCCTTCCCATTCTGTCTTCTTCAGCCCTTGTGCAATCCCACCAAGCAGGAAGCTTGCTTCTCCCCTTCCCTCTCCTGCTCCCCCTGCTTGTGCTCTCATTCCCTCTCTCTGACATGTAAATAAATCAAATGTTTTAAAAAATTATAAAAAAGGCAAAACAAATAACCATTTTTGGAGAGTGATTTTCTGAATGCAGTTATGGGCAGTGCTGGGTACTGAAGAAGACGCTCTGCTGACCAGAGGAGTGGGGAAATTACAGAACAAATTCCACAGGTCATTGAATATATCACATTCATCACCCCACCCATAGCACTCATTAATCTCTAGCCCAGCCAATATGTTGGTTATAAAAATGAGCTTTCTCCAAACTGACAGGAAGTTCTCGTTTTAGCAATGTAAATCATTCTGATCTTTATCACTAATGTGATCTAATCCTGTCTAGTAAAGAAACTTGAGAGTTCTATATCTCTGTAAGCATTTAAGAAAAACAATGGACTCTACTCTAATTACTTTTTAACTAACTTGACTTGCCAAAGGAAGGAGAAAGTAAATATCAGAAATCTTACCACTAAGCACAAGTTGCAAGTTATACCTGCCAAAATGTGGTTCAAAATATAAGTAACCAGTCTCCTTAGAAGCCTTTTACCTTCTTATATCTGTTATGTTGGGTAAATGAGTAGTTACTAGAATACAGCTGGCTCAGTGATCACAATTCTGCTTACCCTCAGAAATATAAATAGATTACATGTTTAGCCCGGTAACTGGACACTGATATAGAATTATTCACTGGCTGATTCCTAGATCAGAAACCACAAAAAATTTTTCTTTTTTATGGAAGTATGGCTGTTACAATAGTCTCACCTGTACCTCATAGTGATTGACTTAACTACTCTATACGTTACAACTCTAGATGTAACATTTTAATAAAACAACAATATCTTTGATGGTATCATGGAAATGTAAGTGCCTTGTGCACTTTTCTTAATGTGTATAATTACCTAAACATCATAGTAAGTAAATCAAGGCCATTGTCAAGCTTCCGTCAAGGAGAGTCCTTAACTAGAGGGATTTCCCATTGCTCTCAGGATGATAACCTCTGAGTTACAGGTTCCGTTAGTTGGCCACACACATTTGGAGCCTTGTGGACTTTCTGACAGCTGAGCAGCATATCTGTTTCAAGCATTGTGATCCCTGTTCTTACTGCAAGAGTGACAGTTGTCACTTTTCCTTTGACCCCTGTCTTTAGGAAAGTGTCTGACTCAGAAAGTCGAGTCAGTACCCCCCAAAAATATTTTCAGGAGAACCACCTCAAAGATGATCACCTGAGATACTGTCAAGAAAAAAAAAACTGAAATTCTAAGCAACATCCATAAAAAGTATTTTCATGTTGATAAGGAAAGATTTTCCCCTAAATACCAGAGAGGCTCCATGAAAGTGAGATTTTTACCTATTTTGTTCACCGTGCCACCAGTCCCTAGAAGAGTGCCTAAGACATCACTCAAGATTAGGTTGCTTTGAATGAATCAAATGAATGAATGAACTGTAGCCTTTGAGGTAGTTTATGGTCCTTAGGCAAGAGATGTGATTTGTGTTGGGATTTCAAGAATGGGAGGTGCCGAAGAGAAAATTGAGAAGCTAAATGTGAAAATATGCAATTTACTGACTGGAGTAGTTCTGAATATATTTCAAACATAATTAAACTATGGCTGTGGGTCTATATGCGTTTTCATAATTTTCCCTTGAAAATGTGAGGCATACAGATGTCATCTCCAATGAATTCTCCTTGTCCATATACAGAATCACCAAAAAAAAAAAAAAAAAAAAAAGGCATTCTGACAGTCTTCAGACCATCCACTCCAGGATTGTGACTCTTTCTTCTCCATGTTCTTTCTGACATCATGGACTTTCAGGTTGACCTCTCTCATCTTGGGTCCCACTCTCATTAGCTGTAGAAGTCATGCGATGTTTGTGATGTGAGGGTGGCAATACTCTCTGACTTTTGGTTACAATATGTCTTTGAAAGCCAGTGTTTATTCTGCTTTTACAGCATTTCTCCATTTGAATTGGCCACCTTTTAAGTGGTCATTAGCCACATGTGGCTACTAGCCATGGGACTTGGACAGCAGAGGTTTGGAAAGTCCGCACATTCTTCCACTCAAAGGATATTGTGAGTTATGCTACATCTTTTTTTTTGAAGTGCCTTTTTTAGATATTTAAATTCAATTAGCCATTAGATAGTACATCATTGGTTTCAGAGAATTCAGTAACTCATCAGTTGTGGATAACCCTTGGTGCTCATCACATCACGTGTCCTCCTTAATGCCTATCACCCAGTTTCTCCATGTCTCCCACTCCCCTCCCCCCCAGCAACTCTCAGTTTGTTTCCTATAGTTAAAGGTGCCTCATGGCTTGTCTCCCTTTCTGATGACTCCCATTCAGATTTCCCTCCCTTCCCTCTGATCCTCTGTACTACATCTTAATCTCAACAGTCAAGCAGTGGTAGTAATTCAGTCATGGAGTCATGCATATTCTAAATCTGATGAGGTGGATTCCCATACTGCCTTTGTCTCTTCTAGAGCGCTTACATTTGTTATATTATTGCTGCTGTGTTCATGTTTCTCGTTCACTGAATGTCTGATAAAAGAATTAATAAAATGTGTGACTGCAGAAAATACAATGGTCATGGATGATGAAGATTTTCTCCTTGACCAGACTCGAGTCAAGTTCCTCTGAGTCCTCTTTCTGTCTAGCCTTGACCTTAGGCTCCGCCCACTTAGCCCAGTTTTAGCAAGAAATCTGCTTGGTCATTTTTCAGCAATCTTCTATCCTACTCTTGATATCTGATCAAATTCCTTATCTCTCACCCCTGGTATCTTACCACTTTTTTTTTTTTTTAAGATTTATTTATTTTGACAGAGAGAGAGCCTGAGCAGGGGGAATAGCAGAGGGAGAGAGAGAACCAGACTCCCCACTGAGCAGCAAGCCCAATGCCAGGCTTGATCCTGGGATCAGATCATGACCAAGCCAAAGCCAGAGATTTAACCAACTAAGCCACCCAGGTGCTTCAGTATCTATAACCCTTAATATCTGATCCAATCCCTTATTCCCAGGGCACCTGGTTGGTGCAGCTGGTTGAACGTTTGACTCTTGGTTTCTACTCTGGTCATGATCTCACGGTCCTGAGATTAAGCCTCACCTCAGGCTCTATGCTCAGTGAAGAGTCTGATTAAAATTCTCTTTCCCTCTCCCTCTACCCCTACCCCTGCTCCCTCTCTCTAAAATGTATTAATAAGTCTTTTAAAAAATTCCTTATCCCCTGATCTCAATAGTTTATGACCCTAGCCTTCCTTCAACAATATTACTGTCCAGATGGTTTAGCCAGAATCCCTTCATCCTTACCCTTGATGTTCCATCTTAATTTTACATTCAGTGATCCCCACCATGCTCTTTAGCTGTAAATCTCCATTTGTCTGAGCTGAGCCAGATTTCTCTCCCATACTATACAATAAAATCTCATCATAGTAGCATCCCTTGAATAAAATCTTCCTTACTCTCTTTAATGGGTGTCACAATATTTTTTTTTTCTTTAACAGTCAGGAGGGTGCTAATGGAGTACCATGACAAAAGGCCTAACTTCCTATAATGGACATTTCTTTGGTTTACCTGACAAATACTCTTTCTCTCTTCTAAGGAAAATTTCCGGTTCTCAGTATAACTGCCAACTGGCCCAGGGGTGGACAAGTGAGGCAGATGAGACCAAAATGAAAATTCTGTTGAGACACTGGACCTTGAGGATTCAAGCCAAGGACATAAAAGTGTTGGTACTCCATTATTCTGATGGTCCGTTAACTCTTGCTTTTTTGGTTCCTGTGTCTATCACTGCCCCTGCCTTTTTGAAGATAATGACCATTCATCTGAGTACACGGTTCACAGAATCCCTTTGCAGTGGCCCATGCGGGCCAAGGTAGTAGAACATAATAGATCTCTGTAAGTTTTTAAAAAATGTCTTTGTCCCTGTTGCCCATGGCCATTAAAGACCAAAGGTCGGGGGTAGGGGGATATTGGAAAAGGTGAAGTTATAGTTACTCACTGATTTTTTGATTGGTAGAGAGAAAGCAACACCTACATACAGGGCCAGTGGGTGAGTGGAGGAAACATCTTTGGCTCTAGGAGGAATGGGGGAAGGAGAAATATTAATAATCTTTGTCTTTGGAACTGCCCCTGAAGACTTCCCCACACAGGAAAATGACCTAGCGTGACTCTCCTAAACTTCGGCAAGCCCCTTAAATTTAACTGACTTCTAGATCTGATACTCCCTGCTGGATAACTCTGATCATTATTGGATTGTTACTTATTTTATTTTAAAATTATTTTTAAAGAAAATTTTAATCTAAATACAATTAATTAACATATAATACTAGTTTCAGACATACAGGTTAGTGATTCATCAGTCTTTTGTAACACCCAGTGCTCACTGTATCACATGCCTTCCTTAATGTCCATCACCCAGTTACCCCATCCACCCATCCCTCTCCCCTCCAAGAACCCTCAGTTTGTTTACTGTGATTAAGAGTCTCTTCTGAGGGGTACCTGGCTGGCTCAGTGGGTTAAAGCCTCTGCCTTCAACTCAGGTTATGATCTCAGGGTCCTGGGATCGAGCCCCACATCAGGCTCTCTGCTCCCTGGGGAGTCTGCATCCTCCTCTCTCGCTCTTCCTGCCTCTCTGCCTACTTGTGATCTCTGTTTATCAAATAAGTAAATAAAAATCTTTTTTTTTAAAGTCTCTTCTGGTTTGTCTCCCTCTTTGACTTCATCTTGTTTTATTTTTTTCCTTTACTCCCCTATGATTCTGGTTTGTTTCTTGAACTCCACATATGAGTGAGATCATATGATAATTGTCTTTCTCTGACTGACTTATTTCGCTTGGCATAATACCCTCTACTTTCACCCCTGTCATTGCAAATAATTGCCATTTATTTTAACTCGACAGAGAAGGCCACTAGAAACAGCAGGTGATGGCCCCAGCTCCTGTTCCTCCATGCAGAACATCTGTCAACACCTGTGGACATCTTTTCCTCCCCCCATTCCTATGAATGTTGCTCAGTTGTTACATGGCATGGACAAATGCTGTTGGCTGGTGGCATGGACACACTGGACAAGCTTGGCCTTCGGTAAAACAAAGACTGGCTTCAATTACTCCAACTGAAACAGGAATGCTTGGATGAACAAGCCTGCCAGGAAGTCCCACTGGAGGTACTCAACCTGTGCCCCTTCCCTCCTTGGACCAAGAACCTGAACTTGAGAGATGAATGGCTTATCCAAGGTTATGGCAAGGTTACACAGACCTGAAACTAGACACAGGTGTACATGCCTATTGATCAAGGCTGGCTGAGAAATCGAACTGCCTCAAATCTTGATTCTTTTTGCCACTTCTTATTCTCTGACCCTGTTTTTCATAGATTAGGATGTAGGAATAATAAAAATATCAGCTAATGGGGTATCCTGACTTTTTGATCTTTTAGTTCTTGTCAGACATTTACCATAATGCTTAGCACATGGATATGTGTGTGCACACACGTGCACATGCATGACACTCAAAAAATTGTTCCCTGATATTAACTTTATCAGTGCACTTTGCATCCACCACCAATTGGCTGTTTTGTCACAAACTGATTAAAGCAGAACTGTCAAGTGAGGAACTTCAAAGCCAAAGCATTAAGTGCTTTGAAAAACCAGCACCTGGGAGGATTTGTCTCAGCATCTGTGATTAGAAGGCAGCAAAAAGAGACTTTGGGGACACAGTTCACCCCTTCATGAAGCAGCCATTCAGAACTTTCTCCGAAGGGCTAATGCCTAATCTTCCAAAGACCAGCAAGAACAAGCTTATGGTCTGTTAAAATCAGATTTTTAAAAGATTTTTATTTATTTATTTGAGAGAGAGAGAGAGAGAGAGAGCATGAGAGGGGAGAAGGTCAGAGGGAGAAGCGGACTCCCCATGAAGCTGGGAGCCTGATGCAGTCCTTGATCCTGGGACTCCAGAATCAAAATCAGTTTGATTGACTCAATACAGTCAGGGAGGACAGTCCTCAGGAGTCACAGAATGCTGGTTGCCATGAGGGAGGAGTCTTTTACAAAGTCTGGGCTCTCACAGAAGGAGTCTGAAGCACGTGTATGGAAAGCAGAGGTCAGTTCTGGATTAGAAGCTCTTTCTGAGGGGAAATGAGTAGAAGCAGGGATTAACCAGGACTTGAGCTCTGCTTTATTCAGTTCAAGTTGCTGCAACAAATGATGACAGACTGGGTGGCTGAAACAGCAAAACATGTACTATTCCTTGCAGTTCTAGAGACTGAGAAGTCCAAAAGCAAGATCCTGGGAGATCTGATATCTAGCAAGAGACTGCTTCATTATCTACAAATGCCCATATTTCTGTTGTAGACTTGCATGGATGACAGCTGGCAGAACAATCTCTCAGGTCGTTTCTCAGAAGTGCTTTTATCTCATTCACAAGTGTTCCAATCTCATGACCTCACCACCTCTCAAAGCCCATACCTCCTGATGGCACTCCTTGAGGGTCAGGGCTTCAACATCTGAATTGGGACAAGACACAAACATTCAGTCCATTAGCAAGTGTTGTCATGAGGACAGCATAGCTTATCAACTGGGTATCCCCAGGAATCCATGGGACTAGCAAAGCAGAATCTGGGGGTGTCACTGGTAGGAAAGCAGGAGGTCCCCAAGAGACAGTCCTCATAGCATTTTACAGAGACAGCAGGACCCTTGAGAAACAATAGTTTCCGTGACCCATACACCAGCCTTTATCTATGCCTGTCCTCCCTGCTGGATTCACAGCAAGCCTACTTCTTTCTTTTCCAGTACAAATGGATTTCCACTCTCTGAATCCTGATGAATTTTTGCTCTTTTGCAGTTAGTAGGTTGTCCCTCAGGATTCTGCATGTCTGGATTTGCAATCGTGGAAACTGCCAAAGGTCTAGGGACCTGCATGGCAGAACCCGGCCTCTACCACTATTGCCCAAGGTAGGGACTCTGGTCCCTTGAGTGTCCTGTGCTGCTGTCAAAGGTCTGTGTGCATTGGCTTATTGTTTTTTTTTTTAATGTAATTGCTTATACGTGTGTTTCATCATGCTCAAGTGGCCTTTCTGTGAAAAAGTGGCCAAGCTACACCTAGAAGTCACTGAAGAAAGTTCTAAGAACTCCTGGTTAGTATGAGGCTAGAGAGAGAGAGAAAGAGAGAAAAGAAATCTGCCTCTCTGCATTTTGCAAGTCCCTGGGCAAAATCTGTTGGCTGTGCACTCCTCACACGAAGATTCCAGGCAGGGAGACCCTCCTGAGCCTCATCTCCCTGAGTTCCTCTTCCAGAAGCAATCCCTAGTTTGAGACCAGGGTTAGCGAAAATAGAGCAGCAAAGCAGGGTCCAGAAGGAAGGACTGCCACAGACCATGGAGCACCAGGGGGACAGGCTGGTACCTCCTCACGGTTGGGGTACAAATGGGCTCAGCTCAGCAGGTATAGGGGTGCCCTTGGCCCCTCTGGTGGGCTTTGCAGTGCCCCAATCTCAGGAAGAAAAAAGGCTGGCTCAGGTGACATATTTTTGACTGGGAAAAAGCTGACAGCAATGGAAATAAACAAGTAGGGAATGATGTTGTAAAGTTGGAGGGTTTGTCCTTTATATCTCAGCTTTCTCTCCTATCTTCCCCTGCTCTGTAGTGTGTTATCAAAGAAGTTTTTGGCATGATATTCCTGTTCACTGATTAACTCTTGAGCTGTGTCTTTTCTGCTGTTCAGCTCATCTGGTGAATTCTTTTACTGTAAAAAGTATCTTGCCCTTGCAAGGGCAATGGCAAGACCTGAGAAATCCCAGAGATTTCAGCTTGCCACCCAGAAGGAAACCAGGCTATTTGGAATGCTGGAAAGGATTCAGAGTAGGGGAAATCGTCTTGGACATCTGAGACCACCCCCACATTCAGCGGTCCACTGGACACAAACCCAGACCTTGATACTGATCCTGAACCATGCTCTCAACTCAGACCCCTGTGATCCTCGCCACAGTGCTTTCAGATCAGTGCAGCCATGCCCATAGGCACAAACTCTTAAGCCTAGATTCTGTCCTGAGAGGTGTGTCCCCGACGGCCTGGCTCCAAATCCTCAAAGATTGGGGACAGTGAGGAACACCATAGGACTCACCCTGCCACCCTGAAAGGAACCATGCCATTTGGAACTCCAGAAAGGATTCAGAGGAACTGAAATCTGCATTCCTACCTCTGGACACCCCCATATTCAGCAGGCCCCTGGATGCAAACCTGGAGCTTGACACTCACCCTGAACAAATCCCTCGACTGCCCCCTCCCCCAGAAAGATGGACAGAGTGCTGGCAGATCGGGCCTGCCATGTGGTGGGCCCTAACCATAACCTTTGGTTTGGTTCGGTTCTCAGGATTGTGACCCCAAAGGCCTTGCAGTAGGTGCCCTACAATTTGGGGACACATGGGCAATCCCAGAGGACTCAGCCTGCTGCCCAGAAGGAAACTGTGCCATTTGGAACTCCGGAAAGGATTCAGAGGAGCAGAAATCTGCATGCCTAGCTGAGGACACACCCACACAGAGCTGACTCCTGGACACAAAGCCAGAGCCAGACACTCACCCTCACCTCCACTGTCAACTCAGCCACCCTGACAGCTCTCCATGGGGTCTTCAGGTCAGTCCTGCCATGTCCCTGGTTCCTAACACTAACCCTTGGATGGGTTCTGTAATGATCTCCTCATTTCAGGTTATGTGGTGGTTCTGCAGGACATTGTCCTGGTGTGGGATCAAACACACTGAAGCATCCCGTGTGAAGTGGCAAACGTGGTAAAGAAATGACGGCTGGGGAATCTGAGTGTGGAGACAGCACGTATTTGTGCTGCTATAACAAGCTGACTGCACTTTGAAATCACCACAGAGGAAATGAATCTTCCAAACAACCATGTTAGCACGACGACACGGAAGCAGAGAGAACATCAGACTTTGGGATGGAGTCCAAGCCCTCCCAGATCCAGGTCACCCAACATGGAGAGGACACATGTTAGCAAGAGACTCGTGGGAGAATTAAATCATGGGCCCCTGTATCACAGGTGCAGTAGAAGCAGTGGATTTGGAATTTCAGTTTTTCCACAACGTTCCACCACAAGCTGGTTAGAACTGTGCAAAAGCAGGAAGGGAAGCCCCAGTAAAGTGGACTGGGGATGCCAGAAGGGGAGGCTGGAAGGGGGCGCCTGCTGCTCAGTGCCCATTACAGACTCCACATTGCAATCCCCCACAGGAGAGACTCACCAATTCCAGGCCCCACACGGGAAGCTGGAGGTTCATCTCCTGACTTTTTGTAGGAGCTTTGCAGCTCAGCTGGTGAGAATTCTCCATCACCCTGCCTTTCTCCAAGGGACTTTCCTTCAAGCACCCTTCCCAACTTCTTCCTCCTCCATGAAATAATGTTACTCTCCTTTGTTTCTCGCACTTGCCTGTGATGGGACCTTAGCTTGCTCAGCCCAGACTGCCATTCTCTGCTCTTCCCAATTAAATCCATGCTGCTGGTCAAATAACTGGCAGATTGAGTTTAAGGCCAATCGAACAAATAAATTCAAGATCTTGCAAGGAACAAAATCAATATGCACAAATTAGTGGCACTCCTACGTGCTCGGAAGGAACCATCAAAAAGAGACTGCTGAGAACGATCTCATTTACACCTGCATCCAAGACAGCAAGATACCCGGGAGGCCCCTGAACCAAGAAGGTGACAGACCTGTCATCTGACAGCCCTGCAACAATGACGACAGACAGGGAGGGGTACACACGGAGATGGGGAGGCACTGTGCTCAGGGTAGAACCCACACTGGGAAAATACCTACTCTCCCCAAAACCGTCTACAGAGTCCTCGTCTGGCTCCCGAATTTCCGGACTCGGCGCAAGCCTGGAGTGGGTGTGGACACGGGAAGGACCCCGCAGGGCTGAGGTGGGGAGAGCACAAGCACCGAAGCAGGCGGATGCTCCCTGACCTCAGACCATCTGAGGAGCCCCAGGAACCGAATCCGCGAGCACACAAACACAGATGAGGACCTAGGAGCACCCGAGCCCAGAAAGGGGGGACCCCACAGCCCCGCGCACAGCACAGCAGGAGTCCACGTCTCCTCACACAAAACGACGGAAGCCCCAGTGTCTACATAGGGCTCCCTTTCTCTGTGGGGTCCTGAGACCACGAACCCCTTGACAGTCCACTCAGGCGGCTTCTCCTCAGCTCCTCCAGCATCTGGTCCTTAGGAGGTTGGACTGCTGCCAGTGTGGGCGCGTCCTCCACAACGGGTCCGGTCAGTGTGGATGCAGAGCCACACCCTCCTCAGCTTGTCCTGTCAGGGTGGGAGGCGCCCCACATTCTCCAGAAGTCTCCACAGTGGGTCCTGAAGAGGCGGGGCTCTGGTCCCAGCTGTGGCTGTGCAGCCTTGGCTCAGGGCGGAGCTGGGGTCTGGCGCCCTCTGCAGGCGGTGCAAGGCAGTGCAGGACTGTGGGAGCTCACCCTTCAGTGGAAGGTCCTGCTCCCTCCTGGGGTCCAGCTGATGCCATTTCATTCCGGAAATTCAAGCTGCATGGAGCCCAATACCCCCCAACTTCCCCCCAAATAGCTAAGGAACAATGAATTGGAAACAATGTGGAATTACAACAGTCCTTGACCCAAACAGTGTCACTGAACATGGCCCTGATGCAGACCCACACTCTTACCTCAACTTGGTCTCAAGCCTGGACCCTACCCTAATCCAAGACCCTAACCCTAGCCCCCAACCCAAACAATGTTCACAAGAATCAAAAGGTAGAAACTGCAAATATCCATCAATGGCAAGTGCATAAGCAAAGTGTGGTGAAGCATTTGAATTTGGGTACAGGTTCAGGTTTTAGTCAGAGTTCTAGATCAGGCTTTGGGTTTAGTGTTAGGGTGAGGGTTTAGAGTGAAGGACAAGGGAACAGAGTTATAGTTTAGGGCTTTAAGTTTATGATTTAGGCTTTAAGACTCAGGGCTTATGGGATAAAGTTCAAGGTCAAATTTGGGGTTTGACTTCATGCTGAGATTTGGGTTCAGGTTTCATGACTTGGAGGTCTGGTTTAGGGTTTGGGTTCTTGGTTCAGGGCTTGGATCCAGGGCTCAGGTACAGGCTTTGGGTTCCATTCCAGGTTTGGGATTCAGGGTTCTAGTTTGGGCTTTAAGGTCAGCTTAGGTTTCAGTGTTGGTAGGGTTTAAGGTTAGGTTTAGGGATGACACATTTTTTTCAGTAGTCATCATGGACAAAATAATTCTATCTGAAGTTTCTAAGTCAGAAATGTATTTCATCTGGGGGCACCTGGGTGGCTCCGTGTGTTAAGCCTCTGCCTTGGGCTCAGGTCATGATCTCAGGGTCCTGGGATCAAGCCCTTCATCAGACTCTCTGCTTGACGAGGATCCTGCTTCCCCATCTTTCTCTCTGCCTGCCTCTCTGCCTACTTGTGATCTCTGTCTGTCAAATAAATAGAATTAGTAAAAGCTATTATATGATCTTTTACAAACCATTTCCTATCTTTGCATTCTCATGTGCCAAGACAGACAGGGATTATTTAAAACCCTGAAGAGAGTGCTCTTGCTTTTAAATTGCCTGTAACCTTCGTGTAATAGATTTATGATTGATGATAGATTTAGTTAAAATATAACTATTTAAAATATTTACTCTCAGTAAACGATTTCAACCTATGCTCATTTAAGTAACTTGGTGCATAATCCCTTTTCTATTAAACCATAGTGCAAGGACCAATGCAGCGTTTCCAGGAGAACCCCAAGCTATTTTTCTTGAATGGCTGTATGCTTATATATGGCGTCCTGTTTTCACTCCCTTTGTGGAGCACCTACCCTGGAGGTCATGTAATAACCAATGACCAAAAAAAACAAACAAAAAACCCAAACATCCAGGTCGAAGTGCCATCCCTGCCTGGAGTGGAGGAGACTGCTCAGACAGATCCCAGGCAGGCATCTCAGCCCAGGCCTGTGCTGGGGAAGCTGGTTCCTGGCTTTGGGCGCAAACTGGAAGCCAGCAAACTGACCCAAGAGTGCAGCCGGCGTTTAAGACTGATGATCTATTCGCAGCCAGGCTGCACGTGGACACCCGCTCAGGGAGCCCGGCTAGGAGGCTGCCCAGCGCTGGCGCTGGCAATGCAGTAGCATGCCAGGGCTTAGCCCCGCACCCCAGCCATGGCTCAGGTTTCAGAAGTTAGGGGGCGGGGCCGGAGCAGAGAAGGGTCTTTGCTAATTTCTGAAGCTGGAAGTGAGCTCTCAGAGGACTCAGGAGGGAAGGGGGGGTGGGTCGGGGGCGGCCTTGAGCAGGGGTTTTGCTAATTGCCCAGGCGGGAAGGAGGGGCGCACAGCGCCAGGGTGCTGTGCTGCAGCCCATTCGGGACTGCAGGACACACCATACTCGCTGCCCCTGTGCTCCGACGCTGCAGCCTAGCCCCTGACGCAGCGGTGTCCCGTTCCCGTTCAGGCCTTCAGGCTGCCTGCTGCCCCTCCCCGCCCCATGGCTTCTCTGGAGGACCCTCTGCTCACAGGTAAAGTGACACCGCGACGCGCCCTCACCTGAAGCAGAAAACGCAGGACAGGAGCGGGGTGTGGGGTGGTCGGGGCCCAGCCTCCCGCCAACCCCAGGGCACCAGGACCACCCCGGACGCCGCACCACACCCTGTCCGCAGGGGGTCGGGCCAGGACCGCGCCACAGGAGGTACCCCCTCCTCCCCCCCGCCAGCCGGCAGGCTAGCCCCCATAGTTCCGCACTCCCACGCGCCTGTCAGAGCCTCCTGCCATTCCCAGGGCACCCAGAACCCAGAGAGTGAGGCCTTGGGTGCTTTCTAGTGACAGATTCAAGGCAATTTTTCGACTTTGGGACTCAGAGTTAACATAGTTTTCATTTGTGATTATTATTTTTGTGTGGGGGCCGTAGCTTTTCTTTTGACCTATGGTTGTTTTCACTCCCGGTTCTGAAGAAGCCCCTAAATCCTAACCCTGTTGAGGACTCAGAAAGCTCTCAGAGCAGCAGTGCTGGGGGACAGTGTGGACACATGGTTTGTTTTCTCCTCTAGCCTGCTTCTGTGGCAGCCCCGCTCTGTCCTCCTCAGACTTCAGAGCAATATCTGAACAAGTGGAGAAGCGACCAGGGGGTCAGGAAGGTGGCCACCGAAGAGTGACTTCTCTGGAGGGTGGCTGAGCTAGCAAGTGAGCATGTTAATCCAGCTCTGCCTGCATTAGTGATGGAGCTGAACAGGAGCCAGGGAAGGGGAGGAGGAGCAGAGAGCAGGGACAAAGGAACCAAAGAGGAGATTCAGATGAAGGGAAGTAATGGGGAGGAAAGAGAAGAAACTCTAGAAGACAGGCATGTAGAAAGGAAAAGGGATGAAGTGGGCATTGGGAAAGGGCACCACCAGGGAAGGAGAGAGGGGAAGGAAAGAGGGAGGAAGAGAGGAAAGGGGAAAGGGAGAAGGGAGGAGTCAGCATGCCAGGGCTCCCCCTGCATCTGAAGAAGAGGTGGCTGGTCCAGCTTGTCAAACAGGGTGCTCACTCTTTGGCCCCAGTTTCTGCTCCCAGTGCTACTGGGCTTTTCAAGGAAGGCAGGCTGTCCCTTGGGACCCACTGGAGCCCACAGGAGGGTGGGAGAGGTAAGATGCCACCAGGTCCTGTCCTGAGCTGCTCCCAGCCACCAGCCTCACCACATGGTGCAAGAGGGACCCCAGAACAAAGGAGGGACACAGGCCAGCATGTCTGCTGGTGGCCCTGGGCACTTAGCTCATCGCAGTGAACCACACGGCCTCCTCAACCCACGCTTTCAAAGCCTCCTTCTTCGTTTCTGGCTTTCATGTCTGTAGGAACATGAGCCAGATCTAACTCGTCTCCGACAGACAATTCTGACTCACCCCGTGTCAGATTTTTAAGAGTGGCTGTGATAGAGTAAGATAGCAATGCTCCAACAAACGGACTGTTTCCTCCCACTTGACCTCAACAGTCTTATACATTTTCTTAGCGAAAACATCTTGTCTCCTTCCATTAAGCTCATAACGTGGTCTAGTAGTATACATGCGCCTTCGGTAGATGCGAAGCGATACAGAGGTCCTTTTTTTTTTTTTAATTTTACAAGGCAAAGTCAGTGAACACATCCAACTTGACCAATACGTCTCTAAAATGTCAATCCAGGCAAAGCTTTTTCTGCCTACAGTTTGGAGGCTACGTAGTGACATTTTTAAAATGCTTTCAGTCCCTCAGTGAGGCTCTTAGAAGCTAGCCAGGGCTTACTACGTGCCAGGCACTGTGTCAGGTGTTGGAGCTAAAGGGAAGGAGAGCTTGGAGGCTGGCTGGGGAAGGACATCCATGACACAACCACAGCTAGAAACGGAGGCCAGTGCTAGAAAAGAGAGAGCAGGCTGCATGGAGAGTGTGTACCATGGGGCTTGTGAGCTCACGAATAAGTGGGAGTAACTGGAGTGGGGAGATGGGGGAGAGAAGAGGGTCTTCCCATCAATGGGAATCACCTGTGCTTGGAGGCAGGTGCCATGAGAGGTCTCCACAGGAAGAAGGAGGCAGTGTGGTTGAAGGGCAGAGAGATGGGGCAGAACAGGCATCAGTCAGTTGGAGGGGTATGAATAGACTGATGGGAGGATTATGGGTGCCTTTGGAGAACTGAGAATTTGTTAGAAGATCAGTGCAGATTTCTATGGAGACAAATGCCAGGAACTGATAGGTCTTTGAAAGGTCACTCTGGCTGCCTTTTGGCAAAGGGGTTGGTAAAAGGCACTTGCAGGTGTGAACACACCAGGTGGGAGGTGAGTGCAGGAAATCAGGTGAGGGAGCATGGGAACTTGGTCTGGGGGTATATAAGGGAGAATAGACTTTAAGGAGTTCCACAAATTGGCACCAGCTGTGGCTTCATTACAGAGCTGGAAGGGGTGTGTCCTGGAGGTTACAGAAATTACATGAGAAAGGAAGTCTTTTTAGATCTCTTTTTCAACTAGAGGAACTCTCACCTTATTGATAGAATTCCAGAGTGGGAACCAATGATATGAGGACATCTTTGAAATGTCTGAATATATTCTTCGACATCTTTGCAAGTGACGAGGAGACCTTGGCCTTAGGAGGCCTTGGCCCTCTTTGTAGCCAGAAAGATTTCACCTACAGATTTGGGTTCTCCCTTTTAAAGTCAAGGAGTCAGTCCTTCCAAAGGACACCTCCTATCATTTTACCCTCTCATCATACCTCACGTGCTGGCATCTCCAAGACCCTCTGTTCCAGGTTGAGAGTATCCACTTTGGCCAGGATGGTCTTGCCAAGAACACCACCATAGGAAATCTAGAGCCTATAATGCTATTAATAACATCATCTAGGACTGTGTTTGCTGCCCTCATAGCCTCTTTCCACCATGACTCACTGAAGCTTTTAACACATTGTATCCATTAAGCTATAGTTCCCAAAGGTCATCTTCTCTAGTGCCATTAATTTTTAGGGGACCAGGCAAACCTTAAACTTGTCCCCCCTAATTGGACCCCTGTTCCCCCACAATCTATTTGAAAGCCTTTCACCATGATTCTTGAATGAGATCTGAGACCACTGCTGGTACCTAACACTTCTTGGCACCTTGTCTGTTAGGTTCTTGGAAGAGGAGATGGCTATGGAGGTGAGTGGGAATGGGAGTGGGAGGATTTCTCCCTTCCCTTTGCTTTTTGTGTTTTCAAATAATGGGTTTTGAGGGGGCGGGAAAGTTTAACCAGACCATTTATTTTCCATCTCCCATCGATAAAAAGTTTACCACTCCCCACTGGAAGAATTTATATCTTTCCTTTGAATCTACAGGAAAATCTCCCAAACCCAGACCACCACCATGTGGATTCAGCCATCTTCTGATTCACCTCCAGATTGTCTCCTCCTAACTGCTCAAGCCACAGGTTAAGGGCGAAATGTTCAATGCCCAAGCAGTTAAGTGGGGAACACGTTTATCTAAGCAATTGCATGCAGCTCTCTATCTGCATACAGGGGGTCTCTCCCAAGCCTTTCCAACCTCAGCAAAAGAAGACAAAGCCCCAGCAGTCTGGGGTATATATCATTCATTCATTCCTGTGTTCAACACTCATGGCGGATCCCCAGCAAGACAGTGGGAGAGCAAGGACTGGAGAAATCCTGGAAGCTGAAGTCTGAGGAGGATTTCAAATTCAAGTCAGAGATGAAAGAAACATCTGGACTTGGTCCTCAGGTACATGCAGTATTCTGAACTGAGGCTAGAACCAGAGACCATTCTAATGAAAGGCCTCTACAGGTGGGCTCTCACAGGTGGGCCCCAACTCAGTTTCGTGTATATTCATTCATGAAATAGCTCTTTGGGTCAACATGCAGAAGAAAACCATTTCAGAAAACTGACAATGAGGAGAGTAAAGGGAAGCCAGAAGGCTTGTGAATGGGGAGAGAGGAGGAGCCAGGGCAGAAAACCAAGAATCCCTCCCTGCCCTCCTTGCTGCCAGGGAGGTCTGAGGGACTAGTTTCCACCTGGGATCCCAAGTCCAGAACAAAAGCAGCGGGGCCACGGCGGGGGAGGGAAGGGGGTCCTCAGCATGGGCGCATGGGGCTGTGGAAAGATGGGGGCTAGCGTGCCTGCTGGCGGGGGGCACCTCGCAAGGCGCTGTCCCCAGCCCGACCCCATGAGGACCCGGGTTTGGCGCAGCGTCCGGGGTGGTCCCGGTGCCCTGGGGTTCGCGGGAGGCTGGGCCTCCACAACCCCCCTCTTCGCCCCCAGGTCGGGTCCGCGCTTTCTGCTCCAGGTGAGGGCGCGGCGCGGTGTCACTTTACCCCTGTGCAGAGGGTGGTCCGGAGAAGCCTTGGGGCGGGGAGGGGCAGCAGGCAGCAGGAGCGGGACAGCGGAGCCTCACATGGGAGCATAAGGGCGGCGAGTCCGGTGGGTCCTGCAGTCCCGACTGAGCCGCAGCACAGCACCGCGGCGCTGCCCGCCCCTCCTCCGCCAGCCCCTCCACCTCCTCCCAGACTCTCAGCCACATCCTCTGTGAGCTCACTTCCAGCTTAGGCAATTAGCAAAGCGCCTTCTCCCCGCCGCCCTCCACCCGCCCCCGCCCCCCTCCCTCCTGAGTCCTCTGTGAGCTCCCTTTTCGCTTTGGCAATTAGTAAAGCCCCTTCTCTGCCCTGCCCCCGCCCCCTCCCTCCTGAGGCCCCGCCCTGGCTGGGGCGCGGGGGAAGCCCCGGGGGCTACAAGCTTGACCATCGCTGGCGCTGGGCAGCCTCCTAGCCTGGCTCCTTGAGCGGGTGTCCACCCGCGGCCTGGCTGCAAAAAGATCATCAGTCCTGTTAACCCTGGCTGCACTCTCCCGTCAGTTTGCTGGCTTCCAGATTGCGCCCAAAGCCAGGAACCAGCTTCCCCAACACAGGCCTGGGCTGAGATGCCTGCCCAGGATCTGTTTGAGCAGTCTACTCATCTCCAGGCAGGGATGGCACTTCCACATGGATGTTTGGGTTTTTTTATTGTTTTTTGGTCATTGGTTATTATTACATGACCTCCAGGGTAGGTGCTCCACAAAGGGAGTGAAAACAGGATGCATGATATACCCCTCACCTCCCATGCTGTCTTTCTCTTAAATAATAAGCACTGCTGAACTATCTTAGATTCTGTACCTTCTCTCCAGCCATGAACCTATCACTGTCTTTAACTCTTGAAAACTTCATTAGACAAATTAATGTGGTGAAGGAAGCAATATGAGAAAGCCTATTAATCTGATGAGCATGGAACTGAACAAACCCTATAGATACTTTCCCTTTGATTTCTAGCCTATCAATACCTACAGTGAGTCACATACACTCAAGATTATTGTTTTTATTGTATACTTCATATATTCATTGATTTTGGACTCGTTATCATTTCGTTGAAGTGTTAAACTATGGTAATAAACAAACTTTTAATTAACTTTTCCTCCTATGATACAAATATAACTTGCACTTGAGCTTTAGCTAATTTTATGTTCTAAAATTGCCAAAACAAAATGATCAAGGTTTCTAGATTATTTACTGTCTTTTCTACTATATAATATTGTTCTATCTCTTCTGTATAAAGAAAATGAATGCTTGGGGCTCTTGGGTGGCTCAGTGTGTTAAAGCCTCTGCCTTCTGCTCAGGTCATGATCCCAGAGTCCTGGGATAGAGCCCCACATCAGGCTCTCTGCTCAGCAGGGACCCTGCTTCCCTTCCTTTCTCTCTGCCTGCCTCTCTGTCTACTTGTGATCTCTGTCTGTCAAATAAATAAATAAAATCTTTAAAAAAAGAAAATGAATGCTTGATAACTAAATGAATACTTTACTGAACAAATTAAATATGGCAATAGCATTTTATTTTATCATGCTTCACATGTTAAACAATAATATTATATCACTAGTCTACAAATAATCTACTCGCATAGTCATTTGGAAGCTTTTAGCAAAAGAATTCTTCCTCCTGATTGTAGTATAAAAGCCACAGAAATATACAGAAGACTCCTAGGATAGAAAGTTAAATCCAGTTATCCGTGATGCCTTGAGGAGGACCTGACCTATGTATGTCCTGGGATGCACTAGTAACTGTTACATGTGATAGGATTATATTTAATATATACAGTTTCATTTACTTCACAAAGGACATATAAATTTGAGAATAAAATATTTGATGAATCTATAAAGTCTATATCTATTTGTAACTAATGTGGTAGAATTAAGATGTTAATTTGAAAAAAAATTCATTGAACACATTCAATTGTTTTTATATATATAAACAGCATTATTTATTTATGTAAATAAATGCATTGTCAGTAAAATCCATTTACTTATCAATCATAAGGGTAATTTTAAGTACTAAGAATAAGAAATATGTGAAAAGATAAGTGTTCAAGAGTGCAGTTTGCGGTAATTAATACAATATGATAGGCTCATGAAAAAGATATATTACTTGAACTTAAAAGCTTCTATAATTAAGCGATGACCACTTGAAATTTGTAATTAGTCTTGCTGCAGTTTTTCCTTGCACTTATTGCCCTTCCCCAGAAGTTCATTAAGAATTTCTGTGAATGTCCTTATGTTTAATCTCATTCATAGATTCCACTGCTGCTCACAAAACAAAGCCAAAAAGAGAGGTAACTCTATGTGGCACTCCATCCACAAGCAATACATTCATAAATAATTAAAAAGCTCTCTACTTCATTTGTTACCCATTCAGCTGATAATTTAAATGAGTAACTGAGGCCATTTTATCAGCACTTTTAATAGAATGCGACTCAGAAACTTCACAGTGTTATTTAAGAAGAA
This sequence comes from Mustela nivalis, assembly GCF_964662115.1. NCBI lineage: Eukaryota > Metazoa > Chordata > Mammalia > Carnivora > Mustelidae > Mustela > Mustela nivalis. The sequence goes on along the minus strand of NW_028136504.1, from coordinate 1,260,634 downwards.
ATGCTCACGTGTTAAGGTTTTTATTTTTTTAAATCAACAAAATAATTTTCAAATATTAAAAGCAAATGTCTCCTTTTCCTCCAAGTTTCCTTGCTATGTCAAAGTTACAAATAAATACATTAAAATCGTATTTTGAGTAGTAGATAAAAACAAAAGTTTTGAAACTGTGGGTTCAGTGTCTGGGTTAACTTGTATAAATATCTGAACTCAATGTATTTAGACTTTATTAGATTTTTTTTTTAGACTATTTAAAAATACATGCTGAGATAATGACAACATTATTTTATTCATTTTAATAAATAAATTATTTTATTTAATTATGTTTAGATATTTATTTATTAAATTAATGATTTAATATTTAATAATCTAAATTTGAAATATTTTAAATTCTAAAAATATTTATTTAATTAAATTGATATATTTAATATAAATATTTAATAAATTATTTAACCATTATTATAATTATGCAATACATTATGTATTGTGTAATAATTGCATTTTAATAAATAAATAAATGTATTATTTACATTATTTTATTATATTTTATTTAGTTGACAAAGAGAGGGAGAACGGAAACAAAGGGAGCTGCAGGCAAAAGGAGAGGGAGAAGTAGGCTCCCAGCTGAGCAGAAAGTTCAACCTGGGGTTCCATCCCACGACCCTGGGATCACCACCTGAGTCGAAGGCAGATGCTTAAGTGACTGAGCCATCCAGATGCCAAAGGCTTTGTATTCTTCGCTTCTAAATATTGATGCTCCTTCATCTCTGGAGTTAGTAAATTGATGTTGAGAATTCATATCAAAGAATTGATAGTAGCTGTTAAACAGAAACATGTAATTTAGGGGAAAAAAAAGAACAGAAGGAAGAGAAAGGCCAAAAGTCAAAAGCACATTAATATAAAATTTAATTAGATAAAAAAGCTGATATTCCTGAAGGGGGCTAATAAAAGAGCTGCAAAGAGCTGATAGGATTAGGAAAATTGTCCACTCCTGGTCATTTCATAATTTTAAACTATTCCTTATTAATAAATATACTTAGATCCAGAAACATAAGCACATAGGAACATTTCCACCAAGTTTCCTCTAACAGCATTTACAAATTAGACGTTCAAACAATGCAGTTCATTACATGTTGCATCTGTATCTTAAAGTTTAAACACTTTCTGTGACACATTTTCTAACAATTAAAATTAAAATATATATATATATATACCTTATCCCTAAATGGAAAAAAAAAATATATATATATATATACATAGAAACCTTATTCCTAAATGAAACCTTTCTTTGTTTATTAGCTTAAATAGGTAAATTAGCAACAACAACAACAACAAACAGCTAATATTATAAAGGTAGGAACAATTTACCTTTTCATTTATTGCTATTTTCTAAAAATTCCTATTTTATTTTTTTCTCAAGTCTGTCATAATAATTTTCTAAATCTCCTGCCTTATTCAATTTTTTTCTTTTAGTGGAAATCTCTATTTCATATTTATTTTCTCTTCCTCCACTCTTTGCTCTAATAATTCAATGTATTATTAGATTTTCTGTTTTTCTCTTTATCCAGATATATCTTTTCTTTCTTTCTTTCTTTTTTAAATAATTTGATTTGCTGGCATTTTACATCAGTACATGCTTTCTTATGGATGTTAGAAATGTCTGTGGAACTACTAGAAGAATAAACTTTTTTACCTTTAAGAAGTTTACAGTCTAGAGTGCCTGGGTGGCTCAGTTGGTTAAGTGTCTTCCTTCAGCTTAGGTCATGATGCCAGGGTACTAGGATCCAGTCCTGCATCAGCTGCCTGCTCAGCAAGGAGTCTGGTTCTTCCTCTCCCTCTGCCCCTCCCTCTCTCTCTCTAATAAATAAATAAAATCTTTTAAAAAAAGACTTACTGAAATCTGAGACTGAATTACTAAATTCAGTCTTAATAGAAGACAGCTAAACAAAGCAATGATCACAACTGGAAAATTTAGCGAGATCATGATTTAACATTTTTGGTTGACACAGGACCTCTTTCAGTAACAACTTTCCCTAAATATCAATTTCTTTGTAAGGCAAAAAATTTTGACGAGAAATCCAGATCCTTCTGATCGTTTTCATATCAATTTAATGTGACATCCTCAGAGTATATAATCAAATATGTAATTATTCTATCTGTTGCCTTGTATATTGCCTGTATCTTTTTCAGACTCAAAGTTCCATTAAGGTAGAGTTTTTTTTTTTTTTTAAAGCAGAGATTTTTAAAGTGTTTGATATATACAATATGCTTAATAAGTTTTTAAAAAACCTATGTATTACAGAAGCCTTAAACAGGCTTTAAAAAAAGAAGGTGATATTAGTGGTCATATCAAACAATTTTCAGGTTTCAGTCATGTAAATAACTACATTTCTCAGAGACAGAGAAACATACAAATGATCTGGGTCCAGTAGGATAATGCTAGCATGTGTTGTAAATTCTTTTATATGACCTTATTCTTGCAAGAATTGGTTATGTGGCAGAAAAAAAGGTATCACTATCTTATACTTTATTATTTAAAGAGATTTATGGAAGTGTTAATTTCTTACACTACCCCTTTGTTTCAGTGGACCCAATTTCCGTGGTAATGGTGAGAGGAAAGTAGGCAATTTAGGCAGCAGCCAAAATCACCTACAAGGCACTATAAAATAAGGCTTGTTCTAGATCATGGGTCTGTCCAAAGGGGAATGTTAAGGGGTAGAATGGATGATGGATGCATTGTGGACTTATAACTTTAAGATTAATACTGTTATGCCCCAATAATGGGTCTATGATTAAAGGAGCGAGACTGATGTAAAGCAAAGGTCAAGCAAAGCTTTATTTCATGCGAAGCATCAAGAATCTAACCGAACGTTTGGGGCCACACCTCTTATGAGAGAAGGCAACCCTTTGCTGTTTCACAGTCTAGCTTTTAAGGGCAAAGGCCATGCAGTCAGGCCTGGCCACGCACAGGTGACCAATGAGATTTTAACACACACAGGAAACTCCACAGTGAGGCTAGGTGACCAATTGAGGTTCAATTTACCCTAGTATAGACATTTGACCCAGCCTATTACACCTTGATTAGGATTAGTGCCAAAAAGGTTCCCAAAGAGCAGAGGAGTGGGGCATACTCATTAGTATCTAGGGAGACAATATGCAAACACCGCCCCCCCCCCTCTGCTCATTGATGTCTCCACCTGGCCTGACCCACCCTTGTATATGGGCTTTGTTACCTGGAGCTGATTTCCAGGACTTGTTTTTAAGTGAATCCCCTGGGGGAAGGGGAGCAAGGACAGTTTAAGGGTTAACCTCAATGAAAGCCTCTTGCTAAAATATAAAAATATAAAATAGGTCCTTACATTACAACAACTCAGTAGGGAAAGTCCCAGTGTGGTGATAAAAGAAGTGAGGTAACTTGCATTGCACATTTTTTTTTAAAAAGTGTAAGTTGTATTATTCCGTGCCATGACATCATACTTTATCTTCATCTCTGTCTACTAGTTTAAAACTAGTTAAACAAATTCAACAATTTTTTTAAAAATATTTTATTTATTTATTTAAGAGCAAAAGCCAGAGAGAGAGAGAGAGAGAGAGCATGAGCAATATGGGGCTTGATCCCAGGACTCTTGAGATCCTGATCTGAACCAAAGGCAGACACTTAACTGACTAAGCAAATGAGACTCCCACAAACTCAACAATTTTATAAAATTTTTATTTGTTGGGGTGCCTGGCTGGAACAGTCAGTAAAATATATAAATCTTGATCTTGGAGTTGTACGTTTGAAATCCACCTTGGGTGTAGAGGTTTTATTTAAAAATAAAATCTTTAAAAAAATTTTTTTCATTTTTTTATTTAAGCCATTGTATGGCAGTGTTGATCACTATATTGTACACCTGAAACTAATATTAACCTTATTTTAACTAACTGGAATTTAAATAAAAACTTTAAAAATAAAATAAAAATAATAATCATAAAAATAAAAAAGAGGAAAAATTATTTGGCAGGAAATTTTCTTAATTGCATTATTATTTATTATTATCATAGTCTGTGTGTGTCGGTGGGAAGTGGCTGGTATTACAGTGAGTTCCATATCTGTGTTACACTGAGTTCCATGTCTGTAGTCAGTCTTTTTTTTCTTTTAGTTTATTTTCAGGGATCCAAAATTCATTGTTTATGCACCACACCCAGTGCTTCATGTAATAAATTCCCTCCTTAATACCCACCACTGGGCTCACCCAACCACCTGCCACCCTCCTCTTCAAAACCCTCAGTTTGTTTCTCAGAGTCCACAGTCTCTCATGGTTTGTCTCTCCCTCCGATTTCCCCCAGCACACTTCTCTCCATCTCCCAGTGTCCTCCACGTTATTCCTTATGTATTGATTCTTATAAGAACTTTTATTTCTTTCCCTATTCTGCTTTGCATATGCTTACCTTAGATGTTAAAATGTTATAAACCTCTCCTGCCTGGTCCATTTTCTCTCTCTTCTCTCATGATTTCTCATGCTCTCCCTGCCAACCCCACATGCCTTACAATATCTGGATATGACTAATTTCTTCCTGAGCTACTTTATTCTACTCTGCCATATGGTTGCCCTTCCCTCTTCTGTACCATAACTTCTATCCCCTGCATTTGTGCTTTAACAATACCTAATTCTTTTCACTGCATCTGTATCTTTGAGGTCAATACTCAGTAGTGCAATCGCTGGGTCATAGGCTAGCTCTATTTTACTGGAAAGAAGGGCCATATGCACCCCAGTGTTCATAGCAGCAATGTCCACTATAGCCATTCTGTTGAAAGAGCCAAGATCCCCTTCAACAGACAAACGGATAAAGAAGATGTGATCTATGGATACAATGGAATATCACTCAGCCATCAGAAAGGATGAATACCCAACTTTTGCATCAACATGGATGGGAATGTAGGAGATTATGTTAAGTGAAATAAGTCAAGCAGTGAAAGTCAATCATCATATGGTTTCACTTATTTGTGGAACCTAAGGAATAGCATGGAGGACATTAGGAGAAGGAAAGGAAAAATGAAGTGGGGGGATTGGAAGGGGAAATGAAACATGAAAAACTATGGACTCCAAGAAACAAACTGAGGGTTTTAAAGATGAGAAGGATGTGGGGATGGGTGAGACTGGTGATGGGTACTAAGGAGTGCACATATTGCATGGGGCATTGGGTGTTTTACACAAACAATGAATCATGGAACACTACGTCAAAAACTAATGATGTATTGTATGGTAATTAACATAACATAATTAAAAAGAAAAGGAGGGGGACAATACCTAACATTCAATCTTTGCTAGTTTCTTGTTTACCTCCTTTTAAGAGTAAGCTCATTAGTGTTTTTTGTTTGTTTGTTTGTTTTTGTCTCAACTAAAAGAAGAAAAATAATACACATTATTTTGAAAACTTTTTGAACAGTGTACAAACGTTAGTCAAGTCCACAATGTCTCATCTCTTCTTCCTCCTAACATGGCTAAGATGAAAAACCCTTTATCTGGGAAAAGATCATTCTCCTGCCACCTTGTGTAAGATTTTGGCTTTAGCTTAGATTATCCTTTCTTTCCTTTTCTGAAAATAAGTTGAAAATATTAATAGCCTCAGTTTCTTCTTCCAAAATATGACTGCTTCTTTACCAAGTGCAAAAGCAACCCATTTTGACCATAGTAAACAGCTTGGACCTACTTTTTTTGGCTCACTGTTTTAGTGAGACAAGTGGAGTGAAGATGACACACCATTTCCAAATGTATTAATAATTGGTAGACCATACTTCTAAATTGAAGGTTTGTTGCCATTAAACTATGACCAGACTCGCTATAATTACAGAGGTAAATTCTTTATATTTACTATATTTGAAATTACCATATAATACCAAAATAAAATTATGATTATGTGAAGAGTCTGTAATATTAAGAAGATGACTTTGAAATGATTGCTTATCTAAATGAAATTTCCCATTTTATAATCTTGTATAAGCTTCCGTTGTCATTTCCTATTTAAAATCTATTAGAAGGCACTCTTATTTTCCCTTAAGTGGGAAGTCAAAGGTGGAACAAATTCATCCCAAAGGAACTGATTCTATATTCCACTGAAGACCAGGTGGCTTCCATGTGGCATTTTGCCTCTTGCATATTGTTCATCTCCTACAACAAATGGGGGTATGCTCTTTAGTAAACTAATTCAACTCAATTAGAGGCATTGTCTTCAAGGGATAACATCATAGAGACTAGAATCAGAATCATACTTTTGGGAAAATTGGGCCCAGGATTTTTGTTTTGTTTTGTTTTAAGATTTTATTTATTTATTTGACAGGCAGAGACCACAAGTAGGCAAAGAGGCAGGGGGGGGGGGAAGCAGGCTCCCTGCTGAACAGAGAGCCTGATGCAGAGCTTGATCCCAGGATCCTGAGATCATGGCCTGAGCCGAAGGCAGAGGCTTAACCCACTGAGCTACCCAGGGGCCCCTGGGCCCAGGTTTTGATGGCTTCTTTCCTCAATCTTATAAAACCTATTTGAACTCTACTGGATGCCAGAACTGCTTAAAAATATTTGGTCCCTTGTAATTTTAACCTTCCAGTATTCAATGCACCTGATCCATGTAATATCCTATAGTATTTTTGTCAAATGAATACTCTCAAAGTATGTTTCTTGGGAGACACTTTTCAATTGGTTGCTTACATTTCTGCATTTATTATTTGTTCTAGGCCATCCTTTGAAGATGGTTGTATTGAATAGACTTGGAAGACAGAAATAGTATCTTTTTTTTTAACTTAACCTGTTGTGTTTGCAAATATTATCTGCCTCTGTTTTGATTCTTCTTGTGGGAACTGAGGCTCAGAACTGATATATAACTCCCACCCCTACACACACACACACACACACACACACAAATACACACACACACACAAATACTGTTAATATTCTGGCTACCTCTATTGCTGTGAATAATAAACTATATTATTTCTGAACCATGAGTCTGTGTCTTCTATCAACACCCAAGAAACTACGGCAGACTCATACACCAGCTTTCAAATAAGGGAAAATAATCTCAGATGCTTTATATTTTTTGATAGTGTTACCTACTTCTGAACATATGACTGAACACATATAAAGCTGGAGCCCTTTCCATTTAGAGCTTCTTCTGTGGAAGAACTATGCATTCACTAGTAAACAAAAGTAGATTCATCTTTTTTTTTTTTTTCCTCCTGACACCATTTCCTCTCTCTCACTGTTGCTCAAATTGGATGGAGTCTAAGGTCCTTTGAGGAAATTTTTGTTTAATGACTCAAAATAAAATAGGAAGAGTCTAAAGTGCTAAAAATACTTCTAGATAAAAGGTATAAGATCATGCCAGAAAGGATAGTAATTTTATCTAACAACTGCCTGTTCACCCCTTTTTTGTTCATTAACTAATCTCCAAATTCCTGACTAAATCCCTTTTGTAAGCCAGAATGTGAGCTAAAAACTGGGATTTTAAAAAATTTTCATTTGAAATCCAGTTAGTTAACATATATGGTTGTATTAGTTTCATGTGTACAATATAACATATAGCACTCAGTGCTCATCATGACAAGTGCTCTAATTAACCCCCATCACTTATTTAATCCATCACTCCTTTCAGATCCCCTCAAGTAACCATCAGTTTGTTCTCCTTAATGAAATGTCTGTTTCTTGCTTTGTTTCTCTTTCTATGTCTTATTATTTCCCCTTTGCTTGTTTGTTTTGTTTCTTTTATTCCATATATGAGTAAAGGTATTTGTCTTTCTCTGACTGACTTATTTCACTTTTAGCATTATACTGTCTAGTTCCAACCATGTTATTGCAAATGGCAAGATTTCAGTCTTTTTTATGGCAGAATAATATTCCATTGTATATACATACCACTTATTCTTTATTTATTCATCAATTGATGGATACTTGGGCGCTTTCCATATCTTAGCTTTATAAATAATGCTGCTATAAACATAGGGGTGCTAGCATCCCTTTGAATAAGTTTTCTTATATTCATTGGGTAAATACACACCAACAGGATTGTTGGATCACAAAGGACTTCTATTTTTAAATTTTATGGAAATTCCATACTGTTTTCAAATATGGCTGTATCAGTTTGCATCACCACCAACAGTTCACAATTGTTACTTTTTTTTTTTAAGATTTTATTCATTTGACAGAGAGAGATCACAAGTAGAGAGAGAGAGAGGAGGGAGCAGGCTCCATGCCTGGCAGAGAGCCCGATGTGGGACTTGATCCCAGGACCCTGAGATCATGACCTGAGCTGAAGGCAGAGGCTTAACCCACTGAGCCACCCAGGCAGCCCCCACAAGTGTTACTTTTTCACATCCTCTCCAACACCTTTTGTTTCTTGTAGTGTTGATTTTAGCCATTCTGACAGGTGTGAGGTGGTATCTCTTTCTAGTTTTGCTTTGCAATTTCCTGATGATACATGATGATGGACATCTTTTCATGTATCTACTGAACATTTGAATGTGTGCTTTGGGGAAACACTTGTTTATGTCTTCTATCCATGGTTTTATTGGATTATTTGTTTTTGGATGTTGACTAAAAACTGGATATTAAGTAACACACAAGACAGGTTTCTTGAGCTTAAATTTTATTTGCATGAGTATCATTAACAGGAAAAAATATGCATATGTGTATGTACAAGTGTGTTTATGTATACATCTATCTATCTATCCTCTATCCCATGTCTTCTAATTGTGGTAAATCCTGTAAGGTGGGGAATGGGATAGTCTGAAGAAATATGCTTCTGGATATGCTGGGTAAGCAAATTTAATTGCACTCAGATGCATTGGATATAAGTGAATCACTCAAATGAGTTATTTAATATTATATAGAAACAAATTAAAAGTTTATGTAGTTGAAAATAATAGGTAGTTAAAATAATTTTTTTGTTTGTTGTTTTTGTGTCTTTTTTTGTTTATATATACTATGGTGTGAATGTTTATGTCTCCCAAAATCATATTATGGAATCTAACTCTGGAAGTGATAGTATTAAAACTTAGGGGCCTTTGGGAGGTGATTAGGTCATAAGTGGGATTACAGTCCTTTTAAAGGAGACCCCAGAGAGTTCTCTTGATTCATTCATCATGTACGTTTACAGTGAGAAGATAGCCATCTATGAGGAAGTGGGCTCTCCCTGGATCTGCCCATTCCTTAATCTTGAACTTCTCCGTTCTAGAACTGTGAGAAATAAATTCCTGTTCTTTATAAGCTATTAAGTCTATATCATGTCCGTTATAGCAGCCTGCATTCAGAAGGACACTATGACCTAAAATGAGAGCAATAAATATAAAGTTTCAGTAAAGTCAGTTGGTACAATGTTTTTTTTTTTTTTTACTTAGAGAAGACATGCTGCTTCATGTTAAACCTTGATATTGTATATGTTTCTTGAAGGGCCACTTCTTACTCCTTTGTGTGTTTTCCACAAAGTCCAGGATGATGCCTTACATAAAGGTAATATTTTATAAATACTGTTGGAAATATATACTTCTCTAAAATCTTATTTTGCCTACAGATTACTTGGATCCACTTTGCCTTGTGTAGAATATTTGAAATATATTAAGTACAGAATGTCTCTCTAAATAACATTTAGAATCATCATTAGTTTATGACTCCTGACTCATTTGTTTATGCAGTGATACTTACTTCAAGAACACTGAAATTTGTAATATAATTTTGAATTAATCACCAAGCTAGTTTATTTTAACTTATGAAAAAATAATTTCTCATGTTGGTTTAATTCTGCTCTTATGTTATGGTCATGACATTTTCATTAAAATAAAGTAGAAAATAGAAGTAAATAATTAATGAAAAATAAAAAATAATAAATAAAAAATAAAAGCAAATCTCTTGTGAAATGTTAAACTTTTCTTACTTATTTTGTTTTGCTTTTCCTCTACCATGCTGGCAAAGCTGTATGTTGCAGATAAGTATAATTTTCTAGGTGGTAGGTTTGTTACTTTTACTAAAATTTTCAAAATATAAAGAGTTGAATAGTCATGGATTGTTTATTAAACTCCTTATCTACACATATAAAAATAAAACAATGATGGTGACCTGGGTATTTCTAAAATTGTATTCTGTTTTTCCATATTATGGTTTACAATGTAATTAATAAAGATTCTGCATATATTAACATCCATCCCCTTCTATCTCATCTGTATGTCCATACAGAGCATGTATGATTTCTATTCATTTCTATGTTGTGGTGAAGAGATTGTCTGAAGTAGCCTATATTTATGCAGGTAGATCTTAAGCTACGGTGCTCTTGTTTATTTGCTTGTTCGTGATCAGTATGTCTGAAAGATGATAACTATTGCATCAGGTGTGACGATTAAAAAATATTATTGGTGCCTGATACACTGTGATGAAATAGGTAAGTCAATTCATAATTTGTTAATTAAATTAGAAAAGAAATTCCTTTGGATTTGTTCTTTATTAAAGTTTTTTTTTAACGAATTCCTTGGGATGTTTTTTGTGTAATATATATCACATGCCTCAAACTTTAAATTTGAATGTAGAAAAGAGTTATCAGAATGAGCCTAGAAAATATTGTTATGGGGGCGCCTGGGTGGCTCAGTGGGTTAAGCCGCTGCCTTTGGCTCAGGTCATAATCTCAGAGTCCTGGGATCGAGTCCCACATTGGGCTCTCTGCTCAGCAGGGTGCCTGCTTCCTCCTCTCTTTCTGCCTGCCTCTCTGCCTACTTGTGATCTCTCTCTGTCAAATAAATAAACAAAATCTTAAAAAAAAGAAAACATTGTTTTGAAATATTTTTGTTCTGTTATATTATGTTAACTTAGGAAATAATGGTAGTTATTTTTATTAGCATTTCCTACTTTCCACATGCCCTTACAGATGAGATATCATGTTTTTCCTACTCTTTTTATCGTGGTTGTTATATTCTTCATGATCAATAACAATCAATAAAAATTCACAACATTAATTTTCTTTGGGAAAGTGATATTTTAGCAAGAATCCATGACCAAAAATTTTAGCTGTTGTTCTTCCAGGAGATGAGACTATCAATGTTCCCGAAATTTCAAGAAATAGAACTTATTAATTGTGTTGGTTGATGTTTATTGTCTCTGAACTTAGAGGTGCATAATTCAATTTAAAATTTATTTTGGGGGCACCTGGGTGGCTCAGTGGGTTAAAGCCTCTGCCTTTGGCTCAGGTCATGATCCCAGGGTCCTGGGATCGAGCCCCGCATCGGGCTCTCTGCCTAGCAGGGAGCCTGCTTCCTCTTCCCTCTCTCTCTGCCTGCCTCTCTGCCTACTTGTGATCTCTATCTGTCAAATAAAATAAATAAAATCTTAAAAAAAACGGAGTGGACCTTATGGGGGTGCTTATCTGAAATTGAGGGACATTATAAAAAAATAAAAAATAAAATTTATTTTGAATTGAAAACAAGATCTTACTGAAGTTTAGGCATCCCACTTTATATCAGGCCTCCAGTACATTCTAATTTATTTATAGAAAATATCATAAACATGAATGACACTTTTCCTATTGCATTTATATGAAACTGCAATGACTCAAAGATGTCAGATTTGAAAAGCACTACCTTTCTATAATTTCTGTTTCCTAGGAGGAATGGATATACCATTTTAGCTCAATTATCCAACAGTATTCAAAACCACCATGAATTTTAAAACATAGTTATTACACCCTAAAAATCAAGTATGAAAATGTATAAACAACCAAATCTCTATCTGTAAATGAAATACTCCCACACAGACGGGTTTTAAAACTTTCTAACTTAAGGAATTTGATAGCACAGACTCAGGGTAGTAGTTTCAGTGCCTACAGTATACTTTCAGGGAGAGAGTAATGTAAGCTCTGAGTCACTCTCTGCCTAGAGATGACCTAATAGTGGTTCTGGCATTGTTTGTTTGTTTTTGAAAATACGTTCCTGGGCGTCATTCAGAAAATGCAGAGTTTGGCATCTATATAAATTAAGGATGATCTTTTTGAACTTTTGTCTTTCATTACATCAAATTACCATAATTGGACAGAAATTCCACTAAATTAAGCATTGTTAGGAAATGTGTAAATTGGAGCTACTCAAATTAGTTGCTCTTTGAACTATGTGCTGTTGGTTCAGGATTAGATAAGGATTTTGAAGGCAAACCTAAATCATTGCTTCCTTTTTTGAGAGATTCTCAGCATATTTTCTTAAAATTAGCTGAAATAAACAATGTGTTTAGTCGCAAAGTGATTTGCATTTTTGCACAAACTCCCTATCTCCTTGAGAATTATAACAGATATTTCATGAAACATCATTGATCTTTACTTTGTTACACTGCTGTAAAGTACATTCAGAGTTGCCAGTTAAAGGTGTTAGTGTTGAGATGAAATGTCATGCATTTTTCTTCACTTCCATGCAAATGAACACAGTAATTTATTAAGACACAATGAAGAAAAAAAAATTGACAATGAGTTTCAGATTTTAAAAATCACTTGCCATTCAATCCAAATTGTGAGTTTGATCGGTTACCGAACACTTTATAATGCACCCCCGGTAATTTTACAGAGATTACTTTTTTCTTACCAATTCTTGATTATTCTGTCTTGCAATGCAGAGAAAGCTAACTAATTTAAAATAAACTTCCGTTAATTTTGATTGTTATAAACTTAAAATTGACTAATTTCCATATACAGAGTTTAAAATGTTCACAATTTACATTAAATATATATTCTGTGTATACCTTGGAAAAATTATACTGAAAATTGAAATTAAAATGATGTTGTATATAGCTGCAAGAAGCCGCCTGTCCCATTTCATCTTACTATATAAGTTGTGTCAGGTAATTTATAAAATCCCTGCTGCATAACAAATCTATTTTTTGTTGGAATGGGTAGTAATGTTTCTTCTTATTTCGAAATAAGAGTTGGTCTATGAGTGCCTCTGCAACTGTATTTTTCCTAAGTGGCTTCATGGTCTTGAACTGAGAAAGTTCAGAGCATTAAACATCAAAGTAATATATTTTGACATAATTAGACATCAAGGAAATGCAATTAAAATGACACTGAGATATCACTACACACTTACCAGAATGGCTAAAATAAAATATAATGACAAGCCCAAAAGAAAAAAATATACCATTTGATGATACACAATGGCAAGTTGTACCATAACTTAACCATCTCAGACTAGTGTAGTGTTAAATTTGTTTTTCTAAGCCATGTTTTGGGTCACTTACCACTTTTCAAGAATATAAAGTGCTATCATTTTACTTAAAACTGTGAAATTTGGTCAGATTTAAATTTCAATTTATGTTAAAACATTCTGTAAACTGTGTTAGACTTTGACATTTGTTCCCTCAGTTCAGTGAATAACACTATATCATATTCTGAAAAATACGCTAATTTTTTATTATTTTGAAAAATATCCCTTTTTCCTCTTATGGTAATTATGAATATGAATTAATAGTAGAATTTGATATGGTCCAGTATGACCATAAATACTTTATTGTATATTATCAAATTTAATAATGAATATAATGTACTTCTTTGGACAATTTTTAAAGACCAGTCTACTCTTAAAACAAAAAAAATGGAGATGCACTTCTTTAGTTCACACAAATTTCATTTTATTATATATGACCTCAGATAAATTTCAACAAATCATAATTTATTAAAATCATGTCTACTTAAAAATCTCATAGAAGAGTTAAACCATCAAAAATAAAAATAAACACACACAACACACACACATCACCCATGTATTGGCAAATCACAATTGCTGTAACAATACATTAGGCATTCCACAGTTAAGGGCTATCAAAATTTCCATCAGTGACAAAAAGATTTGTATCCAAATGGACTGATTTTCCAGAATCCAAGAAAAAGTCTCCTAGGATTTATTTAAAGATAAATATTTGAACAAATACTTCTTAAATTTAGGAAATTCAGAACATACGATTAAAGAATATTTGCAGTGCAGACTATATTCAATCCTTCCTTCAAAATGTGCCTTTGAGTACATAATTCTGTTTTCTCGATCTCAATTGAGCTGTCTTCCAAGGAAGTTTTCCAAAATGTGTGTCTCTGTGTGATAAATGTTCTAAGACCTAACATGCTTCATTGTATTTTTACTGTGCTCTCAAATTTAATCAATAATTTGGATTGATGTATAATACCTAGTTTCAAATATCTTTTCCATCTATAAAAACTCCCAGCTGTCTCTTTATATGCTATTACTATTGAGAATTGTGCTGTCAGTATTATTCTTGTACATTTTAGGTGATCTGTTCTTCTCTTGGGCATCATTTATGCTCTTCTCTGTTTTTGATATTCTTAAAACTCACCATAATGTATACGAGTGGTTTTTAGTGTGTGTAGTTTTTGTTTTGTTTTGTTTCTGATATCTCATGTTTGGCATCATTTTAAGTCTGGTATCTTTTATCTTTCTTTAATTCTCCAAAATTTATCTCAGTACTTATTTAAATATTTTCTTTATTTTTTTTTTCTCTTCTGCTGTATTTGGGCAGAAGTCATTAATTTGTTTGTTTTTCCCAACTCATTTATTCATTTTACAGCTATATTCATCTTAGTCTCCATTTATTGTATTCTTTATTTCAACAATTTTCACTTAATTTATATTCACAGTATAGTATCTTTCTTTTCCTTGTATATGTATATCATTATTTTATCATATACTTTTAAGCTATTTTTAAAAATATTTTATTTACTTATTTGACAGTGAGAGATCACAAGTAGGCAGAGAGGTGGGCAGAGAGAGAGGAAGAGAAGCAGGCTACCTGCTGAGCAGAAAGCCCGATGTGGGGCTTGATCCCAGGACCCTGAGATCATGACCTGAACGGAAGGCAGCGGCTTAACCCACTGAGCCACCCAGGCGCTCCTTTTAAGCTATTTTTTAAAAGTACAGTCATTCTTTTTTTTTTTTTAAGATTTTATTTATTTATTTATTTGACAGAGAGAGATCACAAGTAGACAGAGGGCAGGCAGAGAGAGAGAGAGGGAAGCAGACTCCCTGCTGAGCAGAGAGCCTGATGCAGGACTTGATCCCAGGACCCTGAGATTATGACCTGAGCTGAAGGCAGTGGCTTAATCCACTGTGCCACCTAGGCGCCCCTAAGCTATTTTTTTAATTCCTGTTCCAATAACACTTGGATTGGCATATAAAGTTAACCACATCATATTTTTTAGGTAAGTAATTGTACTTTTTATGTGCATAGTTATTTTGGTCCATGAGTTCAGCTCTTCTTAGGATCATCAAATCTCTGTAAAGTCTGGGTATGCTAGGATTTTCTAAGCAACAATAAAATACATTGAAACCTGGTAGCTTAATTATAATAATGTTTTCTTTCTCAATCATTCATAATAGTATTCCATTCTGAGTAGCTTCCTTCTATTTTGCAGCTTTAGTGTTTGGAAAAACTTGAAATGTGATATTACTGTGATAATGTGAATTAGTCAGGGTTTTTCAGAGAATCGGGAAGAGAAAAAAAGGAAGATATTCTCCAGGGCCAACTCTAGAAGTGACTATTAAAACATCTGTCCAAATTCAATTGAACAAAACTCAGAAATGCCATCTCCAGTGAAATACAAAAAAGATTATATATAGTTCTGGGCACACACATCTCATTTGACCCAATGATGTATATCAATGAAAGACTGAAGGCCAATCACCACTCCATGGGAGAATTTAAAAATAAATTTACTAATGAGGCCAAGAATTCAGAATCACCAATACTTCAGAACTAATAATAACTGCCTTCACTTGATTTTATTCTATAAGATAAATCCTATGATCAAGTTTCAATTTTAAATTCTTACAATTTTAAATTCTTAAATCCTTATGAAGAAGCATCATTTGGAGGGAGCAGTTTTCATAATTTATCATCCATCAGCTTTTTTTTAAAGATTTTATTTATTTATTGGACACAGAGAGAGAGAAAGAGAGAGAGAGAGAGATCACAAGTAAGCAGAGAGGCAGGCAAGCAGGGAGGGAAGCAGGCTTCTTTTTGAGCAGAGCCCGATGTGGGGCTGGATCCCAGGACCCAGAGACCATGACTTGAGATGAAGGCAGAGGCTTAACCCACCACCCACGTGATGAGAGAGCCACTCAGGTGCCCCTCATCCATCAGTCTTAATTGATTGGAGGAAAATGTGTGGAGGAATAATGCCTTAGGGAGCTAATCTCTCTAAAGAATTTTCAAGTCTTTACCCCTTCAAGGTTTTTGTAAAGTTCTGATAGCCTCTAAACATCTAGTGGATTTCTACAGTGACAGGCCTGTTAAAACCTGTCTTCAAACCAGGAATAGAGCTTGAAACATACCAGTCAAGGGCAACTTTGAGTCTTTTAAGGAATTTATCATCATTTCTTTCTTTTTGGTTAATATCTGAAATAGTTCCATATTACACTGGCATAATTTCTCCAGAGCTGACTTTGAAGGAGGCATTCAGTTCCAGCTAGTTCCATATTTTGGCAAGAACTATACTTCTATATTAAAAAAAAAAACATATTTTAGGGCACCTGGGTGGCTCAGTGGGTTAAAATCTCTTCCTTCGGCTCAGGTCATGATTCCAGGTTCCTGGGATTGAGTCCTACAGTGGGCTCTCTTCTCAGCTGGGAGCATGCTTCCATTCCTCTCTCTCTGGCTGCCTCTCTGCCTTCCTATGATCTCTGTCAAGTAAATAAATAAAATTTTTAAAAAAACATATTTTATACCAGTTATCCATGTTTATTAACTAAGATATCACAATACAAATAATACAAACAGTTGCTCTTTATTAATACCTTCAACCAAGATCAAAAAATATGTCATATTTTATCCAAAAATTTTATATCATCTGATAGGTCAGATATATATATAAAATTACTTTTAAAGTTTTAAAAATATCAGCAAATATTTTCATTTAAATGCAAATTTGAAAAAAAATCTACTTTTCCAAACACGACTTTTTATCCTATTTATTTTGAATTTTGTCAACAACTGATAAAATGTTTAGCGAGACTATAAATGTTAGATCGAAAAAAATGATTAATAGATGTAGGTTCAAATTATTATGTTCCATTAAAAATGATTTAGTCTTTGATGAACATCTGTTTGGTAATATGTTGATCCAGATATAGTAAATTAAAGACATATATAAAATTATAGGGAAATGACATCTTTCGTTCCATTATGAGTAGAGCTTTTAAAATGCTATTTGTCACAACCTGTCATCTTGTCATTATGTAGCATTATGTAGCAATTAAAAAATGTATACTCTTCACTTAGAAGTCTTTTAGAAATCTAAAATATGACTTTCTATGGTTTGTGTCTCCATATTGCTTTATTGCCAGTTAAAACAAATCCACATGCTTTGATTCAAAGGTAATAAATTCCTCTTATTTGGAAAAAGGATGTTTATTTTTGTTCTCTCACCCTTAGCAGGTGGTTTCATTTTAGCACACTTCAGAGTTATAATTTCATGCTTATTAAAAATATTTATTTTGATCTACATAGATGAATGAAACTTTTATTTTATTAAATTATTTGCCAAAAAATCTGTGAGTTTTAAAAATGTATTTCCTTTGAAGGGTTATTTTAGAGCATTCAAAGAGGATCTAAGAGTGTGGTATTATGCAGTTTTTAAGTAGGTATGAAATGGTTAATTATAGGATTGTTTCTTTAGGCTTATGTATATTGTCCATTATATGCTATAAAATATTTTGAAAGTAAATTTAAAGTATGTTTTATGTAGTTTATTTTTTGGAAAAAAATATTGAAATGACTTATGAAATTCAGTATACTCTCAACATTGATTTATTTTGAAATTTACCAGTTGTCTACTGAACTATTATATGGCAGATATTACTTCAGACTACACTGGTAAATGAAATACTTGGCTTTGTAGAACTTTTATTTTAATGGGTGAGACAATTCAAAGCTATAAACCTTAATAAAAATGGCATAGTGCATTCAAAAAGGAAGAGTACAATGGGGAAAAAGAAAAATTCGATCAGGGTGAGAAAAATCAAGGTTGCTAGGCAGGGGATGGGGAGTTAAATCTTTTAATAGAAAGATCAGGGTAGTTACAATGAAGCTGACAATTGAACAAATGTATGGAAAGGTGATGAATTTGCGCAGAACTATCAGCAATAAGGTCACTCCAGACAAAGGAATTGGCTATCTTGAAGGCCATAAGGTTGGATCATGCCTGGCATATCTGAGGAATAGCAAGGAGGCCACTGTGAGTGACTGAAGAGTAGCAGGGAAAGAGGTCACAGAGGTTAAATGAGTGGCTAGATCATGTAAAAGCTTCGAAGTCATTGTAAAACTCTGGCTTTTATATTTGGAAACTTACTGTGTGATAGAATTTCTGCTAATAACTGAGAGTTCAAATGTCCATAAAATTTCAAGGATTCTTATTCTAGTAAGACAGAATAAAGAGAAAGAGTTCATATTTTCACATGGTGTAAGAAATGCTCGGAGATCCAAGTGTAGGAAGCTATGGGAGCACAGAAGAAGGCACTAAAATCACACCATATATTTGATGACTGTGACTATATATAAATTTGTATTTTCTAGATTTTTTGTAGTCATGGAATCACACAGTATATACTATTCATGGCCTGGATTTTCTTTTCTCGGCATCATTACTTTGAGAATCTCCAATTGTCTTTGCTCTATTGATGGACATTGATGAACATTTCCACTGTTTTCAATTCTTAAAAATAAAGCTGCTATGAAATTCACATACAAGTCCTTGTATGAACATAGGGATTGTTTCTCTTGGTGAAATGCCTAGAATAAAATGGCTATTTGTGTAACTGCAACATATTTTTCATTTAAAAAAATTTTGAAACTATTTTCCAAAGTGGTTGTATCATGATATATGCCAACAACAGTTTAGATTTTTTGTTTCTTCTCAATCTAGCTCAGACCAAGTACAATTAGCCTTTATAATTTTAGCCATTCTAATAGATATGTAAGCATGTCTCATTATGATTTTAATTTTTATTTCTTTAATGTTTAAATGTTGAGAAATTGGCCATGTGCTTATAAGCCATCCATATACTTTTGGTGACATGTCTCTTCCATTATTTCCTTCACATGTAAAATTGGATACTCTGTTTGGTTATTAGTAAGGTTTTTTATTTTTATTCATTTTTAAATAATCAGAGTAGATGTCCATTATCAGATATTTAATTTGCAAATCCCTTCTCCATCTTTACGGATTCTCAATGGAGCTTTGATAGCTGTGTCTTTCAAGAAATATGCTACTTCTTTCCTGGTACACGGAGGTATGACTAGAACATTATCAATGTTGACCTTTGCAAAGAAAATCATGGCTTAAGATATATGTAGTCTGCAGTTGTTGGGAGTGTTCACCATCCTTGCCTCTAACTCATCTCTCACTGCCCACACATTCAGGTATAGGGGAATATTGATTGACAAAATATTAATTGCCAAATAACACTAGTTAGAGAATAAGAAAAATGCAGGCACCTGATTATATAATATTCCTTAAATAAAATATGTTTTTATAAGTGCTATTGGAAGTAAATTCCTCAATACTTTAATCACACAGAATGATGGAATCCTAGATTTTTTTTCCTTGTATTTACTAAGAAAATGATCATGCCTCAAGTATATTAAAATGGAATAGGGAAAATTAAAAATTGCTTTAAGTCGATTTGCGTGTGTTGTGCGTATGTGAGAGAGAAAGTGAGAGAGAAAGAGAAAGAGAGAAAAAGAGAAAGGGAAAGACAGAGAGGTGGCTGCAGTGAATTGATGAGTTGCAGGATAGATTTTAAAGTTTTTTCTTTTGCTTTCTACATTTCCTTTTCCTTAGGTTCAAGAGAACAATCAGTAATATCTCAGATGCCTGCTGGTAACATCAGCAGAAAGAGTTAGAGGTTCCTAGAAAATTAAAGAAGAGATATAGTTTTCCTGACATAAGAAAAGTCATTTTTTGTCCCCAGCTATTTTCAATGATCTATACCCCACCTGTGTACTTGCCTCAGCACACTTCTTCCAAAAATTCCTGGGAGGTTCTTACAAAGAAATGCAAAAACCTCACTCCTAAGGATTTTGAGGGAACAAGGCAATGGGAAAACTAACAGTCACCACCAGACCAGGAAATAGCCTAAGCTATTGAGACAATAAATCAGTGGTAAAACTCCTAGTGCTATTTCAAAAGCAATCAAGGCCTTTCATTCCTTGTCCCAGAAAATGAGCCCAAGACCCCATCTAGTTTCTATCTGCTCTTGAAGCCTGCAGAGTTCCTTTCCCTTGTCCAACAGTTACCTCTGCTTTATTCTAACGTTGAAGTTTCTGCCCTCGGTGGAATACAAGCTTCATTCAGGTGAACATGCAATACATATTGCACAAATACATATGTGGATGTGCATGCATCCACAACCTTATGACCAACCATACACGGGATAATAAAACTCTCCCTTCTGAGTATTCATCTAAATACTAAATAAAAATCTCTCTCCTGTTCAAACAGTCAAGGCTTTGGAACTTATTCCCTGTGAACTCCTTGTATGTTGTAAACAAAGATTCCTTTGTTTGATAACTCCACCTGTTTCTGTGATTCACCAAAGACTGACCTCAGTTAGTTCAGTTACTGTAATGTAATATCAAGCATATCTAGTTAGTTGATCATTTTGTTCAAGTCTTACATATCTTACCAATATGATGACCATTTGTCTATGTAATCTTAAAATAAGTGTGTTGAAATTATTTTCCATTTGTCGTCCAAGGTAGAAGTTATGATTTTTGTTCTTAGTTTTTCCCTATATATCCCCAAATCTGTTGTTACGTATTAAAATTCAAGAATTATTATACTCCCAGGGCGCCTGGGTGGCTCAGTGGGTTAGGCCGCTGCCTTAGGCTCAGGTCATGATCTCAGGGTCCTGGGATCGAGTCCCGCATCGGGCTCTCTGCTCAGCAGGGAGCCTGCTTCCTCCTCTCTCTGTCTCTGCCTGCCTCTCTGCCTACTTGTGATCTCTCTCTGTCAAATAAATAAATAAAATCTTTAAAAAAAAAAAGAATTATTATACTCCCTGATGAATTCATCCTTTTACTCTTCTGTAATTTTGACTTGATCTTTATGTCTGATAATGAAATTTGCTTTAAAATCACTTTTCATTATCTTGATATAACCACCAAAGTTATAGTGTGATTAGAGTTAATATAGCATATTTTTTCTTTTACTTTTTAAAGCACTTCTATATTGAATCCTGACAAAGAAACAAAACAGCTTTTTAACTCTGGAAGCATCTTTCTAAATTATCCTTTTTTTTTTTTTAATGAAGCAGTAGCAATTTTTGTTAAGGGACCTAAACTGAAAGTAGGTTTAGAAATTTATTTATTTTTTTATTTATTTAGTAAAAGATTTTATTTTATTTATTGACAGCAAGAGAGAGAGAGAGAGAGAGAGAAGAAGCACACAAACAGGGGGAATCATGTGCAAAGGGAGAGGAAGAAGCAAGCTCCTTGGGGTGCAAGTAGTCCCATGCAGGGCTGGATCCCTGTACACTGGAATCATGACCTCAGCCAAAGGCAAACATCTGCTTAAACAACTAAGTCATCCAGGCACCCCTAGAAAATTAAAAAAAAAAAAAAGGCCTTTTAAAACATTTTGTTTCTTTCTTGTTTTTTTTTTAAATATTTTATTTATTTGACAGACAGAGAGACAGGAAGAGGAACTATAAGCAGGGCAGAGGGAAAATGAGAAGCAGGTTTCCCACTGTGCAGAGAGCCTGATGTGGGGCTTCATCCCAGGACCCTGGGATCATGACCTGAAAAGAAGGGACACTTCTTGGAGGAAGCCACCCAGACACCTCTTTTCTTTGTTTTTAATATATGGCAACTGATGCTTCCCAGCCACGAGGAGCATATTACCCATTGATTAAATCTTTGATAACAACCTATTTAAAAAGGTGTGTAAATATATACTTACTCAGATTTATACACTTTGTGTTTTCTTCATAGTTTGGGGCTGGACCCCATGGTCACAACACTGCTTCCAGTCTTTGCCTTCCCATCTTTTGATACCAGGTATTTGGTCAGCAAAGCAAATTAGTATCAAAATTGATAAGCCCTTGGCACCATATCTCTGGAGCAGGGCTTGCTCTTAGCCAAGGCCCAGAGCAGTTGACCTCCCCTCACTAGTGCTATAGCCCCAAGGACTAGGTCCCTGCCACCAGAACTCAGTCTTACATGTTATGCTAAGCAGACAAAACCAAACCAGGAAAGCTCCGACAGCTTTCACTGGCATGCCTCATCTCCAACTCTCTCGACGTCTAGGCAGTACCAGATGACAGGGAGGGGTCTTGGTCCAACATATGGGAGGGAAGGAAGTAGCCACGAGCAAGTACCTGCCTCTCTGTTCCTTTCTTTCATGAGCAGGTTGTAAGGAGGAGGAAGAGGAAGGGGAAGAGAGGTGAACTTCAAGGGGTGAAGGCCTCAGGTAGGCAGCTGGCTCCTGCCAGTAGGAAAGGGACAAAGGAGAAGGCAGTGAGTCTTGCAGGGAGGGTGGGGGGTAAGGGTTACAGCTTATGACGGAATCTGGACAGGAGTAATAGGGATACTAGTCATTTGAGTCCACCATTGGCAAGCTGGGCTGGGTGTCAGGGCAGATAGGCCTCCCTGGGCAACGGCACATGAGAGAAGGTGGAATTCTTCTCTGAGGAGCAGGTGAAGCTTTGGGTGTTGGGAAAGCATAGACAGTATTGTTCCAGGGCCAAGGACAGGTCCGGGTACTCCTGGTTGGAGGTCAAGGCCACAGTATGATCCAGGTCTTCTACCAGCAGCTTGAAGGTACCACATGCCAGCCACCCCTCATTATTGTGTATAACTCTCTGGTGCACTTATTGGCTTATCCATCAAATGACTCCTTCAGCAGCTTGAAAACCACCTCCACAGGCACTCCAGGATATGGGAGGCTTCCAGAGTGAAAATTTTGCACAGGATCACCCCCAAAAGACCAGAAGTCACTCTGGTGGATGTAGATCTGGTCAAACATGGCCTTAGGGACCATCCACTTCACAGGCAGTCCACTGTTGGTTCTCATTTTATAGTAACTGATGTGGTGATATCTCTGGCAAGGCTGAAGTCTGAGATCTTCATCATGTTGTCCTTTGTCACCAGCACTTCCCTGGTGGCCAGGTCTTGGTGTATGCACTTCTTGGAGGCAAGGTACTCCATGCCTCAGGCTACCTGGTAGGCAAAGTATACCGGGTGCTTGGAGGAGAGTTGCTCTGCTGCATTGTGGCTGATATTGTAACAGTACTCCAGGTCAGGAGGCCTCTGGGCCTGCAGGTACTCCTGTATGTTGTCTTTGGAGGCATATTCCATGATAGTGTACGAAGGACCATCCTGTGTGCAGGACCCAGCAGGTTTATGGTGTCCTTGTGCTGTCCAATCATCTTCATCATCTCCATTTCTGAGATTAGGTTTGACAGGTCTTTCTCTGCTGCATCTGACTTCAACATCTTCACAGACACTTTAGTCAAATGGTTGGATTTGTCTTTGTCCAGCCCAAAGTAGGCCTCTCTTAGGGGTCTGCCTAAACTGCCTACAACCAGCCTGCCTCAAGGCAGTTATGTACTCTAGATTATCCTCAAAAACATTAAACCACAAGCTAAAAATTCTCTTCACTAGGTCTCTGTCGCAGGTCTAATTTTCTTATCTTTCATCATTTATCTTTTTCCTAATTCTTATTTTCAGTATAGTTTATTTTGCTTCCAGGTGTTTCCCCAGGTTTCTGTATGCTGTTTCATAGGGAAGAATTATCCTGTCATAAAATTATTTCTTGAGCATTCATTACATCTCTCGGTTAAAATGGGTTCTTTTATGGTATTGATTCATTTGAGTTTTCTCAAAATGGGAAGAATTTTCAAAATGGTGTTTTCCTCAAGGTTCAGAGTATGTCTTAGCCTCATCTTTACTCTTTTTGAAATTCACTTTTCAAATTCTTGTCCCTCTTTTTATCTTTTTAAATTAAAATGTTTCCTTTTACTATTTTTTTATTTGAGTGTAGTTGATAGTCAGTGTTACATTGGTTTCAGGTTTTCAAGATCTCCATACATTATTCTATGATCACTACAAATATAGCCACCATCTGTCACCATATAACACTATTATAATATCATTGACTATATTCTCTACACTGTCCCATATCTCTTTTTAAAATCTCTGATTTTTATGTTTTCTGTTATTCCAATTTTCGACCTCATTTTACTTGGTTACTTTAATAAAATATGCCTGATTACACACTCTATGCTGAAAACCATAGCATTTGATTTATAGTAGTCTTCTTCTTCTTCTTCTTCTTCTTCTTCTTCTTCTTCTTCTTCTTCTTCTTTCTTCTTCTTAATTAACATATAATGTATTATTAGCCCCAGGGGTACAGGTCTGTGAATCGCCAGGTTTACACACTTCACAGCACTCACCACAGCACATACCCTCCCCAATGTTCATAACCCCACCACCCTCTCCCTAACCTCCCCACCCCCCCCCCCCGGCAACTCTCAGTTTGTTTTGTGAGATTAAGAGTCTCTTATGGTTTGTCTCCCTCCCGATCCCATCTTGTTTCATTTACTCTTTTCCTGTTCCCCAAACCCCCCACATTGCACCTCCATTTCCTCATATCAGGGAGATCATATGATAGTGACTTTCTCTGGTTGACTTATTTTGCTAAGCATAATACCCTCCAGTTCCATCCATGTCAACGCAAATGGCAAGATTTCATTTCTTTTGATGGCTGAATAGTATTCCATTGTGTGTGTATATACATATATATATATATATTTCATTTGTTGATGGACATCTAGGTTCTTTCCATAGTTTGGCTATTGTGGATATTAATGCTATAAACATTTGGTGCACGTGCCCCTTTGGATCATATAGCAGTCTTCTTTACCTCTATCAGAACCCCAGGAAGCTTTATTTATTTATTTACTCACATAAACAGATGATCCAACACAACGTTTTTTGATGTTCCAATGTATTATAATGTCTTACCGCTTAACACTATGCTTACTGCTCTCTTTCACTGTCTGACTAAATCCTCATCATCACTATGCCATTTAATGAGAAAGAACATTTGAACTCAGAGTTCTCTCCATATCAGGGAATGAAGACTCCACCCTTCTGTTTGTGCAGGTAAAATAAATGTTGATGTCTGTCCTGCACATACCCCATCCTGTTCACCAGAATATTCACCATCAAAATATATACACAATGAAAACCATACCTCACCACTTCTATTACCACCCAGCATGCTAAAAACACCATCATATGTTCCTGAATTATTGACTTGATTGATAACCCCACTTCCACACATACTGCACTCCTTTCTCCATGCAAATTTATTTTGGTACAGCAATTTAACCTAAAAATCAAGTCATATGATTTTATTCTGCTGTTGAAAGACTTTTGGTATCTTCCCCTTTCATATTAAATAAAAACTGAAGGCGTTTCAATGTACTAGAAGGTCATACATCAATACGTTCTTCCTCTCTCCACCACTATGAACTCCTCATTGGCCTCCTTGCTTTTCCTCAAAAGTAACAGACAAGCTGTTCACACAAAGTCTATATACTTACTTGCTCTGCCTAGAGCAATCTTTTCCTTTAATATTTGTATAACACTCTCCTTCACTTCCTGGGTCTTTGTGCAAATAACATCTCATAAATGAGATATAACCACCCAAAACAAAATAAAATTAACTTTCATCCCAGCATTCCCCAATGGCTTTTACCTTTCTTGTATTTCTTTGTATCACTTATCACCATCAACCATCAATCATTATTCTATTACTGGTTTATTTTCTTATTTGAGACAGAGAGAGAGAGAATTGGGAGGGTGCGCAGAGGAAGAAGAAAACACCCCACTGCCTAGAAAGCCTGCTGGGGAGTTACATCCCAGGACCCTGAGATCATGACCCAAGCCAAAGGCAGTCACTCAATGGACTGAGCCACCCAGGTGCCCCTCTATTATTGGTTTATTTCACTATTATATTTCAAAAGAATGTGAGCTCTTTGTGGTCAGGTATTTTATATGTTTTATTAATTGAAGTATTCTCAGAAAGGTAGCTGGCAGATTGTAAGGGCTCACTAAACTGTATTTTGTTGTTATTATTGGGCTCCTTTATGGGCTTTACCTCTTACGCTAGAAGTCTATCCTTCAGATGTAAGCGATAAGAATAGAGCCCTGCTGCCTGTTCAAATGTGTAAAAAGCCTGTATTAAGTGGATATTTTAAAAGCTAAATGAATGGCTTAATAGTTGTATATAGGGGAAAAGGGAACATATTTTCCACAGTTTAGAAGTGGAGTTCTTTTATAGAGTTCTTGTACAAGCCTACACTATGGAACGATAATGGGCAGTTGTACATTACAATTATACAAACACTTTGGTAATTTATATCCTTTTTTAGTAATTCTTGACTGGATCATTTAATTCCTTAGGAGCATTATAGCATTTCAACTTTTCATGTTCAATAAACTTATTGGGGTTGCTACCTTTTTTATTCAAATGGAGAAATAGTCATGATTTAATCTAAATAAAGTGTTATTGATTGTGTTGTTTTCTAGGAATGAGTCGCACATGCTAGTTTAAAAGTTTTGTTAAAGTCCCAAGTCTGTCACTGATAAAAGCCTTTTGTAGATTAGTAACTTGATCAAAACGGAAAAGTTATGTAACACCAATTGTTATACTATCTTTGTTTCCATCTTGCATTGTAATAACACCCATCTTAACTCTATTTAAGACAAATCATTGCCAGATGGATTTCTGGCATTGATTGCAGGATATGAAATCTAGTATAACTAAAAGTTTTTGGTTTTAGTAGCATATAAATCAATTTAGAAAAATATATGTATTTGAATATAAGATAAAGTTTTAAATTATTTGGCAATAATAAACTAAACTTTTTTTTGTAAATTTTTATTTTCTAAAATTTCATTGAGCTCTCTTGCAATAAGAAACAAGTTACAAAAAATTAAGGTTTATTTACCCCAATTCAAAATTATTAGGAATATAATCATAGAGGTTGAAGTATTTAAAATATTGAACCCAAAATGTTTTATTAGGTAAATTCATGAATGCTGAGCATTCACTGTTAAAATATACTAATAACATTGATAGACTTGTAGAAGCCTAAAATCAAATATTTATTAAATATTTATATCCATATCTTTTCATAGCTTGGTAATTCATTTCTCTAGCATTAAATAATATTCCATTGTTTGCATGTACTACACTTTCTTTGACCTTTCACTTATGGAAGGATATCTTGGTTGCTTCCAAGCTTTTGTCAGTTATGAATAAAACTACTATAGACATCTTTGTGGGTATAGATTTCATCTTCTTTGGATAAATACCAAGAGCTGCTACTGCTGAATCATCTGGCAAGAATATGTTTAGTTTTGTAAGAAACTGCCAAGTTGTTTTCCATTCTTTATTCTCAATACACATGGAAGAACATTCCTGTTGCTCCACATCCTCACCAACATTTCCTGTTCTGTTGTCAGTGCTCTGGATTCTGGGTATGTACTGGTGTCTCTTTTTTGTTTTAATTTGCATTTTCCTGATGACATATGATGTGAAGCATCTTTTTATATGCTTATTTGCCATCTGTAATATTTTCTTTGGTGAGGTATCTGCTAAGGCCTTTGGCTCATTTTTAATCCGGTCTTTCCCCCATTGTTGAGTTTTTAGGGGTCTTTGTGTATTTTTGATTAACAGTCCTTTGCCAGATGTGTATTTTGCAAATTTTTTCTCATACTCTGTGCTTTGCCTTTTCATTCTCTTGGCATTGTGTTTCACAGAGTAGACATTTTTAAATTCAGTGCTTGTGCTTTTGTAGCTAAAGTTATTGCGAAAACCAAGGTCATTTAAATTTTCTTCTATATTACCTTCTACATGTTTCATGTTTAGGTTTATAATCCAATCTGAGTTCATTTTTGTGAAGAGTGTAGGATATCTGCCTGGATTTATTTTATTTTATATTTTTAGATTTAGCTTCACCATTGCTACAGAACCATTTGTTTAAAAGATTGTATTTTGCTCTCTTGTATTGCTTTTGCTTTTCTATTAAATATAAAATATAATTGATAATATATATTCTGTTGCTTTAATCTAGTCTCTCTGTGGTATTACAATATCATGCTTACAATTATCGTTATGGTAAACTTTTTTTTAAGATTTTATTTATTTATTTGACAGAGAGAGAGATCACAAATGGGCAGAGAGACAGCCAGAGAGAGAGATGAGGAGAAGCAGGCTCCCTGCTGAGCAGAGAACCCAATGCCGGACTCGATCCCTGGCCCCTGGGATCATGACCTGAGCCGGAAGGCAGAGGCTTAACCAACTGAGCCACCCAGGTGCCCAATCGCTTTAGTAAACTTTGAAGTCAGTCCTCAGTCTTTGTTCTCCTTCAACACTATGTTGACTATTGTGAGTCTTTGCCTCTCCATATAAACTTTAAAATAAGTTTGTTAATATTAAAAAAAAAGAACTTGCTGGTATGCATTAATTGTATAGATAAACTTGGAAACCAGTGACCTCTTGAGCTTAGCAGGAGATAGACCATGGACATCAGTTGTCACAGTGGTGCCTCTGGCAGAACCTATTGCAAATCCCTAGGCAAAATGAGACCTCAAGGATCTGAGAGAATGTCTAAGAAGTACTTGATACATCCCTTGGGTATGGTTTATTGAAGTGCCCACCTGTCTGAAAGCTGGGGAATCTAGATAAGGGAGGGAAAATTAGTTATGATAAAACATATCAACAAACATCAATAAATTTTGTAAAACTAATTGTCATGGCTCATATACAATATGACCAACAGAGGGACCATCAGAAGGAAAGCATCAGTTATGTTTATTGTGACATTTTTTATTCAAAATAAAGCAATGTGAGGGGAAGACACAATGAGAAAATTACCAGTTTTTAAATGGTAAACATCTTACAAAATGGAATAGGTTTTATATTCTAAGTAGTATATTGAAAAGTAAAACATTGGGGCGCCTGGGTTGCGCAGTGGGTTGGGCTGCTGCCTTCAGCTCGGGTCATGATCTCAGGGTCCTTGGATTGAGCCCCGCATCTGGCTCTCTGCTCCGCAGGGAGCCTGCTTCCCCCCCCCCCTCTCTCTCTGCCTGCCTCTCTGCCTACTTGTGATCTCTGTCTCTCAAATAAATATATAAAATCTTTAAAAAAAAAGAAAAGAGAAGTAAAACATTAAAAAATAAAATTTCAATGAAAAAAATTATTTAATTTTAAAAAAAGGTTAAAAATAGCAGAACCATTTTTCTTATAACTGGAAAATACACTGTATATACATCTATCAAAATAACTTGTCATGGGGGAGCCTGGGTGGCTCAGTAGGTAAAAGCATCTGCCTTCGGCTCAGGTCATGATCCTAGGATCCTTGGATCGAGGCCCACATCGGGCTCTCAGCTCAGCAGGGAGCCTGCTTCCTCCTCTCTCTCTCTGCCTGACTCTGCCTAATTGTGATCTCTGTCAAATAAATAAATAAAAACTTTTATAATAAATATTTGAAAAAATAACTTGTCATGTGTGAAATCAGGAGCATATGGAAAAAAATAATATCTGAGGACAATACTTCTGCCATGTTTTGTGCCTTGCTAATATTTTTAAACAGTCAGGCAACTTTTAGCCTTATTGAAATACCTGCTAAGATACCTGCAGTGCCTTTTGGAGCCCTATGACTATAAAAATTAATTGCAAATATTCAAAATGTTTACTATGGTGTCACTATTTAGGGCCACCACCAAGTATGTTTCAGAAGTAAGCATAACTGTTACTCTTCCATAAGGCAAAAGGGCATATTTTCAGGAGTTCCATCTGCTGTACCAGGAGGTGAATCAAGTAATGATTTTTGTCTATAAAATAATTCACTTTTCAATCTAACATTCCTCATTCCACATTATAATAATAAAAACTAGGAGGAGACTAAAACAAACAAACAACTACAACTACAACAACCAGCTTTTCCCACAGTGGAAAAGTAAATATAACCTTAGGAGTAGCCTGAAATTTATTTTTAAATATTTTTAAGATAAACGTTTTTGTTAGAAAACCATATATTTTATATTACTAAGAAATAACAGGCAACGTTTTATTAACTTCTAAAAAGTCTAGTTACTTGTATTTATCTATTAACTCATCTCTTTATGAAGTAGAACATGATCACACCTCTTGTATCTACCCAAGTTTGTATGCTTTGGTTGTTTTATGTTTGCTATTTCCTTGCTTAATTTTTACAATATTTGATACATAATAGTATCTTTAAGTCCATCTATGGTTTCACAGAATTTGTTTGAACTTCATAAAAATGTACCATACTTTTTGCACTGTCCTTGTTTTACTTCTCTATTAGCTTTCCAAGTTTTATTCACTTTAGAGTGTGTAGCTATCATTTATTTTTACTCCTCCATAATGCTATGTTTACAAATTTGTATTTATCTGTACTTTTAAAAGTATCTTAATTATATACCATTTCTCATCTCACGTAACACTCATGTTACTTCTACACTTATCAGATATTATGTAACGGAAAACCACAACTCAGCAACAATAGAACACCATTTTTCAAAATTAAATGGCTTACCAGAATTCTTTAATTCTATCCTTTATTTGTATTAGATGACCCTTTATTCTGGTATTTGGCATTGTTCATATGGAGGAAAGCTTATAAGTTGATATTCCATAAATAGAAGGATTTATTATGATTGATTAATTATTTTCATTTAGAATGCATAGAATATGGTTGATTTAATATTTCTTTCTTACTCTCTGCCTGGAACATAGTCCTATCTATACAATAGCCACTAAAATATTAAGTTAATTACCTAGACTTTAAACTGCATATTAATAGGAATAGCATACAGAACTCTTCTCAGATTGGGACACCTGGGTGGCTCAGTCAGTTAAACGCCTGAGCCTTTAGCTCGGGTCATGATCTTAGGGTCCTGGGACTCAGTTCTGCAACAGATTTCCTGCTTAGCCGGGAGTTTGCTTCTCCCTCATCCTGCTGCTCCCCCTGCTTGTGCTCTCTCTCACTCTCTCTCTTACAAATAAATAAAATTAAAAAAATAAATTCTTCTCAGATAGCTAATATAGAATATCGTCTTTGTATTCATCAAAGGGAAAGTGCCATATAATAATGAAATCCAGACTACTTCAAATTCACTTTTTAACCAGTAAGAAAGTACTGGAAACAAGCCAAAAATGTCTTCAATGAATTAAAGAAATAGATTGATTTTCAATATCTTAATGTTTCTACTGTTAAATTGCAAGATTTTTATACTAGATATCAGTGTAAATATTCATTATACAAGGATATTCTAAAAATAAACCCGAGAAAACTACTTGATATATATGATGACAAAAACGAGTTTGACCAATGTCAGTTTGGGTAAAATTTACAACACCTACCACCTGAAACTCTTGTTCTATATGGTGCCATCTTGTGATGCTGGGCAGCGGCAGTGAGCCACAGCTCCCAGTCAGCTAGAAGATTACAGGGGTGAACACCTGATATTCTTACAAGCATTCTATATATAGAATATATATATAGAATATATATATTCTTCTTTTTTTAATGTAATATTTAATAAATTGCATGTGATATTTGATACTTTGTTATAAAATAGGCTTTGCTTAAGATGATTTTGCCCAAATGCAGGCAAATGTAAGTGTTCTGAGTATGTTTAAATAAGCTTAAGGTAAGCTATGATATTTGATTGTTTAGGGGTATTAAATGCATTTTCAATTTTTTATGTGTTTCTCTGTACATAGCCCCCTTGTAAGCTGAGGAACATCTCTATATGTATATGTAGCCTTGGTATGGCTTACATATTATTGGCATGAAACATCTAGAACAGTACGTGTGCCATAGAATTGTCTACAACATCAAACAAGTTTCTTGAAAACTTGTGCCAAAGGGGTTATGTCTTTAAGGATTCTTATTTCAGAAGGGTTCTCTCAAACGTAAGATTTTTCAGAAGTTAAGTGAAAATCTGACCAAACTAAACATTTTTCCATTTTCCCTAGTGAGCAAAGATAGCTAAAATCTATCTGCCATTTTCAACACTGTACTCAACGATTGTAATTCTAATTTAAGAACAGATTATTTATATCAAAACCACATGTTGGCCTAATCTTATACAATATTCATAAGTCACACTCAGACCCTTGGACACTTTTATTTGTTGAGTCTATATGGTACTATGGACATTCATCTTTTTTGACCTCATAGCTTCATGTATGTCTATACTTTTGAAAATACATGCATCATAGTTCCATTGTAAAATGTCTGGGTTATAAAATGTGCTATGCTATCAAAATGGTAATAAGAACATACAAATGACCTGATGTAATGAACTGGACCAGATTGCCAGATATCACATTGCATACCAGAAAGATTCAGTGGTAAGTTTTAAAATGGCCAGCTATACACTGACTGAATTATAACTCATTTAGCTTCTTTCTTTGTGTACAGTATTATACATTAGTCAGTATTATAGTAGATAAGTACTTTGGACAGATGTAAATATGCTGTAATAAAAAATGTTTTTCTTCTTTCTTTTAGTCCTTTTTACTTGTAAGACTAGCCACAAATACCACGCCTCCCCCAAAATAATTTGCAATCCAAATTTATCTCTAAATGAATTTATTGCACAGAAAAATATGTATATATATATATATATATATATATATATATATATATATATATACACTTACAGAAGACATGTTCAAAAATAGTTACACAACAGCAGGGCCCTAAATGTAAGCAGTATAGTTGTTTTGTTTTGTTTTGTTTTGTTTCTTTTAAAAAAAGAGGTTATGTGAAATATTAGGATTTTATTTCCAGGCGTAGTATTTCAAGACAGTTAACTACACCTATGGTGTCAACAGCCTCTTGTTGGCAGTATGATTTTATTGGCTCCATGGAATAACAGCAAGAATTTACTATTGCTTCTTTCTTTTATGACACACACAGAATAAAAAAATTGACACATTTGCTCAAGACCAACCAGAATCCTTTTAACCTATCAAAATTGATGGGAGGCCTTCACTGCCAAAGTCACTGCTGGGTTTTCACAATTCATTGCAGACAATGTGCTACTCCCATTATGATAAAGGAGAGAAGAGTCATAATCAGGGAAGAAAGCTAGATTAATACTTGTAATTATCATTGAATTATTTAGCCTGCTATAGGATTATTATTATTAGTGCCATTTGATAATTTTCTCTCATTATATTAAACACAACTGTGAGTAATTACCCTACCTAATATTTCTCTGTATTGGCTGACTAGCTAGCAAACATTCATGAAAATATCCATTAGCCACACATATAAAATGCTGCATTATGATGCTGTTGAATCAGAACATACCACTACCTGATCCTGTAGCTCTTTGAGGATTTGCAAATCAATTAATTCTATCTTTGTTGGATTCTTCCCATACAATTAGAAAATTTATAATCGAGTCCATGAACATTATTAGTTTTACCATTTTAAACCAGCAATCACACTTTGATTTTTACAACAAAAGCAGAAATATAAACACACACATTTGGATCAGTTTTCTGTTAGTCTGTCTGGACTTCAAAATCCTATTCCTCAAGATGATGCACACCAAAGTTCTGGATTAAACAAGAAATTAGATGGCACCTGAACACTTGGTTTAATATTCTCAAAAGGACTATGCAACTTCTTTCTTACATTAAGACATTGTTTTACAAAGATCCACACTTTTATAATGTTAGTATTTTTAATAATCAATAAAGTCAATTAATCATGATTAAAAATCAAACATAAAAATTTCTACTTTTTGCTTTTGGCCCCTCCATTTAGAACTTATTTATAGCCTGATAATTCAAAGGTCCCTATGTTTATGAAAATCTGGACAGAAATAGCTCTAAGATCCCATTCAGAACTTGATATTAATCTAAGTCTTTTGGCTCCATTTATCCTGAGAGCAAAGAGTAGGACAAAGGATTTGAGTACTGTTAGTTTATCTGGGAGATTATCCAAGGTAGAAAAGAATGGGAAAGTGATACAGTGAAGAAGCAACTTTGTCAAAGAGGTACATTGTTGATATAATTGTTGTGGATAGAAAATGAAGGCTTGCTTTTACTGAAAGGTCCTGAGAAACTTCTTTAAGTTGTCCTCATGAAGACCTGAAAACTGACAATTTTACCTATGGTTCTTATTTCCACTTCACTGAGAGCTGTCCTCAGAGGACATTAACTCTCCTACACTTTTGGGTTGTGTTGGAGACATTCCAAAATGAGAGAGAGAACATGAGATCCTATCAGTGTTAAGTAACTGCAATTTCCCATGGAACTATCCACCACAGGTTTGGCTATAATCAGGAGTTGGGCCTTGATATCAGAGGGATTTGAGGCAGTATCATTTTAGGTTAATCATTATATCTGAAAATTCCAAAAACTTCAACTGATGAAACTTTGATTATAAACCTATAAATATAACAATAAATCTACAGTATTCAAATTATTTTCATAGAAATACACAAACAAAGCATCAATTGACTAATATTTAAATGTTACAAAATACTGAACTGAAAGAATTTGGTCATATAACAACGTGTAAGAAGTAGAACTTAGGTTTAGGTTAGAAGTCAGGATGCATTTGGGACTCAGTTAAGAAATTGAATGGAGGGACGCCTGGGTGGCTCAGTGGGTTAAGCCGCTGCCTTCGGCTCAGGTCATGATCCCAGGGTCCTGGGACCGAGCCCCAAATCAGGCTCTCTGCTCAGCAGGGAGCCTGCTTCCTCCTCTCTCTCTGCCTGCCTCTCTGCCTGCTTTTCATCCCTCTCT
The DNA here is from genome assembly GCF_964662115.1 of Mustela nivalis. NCBI lineage: Eukaryota > Metazoa > Chordata > Mammalia > Carnivora > Mustelidae > Mustela > Mustela nivalis. Next base: position 1,225,765 of record NW_028136504.1, on the reverse strand, counting down.
GTCAAACAAATAAATAAAATCTTAAAAAGAAATTGAATGGATGTCTGACTATCTTATAGGTTTGCTAAAAATCAGTGACTTTGTGTTCACGTGTGGCTATGCAGGAATTTTTAACTTTCTCTAAGAAGTTATTAGATTTGATTATATAATGGCAGTAAAGAATGGGGAAAAGCAAAGTACAAACCCCATAAAGACAAAGACACTGAGTATGAGAAAAGAGTAATAGATAAGAAGAATCAATGCATTTGAGGAAAATGGGAATTGAAATACACAATGATTGTTGATTTTTTTAGATGGAGAAAACAAAACTAGCTTGCAAGAAGGAAATAACAGAAGACATGCTGTGATGTGATACAGAATCCTGGAAAAGGCAGTAACGTGGAATAAAGGAGTAGGGAGAGCATATCAGGTAATTTGGATAGGAAGGAGTTAGGAGATAATTGCTTGATAAATTTTATATGGCCCACTTAAATGCACAGATTTCTCTTCTTTAATTTATATGGAGAACAGGGTGTCCTTTCTCTTCCCTTTCAGAGCACCCGAGGTGTACTCTTTCAGACTGAAAACCTAAAAAGCTCAGGACTCAGTTGCTTAAGCACAGCTGAGAGGACATATTTCAATTAAGATTTACAGTTTGCTGTAGGTAGTAGACTGTCAAAAGTGGTTTAACCATATTTTTCATTTAACAAGAAGACTACAGAGAGTGTTTTCTGGTGTTGGTTCAGAGTCTTAAGAAAGTCAAGTGAACTATCTTAGAGGTTTTCATGGCTTTTCATTCACAGTTGCAAAAATGTAATGTGTTGGTTCAGAGTCTTAAGAAAGTCAAGTGAACTATCTTAGAGGTTTTCATGGCTTTTTATTCACAGTTGCAAAAATTGCTGTTGGAGTTCTCACTATTAAGCCCACATTTCTGGCAGAAAGATAGAGGTAAAAGAGAATGATATCTTGTACGACTGATACTTTGTCATAAGGTTACAATGTAACTAGAAAAGAGACAATAAAATATTTGATGTTGTTTTAAGTTTCCTTGTTGTCAATCCCTCAGTGCTTTCTGATATTAAAGGAAAGAGTAGATGGATATTGACCTGGCAACTATCAACACCTGTCAGTCTCTCTTGGATAACCAATATCTCTATAATCTCTTCTTCCCAGTAAAAAAAATAAAATATATTCATAACCCACACTGTGCCATCTCAAGTTACTGCACCAAGATAAAATTACAATGATTTTCAGTTGTTCCAAATGGACAGAATAACCTTCCTTATGATATCATGTCTTATAAGATAGATAATTGGCTTGCTACCAATATACCCAGATGTGACTGTGGAAGAGACAGGAAAAAAAATAATAATATTTATTTATTCCTTGGGTTGACCCTGTTTACACAGATGCATTACTATTAGAAAAGGTTGGTTTGGGACATTGGAATGAATTTACTTAATGGGTCTGTATGTAATTGGGTTGGAGGAAATTTTTAATTTCTACAAAAATTATTAGAATTCGATCTTATTCTCTTTTGTTGATTTTCACATGTTAACAAAGCCAACGTTTTTGTCTAGCAGACAAGATCTTAAATCCTAACAAAACTCAATTTTTTCCTTTTTTTTTTAAAGTTAGAGAGCCTCATGTTCTCTCATGCTGCTTTAAATACAACTCAAAAAAACAAAAGGAGCTAAATGGGGCAGTAAGACCAGACTTTTTATTTTATTTTATTTATCTTATTTTTAATTAAAAAATTAAAGATTGTATTTATTTATTTGAGAGAGAGAGAGAGCATGAGTGGGGCAGGGGGATGTAGCTGCAGAGAGAGACTGAGAAATATACTCCCTAATGAGCAGGAAGCCCGAAATGGGGCTCGATCCCAGGATCCTGACTGAGATCATGACCAGAGACAAAGGCAGATACATGTGCAAAATCCCTTTTTTTCTGGGAAACAATACTTTACAAGAGATGTTTGAAAAAGTACTGGGGAATCAACTTTAATCGGAGATACAAAAATTTAATTGACTTTTGTAAAGCTACAGGGATCCAAATGATGGGAATCCCAGCCCGTTTAGGTTGTGGACCACAGAGTATTCTTCTCTGTAATATTTTATTTTCTTCCATGTCTACTAACTCCAGTCCAAGTTCACTGATCTCTTTTTAGATAGTGCAAAACATGGCAAAGAATACCAAACAAGTGCCCAAAATTCTACATTTATTACATCATTTCTAACATATAGAAGTGTGTTATCAAGGCTGGTTCTGTGAACGAACCTAGTTATGCTAAAGTGTGTTTTGTTCTCCAAGAAATTAAATGCATGGTTATCACACAATTATAAAATACTTGTGTCAAGAATTTTTATTCAAAAATTAATAAGAGAAGCAGATATTAAAACTAGTTCACATGGTTATTTGGGATATAAGCAGAGTTGTGCAGCAGAAGTGCTCTGGGCCCATAATTTGGGTTATAGAATTTATGTTTTCTAATGAAAAATCACTAACTTGCATTATTGTTAATAAGAATCCTGTGCATTACCATCAGTTTTCTCCATTATAACCTCTTGCTCTACAGTTTGTAAATAACTTTGTCAATAGCAAGCTAATAAACGGGGTGACTCCAATGGATTGAGATAATCTCTAGAGTTTCTACTACATAATGAACAGGACTCCATTGAAAGGACACCTAAGAATTTATTTTGCCCCAAAATTTGATCACTTTTTTCACTGTCCTTACCTATTTTCCAAACCTAGTCCTTTTGCTTCACCTTTCAGTCTACGGACAACCCTGTATCTGACTGACTTGTTAATTCTGGGAATGTCTTGCAGATTAATTTGCTTGCCCGAGGTGGTTCCTCTAATTGATGTCTAAGAACCCTAATTAGTTAAGAAAACTTTTTTTTAACATTTTCATTGCTATTTATTATTATTATTATTATTGCTAATATCTCTATTATAAATAATTCACAAGGGCATCTTTCTGACAAAAGACAAAGAGCTGGCTACTAGTAGAAAAAGTACATTTGACTCTGTCAGTGAAAGTGGTAAAGGGATTTGAGAAAATAAGGCAAAGCAGTGGAATTATGTGTTAAAACTTTAAATATTATAGACACATTTACTTAATTTCTAATACTGTTGTTGCTTATAATTAAATAAGATGTTTTCCATGAACCACGCATTACAGCAAATATATTGTTTATACAGATTAAATTTTCATCAAAAGGGACGCCTGGGTGGCTCAGTTGGTTAAGCAGCTGCCTTTGGCTCAGGTCATGATCCCAGCGTCCTGGGATCGAGTCCCGCATCGGGCTCCTTGCTCGGCCGGGAGCCTGCTTCTCCCTCTGCCTCTGCCTGCCATTCTGTCTGCCTGTGCTTGCTCTCTCGCCCACTCTCTCTGATAAAGAAATAAAATCTTAAAATAAATAAATAAATTTTCATCAAAAAATTGTAAGTGTATTTTATTGTAGGATATGATAAGCATTTTGCAGATGAGAAAAGTGAAATTTAGAAAAGTATGTCTTTTCAAATCCCTCATACAATATCTGGCCTAGATAGAAGGATATACTATCACAATTGAGGAAGATAATTGAGATTACTTAAAATGATAAACTTTACTGTATAGGGTTTTTTACAAGTTTGCCACAGATTCAGATTCTTTTAAAATATATATCTATTTTGTGTAAAGAGAATGCACTGAGAAGTAAAAAGAAAGTGATATATCAGTGCTACCAACTAATGGCTATAATATCATCACCTTATTTATGAACAATGAAACAGTGTGCAATATTTAAATAAATTTAAATAAATTCCTATTTATTTTATATATTTATAAATTTAAATAAATTTCTATTTATTTATTATTAAAGAAATTCCTCTAACAAACAGTATGTTTTGAAGGTTGCTAGCAGGAAAGTGTTGTACGACATGGAAGTAATCAGAAAATGTGATCTAAAATTCTGCTTTCAAGGGCGCCTGGGTGGCTCAGTGGGTTAAAATTCTGCTTTCAAGAAGCTATCACAGTAAGTACTGAGCATTAGCTATTATATGCTACGGATGAATAACTGAAATCTACATTTGAAACTAATGGTACACTATATGTTACCTAATTGAATTTTAAAAAGTTAATAAAAAAACCACTATTTTATAAAACAATATTCCCAACAGGCTCTTTTGCTTTAAAATACTCACTTTGTAATGAGAGTCATTACTTTTGTCTAGCCAATTCTTACAGCACTGTTTATCCCTTCCCTGCTTTATCCCTTCCCAGTATCAATAAAGGCTCACTTGGGTTACCTAGAAGCCATGAGAAAGCTTGTAATAGATCTGGCTGGTTTTCACCAGCAATTTGACCACCATGTGCACAGGGAAGTCTATTGATAAAGGCTTTATTGCAATAAGTTGCAAATACATGGATGATTTTGAATTCTCTTTCTTGAGGTCTTGTTTCATGATAATAAATTTAGGGTGGCTTATTGGAATGGATGTTATTAACATATCTTCATAGTTATAAGCACATGGAATTGTAAAATAGATGAACGAATGTGGCATTACTGACAACTGTCCTCATTTTGAAATCAAATTACAGTGTACTAAGATGAGGAAGCAAAGCAGATTTGGGATTATGAGTGAAATAATTTAAAAAAGTCTTGGGGTATGATCAGACTATTGGGTAATTCAGTAGAAAAATGTCAACTGATTGAGATTCTGTGTTCCCTGATTTCAGAGAGAAGTTAAGATAAATAAGTAACACGAGGAGACTAGGAAGCCAAACATAAGTGATAATTTTGTGCCAGGGTGTGTTTACATCTGTTTATCTTCTTGCTTTACCACTAAGGTTGCTCCTAGAGGAGAGTTTAAATATGTGTTGGAGCTAATCTCTGTGGATTACACAAGAAACCACATCCTACAGCTCTCCCTGAAACACCCCTTATGATTTCAATGTAATTTGGTTTTTGCATTTTTAGAAATAACAAAATACTTTGCAAACTCATCTACTTTATTACCATCACAAGTGAGTCAGCTGACTCCACATTTTAACACAGTGACAGTCACAGAGAATGGAGGAATGAGTAGAGTTATCAATATATGTGCTTTTAAGAAGTATGACAGGGTAGCAGCTATTTCCAGGAACCAAAACATGGGTCAGCAGCTGTGCAGGAAAAGTGATGGAATAAATGACTCATTTCAGAGGAGTTCTATAACATATTAGTTCTATAATGTATCTTCAGCCCCCAATTACCCGCTTTGATCTAAAGATAAGGATTTACAGTTAAGGTCCCATTTATGATTTGACTGGTGTGGTCTGAATCATTTTTACTATTGTTTTGACTATTACTTGAAACCTATAGTAGTACTTGGGATATGTGTTGTGTATTCTGTGAACATGTGCTATTTTTAGATTAGATAATTTCTGTCTCGAACCCCTGTTCATTTCTTTGTTTTTGTTTATTTGATAGTGGTTTCAGTAAATGGATATATCTGAAAAATTGCAAAGCCACTATTAAAACAAGTTATTATTATATATAGCATGGAATTGCACATTCCTCCTTTGAATCCGACAGAGCTTCACCATATCCTTAACAATTTGGGAAAAACATGCTATTATTTTTCTTTATAAAATTTCTCCTGTTAGGCTGTGATGGTTGTCATCAGCAGTAACTCCTCTGAAGGCTTTGTCAAAAGAGTTGAAAAAATTGGAAAGGTGTGTGAATGAAGCTGTTTGCTGAATATAAAGAAAAGAGCATTGAAGTACAATTCACACTCTTACTTCTCCTTCTATGCTTTCAGATGTTTGACATTTGAAAATTTTGCTTCTAGAAGAGATGCCCTATATAATTCTTACTTTAAGGAGCAAGTTGCTTTTATAATTTTTTATTATTCTACCATTCCAGTATTTCCATTTAAATTAAATTCAATACCATTTAAAAAAAATCAAAAGTGCAGCCAGTATTCAATTCCTGGGCTAAATAATTTTAGAAAGCTTTGTGTTATTGAACCTACAGGGTTTTTCTGTAGTTTTAACTCTTTCTTTCTGTGATTTTTCCCATTAGTCACGTAAGTGACTGCAATATAACAGACATTGAGGATAAAGAAGGACTGAATAGAACAATCCTTGGCCTCATGAAGTTGAGAATCTAGCAAGGGAGTCAAACAATTCAATCATTCAGTGACAATTTATTGAGTGCCTGGCCTAAAATGAGCACAACAAAACCCCAGGCCAGAGGAATCATTTTAATGGGAGAGATAGATAATAGGTAAGCCAACTTTAAAAAAAAAAAATCGTACTGCTTTTTCTTTAATAGAGATGCATATTTGAACTAAATAAGCACATTTTTAAAAGAGCAGTGATTGAGAAGAGGTTTTTTTAACTGAGTGGTCCGAAAGGGCCTCCCTGAAAAAGTCTGTTTTGAACAGATTTCTGAATAATATCAGCTAGGAAGCTGCGTAAAAATCTCAGGGATGGGTGATTTTTCCAGTCGAAAAACTGTAAAGGCTCCAAAGTCACAATAGAGCTATAAGTTTCTCTAATAAAGTAACTTCTGACAAAGAATGAGAAGAAATAACTAACCCAGGTTTGAAAGAAAAGGGACAGACTTTCTATGGAATTCATATTTAATTAAAGCTCTAAAGGACAAAAATACAATAGAGCAAAATTCTGGTCACGCTGATATACCTAACGAAAGTTCATAAACAAGGTGTGGGTAGCAAAGAGTGTGTGGGAATGTTGGTAAGAACAGTGGGGAAGAGTCATCCCTGAACATGTTCTTAAATGAAGCAATTCTTGGGTTGTTTTAAAGGGTAAATTGGAGTTTGCCTAAGTGATTAGAGAAGGATGCCTCAGCTTATGGAAGTTCAAAGCCATAAAGATGTGATAAACTACTGCAGATATTTTCATGTATATTTGTTGTTGCTTCTAGTAATGGTGATCTAAAAACTCCTACTTAAGACAACTAAAAATCCAGACAAAATAGCTTTTAAAGTTAAAAATATCAGAATGATTATAAAAATAAGTGAGGGATTACTGGGCCAAAATACGAAATACAATGAGAGCCTAGAGATATATGCCCTGAAGCCATTTTAGCTATGAGAGCATTTGAAACTGCTAAAACACACTGAGCTGTGTTGTTCATAGACTCTTGATACTAGAGAAACAAATCCAGCAGCAATCAAATTTGAGGACTTTGGTACAACCCAAATTTAAGTTGAGATCCCCAAAGCACAAGGAGAAGCAGAAATAAGACTATAGCCTACCTTGCCTTCTGTGTAAACTGAGAAAGCCAATCACTGAATTTGGAGTATGATTGTCTTGTAGAGTCTCAGATATAAGAGAAAATCCTACCAAGGAGGACCATACCATTATTATAGCTCTTAATTATCCCTACTCAATAAGAGTTTCAAATATAATGTCTTGAACATAGCAAAATGTAACAAAGCACACAAAGAAAAACCATTAACAAGATTTGATAGACAAAATGGGATTAAGTATGATGTTAAAATGATCAATAAAGATTGTAAAATGGCTTGATTACTCTGCTCAAAGAAATGAGAGGGGAAGCAAATTGAACAAAAAGCTGACACTAAAAATGATATTGAGAAAGGTTTTATAAATGAACCAAATGGATACTCTAGAACTTTAAAGATATGACAGCTAATTTAAGATACCACAGGGGTGCCTGGGTGGCTCACTTAATTAAACCTCCAATTCTTTTTCCTTTTTTTTTAACACCTTAATTTTATTTTATCTCTTTCAATTTGGCTCAGGTCATGATGTCATGGTTGTGAAATAGAGCCCAGAGTTGGGCTCTGTGCTGAGCCTGGAGCCTGCTTAAGATTCTTTTCCCTTCTTTTTCTATCCCTCCCTGCACTCTCACTTGCTCACTCTCTCTTGCTTGCAAATAAATAGATAGATAGATAGATAATAGACAAAGCAAAATAAAAGCAGATTATGAAAATAAATATAAAGATTTTGAAATGAAAACAAGTTCAAAATAAAATAGAGAAGACCTACACAGCTAAAAGTTCATTCAGAAAATCTACTATTAAAGAAGTCAGTATGACACAGTGTTAAGATATCAAAAGATTTGAGCATGTACTTTACAGAAAGGGTAATCCAAATGGCCACTCATATATAAAAACTGTTTATCTTTATTATGAATCTGGAATTAAATTAAATTAAATTAAAAATAAATTAAAACCTAAAATGACATACTATTACACACTTACCATATTGGGCAACAGTAAAATTGCCTTGCAAGAATGTGAAAGAATGAAAGTGCCCATAATAAAAACATTTGAGGTAAGTTGGACAATATTTAGAAAACTTAAAAATAAAAATAAAAATTTGGTCCATTCCTAGAAATACAACATGGAACTAAATGAATATTTTCACCAGGATATGCAAACAGATGATTATAGCTATTTCATTCATAACGGCAGATCAGTAGTGGTCTATTTGCACAATGTTACATTAAATAAGAGAGAATATTAACAAACTGGGAGGAGGGGCTAGGTTGTTATCATAAACAGATCTTCTATGGTGCTGATTATGTTCTATTTCTCAAAATCTTTAAGTTAAAAAAGTTTTCAAATTTATATCTAGATAGATAGATGATAGATAGACAGATATCCCAGAAGCTGCAATGCTAGGCTAAGACCAGGCTTTAAAGGGCTTTTCTATACTCTACTAAATACTTGAAACCATTCATTATATCATAGCTCAGTGTTCAAATCTCCATTTGTTTCCTCAGGTTCCTAATATTTACCTTAAGGTGACCTGATCCAGACTTTTGATCACCTTTGTCTAAATATTTCTATTTTAACAAAGTCCTTTTTAACACTGAGAGACTAAAACTTAGAAAAATACTCTGATTGTTATCTCACTAGGGTGGAAAATATATAGTTACCCATTAACTAATGATATCCATGTCTACATTAGATCCGTGGCATTTTTAATTCTTGGGAGCTTTTGGTTAAATGAAATTTTTAAGCTTCCTTTAAAGGAAGCTTTAAGCCATCACCACATGAATAAAATTAAAGAACCAAATGAAAACAGGCCAAGTATTTACAGAGTAATAGAATGTGCAGTGGAAAGAGTACAATTCTGAAATCATAAAGCCTAAATTAGTGTGATGCATTTTTGCTACCCATGTAATCATAAACCAGTTATCTAAATGTGTTAGCCTCAGTTTTTTCACCCATGAAATGGTGATGATAATACTTATTATGCAGCGTTGTTGTGTGGATGTGATGAAGCATGGAGCATGAGAGTCTCATATTCCATGCTAAAATGATAGCTATTTTTATACTTATAATAATTCTAGTAATAGTAATTAAATTGTTCAAAATGGTAATATTCATTTATATTGAGGCATTGTATTGACTATTATTAGACACATTTACCAACATAAATTTCATTTTACTTTACCCCCTCTGAGGATATATATTCCCTAATTCAATATGAATCTCCTTATGAATAATAATTATCATAATAAATATGCTGATTTTTCTTCTATTTGTTTTTAAGGAGGTATCCTTTACTGTTGAACATAAAGAAACTTAAGCAAGTCTGTCTTATTCAAACTTTGCATGCTGCTTTCTTATGAAACTAGATTATAGAGTTGTATGAAATAAATTCATGCAGTTAAGACATTGATGTTTGGAACACTGGGTGGTCAGTTTAGTATTTCAAAAGAAGATTTCAAATTTAAACCTTAAAACTGAGCTCTTTCAGCCTTTTTTATAGACCATCCTTCATGCTTCATAAGTACTCCTCCATTGTAAACTAAGTAATAGTTTTTGTCACAGTGTATATAACAAAAATGGATTTTATATTCTATTATTTCAGAGTTAGTTGCAGTTTCTACTGCCTTACTTCCTTTTTTGAAAAATAGATTAATTCTACAAAAAGTTTTTTCCAGCTTTATTGAAAAAAATCGACATATTTGTAAATTTAAGAAATGATTTCTTATAACATTGCAAACTTTTAACATTGTGTAAATTTTGTACAATTTGATAAATTGGTATACATCTTTATTGCAATATAATCTACACAAAAATGTTAATACATCTACTATCTCGTATAGTTGCCACTGATTTTTATGCATGTATCGTAAGGAATTTTAAGATCTACTCTCTTAGCAACTTTTATGTATATAGTATAGTAGAGATAAACTTCAGAGGTCTTGTGGGTTTTGTTCCAGACCGCCTCAATAAAGTGATTATCTCAATAAACTAAGTCAAATTATTATTTTTTATGGTTTCCCAGTGCATATAAAAAATAGACACTATACTGTACTGTTCAAAAGCATTATGTTTTTAAAGAAAAACAATGTATATACCTTAAGTAAACTAGTTCTGAGTTTTCAGTGGGTCATAATTACTGATCACAGTTCACCATAACAAATACAATAATAATGTAAAAAACTTGAAATATTGCAAGAATTACCAACATGTGACAGAGAGACACAAAATGAACAAATGTTGTTAGAGAAATGGTGGCAGCAGACTTTTTTTATACAAGATTGCTATAAACTTTCAACTTGTAAGAATGTGATATATGCAAAGTTTAATAAAGGGAAGCACAATAAAAAAAGTATGTATATTTTATTAACTATGATCATCATGCTGTACATTAGATCCCCAGAACTTTTTCATATTATAGTTGCAAGTTTGCACCCTTGGACCACCTTACTCCACCCCAGGTTCACCCCTTGTCAACTCAACTCTAAGTTTCCATTAGTTTTCCTTTTCCTCAGATTCTGTATGTAAGGGATATCATAATACATAAAATTAAAAAATATATAAAATCTTTGAAATATTTCACTTAGTATAATACCTTCAAGATCCATCCATGCTGTTGTAAATGGCAGTATTTCTTAATTTTTCATGGTTAAGTAGTATTCCGTAGTATATATTTACCATACTTATTTTATTCTTTCATCCATTAATGGATACTGAAGTCATTTCCATCTCTTGCTTAGAGTTAATAATTTTATAATAAACATAAGAGTGCAGATATGTCTTTGAACAGTGACTTCGTTTCCTTTAGATAGATACCTAGAAGTGGGATTACTGAATCATATGGTAATTTTACTTTTAATAATATGAATAATCTCCATACTGTTTTCCATACAAATTTATATCCCTATTACAGTGCATAAGTTCCCCGTTTTCCCCAATATTTACCAAAATTGGTTAGTTTCAATTTTTTGGTAGTATATATTCTAATATCTTGTTGTGTTTTTCAGAGGTAAACAACAAGAACAACAACATAAGGACTTTGCCCTGAGATTTTTACGTTGAGCACTTTTTAATGCTCCTGTTGGTCATTTATATAACTTTTTTGAAAAAAAAGTCTATTGAGATCCTTTTGCTATTTTTTTAATTATATATTTTTTTCTATTTGTATCTGTTGGTTATTAACCTCTTTTCAGATATAAGATTCGTAAGTATTTTCTTACATTCTGTGGATTGTGTTTTCATTCTCTCTCCCTTTTTTTGGCAATGCAGAAACGTTAGTTTGATGTAATACCATTTATTTATTTTTGCTTTTTTTGCTTGTGTTTTTGGTCTGGTATCCAAAAAACTATTGGCAAGACCAATGTCAAGGAGAATTTTTCCTATGTTTTCCTTTAGGAAATTTAGTTTCATGCATCACCTTTAAGTCTTTAATCTATTTCAAGTTCAGACTTATGAGTGATATAAGGTTCCCTTTTCATACTGTTTATGTGACTATTCAGTTTTAAATATCATTTATTGAACAGACTATCTTTCCCCATTACATATGTTGGCCCCTGTCAAATATTAGGTGACTGTATGAAAGGATTTATTTCTGGACTCTCAATTCTGTTCTACTTGTTTATTGGTCTGTTTTTATGCCAGTATACTTTATTGTTTTGAGCATGAGGGCTTTGTAGTATAGTTTCAAATCAAGAAGTGTAATCTCCCTTCTTCATTCTTTCTCAGAACTGCTTTGATTATTTGTTGTCTTTCATGGTCTCATATAAACTTTAGGATTCTTTACTTACTTCTGTAAAACAATAATATTGGATTTTTTTAAGATTTTTAATTTATTTATTTGACAGAGAGAGATGACAAGCAGGCAGAGAGGCAGGCAGAGAGAGAAGAGGAAGCAGGCTTCCTGCTGAGCAGAGAGCCTGATGCGGGGCTCGATCCCAGGACCCTGGGATCATGACCAGAGCCGAAGGCAGCGGCTTAACCCACTGAACCACCCAGGCGCCCCTAACATTGGATTTTTGATAGGAATTGGATTTACAGATGGTTTACGGTAGTATGGACATTTTAACAATGTTATTTCTTACCATTCATAAATATGAGCTATCTTTCCATTTCTGTCACCTTCAATTTCTTTATCAATGTCATAGTTTATGGAGTACAGATCTTTCATCTTCTTAGTTAAATCTATTCCTAAGTATTTTATTATTTTTGATGCTATTGTGAATTAGATTGTTTTCTTTATTTTTTCAGGTAGTTCATCATTAGAATGTTAAAATGCTCCTGTCTTGTGCTTACTTTGGCAGCACATATACTAAAATTGGAATGATGCAGAGAAGATTAGCGTGATCACTGAACAAGGATGACATGACAAACTGGGAAGCAGTCCATAAAAAAAAGAAACAAAACAAAATTCTTTTCTTTTATATATTGATCTTGTATTTGGTAATTTTACTAAATTTGTTTATTCAAATTTTTTGTGAATTTTTTAGGATTTTTTAACATGTAAGTTCATGTTATCCAAAAAAAGAAAATTTTACTTCTTCCTTTTTTTTTTTTTTGGAGACTCCTGTTTCTTTGTGTTCCTTGTTTCTCTGGCTAGGACATCCACTACTGTGTCAAATGAGAGTAGTGAAAATGGACACACTTGTCTTTCTTCTGATCTTTAAGGGGAAAACTTTCAAAAGTTTTGATTGAATATGAGATTAGCTCTGGGCTTGCAATCTGTGTTTTTTCTTTAATGGGTTTTTTAAATTATTTTTTAAAATTTTTTATATAATGTGTTTTTATCCCTAGGGGTACAGGTCTGTGAATCACCAGGTTTACACATTTCACAGCACTCACCATCACTCACCATAGCATCTGCCCTCTCCAATGTCCATACCCCAACACACCTCCCCCCAGCAACCCTCAGTCTGTTTTGTGAGATTCAGTCTTTTATGGTTTGTCTCCCTCCTAATACCATCTTTTTTTATTTTTCTTTTCGTACGCCCGAAACTGCCTATGTTGCATCTCCACTTCATCATATCAGGGAGATCATATGATAGTTGTCTTTCTCAGATTGATTTATTTCTCCAAGCATAATACCCTCTAGTTCCATCCACGTCATCACAAATAGCAGGATTTCATTTCTTTTGATGGCTGCATAGTATTCCATTGAACATATATACCACATCTTATTTATTAATTCATCTGTTGAAGGACATTTAGTTTCTTTCCATAGTTTAACTATTGTGGACATTGCTGCTATAAACATTTGGGTGCATGTGCCCCTTCAGAATGCCACGTTTGTATCTGTAGGGTATATACCCAGTACTACAAGCACTGGGTCATAGGGTAGTTCTATTTTCAGCTTTTTGAGGCACGTCCACGCTGTTTTCCAGAGTGGTTGCACCAGCTTGCATTCCCACATCCTCGCCAGCATCTGTCATTGACGGACTTGTTCATTTTAGCCATTCTGAACGGTGTGAGGTGGTATCTCATTCTGGTTTTGATTTGTATTTCCCTGATGCCGAGTGATGTGGAGCATTTTTTCATGTGTCTGTTGGCCATTTGGATGTATTCTTTGCAGAAATGTCTGTTCATGTCCTCTGCCCATTTCTTCATTGGATTATTTGTTTTTAGGGTGTTGAGTTTGATAAGCTCTTTATAGATTTTGGATACTGGCCCTTTATCTGGTATGTCATTTGCAAATATCTTCTCCCAGATAACTTCTGACAGTGATCTTTTGGCTTTGTTAACTGTTTCCTTTGCAGTGCAAAAGCTTTTGGATCTGATGAAATCCCAATAGTTCATTCTTGCCCTTGCTTCCCTGGCCTTTCGCGATGTTCCTAGGAAGAAGTTGCTGCTGCTGAGGTCAAAGAAGTTGCTACCTGTTCTCTCCTCAAGGACTATGATGGATTCCTCTCTCACATTATGCTTCTCCATCCATTTCCAGTCGATTATAATGTATGGTGTTAGGATGGTCCAATTTCATTTTCTGCATGTGGCTGTTCAATTTTCCAGACCCCAAGGCCAATGGCTCCTTCTCTTCCCCAGGGACAGTGTGCTGTGCCTTCCCCACACTTGCTCCTGGGGAGCGCAGTGACAGACGTGTGCAACCATGCATCTCTCCCATGAAGAGGAGATGCACAGGCAAAGAGCATTTCGCTCCATGCGGGTTTATTACACCGTGCTGTGGAGACTAGCTCCGGCAAGCAGCAGGCAGCATCCCACAGACCCGACTCTGATTTCCCAAAGAATGCTGTGCTTTCCCAGAGGGGATGCCCGGGGAAAGAGGCTTTCGCTCTATGCGGGTTTCTCCAAAAGTGCTGCGAATACTAGGCTAAGGCAAGCAACAAAAGCAGCCCACAGAACCGACTCTGATTTCCCAGCGACGGCCATGCTTTCGCAGAGGTTTTCAGCTTGGCGCGAACCGCACTTCGCTGCTGCTTCCTCAGCAAGGCTATGGTCGTTCGCTCTGTCGCGGCAGGAAAGAAGAGCCGCGGGAGAGCTGGTGCCTCTTGGTCCTTGCATTCCCGGGCTCCATGTTCGCGCCCGGGGTTCACCTTGCTAAGCCGAACTAAGCAGACACAGTCACAACCCTGCAGCAGCGTGCGTGGCCTAGCATGGCACTCTATGCCTATTACCATCTCCTGGCGTAGGTAAGGCTTTGCCTTTTGCTCCGGCGCTCGGCAGACTCGGGGTCTAGGCCAGTGCCTTCACCATAGGAGAGAGGAGGCGACAGGATCCCTGTTCCGGGCCCGAGCACTGGGATGGGGAACAGTGGGGACTGTCTCCACTCTTTCCCCGGCACACCCCCTGCCACCCACAATGCTGCCATATCTTGGTGGAAGACGGCATCTGACTGCACGTTTCTCCATGGGGTTGTTTCTGCGAGTTCCGGGTATGGCACCTGGTGGCAAGCCCAAGTCTGCCCTTGGGACAGGTGGCCAAGGAGATGCTTTCCCCTTGGGACCAGAGGCACAGGACAGGCCTGCCTTCTGCCCAGACTCCTTCCTCAGAGTGGAGCATGCACCCATGCCCTTGTCGTCCCCTCATGTCTCCTTAGCAGCCAGGCTTCAATCTCTCCGCACAGGGAGCAGAGGACACTTGTCTTCTCATGGCCTGCTGTTCGTGCCTCGGCAGGCTATTCTGACTCCCGAGCGTTTCCAGACCCAAGGCCAAGGGATCCTTCTCTTCCCTGGGGCGGCGTGCTGTGCCTTCCCCAAAATTGCTCCTGGGGAGCTCGGTGACAGACGTCTGCAACCATGCTTCTCTCTCAGGCAGAGGGGATGCTAGGGCAAAGAGGATTTCGCTCCATGCGGGTATCTTCCACCATGTTGCCGAGACTCGCTCAGGCAAGCAGCAGCAGCATCCCCAAACCCAACTCTGATTTCCCAACGAATGCTGTGCTTTCCTAAGGGAGAGACCCAGGCAAAGAGGCTTTCGCTGTATGTGGGTTTCTCCCACCACAAGACTGGGCTCAGGGAAGCAGCAGCAGCCCGCACAACATTTCTCAGCGAATGCTGTGCTTTCGCAGAGGCTTTGGTTTGGAGCGAACAGCACTTCGCCGCTGCTTTCTCAGCAAAGCTTCAGTCGAGTCAGGGAAGAAGAGCTGCGGGAGAGCTGTTGCCTCTTGGGCCTTGCTTTCCCTGGCTCCATGTTCGCGCCCGGGTTTCACTTTGCTAAGCCGAACTAGGCAGACACAGTCACAACCCTGCAGCAGCGTGCGTGGCCTAGCATGGCACTCTATTCCTAATTCCATCTCCTGCTCTGGTAAGGCTTTGCCTTTTGCTCCGGTGCTCGGGCAGACTCGGGGTCAAGGCCAGTGCCTTCACCACAGGAGAGAGGAGGCAACAGGATCCCTGCACACGGCCCGGGCACTGGGATGGGGAACTGTGGGGGACTGTCTCCACTCTTTCCCCGCCGCACCCCCTGTCACCCACAATGCTGCCACATCTTGGTGGAAGGTGGCATCTGACTGACCGTTTCTCCATGGGGTTGTTTCTGCAAGTTCCAGGTATGGCACCTGGTGGCAAGCCCAAGTCTGCCCTTGGGACAGGTGGCCAAGGAGATGCTGTCCCCTTGGTAACAGAGGCACAGGACAGGCCTGCCTTCTGCCCAGACTCCTTAGAGTGGAGCAGGCGCCCCTGCCCTAGTCGTCCACTCATGTCTCCTTAGCAGCCAGGCTTCCATCTCTCCGCACAGGGAGCGGGTGACACATGTCTGGCCACCGGCCTGCATTTCGTGCCGCGGCAGGCTATCCTGTTCCCGAGCGTTTCCCGACCACAAGGCCAAGGGATCCTTCTCTTCCCCGGGCGGCGTGCTGTGCCTTCCCCACACTTGCTCCTGGGGAGCGTGGTGACAGACGTGAGCAACCATGCTTCTCTCTCAGGCAGAAAGGATTCTAGGGCAAAGAGGATTTCGCTCCATGCGGGTATCTTCCAACATGCTGTGGAGACTCGCGTAGGCAAGCAGCAGCAGCATCCCCAAACCCAACTCTGATTTCCCAACGAATGCTGTGCTTTCCAAGGGGAGATGCCCAGACAAAGGGGCTTTCGCTGTATGCGGGTTTCTCCCACCGCGAGACTGGGCTCAGGCACGCAGCAGCAGCCCCCAAAACATTTTCGGGGAATGCTGTCCTTTCGCAGAGGCTTTGGTTTGGAGCAAACAGCCCTTCGCCACTGCTTCCTCAGCAAGGCTTCTGTCGCGTCAGGGAAGAAGAGCTGCGGGAGAGCTGGTGCCTCTTGGGCCTTGCTTTCCCTGGCTCCATGTTCGCGTCCTGGGTTCACCCTGCCAGGCCGAACTACGCAGACACAGTCACAACCGTGCAGCAGCGCGCTTAGCCTAGGATGGCACTCCATGCACACTACCATCTCCCGGTGTAGGCATCGCTTGGCCTTTTACTCTGGCGCTCAGGCCGACTCGCGGACTAGGCCTGTGCTTTCCCCCCAGGAAAGGAGAGGTGACAGGATCCCTGCACACCGCCCGTGCACTGAATAGGGAGCTTTGGGGGACTGTCACCACTCCTTCCCCTTAAAACCCGGGCCTCCTCCAAGCTTCTACATCCCGGAGGAAGACGGCATCTGATGGCCAGGTCTTTCTGGGAGTTGTTTCTCGAGTTTAGGGTAGGCGCCTGGTGGCAAGCCCATGGCTCCACCACGGTCAGGTGGCCAAGGAGCTGCTGTCTCCTTGGGCCCAAAGGCTCAGGACAGGCATGCTTTCTGCCCAGACTCCTTCCTCAGAGTGGAGCCCTTTCCCCTGCTCTAATCTTCCCCTCGAGTCTCCTTAGCAGCCCGGCTTCCTTCGCTCTGCAGTGACAGATGTGTCCCTTTCCTTATGGCTCTTTCCACAGGCACCACCGCGCTTCTCTCTCAGGCAGAGCGGAAGCCCAGGCAAAGAGGATTTCGCTCCATGCGGGTTTATTCCACCGTGCAGTGGAGACTAGCTCCGGCAAGCAGCAGGCAGCATCCCGCAGAACCGACTCTGATTTCCCAGCGACTGCTATGCTTTCGCAGAGGTTTTCAGCTTGGCGCCAACCGCACTTCGCTGCTGCTTCCTCAGCAAGGCTTTGGTCGTTTGCTCTGTCGCGGCAGGAAAGAAGAGCCGCGGGAGAGCTGGTGCCTCTTGGGCCTTGTTTTCCCGGGCTCCAAGTTAGCGCCCGGGGTTCACCTTGCTAAGCCGAAATAAGCAGACACAGTCACAACCCTGCAGCAGCGTGCGTGGCCTAGCATGACACTCTAGGCCTATTACCATCTCCTGGCCTAGGTAAGGCTTTGCCTTTTGCTCCGGCGCTCGGGCAGACTCGGGGTCAAGGCCAGGGCCTTCACCACAGGAGAGAAGAGGCGACAGGATCCCTGCACAGGGCCCGAGCACTGGGATGGGGAACGGTGGGGACTGTCTCCACTCTTTCCCCGGCACACCCCCGGCCACCCACAATGCTGCCATATCTTGGTGGAAGACGGCCTCTGACTGCACGTTTCTCCATGGGGTTGTTTCTGCAAGTTCCAGGTATGGCACCTGGTGGCAAGCCCAAGTCTGCCCTTGGGACAGGTGGCCAAAGAGATGCTTTCCCCTTGGGACAAGAGGCACAGGACAGGCCTGCCTTCTGCCCAGACTCCTTCCTCAGAGTGGAGCACGCACCCATGCCCTTGTCTTCCCCTCATGTCTCCTTAGGAGCCAGGCTTCAATCTCTCCGCACAGGGAGGAGAGGACACTTGTCTTCTCATGGCCTGCTGTTCGTGCCTCGGCAGGCTATTCTGCTTCCCGAGCGTTTCCCGACCACAAGGCCAAGGGATCCTTCTCTTCCCCGTGGGCGGCGTGCTGTGCCTTCCCCACACTTGCTCCTGGGGAGCGTGGTGACAGACGTGAGCAACCATGCTTCTCTCTCAGGCAGAAAGGATTCTAGGGCAAAGAGGATTTCGCTCCATGCGGGTATCTTCCAACATGCTGCGGAGACTCGCTTAGGCAAGCAGCAGCAGCATCCCCAAACCCAACTCTGATTTCCCAACGAATGCTGTGCTTTCCAAGGGGAGATGCCCAGGCAAAGGGGCTTTCGCTGTATGCGGGTTTCTCCCACCGCGAGACTGGGCTCAGGCACGCAGCAGCAGCCCCCAAAACATTTTCGGGGAATGCTGTCCTTCCGCAGAGGCTTTGGTTTGGAGCAAACAGCCCTTCGCCACTGCTTCCTCAGCAAGGCTTCTGTCGCGTCAGGGAAGAAGAGCTGCGGGAGAGCTGGTGCCTCTTGGGCCTTGCTTTCCCTGGCTCCATGTTCGCGTCCTGGGTTCACCCTGCCAGGCCGAACTAAGCAGACACAGTCACAACCGTGCAGCAGCGCGCTTAGCCTAGGATGGCACTCCATGCACACTACCATCTCCCGGTGTAGGCATCGCTTGGCCTTTTACTCTGGCGCTCAGGCCGACTCGCGGACTAGGCCTGTGCTTTCCCCACAGGAAAGGAGAGGTGACAGGATCCCTGCACACCGCCCGTGCACTGAATAGGGAGCTTTGGGGGACTGTCACCACTCCTTCCCCTTAAAACCCGGGCCTCCTCCAAGCTTCTACATCCCGGAGGAAGACAGCATCTGATGGCCAGGTCTTTCTGGGAGTTGTTTCTCGAGTTTAGGGTAGGCGCCTGGTGGCAAGCCCTTGGCTCCACCACGGTCAGGTGGCCAAGGAGCTGCTGTCTCCTTGGGCCCAAAGGCTCAGGACAGGCATGCTTTCTGCCCAGACTCCTTCCTCAGAGTGGAGCCCTTTCCCCTGCCCTAATCTTCCCCTCGTGTCTCCTTAGCAGCCCGGCTTCCTTCGCTCTGCAGTGACAGATGTGTCCCTTTCCTTAAGGCTCTTTCCACAGGCACCACGGCGCTTCTCTCTCAGGCAGAGCGGATGCCCAGGCAAAGAGAATTTCGCTCCATGCGGGTTTATTCCACCGTGCAGGGGAGACTAGCACCGGCAAGCAGCAGGCAGCATCCCACAGACCCGACTCTGATTTCGCAAAGAATGCTGTGCTTTCCCAGAGGGGATGCCCCGGCAAAGAAGCTTTCGCTCTATGCGGGTTTTTCCCATCGTGCTGCGAATACTAGGCTAAGGCAAGCAACAAAAGCAGCCCACAGAACCGACTCTGATTTCCCAGCGACTGCTATGCTTTCGCAGAGGTTTTCAGCTTGGCGCAAACCGCACTTCGCTTCTGCTTCCTCAGCAAGGCTTTGGTCGTTCGCTCTGTCGCGGCAAGAAAGAAGTGCCGCGGGAGAGCTGGTGCCTCTTGGGCCTTGTTTTCCAGGGCTCCAAGTTCGCGCCCGGGGTTCACCTTGCTAAGCCGAACTAAGCAGACACAGTCACTACCCTGCAACAGCGTGCGTGGCCTAGCATGACACTCTATGCCTGTTACCATCTCCTGGCGTAGGTAAGGCTTTGCCTTTTGCTCCGGCGCTCGGGCAGACTCGGGGTCAAGGCCAGTGCCTTCACCACAGGAGAGAGGAGGCAACAGGATCCCTGCACAGGGCCCGAGCACTGGGATGGGGAACGGTGGGGACTGTCTCCACTCTTTCCCCGGCACACCCCGGCCACCCACAATGCTGCCACATCTTGGTGGAAGAGGGCATCTGACTGCACTTTTCTCCATGGGGTTGTTTCTGCGAGTTCCGAGTATGGCACCTGGTGTCAAGCCCAAGTCTGCCCTTGGGACAGGTGGCCAAAGAGATGCTTTCCCCTTGGGACAAGAGGCACAGGACAGGCCTGCCTTCTGCCCAGACTCCTTCCTCAGAGTGGAGCACGCACCCATGCCCTTGTCTTCCCCTCATGTCTCCTTAGCAGCCAGGCTTCAATCTCTCCGCACAGTGAGCAGAGGACACTTGTCTTCTCATGGCCTGCTGTTCGTGCCTCGGCAGGCTATTCTGCTTCCCGAGCGTTTCTAGACCCCAAGGCCAAGGGATCCTTCTCTTCCCCGGGGGCGGCGTGCTGTGCCTTCCACAAAATTGCTCCTGGGGAGCGCGTTGACAGACGTGAGCAACCATGCTTCTCTCTCAGGCAGAAAGGATGCTAGGGCAAAGAGGATTTCGCTTCATGCGGGTATCTTCCAACATGCTGCGGAGACTTGCTTAGGCAAGCAGCAGCAGCCTCCCCAAACCCAACTCTGATATCCTGTCGCCTCTTCTCTCCTGTGGTGAATGCACTGGCCTAGACCCCGAGTCTGCCGAGCGCCGGAGCAAAAGGCAAAGCCTTACCTACGCCAGGAGATGGTAATAGGCATAGAGTGTCATGCTAGGCCACGCACGCTGCTGCAGGGTTGTGACTGTGTCTGCTTATTTCGGCTTAGCAAGGTGAACCCCGGGCGCGAACTTGGAGCCCGGGAAAACAAGGCCGCGACAGAGCGAAAGACCAAAGCCTTGCTGAGGAAGCAGAAGCGAAGTGCGGTTTGCGCCAAGCTGAAAACCTCTGTGAAAGCATAGCAGTCGCTGTGAAATCAGAGTCGGTTCTGTGGGCTGCTTTTGTTGCTTGCCTTAGCCGAGTATACGCAGCACGATGGGAGAAACCCGCATAGAGCGAAAGCTTCTTTGCCGGGGCATCCCCTCTGGGAAAGCACAGCATTCTCTGGGAAATCAGAGTCGGGTCTGTGGGATGCTGCCTGCTGCTTGCCGGAGCTAGTCTCCACTGCACGGTGGAATAAACCCGCATGGAGCGAAATTCTCTTTGCCTGGGCATCCGCTCTGCCTGAGAGAGAAGCGCGGTGGTGCCTGTGGAAAGAGCCTTAAGGAAAGGGACACATCTGTCACTGCAGAGCGAAGGAAGCCGGGCTGCTAAGGAGACACGAGGGGAAGATTAGGGCAGGGGAAAGGGCTCCACTCTAAGGAAGGAGTCTGGGCAGAAAGCATGCCTGTCCTGAGCCTTTGGGCCCAAGGAGACAGCAGCTCCTTGGCCACCTGACCGTGGTGGAGCCAAGGGCTTGCCACCAGGCGCCTACCCTAAACTCGAGAAACAACTCCCAGAAAGACCTGGCCATCAGATGCTGTCTTCCTCCGGGATGTAGAAGCTTGGAGGAGGCCCGGGTTTTAAGGGGAAGGAGTGGTGACAGTCCCCCAAAGCTCCCTATTCAGTGCACGGGTGGTGTGCAGGGATCCTGTCACCTCTCCTTTCCTGTGGGGAAAGCACAGGCCTAGTCCGCGAGTCGGCCTGAGCGCCAGAGTAAAAGGCCAAGCGATGCCTACACCGGGAGATGGTAGTGTGCATGGAGTGCCATCCTAGGCTAAGCGCGCTGCTGCACGGTTGTGACTGTGTCTGCTTAGTTCGGCCTGGCAGGGTGAACCCAGGACGCGAACATGGAGCCAGGGAAAGCAAGGCCCAAGAGGCACCAGCTCTCCCGCAGCTCTTCTTCCCTGACGCGACAGAAGCCTTGCTGAGGAAGCAGTGGCGAAGGGCTGTTTGCTCCAAACCAAAGCCTCTGCGAAAGGACAGCATTCCCCGAGAAATGTTTTGGGGGCTGCTGCTGCGTGCCTGAGCCCAGTCTCGCGGTGGGAGAAACCCGCATACAGCGAAAGCCCCTTTGCCTTGGCATCGCCCCTTGGAAAGCACAGCATTCGTTGGGAAATCAGAGTTGGGTTTGGGGATGCTGCTGCTGCTTTCCTAAGCGAGTCTTCGCAGCATGTTGGAAGATACCCGCATGGAGCGAAATCCTCTTTGCCGTAGCATCCTTTCTTTTGAGAGAGAAGCATGGTTGCTCACGTCTTTCACCACGCTCCCCAGGAGCAAGTGTGGGGAAGGCACAGCACGCCGCCCCCGGGGAAGAGAAGGATCCCTTGGCCTTGGGGTCGGGAAACGCTCGGGACAGGATAGCCTTCCGCGGCACGAAATGCAGGCCGGTGGCCAGACATGTGTCACCTGCTCCCTGTGCGGAGAGATGGGAGCCTGGCTGCTAAGGAGACATGAGGGGATGACTAGGCAGGGTCGCGTGCTCCACTCTGAGGAAGGAGTCTGGGCAGAAGGCAGGCCTGTCCTGTGCCTCTTGTCCCAAGGGGAAAGCATCTCTTTGGCCACCTGTCCCAAGGGCAGACTTGGGCTTGCCACCAGGTGCCATACCTGGAACTTGCAGAAACAACCCCATGGAGAAACGGTCAGTCAGATGACATCTTCCACCAAGATGTGGCAGCATTGTAGGAGACAGGGGGTGCGGCGGGGAATTTGTGGAGACAGTCCCCCACAGTTCCCCATCCCAGTGCCCGGGCCGTGTGCAGGGATCCTGTTGCCTCTTCTCTCCTGTGGTGAAGGCACTTGCCTAGACCCCGAGTCTGCCCGAGCGCCGGAGCAAAAGGCAAAGCCTTACCTAGGCCAGGAGATGGAATTAGGCATAGAGTGCCATGCTAGGCCACGCACGCTGCTGCAGGGTTGTGACTGTGTCTGCCTAGTTCGGCTTAGCAAAGTGAAACCCAGGCGAGAACTTGGAGCCCGCGAAAGCAAGGCCCAAGAGGCACAAGCTCTCCCGCGGATCTTCGTCCCTGCTGCGAAAGAGCGAACGACCAAAGCCTTGCTGAGAAAGCAGCAGCAAAGTGCGGTTCGCTCCATCCAAAGCCTCTGCGAAAGCACAGCATTCGCTGAGAAATGTTGTCAGGCCAGCTGCTGCTTCCCTGAGCCCAGTCTCGCGGTGGGAGAAACCCGCATACAGCGAAAGCCTCTTTGCCTGGACCTCTCCCTTAGGAAAGCACAGCATTCATTGGGAAATCAGAGTTGGGTTTGGGGATGCTGCTGCTGCTTGCCTGAGCGAATCTCGGCAACATGGTGGAAGATACCCGCATGGAGCGAAATCCTCTTTGCCCTAGCATCCTTTCTGCCTGAGAGAGAAGCATGGTTGCACACGTCTGTCACCGAGCTCCCCAGGAGCAATTTTGGGGAAGGCACAGCACGCCGCCCCCGGGGAAGAGAAGGATCCCTTGGCCGAGGGGTCTGGAAACGCTCGGGAGTCAGAATAGCCTGCCGAGGCACGAACAGCAGGCCATGAGAAGACAAGTGTCCTCTGCTCCCTGTGCGGAGAGATTGAAGCCTGGCTGCTAAGGAGACATGAGGGGACGACAAGGGCATGGGTGCGTGCTCCACTCTGAGGAAGGAGTCTGGGCAGAAGGCAGGCCTGTCCTGTGCCTCTGGTCCCAAGGGGAAAGCATTTTTTTGGCCACCTCTCCCAAGGGCAGTCTTGGGCTTGCCACCAGTTGCCATACCCGGAACTCGCAGAAACAACCCCTATAGAAACGTGCAGTCAGATGCCGTCTTCCATCAAGATATGGCAGCATTGTTGGTGGCAGGGGGTGTGCCGGGGAAAGAGTGGAGACAGTCCCCACTGTTCCCCATCCCAGTGCTCGGGCCCGGTGCAGGAATCCTGTCGCCTCCTCTCTCCTATGGTGAAGGCACTGGCGTAGACCCCGAGTCTGCCCGAGCGCCGGAGCAAAAGGCAAAGCCTTACCTACGCCAGGAGATGGTAATAGGCATAGAGTGCCATGCTAGGCCACGCACGCTGCTGCAGGGTTGTGACTGTGTCTGCTTAGTTCGGCTTAGCAAGGTGAACCCCGGGCGCGAACATGGAGCCCGGGAATGCAAGGACCAAGAGGCACCAGCTCTCCCGCGGCTCTTCTTTCCTGCCGCGACAGAGCAAACGACCACAGCCTTGCTGAGGAAGCAGCAGCGAAGTGCGTTTCGCGCCAAGCTGAAAACCTCTGCGAAAGCATGGCCGTCGCTGGGAAATCAGAGTCGGTTCTGTGGGCTGCTTTTGTTGCTTGCCTTAGCCTAGTATTCGCAGCACTTTTGGAGAAACCCGCATAGAGCGAAAGCCTCTTTGCCCGGGCATCCCCTCTGGGAAAGCACAGCATTCTTTGGGAAATCAGAGTCGGGTCTGTGGGATGCTGCCTGCTGCTTGCCGGAGCTAGTCTCCACAGCATGGTGTAATAAACCCGCATGGAGCGAAATCCTCTTTGCCTGGGCATCCCCTCTGCATGGGAGAGATGCATGGTTGCACACGTCTGTCACTGCGCTCCCCAGGAGCAAGTGTGGGGAAGGCACAGCACACTGTCCCTGGGGAAGAGAAGGAGCCATTGGCCTTGGGGTCTGGAAAATTGAACAGCCACATGCAGAAAATGAAATTGGACCATCCTAACACCATACATTATAATCGACTGGAAATGGATGAAGAAGCATAATGTGAGAAAGGAATCCATCATAGTCCTTGAGGAGAGAACAGGTAGCAACTTCTTTGACCTCAGCAGCAGCAACTTCTTCCTAGGAACATCGCGAAAGGCCAGGGAAGCAAGGGCAAGAATGAACTATTGGGATTTCATCAGATTCCAAAGCTTTTGCACTGCAAAGGAAACAGTTAACAAAGCCAAAAGATCACTGTCAGAAGTTATCTGGGAGAAGATATTTGCAAATGACATACCAGATAAAGGGCCAGTATCCAAAATCTATAAAGAGCTTATCAAACTCAACACCCTAAAAACAAATAATCCAATGAAGAAATGGGCAGAGGACATGAACAGACATTTCTGCAAAGAATACATCCAAATGGCCAACAGACACATGAAAAAATGCTCCACATCACTCGGCATCAGGGAAATACAAATCAAAACCAGAATGAGATACCACCTCACACCGTTCAGAATGGCTAAAATGAACAAGTCCGTCAATGACAGATGCTGGCGAGGATGTGGAGAAAGGGCACTCCTACACTGTATGTGGGAATGCAAGCTGGTGCAACCACTCTGGTAAACAGCGTGGATGTGCCTCAAAAAGCTGAAAATAGAACTACCCTATGACCCAGTGCTTGTAGTACTGGGTATATACCCTACAGATACAAACGTGGCATTCTGAAGGGGCACATGCACCCAAATGTTTATAGCAGCAATGTCCACAATAGTTAAACTATGGAAAGAAACTAAATGTCCTTCAACAGATGAATCAATAAATAAGATGTGGTATATATGTTCAATGGAATACTATGCAGCCATCAAAAGAAATGAAATCCTGCTATTTGTGATGACGTGGATGGAACTAGAGGGTATTATGCTTGGCGAAATAAATCAATCTGAGAAAGACAACTATCA